>NC_067400.1:567800601-568409767 GCF_016432865.1 Antechinus flavipes | reverse complement strand
CTCCATCTCTCTCTTTCTTTCTCTCTTTCTATGTATCTCTCTGTCTCTTTCTGTCTCTTTTCATCTGTGAGCTTCCCTGTAATCCCTCTCTGTCTGATTCTCTGTCTCCATCTCCCTCCCTTTCTGGGTTTCTCTGTCTCACAAACTCTCCTCAGGGAAGCCGTGGGGGATTCCCTCAGTTTCCATGGTGATTGGATAAGAAAAAGGCCTTCTCAAGCCTAAGCTGTGATTTCTCTATACTGGGCCCACAAGGGACTCCTGAAGCCCTGGATTGATACCTCAGGTGAGAAGAGAAGCTTAATATTCCTTTGTCCATGCACTTTATGCCCTTCATCTCCTGCTAGGCTCAGTCTGTCTCCTGAGGGAAGGTAGTAAGGGACCAGCCAGGACATTTTCCATCTGCCCCAAAAAAACAATTCCCATCTGTGACAATCCAAGATAATTCCCAGCTCCTGTTACCAGCCCCAGTCTTATTAATTAGAGGCAGAGAACTTCTGGTGCAAAGAGAAGCAACCTTCTCTTTGGTCTTAGGTCTTCCATCTCCTGCTGCACTTGTCCTTTGAGAGAAGAGGAAGAGAAAAGTTGGTGGGGAGCAGGATTTTTTTCTCCAGATGCTTAGGTTTTACTTTCAGATGCTGCTATGCCATTTTCTGCCTTATCTTCACCCAAACAAAATCCTGGTAACTGTTGTCTACCAACCTCGAGATCATTCCCATGTCCTTCCTTCCTCGATGAATTCAGTACCTGACACATAATTTATCTCTCTTCCTCATTACCTGCCCTCATAATGGGACTTTGACATTCATAATGATTCTTCCTTAAGTAGCCTAACCACTCAATTTTTCAACCTACCGACTTCTCACAAGCTGTTGCTCCACCCCATTTCAGTCCCACAGAAAGACTGTCCTACCCTTGATTTTGCCATCACCTACATTATATACCGATATCATAACCTAGCCTATACAATCTCCCAAATTCATTCAGTCACCTGGTGTGGCACTCCTCCAGGAGACTCTTGCACTGCTTGCTTTTATTTTTCTCTCTCTCTTTTTTTTTATTTTTCTCTCACCTACACTAAGTTCCTTCTCCAGTGCTGTCCACAATAGGCTTCCTGAGATGATTGTTTAGAAATGACCCTTATGCATGTAAGTGGTAGATGATTCTATAGAAAACAATTAAGATCTTCCATCCAAGGGATGAAGTGTAGTAGGAGCAATGTCTGCAGTGTTCCTAAATGAAAGGAAGCTTCCCTGATATGTAACTGGTTCAGAGCATTAAAGCTCAATCCATTATCTCAGCTACCCACTCTCCTAGGATGGGGGTTAGCAGCCTATTTTGGTTTGGCCCTAGATCTAAGAATGGTTTTACATTTTTAAATGTAACCATTTTTGGTCAAATCTGATCTCTGACACACACACAGACCATGGATAAGTTTCTTAACTTTTCAATGCCCCTAGTCTAAATTATGTCACAAAGGGGCAGGTAGGTGGTTGAGTAGATAGAGGTCTGAAGTCAAGAAGACTTATCTCCCTGAATTCAAATCTGGCCAGATACTTACTATCTGTATGATCCTGGCCAACTTATTTAATCTCATTTGCCTCAGTTTCCTGAGGCAATATCTCTTCCAAGAAAACTCCACATGGGGACAGGAAAAGTCTTACAACTGAAAAATGATGGAACAACAACATTGAGTTACAGAATCATTGAAAATTTGCATTAATAAAGGAAGCTTCCCCATGGGCAGCTCCTTACACTGATGAAATCACAAGTCCAGAGGGGAAAAAATGCAAGGAATGATGGGGATACAAGGACCAAATGGAATCTGTTTCTGCCTTCATAGAGCCTTTAATTCGAAGGGGACAAGAAGGGGGAAGAGACATGAACATGACAATTGGAAGAAGGAGCAAACTCTGACAAGGAGCAATTTTGGGGGAAGGCTTTCTGGAGAGCTGGTAGTTGAGCTGCTGCTTCAAAGGGAAGCTGGGACTTCTAAGAGACCGAAGAGAGAAGGGAGGGCATTCCAGGAATGAAGGACAAGCAGCTTGCAGTGCAGCAGAATTACCAGAAAGAAGGCCAAATTTAGGGAGGAACAAGTAGGCCAGTTTGGCTGGAACTGCAGATTGCATGAAGGACATTGTAAAAAAAAAAAAAAAAAAAAAAAAAAACCTGAAAAGGCAGACCGGAGACAGATCTAAGGATCAGTGTGTGCTTTCCTTGCATCTTTGTTTCCACATCTGTAAAAATGAAAGGGTTGGACAAAATCAGGAAGCCTTAGACTTGGTTTTGTTTTTTTTAAATATTTTTATAACTATTTCAATATAATTACTTTCTTTTGTAACCTTATATGTTTTTCTATATATTTTCTTTTGTAATTCTATGTATATTTTCATGCATTTAAAAACCTTATTCTGAGAAAATAGTTCAAATGCTTCACCAGACTAAGGGGTCAAGGACACACAAAAAACATTAAGAACTCCTGGATTAAAGGATCTTTCAGATCTAAATTAGTGATTTCATGTCTTTTTTTAATGTGAAAAATACCTTGCTCAATCTTCTCTTTGAGTTTGTTGACTCTGTTTAATGCACTTTCCTTTGCGCCTGAGTTGGTCGCAGAGAGACCCAAGCTTGGCTGGAAACATCCATGGGTTCATCTCTGCTGGGAGTTCCCTGATCCTGGGACCGCTGTGGGGTGGGGAAGGGAATCATGAGCAACAGCAAAGGGGCAGATTTCCCAGAAAAGGAAGGCAGGGAAGGGGGACGGAGGGAGAGCTCTATATCTGAATTGACATCCTTTACATCTAGCTTTGCAGGAAAGGGGAGAAGAGAAGGAAAGGGCAAAGGCGCTTGTTAAATGCCCATCCCATGTCAGGCACTGTGTACAACCGTCTTATTTGAACCTCACAACACCTCGCGAGGGAGGCGCGATTATTGTCCTCCTCTTACAGACGATTTGGTTCACCCGGGCAAAGCACCGCCCAGGTGACATTTCCCCTAAGAGATCCCCTTCCCTGATTCCTTTGCTGATGCTTCAGATTAAATCTCGCGCATCACTTCCCCAGGGCTCCCTCCTCACCACTGGACTTAAATGCCATCCCGAGGGCAAGCCGTCTTCCATCCCTGTCCTAGCCGACAATGGCTGTGATCTGCCCATGCCCCCTTCTGGCCACTCCCCAGAACTGCAGGTCCACTTTTTTAGCCAAGTTGGTGGGAGGATGGAGGAGGAAAGTGGGAATGAGAGAGAGCCCGGAGGAGCGCTGGAGGTGGAGATGAGAATGGGAGAGAATTCCCTCAATCTATCCATTTTTTAAAATCCTTATAAGGTTTATTGCTACGTAATTTCAGTGGTCAAAGGAGAGCCCCTGCCTCCTTCTCAGAGATGAGGGGCAATGGGTAATGAATTCTACATATTCCCGTCAGACATGGTTAATATGCTAGATGGTTCTGATGACCTGGTCGTTTTTCCTCCCCTTCATTGCAAGATATACTTCGCTGAGTAGGGAATGGGAGGATTGAATTCAGAAATGAAACCGATGTAAAAATAATTTGGACCTTTTGTTTTTGCATTTCTGTAGGAATTGCCTTCTTTCCCTGCTTTCCAGACTTAATAAGTAACTAGAAAAACAATTAAGCAAAACACCCAGAACAGTAAAGGCAACAAAGAATGTATTACAACATCCTGCCCTAGTAGTCCCCCACCTTTCTGCTGTGAGAAGGAAAAGCCACCCAAATTATTTCTCTACATCTCCCCTTATTCAACCTCTCTGTGTTATAGCATGGTCTGGTTTGCACCCTCATCCCACCTTATGATAGTCACTCTAAATTTACACAATCCTGTAAGGTTTACAAAGAGCTGTCCCAGGTAGCACCAAGAGCTAACTAGGTAGACAGAGGACAAGTATTCTAACATTCATTTTACAAAAGAAGAAACTGAGAGTGCAGGGACATGAACATGTTCACACAGCCAGAAAGTCACTGAGATAGTATTTGAACTCAGATCTCCTGATTGCAGACCCAGCACCTCATCTTCTACTTTATAATGCCCTTCAAAAGAGAGCATCATTCTCTGTTTTCTCCCCCTGCCTCCATCTCTCTCCTGAAACCATAGCTCCCAGATCACTAAATACTTTGCCTAATCCCAAGTCTTCTTCAGTTATCCCTAACCTGTTCTCAGGACACTCCTTCCTTCTTCATGCTTTCCCATTCCTTGACTTCTGACCACTGTTTTGGTTTTCTTCTTGTAATTAGGGACATCAGACAGGGTGACAGAAGAGATTAGGGAAGGAAAGGCTCAGTAAATGACATGACCCTGAAACATCACTCCTCTACTTTTTGGTATTCACATACTTAATAGGACCACAGTTAAATTTATAGGATTTCGAGATGGGAGGATATTAATGCTCCTCAATTTTTAATTTTTTTTATTTTAAAGCTTTTTATTTTCAGAACATGCATAGATAATTTTCAACATTCACCATTATAAAACCTTGTGTTTTTTCTCCCTCCCTTCCCCCTACTCCCTCCCTTAGACAGCAAGTAATCCAATATGTTAAACATGTGTAAATCTTCTATACATATTTCCACAATTATCATATAAGATAATTATATATACCAGAAAATTATACATTTATTATACATACAAGAAAAATCAGACCAAAAACGGAAAAAAAAATGAGAAAGAAAAAAGAAGCAAGCAAATAACAACAAAAAGGTGAAAATTCTAAGTTGTGATCCACACTCCATCTCCACATAACTCTCTTTGGGTGCAGATGGCTCTCTCTGTCACAAGTCCATTTAACTGGCCTGAATCATTTCACATTGAAAAGAGCCATGTCCATCAGAACTGAATGATCCTCAATTTAAAGGAAAGGAAATTGAAGTCCTGAAAGGATAAATGTCTTTCCCCATAAATACACACAACTGAGGGTAATAAACCCTTGAGAAAGTCTTTGGGGGATCTAGGTGCCCTAAACTACATTACAGTGTCTCACTGAGGTCTCATTTGCTTCTTCTGCCATTTCACCAGTCAATATTCTCAAAACAGGATGCCTCAGGAGGGCTATTTTAGGACAACTCAGAACACTGGCCTCTTTTTGCTTTTTTCTGCTGCCTGGGGACTGATAGATAGGCTAGGATTCTCATTAGAATTGTCTGCCATCCTGTTACTACAGTTCAGCTGTCCTGTGTAGCCAGTTGTGATAACATATGCTTCTTCTGGCTTTTCCAGTTGTTCTTTCTTCTCATTCCCCCCCTCCCCAATATGTAAGGCCCTGAATAAAAGGGTTTGTAATATTAGAGAGTTTGATCATTCATTTGAACTTTGGGGCTCCCCATAGAAATGAAGAAAAAACCAGTGATAAGAGCCACCAATTCAAATCAAATAAACAAGCATTTGTTAAATACTTAAGATAAGCTAGGTACTGTGCTTGGCACTGGGGATACAAATAAAGGTAAAAAGAAAACAAAGGAATTTTTGCACTCAGGAGAGTTCACAATCTAATAATGCAAAAGGGAAGAGAGGAAATTAAATGTGAATAATTATGTACAAATAAGATATATACAGAATAAATAGAAAGTAATCCCATTTAAGGAGGATGGGAAAATCTTAGAGAAGATGGAATTTTCACTGAAATTTGAAGAAAGTCAAAGAAACTAGGAGTTGGAAATCAGGACAGAGGAATTCTAGGAATGGGAAAGATACAGTAAAAATACTCAGAGTTGGGAAATGGAGGATCACATTCAAGAAACAATGGTCCAGTGAATGTAGAGTTCATGGAAAATCTTCCAATACATCCAGGTAATTCATGTGTATATTTCTCCAAATGTGGGAACCAGAGTTCCCAAGTCCAATATAACAACTCAAGATATTAAATGTATATTGAACCAAAGAATTTAATTCACTTCACAAAATATTCAGATGATAGGAGAATTCACAGAAATCCCAAAATAGATACAGAAACACATTAAGTTCTCAAATAGTAAACTCCCCTCAGAAGGAAATGAAACTTGGGGTTATCCCAATGACAATCATTTGATATTCTAGTGACTCTCACTTTTCCAAAGAGTTCTTAGGGTTTTCTCTGTAAGACTTAAAGCAATACCCTATAAAAGGGACCTGTATGTGCCAAAATGTTTGTGGCAGCCCTGTTTGTAGTGACTAGAAACTGGAAATTGAATGGATGCCCATCAATTGGAGAATGGCTGAATAAATTGTGGTATATGAATGTTATGGAATATTATTGTTCTGTAAGAAATGACCAGCAGGATGAATACAGAGAGGCTTGGAGAGACTTACATGAACCGATGCTAAGTGAAATGAGCAGAACCAGGAGATCACTTTACACTTCGACAACGATATTGTATGAGGATGTATTCTGATGGAAGTGGATTCCTTTGACAAAGACTCAATTTCAATTGATAAATGACGGACAGAAGCAGCTACACCCAAAGAAAGAACACTGGGAAACGAATGTGAACTATTTGCATTTTTGTTTTTTTTTCCGAGTTGTTTTTACCTTCTGAATCCAATTCTCCCTGTGCAACAAGAGAACTGCTCGGTTCTGCACACATATATTGTATCTAGGATATACTGCAACATATCTAACATATATAGGACTGCTCGCCATCTAGGGGAGGGGGTGGAGGGAGGAGGGGAAAAATCAGAACAGAAGCGAGTGCAAGGGATAATGTTGTAAAAAAAAATTACCCTGGCATGGATTCTGTCAATATAAAGTTATTATAAAATAAAATAAAATATTAAAAAAAAAAAAAGCAAAACCCTATAGTTTAATCTCTCCCCAAGAGGGAGCCTTGGAGCCTGTTGACCAAACAATTCCTAACACCTCAAACCTACACTGTCCAAACAACTCATAGGAACAGAAGGTTTATAGCCAGATTGGGTCTCTTGCTTCCCCAACTCAAAGAACCCATTCATTGTTCTTCTTACCATGTGGTCCATCTTCTTTCTTTAATAAGAATGATGCATTAGGAAAGCCACTTCTCTCTCTGAATAGTTCAAATCCTGAACTCTTATATTGATGACTTCTCAAACTTGGGGTTACTCAGGAGATAACCTCCAAGGCTGGTTCTAGCCAGGAAATCTTCCTTCTCATATTAGGAGTCTAGATTCTGGTATCATGACACTTAAGAATTTTAAAATACCCCACCTTCTGCACAGAAGGTTGGGGGTTCAGGAATCACATTCATAAGGCAAGATGGACAAACACATGTCTACTTTGCCATGTGCTCCTGCAAGATTTGTACCTCTGCTATGTACCTTCTTTCTCTGAGTAGAACCTCTCTCAGTCACTCCTTCTTCAGGCCAAGTGTAAATACGTGCCATGTTCCATGAGCTCTTGCCACAAAATACTTATTTCCAGTGCCCAGGAAAAGACCCCATACAAGAACAGGCTTCCCTTTTCCACAGGACTGTTCTGTTGTGCACCAGATTGTCTTTTGAACTGAGAAAAATCAAAATGGGCCAAGGGTTGAAAATGAGTGATTGCTTTCCTTTCTAGCCTGACACAAATAGACAATCCCTACAGCCCCAGTCACTTAAAGTGGATCAACAGTTCCCCATGTCCTCTAAACAAGGTGCTCTTGGGAATGCTCATACTCTTCATAAAGAGGTGCCCCCATAGAGTTTAAAGGTCCACACTCTACAATGCCATCAAATTAATTGGGAACCTCACCACACTGATTAAGGATTATCTTGATTATCGCCTCCTTATGGTACCTTACAACCCACATCTCTCTTTCAGTCCATAAGAATATTATAGTATTACAGTTTTGGAGATCAACTGGTCCGATTAATTTATTTTACAGGCCAAAAAAATTGTTTTACAGGAGAAGAATATGAGACCTAAAGAAGTTGCCTAAAATCATACAGATAATAAGGACTCAAGCCTCATATCTTCTGCGCATTGTACCATGAAGAATTTGTTAAAATTCTCTGAAATCCAGGTATAATGTATCTTTAATATTCAATCTAACTGAAAAACAACAGAGCATTTACCCCCCTATAGATAAAAGGAAAGGATGCAAGTACAAAAATATTCATGGCAGAATTTTTTATTATGGCAAAAAACTGGAAACAAAGTGAGTATTTTCAATTGGGGAATGGTGGGACAAAATGATGATACATGAATGAAATGCTGTTACTGTGACATAATAAGTGACAAATGACAGATTGAGAGAGACCTAGGAAATTTTCTATTTTGCAGAGAGAAATAAGTAGAATCAGGAGAACTATTTATACACCATCCACAAAATAACTATAATATTATAAAGGAAAAGGACCACTGAACAATTTAAGAACTCATTGACGTAATAGACCGATCATGACTCCTAAAGAGTGATGATGACGCAGACTCCCTCCTACATCTTGGGAGAGACGTTTCAAACTAACGGTACAAAATAAGATACATTTTCAAACATGGAAAATGTGATTTGTTTTGCTAGACCTTACTTGCCTATTAGGTTACTTAGCAGTTAGGTGACTCAATGGATATAGCAGTAGACTTGGAATCAGGAAAACCTGAGTTCAAATCTAGCCTCAGACACCCATCGGCTGTATAACCCTTTGCAATTCACTTAATCTGTTTGTTTTAATCTACTGAAGAAGGAGATGACAAATCATTCCAGTATCTTTGCCAAGAAAACCCCCGTGGATAGTATTAGCATGCTATGGTTCACAGGGTCACTAAAACTCAGATGCAACCAAACCACAACAAAAATAACACTTGCCTATTACAAGGGAAGGCTTTTCTTTGGAGGACAGGAGTTGTCAAGGAGGGAATTGGTTAGTAGAGTAGTGCCCGAAGGAAAAAGCAGCAATAAAACTTTTGAAAATACACAGGAGAGAGTAGAAGGAAGGCATGCTGAATTCAATATACAATTTAAAATAATTTAACAGAAGTTTATAGTTTCATATACAATCCTTTTTTAGTTTTATGTATTTTGAAATGTTATTTTGTTTGTTATATTCATTATTTTAAAAATCAAGCAAACAAAATTTCTTTGGCATAATATCCTTAATGAATCCATAGTGGCTGGGAATGATCACTGCCTTCCTTTCCAACTGCTTACAAACTATCCTTTTAATAATCCAGGCTAGAATTTGGCCGGAAAGTGACTGTCAACTTACTGGCATACAGTTTAATGAAATCACCCCATTCTCTTTTTTGAATTTAGGACAATATTTGCCATTCTTCATTCATGGAATCACAAGACCTCAGAGCTGATAGAGACTTCTGTCCCTTCTGATTCAATTTGTTCCTGAGCAGGAAACCCCTCATTGATATCAATGATAAGCCAATGATGGCTTATCATCATTCAATCTTTCCTCGTGGGCTTTTAGACAGTTTCTTTTTTTAATTTATTTTTAATACACATTGCTTTATGAATCATGTTGAGAGAGAAAAATCACAACAAAAGGGAAAAACCATGGGAAGGAAAAAAAACAGAAAAAAAGACATTAACATAGCATGTGTTGATTTACATTCAATCTACATAGTTCTTTTTCTGGATGCAGATGGCATTTTCTGTCCAAAGTCTATTGGGCTATTGGGATTACATTCAACCACTGAAACACTGAGAAGAACCAAGTCTTTCATAGCTGATCATTGCACATTCTTGCTATTATTGTGTACAATGTATTCCTGGTTCTGCTTGCTTTGCTCAGCGTCCGTTCATATAAATCTTTCCAAGCCTTTCCAAAATCAGCTTGTTCATCATTTTTTATAGAACAATAATATTCCATTACCTTAATATACCAGAACTTATTCCACCATTCTCCAATTAATGGGTATTTACTCCTTTTCCAATTCTTTGCCACCACAAAAAGAGCTGCCCCAAACATTTTTGTAAATGTGGATCCTATTTCCTTTTTTATGATTTCCTTGGGATACAGACCCAGTAGTAGCTAGGTCAAAGGGTATACACAGTTTTTAGTCCTTTGGGCATAGCTCCAAATTGCTTTCTGTAAGAGTTGGATCATTTCACAACTCCATTCTAAATAGTTTCAAAGTTTTCCCTGACATCAGGATCCAATCTGAAATCTGCACTTTCTCCTCAGTTCTCAGTTCTCCTTTCTGGTTCAAATATCCCCAATCTGATAGTTCTTTCCCATAAAGCAGATCACTGAATCAGGAATCAAGAAAATCTGAACTCAAATTACCAACCATGTGACCCTGGGCAATTTACTGCATGTCTCACTTTCCTTATATATAAATTGGGGATAATAATAAATAATTATAATACAATTATGATTAAATGTTATATTTCTAAAACATTCTACAAACCCTAAAGTACTATATAAATGTTGGCACCTTTCCCATGCTCCAGGATAATTTGGGGCAAATCACTGACACTGATCCTGCCATCATGAACGCCAAATTTCTCCCATACTTCAGGATATTTTAGAGCAGCCGAATCTGGTAAATTCAGATCATCATGGACAGCTGAGAATTCTTATTGTTTCCTTCTTTGTCTGAGATTTCCTTGTGTCTCAGTTTCTGCTAAACTTCAGGTTCTTCGTTTTTACTAGAGACTTAGTTGAAGGCATAGGTTACATGATTATCAAATCTGCAAATGACAAAATAAAAAAATGAAAAGTGAGGAGGGAGACCTGAAAGGAAATGGCAAATGGGATCCAGAAAGAGCTCAACAATTTGGAATTATGGGCCAAAATAAAGGCCAAATTTAAAACAGATCAAGGCTTAGGATGAGAGTTAGTGTGGTACTGTGGGTAATGAGCCAGCTTCTAAGACAAAATTTGCATTCAATTCCCCTTCCATCTTTCCCCTCTGCCAACACTGGGCAAGTTTAAGCTTTCTCTGCCCTAGACCAGGAGGTGAAGGCCTACATTCACAGAGGAAGTTTTCTCAGCTAGGAATTCTCTATGTCAGCAATATCACAGGTCCTATCCCCATCTGTTTTCATCTTCCAAGGTCCTGAATTTGGATTCAAAAAATGAATAGAACAAGTACAGAGTGGGGGAGACTTGGGTGGGATGTTTCATTGAAGGGCTCTTTTTTTCTTATTTTCTTACATCACTGTAGCTACCCACCAATTCCCTTTCCCAACCCTGAAATATAAACCTTCCTTTTTAACAAAGAGTAAAGCCAAGTAAGACAAATCAACCCATTGGCCTTGTCTAAAAATGTGCCTCTCCTGGAGCATCTCTACTCCATCTCCCCTTTGTTGAGAAGTGGAAAGCACATTTCATCATCCCTTAGACAATAGTTCTTTTGAAAAAGATTGGGGGGAGGGGGGTTAACAGCTGTAAGTAGGGCGGGCCTTTGCCCCAGGGTGAGGAAAATTAGAGGGATATTGACAGTACTTTTATTTCTTCAGCAGCATGAAAACAACTGAGCCTAGTGACTATTTAGCAAGAATAATTAGAAAAATAGGAAGATACCAGATGGCGGCTTCCTCTGTTCCCTCTTTCCAATCCCCTACTACTGGCAGCACCCCTTCCTGGCCAGACCTGGCTTACTACCCCTTCACCCATGTCAGTCCACCCCGCAACAGCATCACACTGTACCTAGATGTCTGTTATGTCCTAATCTGAACAGACATTTAGTGTGTTTTCTGCCTATGGCTCTGGGACACAGTAAAATGGGGCCCTGAGATCATTAATGGACTGAAAGTTCAATGTGAGTATAGAGTATCTCCTTTAAAATAGTACTCTAACTCACACTCACTCAAAGGTTGGGTTCCCAGAAGGTAATTGCTACCTTTGCTTCTAAATGTAATCCTGCAGGTGGCTACTCCTTCCACTAGATAGCCCCCAACCCCCAACCCCCATTGGTGCTCCTCCCATAAACAGTTAAGCAGAAGACTTAATTAACTTTGATCAAGGTCATTTACTAAAACAATATAGTAAAAATGGTAGGTATTAAGCACAATATTAAATAATTCAATTAGCATTATATTAGCAATTAAACATTCTTTACATAAATCTCACTAGCATGGAACGAGTGAGCACAGACTTGGAGAACAATGGTAGTGAGACACATGTAGAGAGTATATGTATGACAAAAGAAAATAATTCATGAAAATAACTCAGAATTCTTGAGACTGCAGGATTTGTAAGTTCTTTCTTCATAGAAATCCTCATACAATTCCCCTTGAGTGTCTGAAGTAAGTCTTCCCTCTTCTTGGAGAATTGGACAGTGGAGTGCTAAACTTCCCCCCAGAGTTTTCCTTTCTAGGAAATTTCCAAGTAGCTCCCCACTTTCCATCAGCAACTCTGCTGTATTCAGGGAACTCCTAGAGATTGGCTGAAAGTAACAGGCATTTCTTTTGTGATTAGATTATGATGTGGGAAGGGGGCAGCTAGATGGTGCAGTGGATAGAGCACCAGCCCTGAAGTCAGGAGGATGTGAGTTCAAATCTGACCTTAGACACTTAATACTTACTAATTATGTGACCCTGAACAAGTTAATTAATCCCAATTGCCTCAGCAAAAAAAAATTCAAAAAATACAAAAAGATTAAGAAATGAACACCATTCTAAGGCAGTCAACTAGAGAGAAGAATCTTGAGCTCTTGAGTTTGCTCTTCACCTTTTGCTTTAAGCCTCTTAGAGAAACTAGCAAAGAGAGAGAGATGATTTTGCTTTCCTTCCCCATCATTGGTCATGCTATCTTGCAACAAAAGCACATGACAACATTCAAGAGAGAAGGTCCTCCCACAGAGTCCAACAAGGTTGAGAGAAGTTGGTAAAAGGAGAGAAAACCCAACACCCAGAGCTGAGATCTAGCTTGAGAGAAGAAAGGCCTAGAGCTGAGACCTTTTTTGCTCCCAGGGCAAGCATTCTTACCTTAGGACCTATAAACATGAGTTTAAATATATATAGAAACTATGCTTCAATATAACTGGTTTCCTTTGTGATTCTATGTATTTTAATTCATGCATTTTAAAAGATTCTTCTGAGAAGGGATCCATAAGCTTCACCAGGCTTCATCAAAGACACAAAAGAATTGGAAAACTCCTATCCTAGAATGTAATCTCCAGTTCTTTCCAACTGCACAGCAATAGCATAAGCCAATATTTAACCAATGGGAGCCATTAGCTGAAAGTGTCCATAATGGAATAGAGACTGAAATTAAAGGCAGCCAGACCAGTGTAAGCACATTAGCAATCCTGTAGCATCAGACACATACATTTTCTCTTCTTAAACATGTCTTGGTCATATGTGTTCAGGTACTCATAATGTCTGTATTTTCCCTGCTTACATGGTATATATCTGATAGAATGTGCACCAGGTTTATAAGAAGGGGAAGGAGGAGATACTGTATTGCTCTTAATCATATTATTCCATTTCAGTAAATGCCTTTGCTTTGAGCTAATAATGCACTCTGTATGACAATTAAAAGTAAACACATTTGTGAAGGCTCGTGAGAGTTGATTTTTAGGAGTTCAGATGTACAGAGTACCTTGTACCAAAAGTAGTCATGCCCTGGCTACCCAAGATGGAATGGACTGGGCCAGATCAGAAAAACAGAATAGGTTAAAGCTTCCGTGTTTTGATTTTTGTATTTCTACTCTAGAAAGGGAAAGAAAGAAAAAGAAAGAAAGAAAGAAGAAAGAAAAAGAAAGAAAGAAAGAAAGAAAGAAAGAAAGAAAGAAAGAAAGAAAGAAAAAGAAAGAAAGGAAAGAAAGAAAGAAAAGAAAAGAAAAAAAAAAAAAGAAAGAAAGAAAGAAAGAAAGAAAGAAAAGAAAAGAAAAGAGGGAGGGAGGGAAGAAAGAAAGAAAGAAAGAAAAGAAAGAAAGAAAAGAAAGAAAGAAAGAAAGAAAGAAAAAGAAAGAAAGAAAGAAAGAAAAGAAATGAAATGAAATGAAAAAGAAAGGGAGAAGGGGAGGGTGAAGGGAAGAGACAAAGGAGGGAAGGAAGGAAGAAAGGAAGGAAGGAAGGGAAAGGAAAGGAAAGGAATAAGGGCAGGAGGGAGGTTGAGAGAGAGAGAGAGAGGGAGGAAGGAAGGAGGGAAGAAGGAAGGGGGGAAGAAAAAAGGAAAGGAAAGAAAAAGTAAGTCTAAAATGGCTATCAATTCTGGAGACACATGAAAGCATCCAAAGCTGGCTGAGGTTGAAGAACAGATCAAATCCATTTTCTCTGTAGACTTTCCTTTGAACTCCACCACTTCATATCTAACAACCATTCACTCATTAGAGAGAAAAGGACACAGGATTGGGAGTTAGAATACTTGACTTTTGGATCCCTGGTAAAATGATGTAGTAGAAATTCAGTAAGACTTAGAGTCAGAAAACACACAAAACTGTGTTTCAGCTCTGCCACTGACTCTGTGACAATGGACACGTTACTTCATGTCTCTTTATCAGTAAAAGGGGGATAATAAAGCCAGCATTGCCCACCACAGTTTTAATAAAGAAAAGGTTTTGTAGATCTTATATAGAAATAGAAATGTCATTTATATGACAATGGAGCAGTGAATGGAGGATTGGACTTAGACTAGGGAAGATCTGAGACACTAGCTGCAGAGTAAGTTAGTTAACCACCTCCAGCCTCAGTTTCCTCATCTGTAAAATAATAATAGCACCTACCTTACAGGATTGTGGGGACCAAAACAAATAGCACGTGTAAAGTGCTTTGCAAACCTGAAACTACATAAATGCCAATCTAATTTGCATCGTGAGTAGTCATCTTCATACTGCTGGTAAGAAGAGGGAAGTGGGCCCTGGAACTTTTCATATTTCTTTGACTCCTGCAGTAAGTGCATATGACAAGAGTTCTGAGAGCCTGTAGGTGGCAGCTGAGCTCTGTGCCTCCCCAGAGCAATACTGGACATCTGCTTTCACCCTGATCCCTTCCCCAGCCGGAACAGGAGGCTGAGAGACAAATGCATTGACTTTTTGCTGACCCCTGTTTGGCCAGTTCTTCAGGTTGAGGGCCCGTCCTGGTTCAGCTGTCCCAGTGCCCTGCCCACTGCTTTCCAGACTTCCCCAGGACGCCTGCTGGCAGGGGGCACAGCAGGCGGGGCTGAGTAGTGGAAAGGGGTGTCAGAGGCGGATGAGACAACAGCTGCAAGACCAGGGAGAGACTGAGGGAGACAGTCAGACTGAGCTCAGATACTGGAGCTTAGAATCTGGAACCCAAGCCCAGCTCCGGACTCCGGACTCAGACCAGACATCCCACCAGGAAAAAAGGTGTGTAGTGAGGACGCGAGGGTGGGCCTAGGTAAAAAGATAGGCCCCTACTATCCTCTATTGCTCTCCTCCTTTCTTTCTCTTCTCTCCTCCCCTTCGGGGCTCATAAAACAAAATCATTGCCCCTCTTTTAATCCTTGGGCCCTGCTCTTTCCTAAATATTCATCCTAGCTCCCGACCATCTCTCTCCAATGGCCCTTCTTGTCCAACTTTATCAAACGAAGAAGTTTTTTAAGTTTGTAACTAAGATATCTTTTAAGTCAGCTGTTCTATAAGTCTAAGATATTCAGACCCTGGAAAACCAGAAAATTTTCATAGCCCAAAGAAATGAATAGCTAATGGTGAAATATCTGGTACTGTGACATTGAGGGGTGGAAGGAAACAACCATTCTTTTAAAATCAGACCATGCTAGTGATAGCAAACTCATCTTCACCCTTGAACTTCTTTGTCCTTTAAGAGCTGCCCTCTTCTCCAAAGGTATCTTTAGTCTCCAGAAAAGGGAGAGTCAAACAAAATCAAAAGGGGAGGTGGGAGTAAGTGGGAAGCTTCCTGCTGTTTTTTTTTTTTAGTATATGTAGAGACAGCCATTGAGAGAAGAGGGCATGGCCCCAAAAAAACAGAGGCTTCTGGGGGAAATGTTTTCCCTTGATTTGGGATAAATAAGGGATGTTTGTGCAAGTAAGCCAAGGGCTACTTGGTTCCAATTTTCAGGAGGAAAAGGGGAAAGAACAAGCATATATTAAGTGCTTACTCTGTGCCAGGCACTGAGCTAGGCACTTTACAAATATGATCTCATTTGATTCTCACAACAACCCTATGAAGTAGGTGCTAGCATTAGCCCTATTTTACTATTGAAGAAAATGAGACAGAAAATAAGGATTTGAACTTGCCTTCCTGACTCTAGGGCTTTATGGGCTCTGCCACCTAGCTTCTTTCAGGTGAATTGTTTATGATTCAGAGGATTTTGAGTTGGAAGGGCTTTAAATATTATCTAGTCCAGCTTCCTCTTTTTACAGAAAGGAAAACTGGAGCCTAAGAGAGAAGCAACTTACTCAGAGTCACTCTGGTAGTTAAATAGCAGAGTAGAATTTTAACCCAGGCCCTCTAGCTCCAAATCTCATTCTTTTCCCACTGCATCATAATATCTCCCTGGAATACTGTAGCCCTTAACACCCAGGTGCCCAGGAAACCATCTCTCCTCTCATCATCCTCTCCTCTCTCTGACCACACTCAGAGGTCAAGCATCACATGTGATGGGGGTAAAAAGGGCTTCATGATCGCTGGTGGACTCTGGATTTTGCCTGTATCAAAAACAGGAAGTTTTGAATGCATAGGCTAGGATGGGTGGGAATGGGGGCGGTTGTTAAAAAGAATCAAGGGAATTTTGTATTCCTCTAAGTCCGGATGTTATTTTTCTCCCTACCGACACCATTTTCGCCCCCTCTGAAAGAAAACACACATAAAAATAAGGGTAGAGGGCAAAGTCCTTGCTGCAAGGACACTTTGAATTTTGTGGATAAGGAGCTAAGAGGAAGAAGGAGAGTCCAGAGGCTGAAGATTTTGAGGAATACTGGGAAGGAAGAGGTGGTAGAATAATTGAGGAGACTGAGTAAGGAATGAGAGGTTCAAGAACTGAGTAGTTTGAGTGAGAGTGAGCTGAGAAGCTAAATGAGGTGGAGGGGACCAAAGTAAGGGTCTGAAAGATGGAAGAACTGAAGCTACTGAGGGAGCTTAGGTGATTAAGTCTCATTTTGAAGATTTAGGCTGAATTATTGAGGTGACTAAGGTGCTGAGGGGCACTGAAGGCCTGAAAGTGGGACTCAGGGACTGACCGCGAACCGAGGTTTTGAGGGAGATGGTGGAGTCTCCCCGAGAGGTCAGAAAGCTGGTGGCTCTCTGTGGGAAGGAGAGTTCTGGTTAATTGGGCTCGGGAGGAAAGCAGGGGCTGCAGGGGAGGAGGGAGGCGACGGGCGGGGCCGGGGGCGGGGTGCACAGTCCTCTTCCACCCCCTCCCGGCTCCGGCCCCGCCGGGACAGCCACCGAGCCTTTGGCTTTCTCTGCCAGCTTCTCAGGCAGCTCGTGTGCCCGTCCAGGCTCACGGCGCAGGTAGCCGCGGTGTCCGGCCGCCGAGAGGGAGCCGCACTGAGCAGCAGGGGACCCTCGCCGTCCTGGCCGGGCTCGGCCCCTACCCTCTGTCTCCCTCCTTCCAGCGGGGGCGCCCGCCCCTCCCCTCTCCGGAGCCGAAGCCAGAGCCCGAGCCCGAGCCGTCAGCGCAGCGAAACGAGCAGCGCCAGCCCAGTGGGGCTAGCTGGGGCCGCAGCTGCTGTCCGCGGTTCTGAAATGAAGGCGGCGGCGCGCCATCGGCCCTGAGTCCCAGAGCAGGCGGCGGGGAGGACGGAGGGAGGAGCCGCCATGCGGGCGGCCCGGCCGGCGGACGCCTCCCTGCTCTACATCCCCGCCACGCTTCTGCTCTGCCTCAGCTCCGCCAGCCTGTGCCTGGTGGAGGCGGGTAAGGGGCCCGCAGGGTCGGGACCGGGGGCGGGAGGGCTGCGGCAGCCATAGGGTTAACTCCCGGGAGGATTCTACTGGGGGGAAGAGCCAGCCTTTGCCCTTGGGGGCGAGGAGCCGGGGGATCAGAGAGAGGGAGAGCAGACGGGTAGGGGGTTCTATTTGCAGACTGCCCCTCAGTCCCCCATACCGTCTTGTCCATTCCTCAGCCCGCTGTCCCCCCCCAACTCCCAGTCTTTCCAAACCCTCTGTCCCCCAGGCCCAAGCTTTCCCTTCCCAATCTGTCCCTCAATACATTTAACCGCTGTCCCTTAGCTCTCCAATCCCTCATTTCCCAGGCCCTGTCGGTCCCCTTCCTTACCTTTGTGCCCCTACCTCCCGATCTGTTACGTTTCACCACCGCCCTCCAAATCTTTCAGTCCACTGATCCTACATTCCCGTGGAGCCCCCCTTATCTGGACCCTGATATTTGTTCCCAGGCTATCCAAGACCCTTTCTCTAGCCCAAAAGGGAGCAACCAAAGTGGTAGCAGAGAGCACAGGACTAGTCTTTGCTACCCCATGTGTGCCCCTTCTTTCCTCCCCTTCCCCCTCAGCTCTAGGGTATAAACTCAATCTACATTCCCTACCCTCCCCCCACTTGCAAAGTATTCAAACACACACAGAGAGCACAGCACAGCACAGAAACACGCCTTCAAGTGAATTCTTCAGGACTCAGAGCTTGGAATAGGGCAAAGGGCTGAGGGTGTGTGTTAGGCTGAGATGCTCGAGGTGAATCAATACCTGTAGTCCGGAAAGAAGAAATATTTCGCTTAGTGGTTATGTCAAGGAAGATGTCACACACATGCAAGACTGTCTGTCCCCTTGCTTGGAAGATTTTCTCCCATCTGTCTCCCTTACTAGCCCTGCCTCCATCTCTCCCTCTGACACTATGCTTCAGTTTTTCTGACTTTCAATCTCTACATATCTCCCCAGCTCTTTACCTCTATTTATTTACTCCTATTTTTCAGTATGTGTTTTTCTGTTTCTTCATCTCTGTTTCTGTTTCTTTGTCTTTATGTGTCTTAGTCGATCCTTGTCTCCCCATTCCTGATGTCTTCATTCCTTTTGTCTGGGAGCAGTTGGGGCAGAGTGAGAACTCTCCTAGTTTATATTCCTCTAATCTCTGTGCCCTAATCCCACCAAATCTTCCTCCCTTTACTTTTTACCCTCTAACACTTAACCCACAATAAATGAAGAGTAGTAAAGGAGTATTTCTGGGAAGGAAAGGGAGAATAAGAATATACAAGACATGTCTTCTCGCCTTTATTCACCCCCTTTTGCTTTCTTCCTTAACTTTACATCCTATTCTTTCCACCTCTTGATCTTTACATCTCTTTTCTCTTTCCCTTTTTCTTAATCTTCCCTTATTTTCTCTCTCTCCATCTTTATTCCTGCTTCTCTCCTCTCAGAAGGATCTTCCCAACTTTTCCTAAATAATCTCCTGTTCTCTGTTTAGACTTTAAGATAAACCCATCCAGTCTTTCACTTATTCTATGCCCCACTAAAGATCAAATCTTCGGGATAAGCCCAATCAGGGATCTTCCAATATTCACTCAACTCTATTCCTGCTATTCTTCTCCATATCCTACCTCAGCTCTCAATATATCAAATTTGGGGAGGAAGAATCTACCTTCCCAGTGGTAGACTTAAAAGCTCTTCTGAGTGTCTGTGTTAATAGGCTTTTCTCTCCCCATTCTTCTGGAGAATAGATTTATGGGGTAGTTGGATTGATCCTCTTGCTAAAGGTCATTGTCTCAGGAAAGATTGTACCAAGCCCTATTGTACAGTTGATCTCTCTCCTTCCCAGAAATGAAGGAGAATTTGCCCTATTGTCCATACAGAAATCCCAGGGATGGGGAGTAGGATTTAGCTCCTCCTGGGTCCTACTATTTTTCTATCCCATGGCTGGGTCAAGGTCAGGGAATTTAGCTCCATCCAATCCTAGAGAAAATCCATCAATTTTGATGAACAAGGTTCAGCTTGATTTCCCCCACTGCTAGGCTCTGGTTCTCATCCCTGAATAAATCAGAGCAGGAAACCTGAAAAACATGGGCCCCTCTTCCTCTTCCTCATGCTACAGTTAGAAGCAGAGTTGGGGATGGCCCTTCAGATGGGCTGAGTTGGTTGTGATTTTCACCCTCCTGAGAAATGGCTTTCACCTTTCCAACTCAGGCCAATGGCTACCACTTTTTGCCAGGATGGCAAAGCTAGGCCCTGGGTCTTTTCAGCCCTGATCCAAATCAGACTTATATGCACCTTGTTCTTCAGTTTCTTTCTCTGTATGTATGCATGAGTCTTGGTCCATCACTAGGTGAGAAAGCCAGAACAATTCAATAAGCTCCCCAGAGAGGGGCCCTGAAGGATGTGACTATTTGCTCAACATCTTGGCTTCCATTAGTTCTGATTTGAGCCACCATTCAGCTGAACCCAAGCAGGCAGAGGAGAGACATGGAAAGCTAGGAGCTGGGGTGTGGGAGAGTTTCTCCTCTTGTCCACACTTGTTCATTAGGCAATTTGGGCCTCAGAGTCCATTCTTGTCTCAAATCCTGCCTCTCTCTTGCAGACAGTCCCTCTGCCCCAGTCAATGTCACTGTCAAACAACTGACAGCCAATTCAGCTATGGTGAGCTGGGATGTGTTGGACGACGAGGTGGTCATTGGGTTTGCAATTTCCCAGCAGGTAAATCTGGGATAAGGTGGGATGAGGGAGGGATGAGGAAGGAGTAAAGGAGGAAGGAGAAGTGTGTGCATGAAGCTGCAGCAACTGGTTTCCTTTAGTCCCAGAGACTGGGCCTGCAGATGGCATGCTGTGGGAAGGGAAGGATGCATGGTAGGAATTGGGCAGTTGCTGTGGGGAAGTGACCAAGTATACGGGTGGGGGTGGGGCTGCTGTTGGGCTATAGGTAGGGAATTGGAGAGAGTACAAGGGGAAGGAAATGGGCTTGCATGGAAAGAGCTTGATCCAGGGAGATGGAAGGAATGGATAGGAACTGAAGGCAGTAGACTAATGGAGGAGGGGGTGCCTAGAGGAAATAGTGTTGGCAAGTACAGGGGTTCTGGCCTTTGCTTTTGCAGAAGAAAGATGTTCGGATGCTGAGATTTATACAGGAGGTGAACACCTCTACGCGTTCATGCGCCCTGTGGGACCTGGAAGAGGACACAGAGTACATTGTTCACGTGCAGGCCATCTCTATCCAGGGCCAGAGTCCTGCCAGTGAGCCTGTCACCTTCAAGACCCCTCGAGAGGCTGAGAAGTTAGCCTCCAAAAACAAAGGCAGGAGCTCAAGGGCCACAACTGGGGAACGGGAAGCTGAGGGAAGGGGCTGGAGGAGTGACTAGCTTGCTCAGGTCATAGACTTGTATTCTTAAAGGCCCTTGGAAGGCATTCTAGTCAATGGGGACAAGGTTTGGGAAATTTTCAGGTAGAGCCCCAGTTCCATTACAATGTGGGGGGATGAGGGAAAGGGAAAGAACAAGTACTTGTATAGTGCCTACCATGTGCAAGCACAGAGCTAAGTGCTTTACAAATATCATCTCATTTGATCCTCAAAACAACCCTGAGAAGTAGATGATGCAGTTATCCCCATTTTATAGTTGAGAATACTGAGGCTGGGAGAAATGGAATGATTTGCCCAGGATCACACAGTTGGTAAATTTCTAGTTTGAATTTCAATCCACGTCTTCCTGATTCCAGGCCCAGTGCTCCATCCACTGCACCATCAGGTACCTTTGGGAAAAGAGACTCTGAAGCCCAATCATTCTCACTTTTGTGAAGAATAAGACCATCAAATCTGAAACGTTGTCCGCAAAGAGCACTGAGCTTGGAGACAGGAGATGACTGGCTTTGAATTCGGTTGCCATCTCCTGTTTGACTATGGGCAGGGCATGTCCCCTCTCCTCTCCCAGGCCATTTTCTCCCCATCTGTAAAAAATGATAGTCCTAATGTGCAGAAGACTTTCGGAAACAAATCTCTCAAGTTGCCATTGTTGCCTTCCTGAGAAGCAAGTTTCCAGAGAGCCCAGACTTTGGGGCAGGGGATCTGCCCGCCCAGACAGGAGAGCACATTGACATGTGGGGGTGGCTTCTGGGGTTACATGTTCCTCCCTCTCCCTTACAGATGAGGTGACTATGAAGGAGATGGGAATGAAAAGCCAGCAGCTTCGGACAGGCGAGGTGCTCATCATCGTGGTGGTCCTGTTCATGTGGGCAGGTGAGCCTTCCAGTTCCAGGGAGGGGAAGAAGGAAGAGGAACTAAAGGGGTCTGCAAGACTGAAACCCCTGTCTTCCCGTGGGCTGTGTCAGGTTCACTCAGAATCACTCATAAACCTCTCCCTCCAGGGCTCGGCTGCCTTGGAAAGGAAGGATCCCGAGATTAGGGGTGTGAGGGGTACGTGTTGCCATGAAAAGAGCCCTGGTCTCTGTCAGGAGACCTGAGCCCAAACCTGGCTCTTAGACTCCCTGGTTAGCTGACATTGGGCAAGTCATCATTTTTCTGACTTTCTCTTGTGTAAAATGAGGAGAAAGACATTTGTTCCATCCTCAAAGAATTATCAATTCCATTCCATTCAATTAAATTTGTTGAGCATTTATTTATGTTAGGTGCTAAGGATACAAGAAAAAAAAAAGAAATGCTCTCTGCTGGCAAGGAGTTTTATATTCCTAAGGAAAGAGTTAATATACCAGAAAGCACTGAAAGGTTGAGTTTGTGGTGATGCTGGTGGTGATCTCTGAGAGGGCAGTGGAAGCCTACATCAAGCTCTTTCCAGACACCTCTGGGCCTGGGTCCCTGATGCTTTGCCTGGTCTTTCCCGAAAGAGCCACGGATCTTTGGCTACTCCTACATCCGGGCTGGGAGATACACACTTGGAGGGCCTCCAAGTCCCCCTCCTTTTGGCCCCTTCTCCTTCCGCCACCCCCAATGTGAGACCACTTTCTTGGAAGGCACCAGGCAAATGTCCCAAGTGGACAGCCTCTTAATGGGGAGGGGAGGTTGGGGGGAGTCAGGACAACCACAGTACCCTCCATCCTCCCTCACACACACGTTCTGTCCTGTGGCTGAGGCCCTTGCTCAGTCAGGCTAATCTAACCCCAGCCCTTGGCTCCATAGGTGTCATTGCCCTATTCTGTCGCCAGTATGACATCATTAAGGACAACGAACCCAACAACAAGGAAAAAGCCAAGAGCGCCTCGGAGAACAGCACCCCAGAGCACCAGGAGGGGGACTCCTTCGCAGCAAGGTGAGGGCACACTCCGTCCCAAGGATCCAAAGGTGGGACAAAGGTGGGCCTTGGCTGGCCTGGTTCACCTCCCCAGGGATGTCCCTGGGGTCAGCTCAGGGCCTGGCGCTGCGACAGCTGGACAGAGACCAGCTTGGCTGCAGCCCATGTCCTGGGGGAATCTCCAGATTCATCTTGGATCCTCTCCTTCCTCAGGGAGCCAAAGGCCAGTGCTATTGAAGGGAGAGGGAGGGAGAGAAGAAGGAGGAAGAAGGGAGAAGAAGGGGACTCTTGGTTGGGCAAGTTTGGGAAAGCATCTGGCCGACTGCAGGATTTGGGCATGTCACTTACCATATCCGGCATTTCTTTCCTCTATAAAACAGATATGAAACCCTGCTCAGCCGGGCTTTGAGCACCTGGGAAGAACAGAACTAGAGATCGTTGTTCTGACGATGGTCATTCAGCTCCTGGTCTTCTCCATCTCCTCCTCTCTACACTATCGGCCTTCTCACCTCCCTACTCCTAGAACGGGGTTTCTTCTTCTCAGTCCCTGCTCCTACTTTCCAATGTGCTTAACCCCGAGGAGCAGCATCCTCCTGCCTCTCTGTCTCTGTCTCTTCTCTCCTTCCCTCTCTATTTCTGTCTCTCTCTCTATCTATCTCTGTCTCTGTCTCTCTGTCTCTCTCTGTGTGTCTCTCTGTCTCTTTCTCTCCTTTCCTCTCTATTTCTGTCTCTCTGTCTCAGTCTCTATCTCTTTGTCTCTTTCTCTCCTTCCCTATTTCTGTCTCTGTCTCTCTCTCTTTCCAGACTCCTCACTAGCTCCCAAAATATTCTCAGTAGATGTGGTTGTCATGGAACACTGAGAAGGGGTCCCTGAGCTCCAACACACCAAGGATCAATGGAAAGAACTGTAGTGAGGGGTGATATATGTCCCTGGGCACCCAAGAAGTTGGGTGAAGCTATAGCCCAAACAGGCAGCTGGGAAACAGTCAGGAGACTCCAGCATATTCACTGCCTGGAGGGACTGGCTGGTTCCCAGCTTTTCGGTCCCAGAGGGCCAGGCTTCCATAGCCTGTTCCAACTCCCCCCATCGGTATACCACCTCTGACTTCTCACCAGCTCAAAGCCTACTCATTAGGCGTTGGCAATTCCTCTCATTTCTCTCCCAATCTAAGCCCTTATGACCATCACTGAAGTGTGACTCCCTCTCTGCAGGGAGACAACCAACACTTCTCTTTCCTTTTGCTGTTGTTTCTACCTCCCCGTCCCCCACTCCACAAAGCCCCGGGAGCAGGGACAGGGAGGGCTGTTCTGTTGCTTGGGAGAGCACTCAGCTGGCTGCATGCTCCACTTCTGCCTTCCTCATCCTCTACTGGAAAAGGCAACTAAACTTAAAAAATTCCAAATCCTGAGAAAAGCAAACAAATCCAGAACCCAGCCTGATCACCAGCTCTTAGCATTTCCTGTGTGAAACCACAGCACCTTTTACACGGTGCCCATAGAAGCCAATCTTTGTTTTCGCCTTTTCTTCTCTCCCTGACCACTTCCCCTTTTTGGAAAATGCACAATGTTTTCAGTCTTTCTGCATCCACGCCTGCTAGACTGAAAGCACCTAGAATCTAGCCAAGCCATGTCCTTCAAATAACTTGACGGGGAAGGGGTAGGGCTCCTAAGCTGGCAGTGATGCTGCTGCCCCCCTGCTTCTTCCCACCCAGCCATTAGTGACTCTGGTTGGTTTGAGTGTGACGCACAATCTCCGAAGTGATGTGTAGGACACTCTTAGACTCTGTTCCAGTGAGTCTGGGGATGCCCCCATGGGACCTCATCCATTTCTCATCATTCATTTTCCTATCTGTTTTCCTCAATTTGGCTCCTTGTGTCTAATATGAGATGATGGAAGGGAGGTCAGAATCCTTTTCGGAAGACCTTAAGCAGCGAAGGGAAAGGAGGTTCTGACCCTCTCTCTGATAGAGTTCTGTCAGTGATGGATCTAACAAGTGCCCCCATTATCTGTTCACATCTTACACCGGGGTGGTTATGGGAGCTTCCTGGCATTAAGCTGATCCTGCTGCAAGAAGGCTGGCAAAGCTGATAAATTCAGCAGCTGCTTGAGCACCAAGACAAGCAGGGCAGGGCAAGCCTGGCCACCTTCTCGCTTCGGGACATTTCTTCAGTTCGCCATCTCACCCACATCTCAAAATGTCAACAGAGCCCCAGTATTCTGCTCTGGATCCTGAGGGGAGCTGGGCTAGGAAAGATCTCCCTACTGCCTCTTTCTAGTGAGGAGGGATGCTTAAGAAGAGTCTGATAATGGGGGGAGAAGCATCAGAAAGCAATATTAAAAAGCCTCATCTTCCCAGATCGTGAAGGATCATGACGTGAAGAAAGACTGGTCCCCATATCTCCTGCTAGAGAATGAGTATGGGACCCTGAAATCCAGGAAAGAACATCGGCACCCAGGCCATAGCTGCTGCTCACAGTGACAGTTCCACCTGCCATCCCACCCCCATCCCCAGGCTCCCACTAGCCAAGGTCAGCCACCACTTCATTTTCCCATTCACTTTCAAATGGTGACCAGGGGAGGTGGAAATGGAGTGAAAGGCTGAGCTCCTCCACATCAAGGGCTTCCCTATTGCACCAAGAGAGGAGCCTCTCCACCTCGCTCATCTTGTGATTTTCATCCTAGCTGAATGGGGCTTCCAGCCAAGGCTCCTTAGGGAAGAGGTCTTTACCTCCCATACTGTTAGAGCAATAACCAATTTTTAATGTAAAATAAAAAGGAAAATGAAAAGGCAGATTGTGGTCATCTGGTCAATGCCCTGGTCAGTGGCTGGTGGTAAGCCAGGGTTATGTCAAGGAGGATGGGGGGAGGCTGCTGGGAGGGAAGATGAATTCTCTCTCTCCCTCTTGGCCTGCAGCTTCTTGAGAGACATATGCCTGCTAGCCATGCTGGAAGGGAAATTTTGAACAGATGGGGGTGCCATAAAGGAAGAGAAAAGAGCTGTTCTGTTATCATCTTTCAGCGTCTCCCCCACCCCCACCCAAATCCAAGCCCAGTAGCCTGGCTGCAAAAACATCCAGCTTGGGGCTGCTGGATGATGTTCTTCTGGTGCCTTTAGATAAAACATAGGCGCTGGATGGGGAAATGCAAAGTGCTTCCTTTTTGGGGATATAGGTCAGTACTTCCTCTGGCCTGGGTTAAAGCAATTCTCCCATCTCTCCTGGGTAGAGCTGCTTTCTCTGGTTCAGACTTCCCAGTGGGGTGTTCTAAGCTATAAAAAGAACATTATGATGTCCCCTGACAGAAGGCTGAAAGGTTGGATAATGACTCTTATTAGGTGAGGAAAAGACGGGGTTCTCGTGGCTCTGCCCTAAAGTGAAGCCAGGATCTGAAAACCCACATCAGTCTGTCCTAAGAAAACCCTCCCTAAAGAATCTGGGAGACACCGGGGTAAGAGGGAAAGGACAGAACAAGGTGGGAGGATGGGCAGTCCACAGGGGAGCTGAATGGCAGAAGGGAATGGTGTTTTCAAAAGCCCTCAGAAGACCACTTCATGCTGCAGGGAAGCAAGGCGAAGAATATCAACAGCTCAGACTTAGAGTTTCTATTTAGCACAGAAGAGCAACAGGATTGGTTTTAGGGGCCTATAGTTGCTGTCTCCATTCTGCTCAACAAATCTCAAAAAGAGAAATTCTTTAGAGATGATGGTGATAATGATGAATAGCTCATGCTTATGTAGTAATTTATTATTATCTTGTTTGAAATGCTGAATCACCACATAAATGTTGTATTCCCAATTCAATTAAGCAGCCTGGGGACAGGGACTCCCCCCCCCAAAACCTGGTATTTAGTAAGAGCTTAGTTAACATTTGTTGGGTTGGACTGAATGGAGTTTCACAACAATCCAATGCAGTAAGTGCTGCTGGCATTATTAGCCCCATTTTATAGATGAAGAAACTGAGGCAAAGAGATTAAGTGGTTTGTCTTAAGTATGGAGCTGGTGTCAGAAGCAAGGTCTGACCCCTCTACCTTACTTCAAGTCCAGCATTTTAGTTATTATGTTTGTCCTACATGTGAGTTCAAAAAAATCAAACACATGAATACAGGGTCTAAAAGGCAGAGTTAGACAAAAGTTTGTGTGGGGAAAAGGGGGTTCCTATTGGATTGCAAGCTTGATGAATCCATAGTATAAAAAAGCTTATGATCTCAGGCTACATGGATTAATTTATTTAATTTGTTGAAATAAATGTGTTGAGAACTACTTTTATTACTTTTATTTCCATTTCTGATACTTCCTTCCTTTCCCTTCCCTATCCAATGAGTCATCCCTTCAATAAACATTTATCAAAGCTCTAAAATGTATTAAGGACACCTACTTCCTACATTCAAGAAACCCATATTCTACAAAGAGTAAACACAAGAAAATTTGAAGAGAGAGAGAACATTAACAACTGGGAAGCACCAGTGAAGGCTTCATGAAGGAAGTGGCCCTCAGCCTAGCCCTGAAAGGAAAGCATGTTCAGAACACAAACAGCCAAAGTCCCGTTCTCCTCTGCCCTGGTCAAAACCCATCTGTACTTTTGTGTTCAGTTCTGGGACTGCCTTTTAGGGAGGACATTGACAAACTGGAATAGGCCCAGGGGAGACAAGTGAAATGAAGAAAGAATTAGAACCTAGAATCATAGAATCTGAGAGCTGGAAGGCCATGTAGTCAAGCCTACACGCGAAAGGAATCTCCATCGTGACATCCTCAACAAGTAGTTGTCCAGGCTCGGCTTGAAAACAACCCAAGGCAGGGAGCCCATTCCACTTATGGCCAGCTCTCCCTGCTAGGAAAATCCAACTTGACATTTGCCTTCATTTGCTTCTATAATTTCTGTTCATTGCTGCTCATTCTCTCCGAGGCCTTCAGATTGAACATAGCTATTATAACCTTCCTGAGTCCACTCTTCTCCAAGTCAACATTCCCATTGCCTTCAATCCATATTCACAAGGCCTAGACCGGGGTCCTTTGCAACTCCTCGGACTACTTTTCACCTTAGCAATGTCCTTTAAATAATGCAGCCCCAAACTGAGCTTGCCAAATATGATCTGATGATTTGTGGGATGAAGGGCTGGGGAAGATATGTTCTACCATAATAATAAAGAAAAAGGAGAAGGATAGAGGAAGAGGAAGAAGAGGAGAAGAAGAACAATAAGGAAGAGGAGGAGGAGAAGGAAAAGGAAGAGGAAGAGGAGGAGGAGGAGGAGGAGAAGGAAAAGGATGAAAAGGAGGAAGAGAAGGAGGAAGAGGAGGAGGAGGAAGAGGAGGAGAAGAAGGAAGAGGAGGAGGAGGAGGAAAAAAGGAGAAGGAGGAAAGAAAGAGAAAGAAAGAAAGAAAGAAAGAGAGAGAGAGAGAAAGAAAGAAAGAAAGAGAAAGAAAGAAAGAAAGAAAGAAAGAAAGAAAGAAAGAAAGAAAGAAAGAAAGAAAGAAAGAAAGAAGAAAAAGGAAGGAAGAAGGAAGGAAGAAGGAAGGAAGGAAGAAAAGGAAGGAAGGAAGGAAGGAAGGAAGGAAGGAAGGAAGGAAAGAAGAAAAAGGAAAGAAGAAAAAAAGAGAAAGAGGAGGAAGAAAAGGAAAAGGAGAAGGGGGAAAAGAAAACCAAAAGAAGAACAACAACAAGAAGAAACTGCATTTCTGCATTTATATAGCACTGTGGACTATAGTACTGTGCTCAGCACTTTATAATTATTATCTCATTTGATCTTCACAACATCCTGAGAGGTAGATGGTGTTATTTCCATTTTACAGTTGAGGAAACTGAGGCAGATAGAGTTTAAATGATTTGCCCAGTGTTTGAGGTTCTGTCCACTATGGCACTTGCCTCTCCTAAATGAGATTTATTGAATTTTCTTTCAAACCCTCATGACCCTTAAAATAATTCAATTTCAGATTTCTTCTTATGGCAAAGGGCAGCAGTCATCAGCTCAGATTCACAGGCAGGTAGAACATGGTTCCTAGCAAGATGAGTTTAGAGTCATTGCTATCATCCAACTATATTTCCACAGTTCAACTGCATTAGGGAAGAAATCGCCTGGCACTGGAACTTGGCCTTTTCTGTCCTGTTTTGTTCTCAGGGTTTACACTCAACTCAAAGGCCCAACAGGACATATGTTACCCCTATTTAACGAGTAATGGATTTGGAGTCAAAAGATCTACTCTGGGAAATCTGGGGAACCCCCTGATCTGCTGGACTGGGGCATCTCCCATAGAACTATGAATATGTATTTTTGCTCTGTGGGGAGTGACCCATGTATAGCCTCCAGTCATAAGAACCAGCTAGGAGTTTCTGGCTTCCAGAGTCCTGTAACTGGGAATACTTGTTACACTTGAGTTCAGATCCCAGCTCTCTTTCTTATTTATTAGCTATGTGACTGAGCAAAGCATTGAAACTGCTTCGTCCTAGGTCCGAGATGGAGCAGACTGAACAATCTCTAAAGTCTCTTCTGGCTCTAAAGCCTCTCATTCTTTGATGTCCAGCCCAGATTTAGCCCCAACTCAGCGGTGGGAAGTAAAGAGGTGGCAAAGAAGGAAATGAGACTGGATTAAGCAGGAAGACAGAGGGAAGGGTATTCTTTCTAGAGGCTAAAATAAGGCTTGTTATTTAGAGTGAAAGGAGATACCAGTCATGTTTTCTTCCTTTCATGGAGGCCAACAAATAATTCTAAGCCTCTCAACTAAATCTTAATACAGGAGCATCTCAGACTCACTCCTTCCTAGGACATAAAGGAAGATATTAGGTTTCTATCATTTTCTTCCTTAAGCAAATGCCTAAAATCCTATTCTTCAGTTCTTACCACCACAGACAACTTAATGGCTAGTTTCTACATCAGTCCTAAATATTTTCCGCCACCTTTTGTTCCTTGTGTCCAGTATGAGATGATCAGGATAAAGTCAAAAGTTTTGGGGTTTTTTTTCAGAAGACTAAAGGGAGAAGGAACCAAACTTCTGAGAGAGACCTGATCCAGCCTCTTTCGGAGTACCATCAATGTTAGACCTAACAAGTGACACCATATTTGTTCAGGTCTGACAACTGGGTGGTGAGATGAGATTAGTAACCCTGAGCTAACTCTACTTTAGAAGGCAACTGGCAGAACTGATCTGTTTGCCAGCTGTTCAAGCACTAAGGAGAGGCAGGGCAGTCTAGCCCCTCTTGAAACCTCAGGGGTCAATCCACTAAATTCACCTCTTCTAATCTTGGGAAAACATTTTAGAAAAAAATTTTTTTTTCACTGATGCAATTTTCTTTGACACATTTAGCCGTTTCCCAATAAAGAACACCCCTCCTCCTTCCTACATAATCTTTGAGATCATTTTGTCTACTCTAATTTTCCCCAGTCAAGAACTTCTCCAATACTTTCTTAGCATAAAGGTGATACTGTGCTCTCAAATCCTTAGGTGCATGCAAGTTTGGGGTACCTAAGACATTGAAGCATAGTGGAAAGACCCCTAGATTGGGAGTCAGGAAATTTGGATTCTAGTCTAGGCTTCGATATGGTTTTCTGAAGCCAGTAAAACTTCTCTGAGCGTCAGTCAAGACCATAAGATAGTCTCATTTTTTTATCCTGGTATCCCCAACATCTATCACAGCACCTGACATATAGTAAGAACTTAAATGTTTGTTGAATTGAATTGAACTGTATTTTAGGGCAAGTTACTTAATCTCTCTAGAGCTTTATCTTCCTCTTTCTAAAATGGGGAGGATAAGGTTTACATTGCTCACCTCAAAATGGAGCTCTGTCGAGGAAAACACTTTATCAACCTTAAAATGTTACAGAAAGGTGAATTAGGTTATTACTGCATTTCCAGCCTGGAAAAACTTCAAGTGCAAGCCTAATCTTTGTATCTGTTGTCTGAGGACCACCCTGGACAGGTTCAGAGAGGCTTAACATGATGGGGTTGACCACCAGGTGGAAAAATTGGGGGAGGAGGGAAATTAGGGAGAGACAGCAACTCAGGAAGTCCATTAAAGTGGGAAATTCTTGACCTTTTTTGTGTTGTGGATCCCTCTGAAAATCTGTAGAAATTCCTCAGAATATTTTTAAATTTTTTAAAATTAAAAAAAATTTTTTAAATAAAATTTTAAATTTTTCAGTTCCAAATTCTCTCCCTCTTTAACCCCTCCACCCCCCCCATTCTGAAGGTAAGATATAATATATCCATTATACATAAGGAGTCATGTAGCCATGATCAAGGCAGGAAAAAGCAAGTAAAATAAAAAGAAAAAATATTTCCCTCTGCATTCTGAGGAGTGCATCTATCTGGAGGTAGATTGTATTTTGTATAACAAATCCTTTGGAATTATAGTAGGTCATTGTATAGATTAGAGTTCCTAAGTCTTTCACAGTTGATTATATTTAAAATATTTTGGTTATGGTGTAGATTGTTCTCGTGATTCTGCTCACTTCACTTTGTATCAGTTGATATGACTTTCAAGTTTTTCTGAAACCATCCCCTGTCATTTTTATAGCCTAGCAGTATTTTATCCCATTCATGTGACATAACTTGTTCAGACATTCCCCAATTGATGGGCATCCCTCTAAGAATGTTTTAAAATGCATAAAATACATAAAAATACATAAAAAACAAAACCAAGGGTTAATTAAAATAAAGGGAGAAAATTCTTTTCATATTCAAGTTCAAGGTTTCCCTACAATCTACTGCTCCCTTTGTAGATCCCAAATTAAGAACCTCTGCCCTTTCTCTTTGGGGGAAGTTGAGTGCATTTTTGTGCTTAATTGACAAGGTGTCTAGATCAAATAAGAACACCTGTTCTAAAGGTATGGAGAGTTCATGATCTATGTTGAGTGGAATGAAGGGCAGTCTCCACAAGGATGAAGTCATATATCCCTAAATTATGGAGACTTAAGCAAAGGAAACATTCTTCAACAGGTGTCAGAAAGAATTGAAGAGTTAGATTCTCCTCCTAGAATCAAGTTCCAATTGTCACTTGGGGGCGGGTGAGAAGAATGTAGGCAGTGAAATGATAAGACAGCAATTTGCTAAGAAATTCCACTAGTGACCAGCTGATGTCTTCTGTGACAAGAGGAAATCTCTCTCCTAACAGGTGTTCTGGCCTACAAAGGCAATAAGCTTGCTCTAAAGCTGGCTTAGTAATTATTCCACTTTTGTCTTAAAAGTAGGAACAAATTTGCCCCCTGCTACGTTGGGGGGGCGGAATGTGGCTTTTCCTTGGGTGAAGATGCCGTGCTAGGTAATTACGCCCCCAGTTATAAAGAATTAGCTCATTCTGCTGGAAGAGGGCAGCCACCCCCCCAACCCCATCACTACTGAAATGGAGCCTCCCTATCTCAGCACAAAGCTCTTAGTATCATAAAGAAATGGACTCTCTAAAGCTTCCAAGGCTAGACCTGGTTGATCCCTGGAGCTTTTCCAATGTGCTGGTACTTCCTCCAACTTCCATGCTACTGTGAATGGAACTGTGAGCTCATCCAGCCTCCAAAAGTGCAGGTCACAATTTCAACTGCCTCCTCAACCTGTGCCCCTCTGGCCATTTGTGTTCAATGATACTTATTTAGCACTTGGGTCATATATCTGCTACTTTTTGCTATCACACATGTTTTGATAATATCTTCTCTGAGGCAAGTCACTATTAACAGCACATGCTGACCATGAGTCTTTCCATCATTCCGTAGGACTCCAGATGGTTTAGAAAATTATTAACACAATTAATTATATCAATAACCAAATTAATCAAAAACATGTGATTATCTCAATAGATGTAGAGAAAGCATTTGATAAAATCCAACATCCATTCCTATTAAAAACACTAGAGAGTAGAGGAATAAATGGACTTTTCCCTAAATAGTCAGTAGCATCTATTTAAAGCCATCAGCAAGCATCATATGTAATGGGGAAAAATTGGAACCATTCCCAATAAGATCAGAAGTGAAACAAGATTGCCCAGTATCACCATTACAATTCAATGTTGTAGTAAAAAAGTTAGCTTCAGCAATGAGAGAGAGAGAGAAAAAAAGATTAAAGGACTCCAAATGGCACACTGGATAAAGCACTGAAGCTGAAGTCAGGAAGATGGGTTCATTTCCTGTTTGATCTGATTTTTCTTGAGCAGCAAGATAATTGTATAAATATGTATGCATAAAAAAAGGGTTCAAATCCAACTTCAGTCACATACTAGTTGTGTGACCCTGGGCAAGTTATTTAATCATGTTCGGCTCTATTTTTTTTATCTGTATTTTGTATCCGTATCTATTTTTTTATCTTGCTATTAGCTCTAGCAAGGGTTGATGTGAAGATCAAATGAGAAATGATTTGTAAAACTCTGAGTATAGTGCCTGGTACATTATAGGCACTATATGTTTATTCCCTTCCCTTTTCCTTCCCCCATTTTGATTTCCTGAAATTTGGGGGTTCCACAAAAGGCAGTCACACAGGATTACAAGGAGAACAGGTTGGTTTTTTAAAAGATGGGTTTGGATGGCAGGGGATAGCTTAGGATCACCCAGTGCAATAGGATTCAGAGTGGGAAAGGATTTCAGAGATCACTTTAGCCAATAAGGAAGAGATAATGAGGTCACCGGCAGAGGGAACATCCCACTCTAGTTTTTACCTTCACAGACTTTTCTCTATGCCGTGCTGTCCATTGACTGCCCACCTCCAATTTGGAAACTGCAATGCATAAGATATACATGATACCAAGGACACTTATGCTCACATCCGAGAGCAGAATATTTAGAAGACTCCCAGAAACGGCAGAATCCATAGCAGTCAAAACATATGGTAGAAGGGGAAAGGCTGCTCCCACTTGTTGCTATTTTATTTTCTCTGCGTGAAGCAGGGATCTTAAATACCAGCTAAGGAATAACAGCTATTGTTGCTTTCTGAAACCCTTTCTCCAGGGACACCTGGAAGGAGCCTGGGCACACAATACAATAGGCATTAGATAAGGAACACAGGATCTCTCTTCCATCCACCCCCATCCACCTGGGACCTGCTGCTCTGGAGAAAGGACTTCACACAATGAAAGCACTTAATAAATGGCTTTTGCTTCAAAATTGCTCTTCAAATTTGGCCTCAGGGCTAAGAGAAGAGAAAATGTACTTCTTTCCCTTCGAGGAGGAAATAGAGAGCTAGAGATATGGAATGTTGTGCGGACTGTCAACCCTGATTTGTTAGTTTTGCTGAACTGCTTTCTTTTCTTTTAAAATCTTTAACCCTGTTGGGCTCCATTTTTTATCTGTAAAATGGAGTTAATAGCAGGGTTGATGTGAAAATGAAAAGAGAAACCATTTGTAGAACTCTGAGCATAGTACCTGGTACACTATAGGCATTATAGGTTTATCCCTTCCCTTTGCCTTCCCCCATTTTTCCTGAATTTCCTGAGATCCCACTGAGATTTGAGGGTTCCACAAAGGGCAGTCACACAGGATTACAAGGAGAACAGGTGGTGTTTAAAAAGATGGGTTTGGATGGCAGGAGATAGCTTAGGATAGGTAGGTGGGTATGAGGAGGAAAGGAGAGGGAGAACAAGGGGAAAGGGATCTACTTGGAAGTTAATGGATAAAGGGGCAAGTAGGTGCCACAGTGGATAGAGTGCTGGCCTGAAGTTAGTTTAAATCAGACCTCAGGCATACTAGCTGTGTGACCTTGGACAAGTCACTTAAACCCTGTTGCCTCAGTTTCCTCATCTGAAAAATAAGCACAGAAAGAAATGATAAACCACTCCAGTATTTTTGCCAAGCAAACCCCAAAGTGTTGGACATGACTGAAAAATGACTGAACAAGAAGAATGGAACATAAAAACAAAAAATATCAATAAAAATAAAATACAAAAAACAACCACATGTTCCATAATCTCAGTGAACAAAGTTTAGCTTTGCCCAGTTCAACCTGTTTATTCTTCTGATTTCTATTTTTGTCAGCAGCACTACCTTATCTCTCAATTCAAATTTTTAGGAATATCTTTTGATTCTCCCCTCTCCATCAGATCAGGTGTTGCTTTTTTTGTTTGTTTTTTGTTTTTTGTTTGGGGGGGGGGGGCAAAATGGTATGGTAATGTCTTTAAATCCATGCATAAATTTGATATGTGAGGAAGAGTTACACTAAGTCCTTGTCATTGTCAGCCTCATTCTCTCTTCCAGAGTCACCACTGACCAGTGGCAGGACAGAGTCAAGAAAACTGGAGTCGACTCAAAATATAGTAGATACCCTTGGAGTCCAACCAAGCCCTGAGCTCTCCTTCCTGCCTCACCTGCCTTCATGGTTGTTGGAATAAATTGTTCTCCCATCCACCAGAGAAAGACTTCACATGCTTGGGGTAGGCACCCCCTACAAGTTTGAGACCCCTTGGTTATCCTCAAGCTGGTTTAGCCCGTCTTTCAAAATTACCAGGGTATGGCTAATGCTACAGCTTTTTGGAGAAATCAAGTGGAGCCAAAAATAGAAAGCAGTCTTGTAAAGAGCTCAGCAGTCCTCAGCCCAGAGGTACCATGTTTCCCCGATAATAAGACCTATCCCGAAAATAAGCCCTTCCCGTACTGTGTAAGATTCCTCTAAAATAAGCCCTCCCCCGAAAATAAGCCCTATTGAGATTGCTACTGTAGTGAAGGTGATCCCCTGCACTACACACTACATTACAGTACCCTCTGTATGCATCGTCCCGTCTCCCCTCCCTCCCCCCGGTGAAACGCACGCTGCGCTCCGAGCTGCATCCAATCAGAGCTGCAGCAGTGAGCGCGTCATCCTGTTCTTCCCCAGTGATTTGCTTGCTGGCGCCATTGAGAGCAGTGCCGCGGAGGAGAGCTGAGGCAGGACAACATAAAAACCCGGTATGTAAGCAGGAGTGAGGGGGCATGATGGAGGATAAAATAACTCAAGGGGCATCATGGAGGATAAAAGAAGAACTCAGGGGGCATGATGGAGGATAAAAGAAGAACTCAAGGGGCATGATGGAGGATAAAAGAAGAACTCAGCCAGCACTCACCGCGCTAAAGAAATGAAGAACTTCCTTGCAGAGAGAAGAATAGATCAAGTAATGATTCCTGCAGGAATGAATGCCTATCTCCACACCCTTGATATTGCAATAAACAAGCCATTCAAGGACCAATTGCACATGGAAATCAATGACTACATTGAAAATAGAATGGAAAGAAATCAGCATGGAAACTTTGTGAAGCCCTGTCTGCAAGAAGTCGTGACTTGGGTGAAGAAGTCATGGGATAAAATTACTGACAGCTGTGTCACCAAGGCACGACGAGCAGGTTACCTGGACAAGACATGTTCATTTAAAGAGAGCTATATTGCTGGACATGACAGACTGAGTCCACTTCTTCTGAAGGAAATAGAGGCGCAAGACATCCAGGACGGAATTCAGGGTATGGACACTTATGACGATGTTGTTGATGAAGATGACATGATCATTATTGAATAAAGGTACTTTTTTTTGTTCACATTTACCTGTTTATTAAAATTGCTGTCAATGTTCATTAAAATAAGCCCTCCCCTGAAAATAAGCCCTCTGGGGTTTTTTTCTGTCCAAAAAAAAAAAAATAAGACAGTGTCTTATTATCGGGGAAACATGGTACTAGTCTTCCCTGAAACCGCTCCAATTCCATATTTTTCTCTATTCTCACTAAAATAGGATCCTCCAGTAATTCATCTATCATACTAGAATTCTCATAGTGCTCTTCTCTATAAAAATCAGATTAACCTATTCCCTGAAAGTTCCCTGAATTTTTCCACAACTCTTGTCTTTTGTTCACTCTGTTCCAAATGCCTTCTTCCTCCTATTGGACTAGTATATTTCTACACATTAAAAAAAAATTTTTTTTAAGCTTTTTATTTTCAAAACATGTGCACGGATAATTTTTCAACATTGATCCTTGCATATCTTTGTGTTTCAGATTTTCCCCTCCTTCCCCCTACCCTCTCCCCTAGATGGCAAGCAATCCAATATATTATGTTAAAATATGTTAAATCCAATATGTCTACACATTTTTAGGACTCAATTCCAGTGACATTTTCTTCAAGTCTCCCCTGTTCTTCCACTGGCCACAGATAATGTATCTTTCTCTTTAAGTATCTACAATTTCATGGATGTCAATGCTATCTTTATCAAATTAAGACTACAATTCCCTTCCAGATTTGGGTTGCATGGCTGAAAGGCCTCCAGGGTTGGCAAGTCTTTGTGGTGCACCTCAGACCAAAAAAAAAAAAAAAGAGTTCAAATCTATATATTTACTTGAAGATTGTCCTGCTTTGGTAAAGATCTCACAAGAACTTCAGCTCCAGGATCATCTCTGCACCAAAATAGGGCATCAAAGGACTCAGCATCAAGGAGTGTGATTTCTATCAGATTGTGAGCTCTATGAGGGTAAAGATAACATTTTAACCAAACCTTGTATCTCTTCTAGTACCTATTGCACATTGTTCTACACAACAGGATCAAATAAGATTTTTGTAAGGCCAGCCAATACTGCTTTATAAAAGTCTAATTTCTAAAATGAATCTGAATGCAAATGAAAGAATACTGTTTTCACTTTTGTTTCTTCGTTCTCATGTGTTTTTCCCTTTTGCTCTTTTCTTCTACAACATGACAAATGTGGAAATGTTTAATATAACTGTACATGTATAACATGAGAACAGACTCAAATTTATAAGAATACAAGTTATTCCTCAATTGATAAATGTCAAATGATATGAACAGGTAACTTTCAGATGAAATTAAATCATTTCTAACCATATGAAAAAAATGTTCTAAATCACCATTGATTAAAGAAATACAAATTAAGAAAACTCTGAAGTACTATTTTACACCTCTCAAATTGACTAAGATGAAAGTAAAAGATGATAAATGTTGGAGGAGATACATTGTTGGTGGAGTGGCGAAATGATCCAACCACTAAAAAGCAATTTAGAATTGTGCCCATACCCATTATGTGCATGCTCTTTGATCCAGAACTTACTACTGGGGCTGTATCCCAAAGAGATAAAAATGGAAAAGGACCTATGGGTGCAAAAATGTTTGTAGCAGCTTTTTTCATAGTGACACAGAACTAAAAATGGATGACCATTAGTTGGGGAATGGCTGAATAAGTTGTGGTATATATAGGTAATAAGATATTATTATTCAATAAGAAATGATGAGAAGGCCAATTTCAGAAAAGTCTGAAAATATCTACATGAACTGATGTTAAGTGAAGTGAGCAGAACCAGGAGAACATTGTACACAGTCACAAGATTATGTATGCGATGATCAACTGTGAAGGACTTGATTCTTTTCAACAATGAGGTGATTCAAGGCAATTTCAAGACTTGGGATAGAAAATGCCAATCACACCCAGAAAGAGAATTGTGGAGACTGAATGCTGATCAAAACATAATATTTTCACCTTTTTTTTTGCTTGTTTGTATCTTTCTCATGGCTTTTTTTCCCCTTTGGTCTGATTTTTCTTGTACAATGTGACAAATATGGAAAAATGTTTTAAAGGATTCTATATATCAGATCTCTTGCTATCTTGAGAAAGGAGAAGAGGTGAGGGAGAAAAATTTGCAATGCAAAGTTTTACAAAAATGAATGTTGGAAACTATCTTTACATTTGGAAAAATACTATTGAGGAAAAAAAAGATTTATAAAGCATTAGAACAGTGACTTGTGACATAGAAAATGCTTAATGCTTGTTCTCTTCCCCTATCCTTCTACACAAGATTTCTAACTGAACTGACTTCTATTCTCTTCCTAAAAAAGCAATGCATTTATACAAATCCAAAAAACGAACTATGGAGTCTGAATGCAAATAGAAGAATATTGTTTTACTTTTGTTTTGTTTCTTCTTTCTCATGGTTTTCCCCTTTTATTTTTCTTTTACAATATAACAAATGTTTATAAACATTTAATATAACTGTACATATATAACCTATATCATATCGCTTGCCGTCTTGGGGAGAAAAGAGGGGAGGAGAGAGGAAAGAAAGGGAAGAAGAAAAAAATGGAAATCAAAATCTTATAAAAGTGAATGTTGAAAACTGTCTTTACATGTAACTGAAAAAAATAAAATTCTATAAATGGGGGGGAGAGATATGACAAAAAGAGATATGACAATCTTGTCCTCTCAGTGAATGGCAGGACGATTGGAGGGGAATCTAATTTGGATAGAAATCTGACCTTCCCTCCCAACTCAACTAACAGCAGCAGCAGCAGCAGCAGGAGAAGGAACGTGATCCATCCTGTCAAGTTCTTGACATGTACCATACAAAGGTTCAAATCCTCATCAAATTTAAACATTTCTCCAAATGTAGCAATGCCTTGCTCAACACTATAATTTACCTTCAAAGAATCAGGAGCAGCCACTCCCACATCCCTGGCAACCTCATTCTAGACATATGTACTAAAAGAAAGCCACCACCCCCTCCTCAGCAACGACCCCACGAGCTGACTAGCCATGCTGGGTGGTGGGATGGCAGGTCCTATTTCCCTAACTAGCCACGCCACAGACAGCATTGGCCAGGAATGCTATCATTAGATATTTGAGGGCAATTAACTCAATTTTAATGAAAGGAAAAACATGTATTTCAATGGAAAGTTTTCAGAGGAATTTCAGTCTTTGGGTCCTAAAGTTCTTTGAGGCTTATAGTGAATGGCGAGCTGAAATCTGCATCAGGTTATCAACTGAAAACTTTAGTCTACACATTTTTGTTTTGTCAAGCCTAATGGCAATGTTAAAAGTAGAATGATGTCCATGCTTTACTTTTCACTGGTACAGGAGCTCCAGAATATAACCTCTCCATGCCTTCACATTCTTGTAATGGGGAACAAATGGATACATGGCATTTCATTTGGAAAACATCTGACAGTTTTACTGGCAGCTAGTTGGGGCTCAGTGGAGAACGTGAATCCTGAAGAAAGTAAGACCTGAGTTCAGATGCTGCCTAGGTGACCCTGGGAAAGTAACCTAGCCCCTTCTGCCTCAGCTTTCTTATCTGTAAGACAGGATAGCATCTGTTTTATAGCCCCTATCTTCCAAGGTGGTTGTGAATATCAAATAAAATATTTGTAAAAGGCTTGGTGTAATGCTTCAGACATAGTAGGCACTTAATGATTGTTCCCTTATCCTCCCCTTCTTAAGACTGCAATCCCAATGAGTCAACATGATGTAGCAGCTAAAACGCAATCATGCAATATTAAGAGACAAGATGTCCAGGTCTAGGAAAGGGATATCACCATATCTGGAAATGCAGCATTTAGTATAGATACCATTTAGGAAAATTGGGAGGTCTAGGGAAGAGAGGGCCAACAGTATGGTGAAGTTCAAAGTGGGGCTATTTAACCTGGAAAACTCGGGGTGGTGGAGTTCAAAGTATCTAAAGAGTGTCCACATGGAAAAGAAATTATTCTACTGGGCCCCATGGAACAGAAATATGAATAACGGGTAGTACTCACATAAGCATATTTAGGCTGAATGTAAGCAAAAACTCTCTGATAAAGTGGAATGAACTACTTCAGAAAGTCGTTGGTTCCTCATCCTCTAGGGCTCTTCAAACAAAAAGAAGAATAACCATTTGGGTCAAGTCTGAGACAGAGGACTGAACATCCACTTTGGAGAACAGTAGGCCAGTCTGGCTAGGATGTAGAGTTCAATTAGAAGGTCTGTCATCTCTCCCAATTCTGTGATCCTAGAGATTGCTCTTTCCCTCCCGTTAATGAATGAGAAAGAGGAAGGTGCATATGGGTCCACCTAACTTGCTGGACCTTCCTCTGGTTCTTTGAATGCTTTGTGAATAGCAATGGTGGCACTCAGGCCATTATTCAAGTTGCTTACTTTTCTGGTCATACAAATCCTAGATGACATCTTTCAGGCTTCTCCTCGTATACAAATAAAAGCAACACTAGGCTCCCATCTTTCTGCAGAAGTAGTGCAATGCAGTCATCGCTGCTCTGGCAGGAGGGGGCCTAGGTGGGCCATATCTGACAATTCCCTGTCATGGTTCTCATTAGGAACAAAAGACAAGCAACAACAGAATGAGACAACTAAGGGTCACAGCACGTAGTAGGATGGGCCTGGGTGCACAAAGATTCTACCTGGACAAATCACTTAAGCTGACTGCCTTAGTTTCCTTATCTGTAAGATGGAGATAATAGTACCTACCTCTCAGGTTGGTAGTGAGGACCAAATGAGATATTTGTAAAGTGCTTGTCAAACCTTACCAACAATACAACCTACTTAAATGCAAGCTTTTGTTATTACTAGTATTACTTCCATGGACCATGGGACCCTGATGAAGCTACAAGCTGAGCCTTTTTCTCATGTGAGATATAATTGGACTAAATTACAAGCATTACCAAGATCTATTCTATCATTCTTTCACTGAGCTTACAAAAGTCAACACCAAATGCACACAAAAACAAAACTGTGAAAATACAGATAACCAAGTCTGTACTACTTTAAGCCCGACCACCATCCTCAAAGCATGTTATATTAAAGAGTATTCCTTGGTATTGTTTTTACTTCACAGAATATCATGTTAATCATAAGGAAAAGCCTCCTCCTCCAATCCAAGTCTGTTAAGTGCCAAAAGCTTTGGAAAAACAAGACTATTTAAATAGAAAAGCCATGTGACTCACATTCTCTGGCTATCCCCTCACTCATCTGATCTGCCTAAGTAAGGCAAGATCTCCCATTACGGTCAGCCTGTCATAAAAAACCCTACAGCTGAGCTTGGAATGGGATGCTTTTAAACTTAAGCCAAATGCTGCCCCTTCACCTTTCTGGAGGCAGAGTGCATTCAATTCAGAAAACAGACTCCTAAAACAGCTGCCAGGCCTGCTCTTTCAACTGTATTTATTTTAACTTCTCTGTGGTCCCCAAGGCAGCTATATTCCATGTCTCACTCACTATCAGTCTATTTCCAGGACCATCTTGTGAAGTAAATCAATGCACAAAATACCAGCTCAGTAAACTGAGTTTGATTCATTTTGTAGGTCAATTTACCTCTTTTGCTTTCTAAGTTATAATCTAAATTAAAGAATAAAAGTCCTACAAATATGGAAATGTTTAAATTATTATACATGTTTAACCTATATCACAATATTTGTCTTGGGAAGGAGGGAAAGAAAAAATTTGGAGCACCAGATGTTACAGAAATGAATGTTAAAAACTATTTTTTATATGTATTTGGAAAAATAAAATGTCAAATTCAGGTTCTCCTGGCTTCAGGGCTGGTACTCTATTCACTGCACCATCTAGTTGCCCCAATGAAATTATGACTGAGAAAAAAACTATTAAAATTTTAAAAATAATAATTATAAAGCCCTACCCAGGAAAATGGAAAATACTTTCTAGAGTTGTTCCTTAAAACTGACTCTGTGGCTTACAAGATTAAGTATGAGTGAGTAACTTATCTTTAAACTATCAAAAAGGAATTCTACCTCCACAAGTTAAACACATATACCAAGGTCAGGACCAAGTCAAAGCAAAACCAACAGGCGAGGCTGGCTTAAAAGCAAAAACACAAACCTTAAGAACATCATCCTACAAAGATGTGTATGACCTCTATGCAAACATTCAGTGCAGTGCTGACAACAGATGACATTCCTAAGCCTAGAAAGGACCAGACTTGTCAAATGTTATTTTGGAGAAGGTGGCTCAGTACAGAAAACAAGATCTGGACTAAAATTCCAGATTGTCACTTAGGAACCCCCATCTCTCTGAACCTCAGTTTCCTCACTTGTAAATGAGGGGGCTGGACTAGATAAAAAGGAAGGATGGTATGATGGAAGGAGCCCAATGCTACATTCAACCTCTTACCTGGGCAAGTGACTGCCACCTATGGCTTTCAGTATCTTTACTTGTATAATTAAAGCTTTGGACCACAAGACCTCCAAGTTCTAAGTTCTAAACCTGTTTCCCTCTCATTCCTACATCTCCCCCATTAGACTAAGCTTCTTGAGAGCAGGGATTGCTTTATTCTTGGTATAGTTTACTCTGTACTTATGTCACCAGCACCTAGCACAGTGCCTGGTGTTACAAAGTTAGCATTTAATATTTATGTCAATTGAAGCATTCTGATTCTTTGTGTATTGTCCAGAACTCTACAGACTTGGAACTCAGAAGATCAGAGTTTGAATCCTGGTTCTGATGCTTACTGTGACTGCAGGTCAAATCATTACATCTTTGAGATTCGGTTTCTTCATCCAAAAAATAGAAATAAAACCTGCAATACCTACCTCCACTATTGTCATGAAATTCCAATGGCAACATACATAATAATGCACTTTGAAAATTCAACGGCACCACAAAAACAGAAGCCATTGTTAAAAAAAAAAAGAAAAGAAAAGAAAAGAAAAGAAAGAAAGAAAGAAAACAGACAACAGACTCAAGTTATTAAAACAATTGTTCAAATTGTGTCCATTATCAAGCAAAATACTGAGCCCTAAGATCAGATACTGCTTAAGGCTTCAGATTTAATTTTTACCATATTAACTGTTTTGAAAACCTATCTCCCTCTTTGAGAGAGGGGAAAATCTACTATATTATCAGATGAGATCTGTGTGTTACTTGCTTTTGCTGAACCTTCTTGTAACCATTTTTTTTTGTGCTCACATCCCTTTTCCCAAATGATCATGAATACGTGTTTATAAGGGAAGGAACTTTTTATTTTGTCTTACACAAAGTAGACGCTTAATAACAAATGGTTAGACAAGGGAAAGCTCAAAGTTATTTTTAAACACCAAAGTGACTATGACCAGTGCAGTGCTTTATCTGCTGTGTGGGACACTTCCAGCTCCCCTCCAGGGCCAACAGACATACCAGGCCCTAAAAGTATCTCTGGATGATAATAAAGACATTCGTGTCCATTGCTGATACCTGATAGGGAATCAAGGTAAACAACACAACAGCTTGTATTTAAAGCTAAGGAGGGTAAAAACCTACTAATAACTTTCCTTCAATCTGCATTTCTAATCTGTTTTATACAGTTAAGGTTTCAAGGTAGTCCTTCCACAAGACAGCATGGAAGTTATAGGAATGTTCCAGGCAGAAGCCCTAGGGAATAGTTATATGTATAAAAGAAAAAAGAAAAAGTTCTTTAAGAAGGGGATGCAACCACACTCCAAAGATATTGATCAGGCATTATTCCAGAGTTAGTCACAGGATGTAGGTGCAAAAGTCTGTAAACACTGGCAAGCAAAATCAAATTATTTAATGAGGAATGAAAAGCCATATGACAATGGCATCTTGAAGGTACAGAAAAGGGGAGAGAGGGAGCTCATAAATTTGCTCTATCATGTCCTTTCTTTACTTGCCTTATTTTATTGAAATGCTCTTTACTTGAAATGCCCTGGCTTTATTCATTTACAAAATACTGATAGGTATTCTGAGTTCAAAAACAAACAAAAAAATTTGAGTCTGTTAGTTGCAGAGTAACTAAAGCTAACATACACTTCCTTGTGGGCTGGTACTGCCTCATTTAAAAAGCTCTAAGGTCTCTTCTAGACATCGGAAGTGGATCTCTACTTTGTAAGGTAGGAAGTCACTCTGCTGAAGGCTGAGTGTTTCAGCCAGATAAGGGCTCTTGAGAAACAGGTGCCCTTGAGCCAAAAATGAATTATTAAAAATGCACCGTTAACACACCACCTTACTATGACTAAAGGAAACAAAAAGCACCTCATTCAAAATAGATGAAGTATAGGGATGGGTACTTTCAAAAGATGATAAAGCTCTTTTTAAAAAATTCTCATTAAAATAAAATTACTTGGAAATCTACAAAGCAAATAGAAAGGAACAAAAATTGCTATGAGTACTGATGAGGTGGGTGCTTGAAGGCAGCTCCTTCACAGGTGAGGGGATGAGACAACTGGCGGGCGCTGGAACTGATCGGCAAGGCCTTGGAATCGACGATGACTTCGCAAATTCCTGTCTACCCACTGAGTCAGGCTGTACCTCAGTAGGGGCTTCTGTCTGAATCGGGGGTAGTTTCTGCCAGGAAGAAAAAGCAGAAAAAGACAAATGGTGAAAGTGCTCTGTTTGTATGGAGGTTTGCAAGGAGAGAAGAATAGCAGTCATCTTAGTGAGCTCATTAATTTAGGAAAATCTCTGAAAACAACATTTCAATCGCTGAAGTTAAACATTACTTCCCTCTTCTTGCTATTATTTTATACTTATATAGTAAATACAATAGCTCTTTTCTCTCCCCACAGAAACATTAGCACCTAGACATTATGGTGATAGGTGCTATAGAAACATTCGGATGCTCTTATTTACTACATATAGTGGAAAACCAATATACAGACAGAAAAACCATAAGGACATTTATAGCAATTATCTATTTCATTCCTCACAACAGCCCTAGCCCTCCAAAAGGACCTCACTGTCTTGACACAATTGAAGGTTGCTTAGGACACAACAGTTAAAATTAGAATTTCCCAGAGAAAGTAAATCATCATGTGAGCATTACAATGCAGGTTTAAGGATTGGCCAATTCCACTGGACTGAAGCAGACTCTCCATGTTGCCCTTCTAAAAAAAAGAGAAAAAGTAGAAAGAACACTTTTGACTTAAAAGGCAGAAGACCTCGATCTACATTCCTTATCAGCCATCCGCTAACTATGACATCTTAGACAAATCATAACAATAACATTTCAATTGGGGATGTTATAGGAAAGAGTTTTCGAGAAATCTTAAAATGTAATATAAATGTGAACCATTATGTAACATCAAGGAAAAATATTGGGCTTGGAATCAAGAAACTTGACTTCAAATAGTAATTACTGTTCTAACAAATTAAGTTACAATTTGCTAGCATGTGACAATGGGCAAATAGTTTATCTGAGTTTCTGTGTTTTCATCTATAAAATGTAGGAATAATCCATATTACATCACTACTATTTCTCAGTGCTGCTGAAAGCAAAGTACTTGATACATGAGAAAGTATTAAAGGAAGATGAACAATTATTATCTAAAAACTCTAACCTCAGTAAAATATATTTTAAGATAATAAATAGCTATCCAAACTCTTTACCTGGACTTACAGGATTTTAAAGCTGAAAAAGACTTTAGAGATCTAGTCTAAACATTCTCATTTTATGTACAGGGGTACCAAGACCTAAAGAGATTTAACAGCTTGTCCATGGTCTCTTAGCTAGCAAGCAGCACAGCTGGCAATCAAACCCGGGGCTCTTGTTGTAAATCAATGTTGTTTATTATTACAGCTTCTTCCTACTACAGCCAATCCATTCTTCCTTCTTAAAACTTTTCCCATTCATTCCTTTCAACTAGCACTACAACCTAAGCTCTCCTCGGATCCATCTTACAAACACATCAACAGCAGATTCACAATGACATTTAGATCATCAAAAAGAAACCTACCAAAAAAAATGTTATTAAGTGTGTGTGTGTGTGTGTGTGTGTGTGTGTGTGTGTGGAGAGAGGGGGGCGGGAGAGAAGGGGTGAGGAGAAAGAGAAAAAGAAACCTACCAACCCCATCTGAAGAAACAGCTTTGGGGCATTTTTTTTTTCATATTTCTAAAAACTCGGACAGGAGATGTTGAGTACAAATATGAACCAGGAAACAGTGTAGGTCAAGATCTTTAAAATTTAGTTTCATTCTAAATAATAAAACTCAGCAATAAAGCTATTAGGGGAGTGGTACATTCATGCTCCAAAAGCCCGGCAATCACCAACATAAAGCATGAAGGGGGCATGCCTGTACAGTTTTATGAGGAGCAAGAAGCAACCAGAATCGGTTGACTGAATGAATACCTCTTTATCTAGACACAATGGGGAGCCCAGAGAACCTGGAAAAAAACAAAAACAAAAACAAAAACAAAAAATTCAAGTCCATTCAATTAATGATGGAGACTATCTATAGTCCTGTCTCTTATCTTTCAACACTTTTGGAGCAAATTAATCAATAACCCTGAAAAGACATATTATTCTCTTCTTGCGTTAGGTCCCACTCTTCTCTTCAGTCAAATCACTTACTTACCTCATGGTGAGGTCTGAGGGGTGCTGCCACCGCTGGTGCTGCATGTGATATTCCACATTAGCAACTTGGTCCATCAAAGCATAGAACTCGCCTAAGGTACCTACAATGCACAAAAGTCAATATTTGGGGGGCACCTATATGTGCTGGAGTCTAAGATCATCATCTGGATTGGTATTCAGAAAGCAGCTATGTGGGAACCAGGTAACGTATCCAAGGACAGTCAACTCATAGGCTTATCATAAGGCTTGCATGGACAGAGGCAACCAAGGAAAGCAAAAGCCAAGAGGAGAGAAAGTTTTCAGTGGAGCTTGACAGTGATTTCCCAGAACAAAGAAACTTTCATAATGCACATTAGAATATCAACACGACCTTGGCATAATATGCATTAGATATTTCTCTGAGGTCTATGATAATGTCTTAAGAATCCTTCCAAACACACATCACCCTCTAGTTTTCTGGGGGAAGATGGGGGGAGGGGGGGAGAGGGGAAGGGCGGCGGCGGACAAGTTACATAATCAGTCAATACGTAAACTAAATGAGTCCGCAGCATGACAAGGCCATTAAGCCAGCCAATACTAACTTGGGCTTCCTTGAGAGGACAAAGAGATGTCTGCTGTCCCGTAAGCCAGGACACAGCCAATCACACACAGTCTGGGAATGTCACGAAGGGTGTCCAGAAGGATCACTGGGATGGTCAAAGGCCTCCAGGTTGTAAGGGTTGGCTGAGAGAATGGGGATCTTTAGCTTGAAGAAAAGAAGACTCGGGAAACACAAAACAGCTACCTCCCTGTATTTAAAAAACTGTCATGGGAAGAGAATTCTGACTTGGTCTGTGTGGCCTCAAGAGTACAGATCTAAAAGCGAGGAACAGAAACTGAAGAGAGACAAATGTGGACCTAATGCAAGGGGAAACCTCCCAAAAGTCTATACGTTTATAAACTCCCTCACTGGAGCTCTGTGAGAGCAAGTTGGATGATTTGTTGGGTACACTTGAAAGAAGGGCTTTTATTCAGGTACATGTTGGACTAGATGGACTCTGAGGTCCTTTCCAATTCAGATTCTGTAATGAATCTGTTCTCCAGCGTGTGGTTACAAATTGTGCCTTCCCAATTGTGCAGAAATAGCCCTTTCAGAAAAATATAAACTCTTCCAAGGTTTCACGTTGCAGTGATCCTGCCAAAACTTCACCAAGGGAGGTTTGGCAAAGTACACGCATCCTGGTGTCCAAGGTCTCAAAATGGAACCACTGACAGCTCCAAGACTCTCTGCAGTGCATGTCCCTTAGCCCACTCATCTCTCACCACCTGGTACTTCAGCCTTATTAACCCAGCAGCAGAGACTTAGGCTAAACTGAAAACTTCTCATGATGAAGTTTATTCATTTCAATATAGAGAAGGAAGAAAGAATGGCAGGCTTATTTTAACATGCTGGATTGTAAGATACTGAACCATCCAGAGGTGAACATTCAGCATATTCTACCTAACTTGGGATTCTCTGAAAACTTTCCTTTCTATAAAAGTGATTCAGAAGTTTGGTAGCTAGAGGTTATACAAATAGATTAATGAGCTTACAGTCAAACAGAATAATCCATAAATAAAAGCATTTGTCTTCTATCTAGTCTGACTACATCCAATCACTATCTAGCTAACTCTACTTGAAATCTACAAAAGTTCAGGCCTTTGAAGGAGACAGATAACCCTCAAATAATAGAAGCAAATACAATTTGTGCTGGCTTGTTTTTTTTTTAAACTGCTTATACAAGATCATGTATTGACTGTGTTAAAAATTGAACTTATTCACCCCCTACAACAATGCCTTTCTATTCTACTCATTACCACCTGTAACAAAACAGGTTCACAAGAGTCCTCTGACTTTTCCATCAGGCCCTGGAAACCCTAGGAATTACTGGGCTACTCTTATCATCCTGTTAAGATCTTATCAGTCTTGGCACTTTACTTCATCACTACCTTCTGTCTCTCTGACTGGAGGGTAGGGCCATGAATTCCAAACTTTCTTTAAGGAGAGAGCTCAGATATATAATTTTTCTCCTGACTATAGTCTGCTTTGGAATTTCTTTGCCTTCTCTTCCAGGCCCTAAGTCTGGTACTTTTTTTTCCTCTTCTTTTTAGATTTCTTTTGTGTGTTGTCTTCCCCCTTTAGATCGTGAAGTCACTGAGGGCAAGGACTCTTTTTTTTTTTTTTTTTTTTTTGTATTTGTATACTTAGCACAGCGCCTGGAATGTAGCAGGTATGTAAAAAATGTTTACTAATTACTAATTAATCGATTAATTCACGGAATCAAAAAGTCTGAGGAGCCTTGAGCAGCCATTAGTCCAATCCATAAGTGAGATGCCTATTATGACATCCAACAAGTGGTCACCCAGGATCTGTTTGAAAATGGGATATCCTATACACAATACCTTTTATCTTCTACCTCTTCTGTGTTCAGAAAACAAACCCTGGAAAATGAGGCAATCCAATACCATCACAGGACCCTGTAAGAAGGCAACCCTGATTGAATGGAACTCTCTCATGAGAGAGATTCCCAATGACTCCTTTCTCCCTTCTGAATATGAATCCAACCCTATTGTACTTTATCAAGGTCTGCTATGTCAGAGGGACAATGCTAGGCAACAGAGATAAAGAGACAAAGCCAAACAAGAAATCACTCTCTCCTCTGGGGAATTTACATTTTCCTGGACAAGAGATACACATGTAAACAGCTACATGTATGCACGACATGATAGGAGGAAGATGGCACCCACAACCAGGACACAAAATCATTTCGGTCATTTCAAGCCTGAGCAGATTCCTCTCCTGCTCCCTCTCCCAAGCTACTGGTCCTTTTTTCCTATTATCTTGTATTATTTTGTAAATCCATCAGTTCCAGAAGAATGTAAGCACTTTGAGGAAGAGACATTGTCTTGGCTTAAGGTGTTTTTTGTTGCTGTTGAATTTAGCTAGGAGAAAGGGAAAGCTTGGAGATGTCTGTGACATCAGCTTTCACAAACTGTCTCTAAGCATCAGAAGTATCATTAGCGAGAGGACTTAGGTTTGACCAGGACCACAGGGGGAAAGTGACAGGAAAGGAGATTCGGGGCTAATGCAAAGATGTCCTTCCTTAAAGCAGAATGAGTCACCTCGCTTGAGGCTTGCAAGCCAAGGCTGGACAACCACTTGCCATACACTTGCAGATCATGAAAAGATACGGGTATGATTAGATGGCCTCTGGGCACTTTTTTGCTCTGAAAGTGTCATTTTATACAGATTTATTATCATTATAACTTTCACATTGGGCTAGAAAATGACCAAATAAATTCTGGATAATATATAAGCCTATAAGCCAACTCAAAAACAATTCAAACTAAATTTCTGCATGCCAAATTCTGTGAAAGGCCACAAGGATACAAAGGTAAAATCAGACATAGTCCCTGACCTCAAAGACTTTGCAGTCTAATAATATAGGAGACATTTACGAAAAAAAGATAATAAAAATCTGAGTGAGAAAAGTGCAAAAGAGAGGTCCAAGATGCCACAGGAGATTTAGGGAAAAGTGGTCCTCATACAACTAGGAACTGCAGGAAAGCTTTATGGATGAACTCATAACCAAGTCGGACCCTGAAAATTAAAGCAGGCAGATTATGAAGAGTAATGTAAATCCATGTCAAGTACAGAGAAATGTAAGCAAAAACAGAATGATATCAGGAATAAGAAAAGAATTCTATTCATCTTCAATAATTGAGGTAATGTGAGATAAGGCTTGAAAAGTAGACTGAGAAGTGGTTTTCAAGTAGAAGAGTAATCAGAACTGTATATTAGGAAAGTTATTTATTGGTGGTATGGATGAACTAGACAGGAGAGATGAAAACTGAAAGATTAATTAAATTGAAGTAGGGTGGCAGCAGGGGAAATGGAAGAAAAATGGATTCCAAAAGATTTTAAGTAATATATTTTAAATATATTAAAACTACATTTTTGTAGTTATTAATCAGGGCAATTTTATGAAGCCAAGCTTAACCTAATATGGGGAAAGGATGAGAAAAAGGAAGGGAGAATAAAAGATAATTCAGATTTGGAATCTGAATGATTCCATATATTATAGCAATATCACCAACAGAAAGTTAAGAAAAAATTGTTTTTTTTTAAGAAGAGGAAAAGGAATGACTTCAACAACATCTTGAGTTTGAGCAGGACAAAAAAGCAGTAATGTCCAGAGGGTTAGTTGAAGATACAAGGCTGAAGTTTAGACGAGAGACTGAGGCTGGATATAGTGATCTTTAAGTCAACCAAATAGAATAAATAATTGAAGGCATGAAATTAGTTAAAACTGCCAAGAGAGACTGCAGAAATTGAAAAGAGCCAAGAAGAATTTTTCGGGGGAGGCTCACATTTAGAATGTGGGAAGAGCCTTTGAAAGAGACAGATGGAATTGTCAGAAGGATAGGAAAATTGTGAGAGTACAGTGTCACAAAACCAATGGGAAGAAAAAGTAACAAAGAAGAATGGTCAATAATGACAAATGCTAGAAAAAGGTCAAGAAGAATAAACTAAGAAAGATACTATAATAAGGTCGTTTTTTTTTAAGCTTTGGAAAAAAACAATACTGGTAATGATAAGAATTAAAGCCAGTTTGCAAAGAACTTCAGAATTAGTTGGGAGAGAGAGAATTATTCTTTTTAGATGTTACATAATGAATTATAGGACAAATATGACTAACCACCTTCAAGGGAAGATTTTGCTTAAGTATTGCTCAAAACTAGAATCAGGTAGGTTAGCGTTAAGCAGGTCATCAAATAGGAATATTTTTTGAGCATTAGCCAAAGATGACAAAAAACAATTACTATGATTTTGGCCCCAAAGAGATCACTGCTAACCTAAGACAAATAAAAAAAAAAAAGAAAGAAAAGGCTAGATTCTATGTACCAAAAATAATCTCAGTGGCAGTTTTTGTGATAGTAAAAAACTGGAACCAAAGTTGATGTCCACTGACTGGGAAGTAGCTAAACATACCATAGTACATGCATGTAACAGAATATTATGTATTATGCTATAAGATATTATAAATATGAAAAAATAAAAGAAATGTGGGAAACCATATAAGATGAAGTAGGGTGAAGTAAAACAAAATAATAATGGCCACAGTAAATGAAACTGAAGTCTGTGTAATCTTAATAACCAAGCTTAATCCCAAAGAAGAGCTGAGAAGATGTATCTCCCACCTTTCACTACATAGGTGGAGTGTGCATGGAATAAAATATCATTTGAAGTCAATATACTGGGTCTTACTAAAATGCTTCTTCCCCCTTAATCTTTTTAAATTTTTACTACAAAGAAAGGTTCACTGAAGGGAGAAAGGAGGGATATATTTGGAAATAAATGATGTAAAAACAAAATATATTTCAAAAAAATATATTCATATATTCTGAAAACTGAAAAAAGAATATATTAAGTTTCAATCTTCTGGTTCAATATCTACTAGTAAGTCTCACTGAGTTGGGGGGGAGGGGGAAGGGAAGGAGAGATCTATTCAGAAACAGAGGTGATATAAACTATACCATTTTTAAATCTTTCACTCCCTACTGCCTCTTTAACAAAAGTCTAAGCTCTTTTGCCTGGTACTCAATCTCCTACTTCTCCTTATCCTTACTTTACTCCAAGTATACTGTTCCAACTAAGTTTTCCTCAACACACCACATGAATTTGTCTTTTGTATCATTTACATGGAATGTAGGGATAATGGGTTCTTAGCCAGCAATGCAATGAACTCAATGAAAATCAGCAAAACTATATTTATGTGGTATCTTATTAATCAAGGCAATAAAAGCCAAGCTTAACCAAAAAAATCTATCACCTAACTTCAGTGGGTATTCTCCCTCACAGTGCAGATCAGAGCCCACTCATACCTTCACATCCAATGCACTTCTCGTCCATGTTCTCCAGAGAAGATCAACCGCACTTGAGGCCTTCCCTCTGAGTCTACTGGTATTCCACGGATATCAGTGCAACACTTGGGCTGTCCATCTGTTTCTCTCGCTCTTGTTATACAAGGAGTCAACATATTTACTGGATCACATCCCTCACACCAATTATACGAAGTCATCCCTGGTAAGAGGCTACAGCCTTCTTATTCCCACCACATATCTCTGGGTCATACACAATTCTGATTCTTCACATTCTGTGATAATCCATGATTCCCCAGTCACAAAATATTACTGAAAGACTACTGCTATTTAAAGGATAGATTTGTGGTTCAAATAACATCCTGGGATTGGGAAAAGTACTACACAATTTCTCAAATGTGAACCAGCCAGCTCTTTTCATCCTTTTTAAGTTAGGGCCCAATCACTGTCATCTATAATGCCCGTCCAGGATATAGATACAGATGGACTATCTCAAAAAGAACCCAATAATCCAAAAGTAAATGACAGTCAGGCAATAAACAATCCATTTGGTTTCTCCAGTGGAGATTGTTGGCCCATCTTGAGTAGGCTGTGGATTTCACCGAGAACGTCTAGTGGTTTGATGTAATCAACAATCACTCATAAACCTGTTCAACCTCACTATCTGAATGAAATGCCAAATCCAAAAAATAGTCATTACTACCTCAATAGTTAATTTCTCAATGGAATACACAGAGATCTGTCTTTTGCCCTATGTTATTTGACACTTTAAACAATGACTTGAACATACAGATGGCAAATTTGTCACATATGCAGTTGAAATAACATTAGGAAATATTGCTAAGATGGATGACAAACTAAGCATTCAAAAAGATCCTGACAAGTGAGAAAGATAGGCATAATAAGATGAAATTTCATAAAGAAATGTAAGTCTTGTGCTTGGGTTTTTTTTTTTTAATCACTTTCAACTTGTAGGAACTAAAGCAGAGGAAAATAAGCAGCACAATCTAGACAGTGACCACCAAAAAATAAGGAAAACAACCTCATGAGATACCATTAGAACTCTAGTCTAAGCTATGGCACTGATAGTACTAAGGGCAGCATACCTCTGTCTTCTCAAGGAAGAGGTGATATATTATAGCTGCAAAAAGAGGTAGGCCTAGCTTAGCTTGGAAGCAATACTGATGTATGAAAGAAAAGCATTAATAAAAACATTTGTTTAAAAAAACATCAACCTCACTAATACAACAGGAAAGAGACATGATTTGACAAGTTTATCTAGGGGAGGAGGGAAATAAAGGCTTTTAGTAGAGTGCTGCAGTATTGCAGCAGGCCCAACAAAACAGTAACTACTGCAAGGAATTCCATAGTGTACAGCCTCTGTAGTCCATATCACTTTCCAAAACATAGCTAAAAGAATATGTCTACTATTAAAGAATTTTAAAACTGCAAATGCCATCCTAGCAAGCAAGCTGACATTGTTTGCTAGAAACAAATCAAGTGAGAGGAAAACTAAAAGTTCTATATTCTTAACCAATGGATACATTTCAAGGCCAGTTCCCATGGAAAATCTTGTCAGAAAAAACAAAAAATGAGGGGAAAAAAAAAAAAACCTCCTTAGGACACTTTACTTATTTTCAGCTTGCCCAGACAATTTATTTACAATTTCATTCCTTTGCCTTGCACCCTTAAATTCCTGGAAAGATATGTTCCTAAAATTATGATAATGCTAGGATTCAGGCTAAGTCAAAGATTTTTTTTTTATGACACTTTAGGTTTATATCCTAAGGAGAGATTAGAAGGATGTCTTCTGATCCTGAGCTTACTGCCCTAAAAAACCCCAAGAGAACTAGAAAATTGAAACACCTCTAGTATGTATAAAAATGGGTTTTTTTTTTGGGGGGGGTATAAAAAAGAAAATACTTGTGACCACCAGGACCTATATTCCTTCCTTCTCACTAGCTTGGAAATGCTAACACCTGAAGATGAAGATAACATAAATGCTAGTGTCTTCTCCCAACTTGCTAATTTGAAACTGCAGGCCTCTGTACTACCCAGAAAGCTGACAACTATCTGATCATACATGATTGGCATGAGCTATAAAAGATAGTTTGCCATCTTTTCATTTTCACCCAGAATATCCTTGAAATAGGTATAGATCATCAGCAAGATTTTTCGATGGCAATCAGGGCTAAGTTACTTGCTCAGTCACAGATAAATGTCTCAGTCCAGATTTGAACTCAGGTCCTCCTTACTCCAGGGCTAGTGCTCAATCCACCATGTCACTTAGCTGCCCTCTTCAAAGATTTTAAAGAGCTAAAGAGGCATAGAGCTTGGCAGTTGCTGACGTGCCTTTGATATGCTTTTCATAGTAAAATACTACATGTGATTATTCCCCCTCCCATGATTTAATATTTCTTCCTTCTACTTTGGAAATCTTTAATCAGTGCTTCTACACCACATCACCTTCTGCAAGGCTCTCTTCTTTGTGTCTTTGGCTTAGAGAGAGCCACTCTTCCTGACTTAAATATCATTTCCAATTCCTCATATCAGATACTGAAGTTAAAATGTTGGGGGTTAGGGATGGGGGTGGTGCCCTCCACAGTCATCAATGACAAGACACTTCAATTTTCTTTTCTTTCTTTCTTTCTTCCTTTTTTTTTTTTTTTTTTTTTTTGCTAAGGCAATTGAGGTTGAGTGACTTGCCCAGGGTCACACAGCTAGGAAATGTTAAGTGTCTGAGGCCAAATTTGAACTCAGGTCCTCCTGACTTCAGGGCTGGCACTCTAACCATTGCGCCACCTAGCTGCCCCAAGACATTTCAGTTTTCAAAAATCATTCCATTTCATTCCCAATGTTCTTGGGATCATATAATCTACTTGGGTTTCATGCCAAGCCTTCCACATATTTGTCTTCTCCATACCACTTCACTCTTGTGAAAGGTTCTATTGCTCATCTTCCATTGTTCTCCAGTTTCATGTTTTACGAACGAATCTGTATTCTAAACAGGTATTATCCTGGTACTATGACTCTTCATCTGGCACAAAGAGCAAGTCTACACTGGCGGGGTACTTCCTGAACATTTTGATATCCTCAGTGTGAAAAGTGCCTTTGATTAAACTTCTGTAAAAAATGATGAAAATCTAGGTCAATGTCTTTACTTTTATCCATTTCTCATCTTTCAACATCAGTACAGCCCATTAAGAGCCCAGATTAGCATTAGCAAGATTACATAATTATCTTTCCTATCTTCATGCTTTTTTCTAGTTTTTTGTCGATCTTGATTTTTGGTCCAACTAAACAACAATCAGTGTACACAAGTGACTCAAAAATAACTGTCATCAGGAACCAATTACTTTCTGTTAACATACAGTGAACTTAAATTTTTGTGATGGCCATATCCAGTGGCTTCCCAGTATCTTCTTTAATCAATTCCCCTCCTCCCCCCCTCCAATATCTTCTTGATATTCAGACATAAAGCTTCTCAAGAAACTAAGTTCTGGGTTATTTCTTTTCCTGAATCACATTTCCCAACATATTTTTGAACCATCTTCCTCTTGCATTTAAGTTTTATATTGAAGCCATTGAATATTTTAGGTATAGATTAAAGATATAAAAATAATTGACAAGTTCTTCACAGAATTTCTTTACTTCTTCATCCTCTACAACAGATAGCATATAAGCTGCAATTATCTTCACAGTAGTTTTTTTTTTTTTATTTATGTTCATCAAAGCACTGCAAGGTCAGATGGTCAAGTGTTCCATGAAGTGATGTTTCTTGTTGTCTTTGGATAAATTATGAAACTGACACTACAAACTTGTGTGTCCAAACATTGTTTACTATCAAAAAGCCTTATGGTTCAGTTAAATACAAAAAAATCATAAGTAGAATAACTGCTAAGTGAATTACTTGGCTATGGTAATACAAATACATGAGGATGATCCCTAGCCCAAAGTGATCTCTCACTCCTCTGATTTCCACAGCTCTAATCTGCCCTACTAATTCCAGCACCATCTAAATAACAAAGCAATCTTATATTTCTTTCATACATTTCACATATCATATATCTCTATATCCTCTCTGAACTAGACTATAAGGGCTCTCACACCTCTTTTTATCTACAACATCAAGCACAAGGTAGTATACATAGATTCCCAAATATATGACTTACAAACAGCTAACAATTAAATCTCTTTATTACATATTTTCTTCTCCTCCCTGAAAAAGCTTGCTTTTCATCCTCCAAACTAGTACAACAAAAGGACTTCAATAACACATTAAACATTCAATATTTTGTATTCATAGTACGAGAGAAATGAGGAATAGATCAGAGATACTTAACAACCAACGTTTCTCCCTAGTGTTGTTAATGCTACATTCATAAACCAGAAAGCTCTGTCCATGGATATATAGTTGTTGGTAGAAAATGATGGGCAGTTCAACTATCCTCCTTCATCCCTAAATTCTTTCACTATAATAGCTGCAAAGCTGATGGAAAAAGAATGTGGCACACACTCAGACGACCAATGAGTTGACTAGCTTCACTTAAACTGTACTTTTCCTTCTACTGGAGTGAAGGAGGGAATTCTTAGGAAGTAATGAGGTTAAAAAAAGGAACATCAATAAAATTGAATTTTAAAAGAAAATTACAGTTTCCACTTTAGGACAATGTATCTGACCATCAGCTATTTAACATATGGTCCTTCAGTTTAGCCCTAACAGGGCCTCTATCACCCATCACCTTTAGAAATTTCTATTAGAAAAATGACCACCACTGGAACACAGCCTCTTCTGGTCCAGAGGCTGAATCTAGCCCAGTGAGCTTGCAATATCATCTAATGAATAAGATTGGGAAGAGCTCAACTTAAAGGACCTGGAAAACTATTCATAGCTTTTTACCTAATTATAGGCTGAGGTAGAAATATCTAAAGAGGAACTAATCCCAAATGTATATGAAAAAGGAGTTTTCCCAACCAACACTTCCCCCAAACCTTTGCTTGACAAGCTCTGGTAATGCAGAGCCTCTTCCTTGTCCGGGTAGCTCTCTTCAGAACAATAAATGTTAAGAGGTTTGTCCTCGAATCAAGTCAAAGCCTGTCCCTTCCCCACTACTCCTGGTTCTTCCAACAGCTTTATTTAACTTTGGTGCCAACAAGGTAGATAGCTTTTGCAATGCAGACAAACCAGAAAAGGAAAATAAATTCCTTAAGTGCCATGAAGCCCATGGAATAATACAACCTTTAATCATCTACTTCTAGCAGGAACTTTGTCCACAAAATCATACGGATACAGCACAGTGCTGAAGGGGCCATGGAGAAAGGACCACACGCCTGGGCTCTAATCTTAACTCTGACATTTACTAACCATCTGATGTTAAGTCAATCCATTTCCTTCTCTAAGCTTGTTTTCCTCATCTGTAAAATGTGGTTAGCATCACCTGCCTTGTTTATCTCACAGAGTTGCTGTTAGAATCAAATGAGATAATATAAGTAAAAGTTACTTTGGAAACTATAAACTGTTATACAACTATTACATAACAATTCTCATTAACATCAATTTTATTGAATGATAGGTCTGCATTGGTTAATAACCACAAAAGAGACAATCTCCATTTACTGGCATTGAAAGCATTATCTTCACTCCAAACTGGTCAACAAAGCTACTTTCAAAACAATCTTGAATGAAGTATTCTTTTATTTAAGGTTCTAGGCTGTGGATAAGGATACAGTTAAGACACACTAATAAGCTTCAGCAAATTAAAACTAATCAGCTCCACTAGTCTGAGCCACACTGAACTGAACAAAAATGACCCAGCACCTTCCCCACCCCATTCCTGTTTACCTTGGTTAGATTCCAGAGGGTGTTTTAAGTGAGCAATGACATTCTTAAGGTAAACTTGCTTCTTCTGTTCCAGCTCAGTTTGCGAAAATGTCTGAATCTTACTCCTTAAAACAAAGCATATCAAAAAAAAAAAAAAAATAGTTCATCAGTATTGACAGAAGACATCAATACAACTAGCAATATTCTCTTTAGGATCCAGTGACAGAAGACAGTATTGATTTTAGCAGCATGCTACACATTTCTTGAGGTCAGAGTTTAAAATAAAGCAGATGCACTTAAACAATTTGGTCTCTTCACTACTAACAAAAGAGAAGAAGAATATTCAAGTTCCAGAAAGAGTTTCACATGCACTGAATGTTTCCATAACACTTTGTAAACCTCAAGGAATTTCATCAAAATGGGATTTAAAATTGTAAAAGAAGGGACAGCTAGGTGGTGAATGGATAGAATACCAGTCCTGAAGTCAGGAAGACCTGAGTTCAAATCACTTCCTAACTGTGTAATCCTGGGCAAGTCACTTAACCCTAATTGCCTCAGCCAAAAAACAAAAAAAAATTGGAAAAGTACCCAAATTTCCTGGGTATATGAATGATTGAGTTATAAGAAAAAACACCTCTTTATACATATAAAGTGACAGGTTATCAAATGACTTTTAAACTAGATAAGGCAGAACAATATAATCATTGCTAACCTCATCTTTCTGACCAAAAAACAAACAAACCAAGAAACTTTCTACCTCTTCCCTAAAAAATGTTCAAATTCTCACAGTGATTGTTTGGCACATGATCTTGCTATATTGATAGGACCAAATCGAAAGCTTACATCAGCTATGAAAAGGTTAATACGCAAATTGTTTTCAGACTTTACAATTAGAAAGCAAGCTAACAGTTTATTCCAAAACCTCCTTTCTCAAGGAAATTAACCGTGCTGCTACTGCCATCTCTTGGGAAAGGAAGACATGGATTAGAAAAGGCTCCTACATCTTTACAGATGGGTTTTACAGATAAAAGGCATCTTAAAGATTTTCCAACCCAACTGTATTATTTGTTCTTGGTTCTCAAAGAGGATCATGACATCAGAAAGCTGATACTACGGCATACAAGTGAGGGTGGGCTTTGCAAATCCACCAGTCTCACTTTGTCCTCCAGAGTCATCTGGGTTCAGTGGCAAGATATAGATCATGACATCTGGAGAGGGTCCTAGATGCAATGGGAGATCTTGATCTTTAAATAGAAAGAAATGAGGCAAAGAATGGTCTCTTTTGCTTTGTCACCAAAAAACCTAAAAAAATCTAATCTGGGAGGGGAAGACCCTCAGAGTATTGGATCAAAAACGAAACTGTTATTTACATTCACTCTTAGTCAATCAAAGCCCAAACAATGACCAATTAAGCTTGGCCTGAAACTTACAGTTGGTCAATCAATGAAAGCCCAGAGTGATTAGGATTTAAAGTGTGTTCGTTAAGAAAGAAATCTAACCAATAAACACTGAGGTATCTTAACACATATACATGCAAAATAAGTATATATAAAATAAATATATACAAAATAAGTATGTATACATACATACATATATATATGGGGGGAAGGAAGGGAGGGAGAAAGGAAGGAAGGGAGGAAGGGAAGAAGGAAGGAAGAAAGAAGGAAGGAAAGGAAGGAAGGGAGGAAGGAGGGAGAGAGGAAAGAAGAAAAGCAAGGAAGGAGAGGGAAAGGGAAGTTAAGAGAGAGGGAAAAAAGGAAGAAGGGAGGGAAAGGAGGGAAAGAAGGGAAGACAAAGGGAGGAGGGAAGAAAGGATAAAAAGGAGGAAGGGAGAGAAAAAACTGTGTTGCCCAGATGATCAGTTCATTCATAGCATGAATTGCCCCCAAAGCATCATCCAGTTCTAAAAGGGTTAGACTAGTCTCTGTACACTTATTTCTTCATGAGGAGAATTAATTTTTTTGGTACATCCCATCCTCCCAATGTGGCTATCATTTTTTTTTTTTAATATTTCCTCTGTTACTATTTAAGCCTTTTACTGTGACCAGATTTCCCCTTAAACTGTAAAAAAGGATGAGAAATAATAGAAACTAGGGTGGAGCAGAGGTGCCAGAAATAGAAGGGGGGGAGGAGGGAAGGGGGCCCTAGGCATCACAGACAATGGATTTGACTTTGTTACATTACCTTGCTCTGGCCTGTAGAAGTGGAATGACTTTGCCTAATCTTCTCTCATATCCTTCCTTCTGCTCAGAATCCATGTCTAGTCTGACCAGCTTTCATTAAAATAAAACCACAAAAAGGAAGAAATGTTAGGAAAAGCAAAATTAAATGATAGTAATGACAATAAAAGCCTTTTGGTGATGATGTCCTAGATACTGGCAAGAGCCAAAGAGACATTATTGATCTATATTATTGATCTATGTCCATGAAGATTTGTAATTCAAATTACAAATAGGCCAAATGTGGAGAACAAGACAAGCTAAAAGTCCAAAGGGAAACATAAGGATAAATTTTCCTAACATGCAAAGAAATCCAGGACCAAGCTTACTTTGGTTGAATGAACAGATGTGTCACTTAATTTGTGTCCACCATTGCCTGAAGATAAGGCCACCTCTTGTCTCTGAGACTGTTCCAAGGTCGGAGAAGCCATGGGCACAGACTCCTCACAAGTAGGCCCACTTGCTCTAGGAGCCTCCTGAGAAGGGCCAGCTTTATGAGGCTGGGGCCCTTCCCAGACAGAACAAGAAGAGCTGGTTTCTTTAGTGCAAAGTTTGCCATCATTTTGGCCATGATCTTCTTTACTCACATCTTCCTTCAAGGAGGGGGTTCCCAAACAGTATGCATTATTGGATCCATCTTTGGAAGAAAACTCAGTCTTCTTTGGACCAAGCACATCATCACAAACCGTTGAATTAAAAGGTGAGACAACAGTTATTTTCAAGAGACTTTTTTCTGGCACAAAGTGTCTGCTAGCAGGTGCGTGACTAGCTGGGGTACTTATCTGAGGTAGTTTATGGATGCTAGCTGGCCCAGCTCTGGGTCCCAAGCTGCAGAGTACATTTATATCTTGGGGAGAGTTAAACGAAGCACAACTACAGCTTCCCAACTTCTCAGGGTCACCACCTGTATCTTTTCGTAATCCTCCCAGAGACTGTTCATTTAATGAGTCATCATCCTTCAAGAGCTCCTGAATCTCTTCTTCTGTATAACTGAAATGACCATCATCCTCTTCTCCCTCAGAGAGCTCCAGTAAGGAGTCATCTAGTCCATCTTCATCCAGTCCAAACCTACCCCAGGATGAGATAGGAACATTGTCTTTAGGTAGGAGAGAGGTAATTTTAGTCTGCTCAGACCTTGAGCCATTGAAACCACCAGAGGACTCTAGAGAGCAGGTCATATCTGGGGAAGCAAAAGGCAGTATTTTAGCCAAACACTGGAACTCTATTATGCCAATTCAAACACTATTTATGGAGAAACAACATCTTTTCTGAAATGTCTAAAATCTTTTTACTCTGGGGATTTTATCATTAAATATAACTAAATCATGCACTAAGAACAGAAGAACATAAAGGACTGTCTTCCGTACTGTGTGGAACTGCTGAAGCAATCAACAATCTCTCTGCCTCTGCCACGAGATCAATTGGAAGTAGGTTTCAGCTCCTGCTGGATGTTCCTTTCAGGAGATGTCAAAATGACTGACTCCCACCTTCCTGCAGACACAAAGAAAATTAAAGGATCTTCTCTTAACTTTCACCTCAGTTAATTATATTAGGCAACAATGCTGTACTTATTCATTTTGATCTTGATAGAGAACATCAAAAAGTTGGGATTGGGGAGAAGGGGGTCAAGAAAACAAGAAAGGCCTTTAAGAAAAGAGTTATATAACAAGGCTCTATTCATTATAACTACTTTATCGGAAATGTTTTACTGATCTTTAAAAAATTCTTATCACTGTCCCAAGGAAACTCTTACCCTCCCCAACAGAACCCTTTTTTTTCCAAACAAAGCAGATAAGCAAAAGAAAGTGAGCCACTAACTTCATTTCATTGCTTCTTACGGAGCTACAGTGGGAAAGCAAAAGTAAAAAGAAAACCAGCCTGCAGGTGAAGAGACCCTAGTTCAAGTCCTTTGAATATTAATGCAAATGAAAGCTTTGAAAAAGAGGAAGAACAAGTGGTAGAGAAATATTAAATCAGTCAATCAGAAGTAGTATCACTAGTCCTTGGCAAAAATAATCAGGGCACCAGCTTATCTCCCTCCCCAGTACTCTTTCCTTAGCCCCAACTTTGAGAATAACTTGAAATGTTTTCCCCAAAGTTCATAAAAATCCAACTGGAAAAAAATTATTTAAAGTATGTTGTAAACAAATTTCATAACAGAGATAACAGGAATCAAACCTTTCACTACACTGCAATTCAATTCCTATATTTCAAAAAGATAGAATGGCATATCTACTATCTTCCTGCTTCAGCAAGAATTACTAAGAAAATGCTGTATCAAGGAAAACGGCATTTTCTTACAGAAAACTTTCAAGAGGCCTTCTACCACAACCTAGAATTCCATCTTGAGTTCTAAAATCCCTTCTCTCCTTTGCCCACTTTCAACAGACTTAGAAAACTATAAGAAAGAAAGAAAAATAAGAATACTTTTTCCTTTACCTATTTGGGGAATAATTTGCTATTGTTGCTAAAAGCATTTACTAAGCACTTACTGTGTGCTAGGCATCAAGAACACAAGCATGAGAGTGTGAGAATCCTTGTCCTTATATGTCACAGGGATGAAGAGGGAAGGCACCTAGGAGCTAAGTGACATTCTTCTTTCTAATAGCAATATTTTCAAAGGAAAAGGAAAAGGAGGTAGTGGACAAGTTTTGCCAATAGATAATCAGACTCTTGCTGTATGTGCCTTTCAGGAGATGTCAAAAAGTTGATATATTTGTATCCTACTTCTGTATATCTATAACTCCACTCTGTAAGTGCAGTCATTAAATCAAGACAAGTGATATAGTAAAAGGCTTAGGTCCCTGTCCTATTTCTATTATCTGACAGTCACAACCCTAACTCTATCCATTTAGAGCCCCAATTTCCAGATCACTTATGAAATAGGAAAACCATCCTTCAAAATTCACCAGATTATTGTTGGAATCAAATAAGATAATAGAAGCACCTGTGATGTGCTATGTAAATGCAAGCTACTACATTCAAGCAAAAAAGTTCACAAATAAAAGTAAAGGGATGAAATGTGAAGATAATTGCATTACATCACTCTCTGCCTTTTTCTATAGTCCAGAAGCAGGGATACTATAAACATAATTGTTTTTAATACTAAGTAAATAGCCTTCATCTAAAAATGAAGAAAGTCTCATTTACAAATCTCAGGAGAAAGGAATCCTCCCATTCCCAGAATCCTTTCTTTCAGTTTACTCTGCTCCCAATCACTTCTGTGACCCTATTCTGTCCTTTCCCTTGCCACCTGTCCACCCCCATCTTAACACTTCAATTTACCACCCCCTCTCTCTGTTCCACAGCCTCCCAAATGGAATCTCAGAAACAGGTTCCTTTTCTATTTTTATCCTACTTCAGAAAACCCACTGCTTTACAGTACAAAGATGGTTTTTATCCAGAGAACCAAAACAAAGTAGCACCTGATACAACCAAACCTTCCTTATTCTAAGGGCTATCAGCCTGTAGGCAAAAGCTAAGCCATTGAATAGATAGCAGTGGTCAAGGGAAAAGCAAAAACAAAAGCAACAGAACATCCTTCTCCCATATTGTGACTTTCAAATTGGTCTACATAGGATAAGAGGACAGATTTCTAGCCTCTTCTGCTTGATAATGCATTTTTGTTGATCAATCCCATCTTTACCAAAATCAAACAAAAGTACTGTCCTTGAAGTGTAATTTGGTCCATTCTGCTTAACTTTTTTATTGTTACAAAGAAAGGTTCTATGAGGGGGGAGGCATCACACTTAGAACTAGACGGGACCTTAGGGGCTATTTATCTAATTTCATTTTACAGATGAAATTTACATGGTGGAGTACCAGATGTTAAAAATACATATATATTAAAACTTTTAAAATAAATTAATGCTTCCAGAGTCAATAAGAAAAAGCAATGTAAGATCACTACTAAAAAGCAACACAATTCAGACTAAATTAAACATCAGCAATTAATAGTATTGTTAAAGGACATACATCTTTCCTTTCTGTTATCCAAAATACACTCCCATCAATCACAATCACTCAGGCTATTTAAGTATTGGGGAATTGCGAGGCAAAGCGGCTGTCTATTGTGTCAAAACAAAATCAACCATTAAAAATATATTTTTAAAATGCTTTCTCTATTGCAAATCACTTTATAAACACTCACAAATCTAATGCTTACAATTCTTGTGGGGTAGGCTATACAGTTACTACCTGTGTGACCCCAGATAGCTGGGTCTCATTTCCTCACCTGTAAAATAAGATTGGACCAAGGTCCCTTCAAGTTCTAAAGTCCTACATTCCTAAGCAATCACCACCCTAGAAACCTGAGAAACAACGACTTACCAAGGCACACAACTAGCCACAACTCCAGGTGCAAACTTAAGAGGCATCAGGACTAAATAATAAGGCCTAGATGAGGAGATCAGCTCAGGGCTTCTTCCACTACCTGCAGTCCCCACTCCTACATGATTAGTCTTTCAGGTCCCGAAGGGCAGACTCGCCTCACCAGGACAGACATCAGCCATTTCCCCCAGAGTAGCCCCAGTCCAAAGCAGGGCCGCAGTCACCAGGGTCCTTAGAGGCCGGGACAGTGCTGTTACAGACCAGGACCCTGACGCCCCAAGCCCTCACCCCAAGTTAAGTGACTTGTCCAAGTCCCCAAAATCCACCTCAGAAGTAAGATTTGAACCCAAATCCTCGACTCCAGAGCCAGGATCTCTCCACAGTCATATAATTATGCATACACCCCACAAGGTGGGAAGAGAAGGATGCGGCATCCAAGATCCACTGACACAGACTCCTGAGGGGCGGCCCGCTGGGGCCAAAAGAACCAGCCACTCCTGTCTGGGGTGCAATTCGGCTGGGGGCACCAGCAGCCTCTCCAACCCACGGGCAGGCCGAGACGGCAGAGGCCCAGGTCTGCGGCTCCAGGAGTGGGGACAGGCAGGGCGCTCGGCCCCCACCTCTGGGAGGCCACTGGGCAGGGGCATCAGCCCCCCATCTCTGCCAGGCAGAAAGGCACCTGGCGCATCACTTCCCCATCTCTAGGAGGCAGAAAGGCGCCTAGGGCATCAGGCCCCCCGCCTCTGGGAAGCAGAGAAGAGCCGGGGCATCAGGCCCCCCGCCTCTGGGAAGCAGAGAGGAGCCGGGGCATCAGGCCCCCCGCCTCTGGGAAGCAGAGACGAGCCTGGGCATCAGGCCCCCCGCCTCTGGGAAGCAGAGAAGAGCCGGGGCATCAGCCCCCATCTCTGGGAGGCAGAGAGGAGCCTGGGACATCTGTCCCCCACCTCTGGAACGCAAATAGGGCGAGGCCATCAGCCCCCTGGGGGTGAAGCAGGTTCATCAGCCCCTCCAACTCTGGAGGACGGGGGCAGGCAGGGGTATGGGCGCCCTTCCCCAGGAGAGGCTCAAACCGGCCGCGGCTGCTCCCCCCTCCCCCCTCCCCCGGGCCTGGGCCTCTCGCTCCCGCCCCCGCCGGGCTTCACGGAGGGTCCCGGACCGCCGGGCGCAGCCTCCTTCCCCGGGCCAGGGGTCAGCACCCCCTCGCCGCTCTTCACCTCACGAAGCCGGGGCGGGCAAAACTGAGTTCACATAGGCCGCGGCGCCATCTTACCGCTCGCCCGAGCCCCGGCCTCGCCCACCCGCGAGGTAGCCCCTAGGCCAACGCCGGCGAGGGGGTTGGGGCGTGGGGGCCAAGGGCAGGGAAGGCGGCAGCGACTGGGGGCGGGGCTGACGCCAGGTGATTGGCAGGAAACCGCCCCGCCTCCTAGAGGGAACAGCCTGGGCGGTGAGCAGGCGCAGAAGCTGCTGTCCGCCCCACCTCCCCAAGCGTCACTAACCTCCGCCTCCTCAATCCCTCTCTTTCCCCGCCCTTTCTCTTCTCTAAATTGGCGACGAAGGACGAGAAAAAGATTATCTGTGTGCTCCGTTTTCGACTGCTCTAGCCTGTCTCGGGCCAAAGGCGGAAGAATGGTCCCAAGCTACGCGAGATGTTCCGGGAGTCCAGCTGATGCAACTCGGCGAGAACTCCACGTGACAGTTCGTGGCACTCGCGGTGCCGGCGCCGGCTTCAGTTGGAGAAGGGGCGCAAGCGCGGGCAGGGGGCAGGAGGCGGGGTGTGCTGACTGGGGTCTCTTTCGTGCTCTCAGCCCCCTGCGGACGCCACCATGGGGGATGCGCCGACCCCAGAGGAGAAACTACATCTCATCACCCGCAACTTGCAGGTAGCGGCCCCCCACGGCTTCCGGGCACGCAGGCCCCCTCCCCCTTCAGGAGACCCCGACAAACCTTAGCACAACGCCTAGTGTATAGTTAGACAATATAAAACCCTTATTCCTTCTGCTTGCCCCCATCTTTTGTCGCACAGAAGACTGTCTCCTCCGTTCCCCCTATTGAGACCTTGCTCATTCCCTCCACTATGGGGGGCAGGGGCTCTTTTCATCTCCTCTGTAAGGTGCTTTGCTCTTACTTTCCCCTGGGAAGGGGAACGGGGATGAGAGGGAGCCCCCCATAGCAGCATAAATCTGGGGCCGAAAGGAACTTAGGGAGTCATCAAGTTCAATCTCATTTTACAGATGAGAGCACTGAGGCATAGAATGGGTTAAAGGGACTTGTCTAAAGTTGCACAGGTAATAGTAAGTGGCAGAGGCTCGATTCAAACTCACTTCCTCCCATCTCATCACAAATAAGGGCTCTATGCCCATCTTGGAACCCACAGGGCCCTCCCCATTGTGTGTGCTTTCACCTTCGATGGACTTCTTTTGTAGCTTATTCGAAGCTCCTCCTGTCACTCTCCCTGCCATCCTCTTCCCAGAGCTATCAGTTCTGTGTCCCATCTGTACTGAGTTGGCAGTGCCCCTCACTGGCACGCTCTCTCTCTCTCCCCGACATTCTCTCTCTCTCTCTCTGTCTCTCTCTCTCTGACATTCTCTCTGTCTCTTTCTCTCTCTCTGATTCTCTCTCTCTGACATTCTCTTTCTCTCTCTCTCTCTCTCTCTCTGATTCTCTCTCTCTCTCTCTGACATTCTCTCTCTCTCTCTCTCTCTCTCTCTGATTCTCTCTCTCTCTCTCTGACATTCTCTCTCTCTCTCTCTCTCTGATTCTCTCTTCTCTCTCTCTCTGATTCTCTCTCTCTCTCTCTGATTCTCTCTCTTTCTCTCTCTCTGATTCTCTCTCTCTCTCTCTCTCTGATTCTCTCTTTCTCTCTCTCTCTGATTCTCTCTCTCTCTCTCTGACATTCTCTCTCTCTTTCTCTCTCTGATTCTCTCTTTCTCTCTCTCTGATTCTCTCTCTTTCTCTGTCACACACACACACACACACACACACACACACACACACACACACACCCATACCCATGCTGGCAACTGGCAGAGCTTAATGTCCTCCCCACCCCCTATGGCTTAAGAAACTGATCCTCACCACTTTCTCCTGCAACAGGAAGTCCTTGGTGAAGAAAAACTGAAGGAGATCCTGAAGGAAAGGGAATTGAAAGTTTACTGGGGGACCGCAACCACTGGCAAGCCCCATGTGGCTTACTTTGTGCCAATGTCAAAGATCGCCGACTTCCTGAAAGCAGGATGTGAGGTGAGAGCCTTCACCCCAACCAAGGCTTTGGGCAAAGGGAATAGCCAAGAGAGGAGACAGCCTTCTCAATGTCGTTGGGATAGACAGAAACTGAAGAATACTTGACATAAGGGAACAAACATCTCAGCCATGCTTTTTTTGCTGCTTCTTGCCAGGTGACAATCCTCTTTGCTGATCTTCATGCATACCTAGACAATATGAAGGCTCCATGGGAGCTCCTGGAACTTCGGACCTTTTACTATGAAAACGTGATCAAAGCCATGCTGGAAAGTATTGGGGTTTCCTTGGAGAAGCTAAAATTTGTCAAAGGCACTGATTACCAGCTCAGCAAGTGAGTCTTGGTGCCTTCCCAATCTTTAATTCTCATCCCACCTATCTACCTCTCTGCTACTTGTCTCTTCATTGCAGTGATTTCTTTGCCTAATTATGGGTTTGTGGAGCCTAAATGCTTTTTAAGTATAGGGTTGGAAGGTACTTTATTATTGGATTTTTAAAAACTTGTCAGCCCACAAAAAGTACTGGCCCTTCCTTCATTTACCCAGTAGTTCCCATGTGGCTTTTGTATGTATGGGCTTTTTTTTTTTTTTTTTTTTTACAATTCTTTTATGACTCAGCGTTGGTTTAATTTAAATTTGGTCTCTCTTTTTTTTCAGGCTGTGGCTAAAAAACATGTTGTAAATCTGATCTCACAGCAGCTTATGATATGGCAATCTATGATCCCATATACATCCAGAATGTTTAGGAGTTTAGACCATGTTCTAAGATTCAGCAAAAAGAGATTATTTCTCAGTGGGTTTTTTTCCTAGACCTAGCCATGTTATGAGTTGAAGGAGAGATCCAGGGTGGGACTTTGTATCTTTATTGATCTTCATGTCTTTTCTGTTCCCTCTCAGAAAGTACACATTGGATGTTTACAGACTTTCCTCGATGGTCACTCAGCATGATGCAAAGAAAGCTGGGGCTGAAGTAGTAAAACAGGTGGAACATCCTTTGTTGAGTGGTCTGCTCTACCCAGGATTACAGGTACTTAGAGGAATAGAAAGTGGCCAGATGACTTTCTTTAAACACTACTTTCTGGGGAAAACCTTAATGGCTCACCACTGCCTTCAACAGGGATGAGCAACATCCAGCCTGTGGGCTATATAAGACCCATTTGGTCTGTCCCTGCCAAAGGAACAGTAGCTTGAGTTCTTTAAATTGTTGATTCCGTGTGGCCTTGAATGATGTTATAAATATCCAAATGACCCTTGGCAGAAAAAAGTTCCCCACCACTGGCCTACAAGGTGAAACCCATACCACTTAATCTAGGATTTCATTGTACTCCAGAGTCTGGTCTGGTCCCAGGTTATCTTTACAGCTTTATCTCCCTCTACTCAACCTGCCTAGTGCCTATCCACCTTTATTCATACCATTTGAGAATCAATCCATCTATGATAGGCCCATCAATTGGCTCAATCTTTTTTATTATTATTTTACTTGGAAATAAAAGCATCATATTTCTATTTTCCTTGCTTTATGAATTTAAAAAATGCACTATCATTTGACACAGCTTGGGTCTTTTAAGGCATTCTTAAATTCTTGTTCTTTTAGTGTTAACATTCTTTAGAACTTGGCCCAAACCTTTCATTCCAGCCTTATTATACATTCCTCACTTTCCCCCACTCTACAGTGACCAAATTGACCATTTTATCTGTTCCTCACCTGTAATATTCTAACTGTATGCTTTTTCTCTGCCCCCTACTTCTCTTCTGATGCACTCCCACCTCATTTAAGGCTCTTAGAATCTCTCATTATCTTTTACAAATTAGCTCTGGCACTGCCACCTTAATTCCTTTCTTTCACCTGGACTGCAACTGTTTTCCCTTCTTCTCCCCAAAAACTACTTTGTATTTATTTTATATATACAGAGATTAGATCTGTATTCCCTTCTGCCTCCTTTTCTCTCTTACTCATACTGTTTCCCCTAGTAAGGCTTGAGGATAAAGACTTCGTTTTTTTATCTGTGTACTTCCTAGTCCTTAATTCAGTGTTTGTTGTACAGCAGGTCCTTGGTAAATGTTTAGTGATTGAATTGTAGAAACATAAAAACATACATAGAGTGGTTTAAAAAAAAATCTGGAAAGAGGGGTTGAAATCAGGATCTCAGAGCTGAAAATCTCTTCATGGTCATACAAGCCCCAATAAAGATAGATACACCCACCCCTGCAACAGAACACTCTACTTTTGAAGAGTATATCTTATCACAAGATCTTCCTTCAAGGCTAAATTTGCTACTTTGCTGTGTACAGCCATTGGCCTCAGGTCTGCCCTCAAGAGGCCAAAAGGAGTAAGTCAAATGTCTGTTGCACAGGACAGCTGGTCAGAGATCTAAAGGCAGCTAACCTGAGTCACTTCGGGCCTGCTTTCTAGCTGAACATCCCCAGTCACTTCAGATGATCTTCATGGGTCACACACTTGAGAAGCCCTTCACCATTCCAGGTGTCCTCCACTGATCATCCTGTAGCTTATTGATGTAATTCCCAGAATGGGGCCCTTGCCACTGAATTTTATTATACTGACCCAGGACAGACTACAATAAGGCAGCTGCTTTCTTAGTTCTGGATACCATCTGCCTTTCTTAATGCAGCATAAAACAGCATTTGCCTTTTCTGGCTGCCATATCACATGGTTACCTCATTTGAAGTTGGCAATCAACTTACCCCCTTCTCCCTCACCAAAAAAAAAAGTAATGAAGTAGAAAGAGCATTGGATTTGGAACTGGAGGCTCTGGGCCCCTTACTGGGCCTCAGTATACTTGGCAGTAAAAGGAGGTGGTTGGAACTGATGACAGGGAAGAGAATAAGCATTTGTTTACAAAGCCTACTAAGGGCTAGGCCCTCTGCTAAGCCCTTTTACAAATGTTGTCCTATTTGATAATATTTCATGACCTTTAAAGGCCCCTTCCAAAATCTATAAATCTATAATCCCAATCAAATCTTTTTCAAATGGACTATTGTTTAGTCATGTCTCCCCATCTTACACTTGTGAAGATAGTTTTTAATTTAAGATATAATAATTCATCTCTATTAAGTTCTGTCTTAATTAATTCTGCCCATTTTTAAAGCCTGTTAACTTTTTTTGAATCCTGACTCAAATCATCCAGTATTTCAGCTGACTATCCTAGCATAGGGTCATCTGCGAGTTGGATACATGTGCCATCTGTCTTAAAGTTGTTTCTAACATTATATAAAAGCACAGGGCCAAGTGCAGAATCTTGGGACGTCCCACTAGAGACCTCCTTATAAGATGATATCAACTAATCTTTGACTCTTCCCAGAATGCCCTGATTATATATCATTTCTGTAGCCCATTTCTCTTCATATCACAGGCCTTTGTCAAATGCTTAGCTACTGTCTTTGCCTCATCAAGCAGTGTAGAAACTCTATCTGGAAAGGAAATTAGGGTAATCTTGCATGACCTGGATCTTTGGTCCATTGTTTCCTCTTCTAGATGTTTACTAACCCTTTAATAATATATCTCAGAGTCTTGCCAGGAATTGAAATCAGACTTTCTAGCTTATAAATAGTGAACTCTATCCTCTTGCCTATTTTGAAAAATCAGGACATTTGTACTTCTCCAATCCTGCAGTCTGTCTCCTCTTCTTGATTTTCAAAGCAGATCACTGACTGGCTCAGCAATTACAGCTGCAGATTCTTACCCAAGGATGTAGTTCATCTGGATCTAATGACTTAAACTTATCAACAGCAATTAGGTGTTCTCTTACTATCTTTCTACTCATCTGGGGTATCAGTGCCTTATTAGTCATTTTAGTTCTGTCTTTTCCAATGCAAAGTTCATTCTACTTGGCAGAATAAAAATATGGCTACTCTACTTGTTCCTTCCTTCCATCTTCTCCAATCCAATTCCACAAACATTTTTAAAGTTCATTCTGTATGCAAGGACTTTCTGTACCCTGGCTAGGTAAAGACCCCGTGAAAAATAGTCTCTGCCTTCATTCTACCGGTGGATTAAGGGGTATGAATACATGTGATATTTTGAAGAGATAAGGAATCAGAAAAGGCTCCCTGTAAGAACTATTACTGAGCTAATTAATTAAGCCTTGAAGAAAGTAGGGCTTCTTTCTAGAAGGGTGAGGGAAGAAGGGAATACATTTAAGGAATAAAAGCAAGAATTGAATGCACACACAGAACCTTACCCACCCAGAGCAGTGGCCCTCTGCCTTCTTGGATCATTCTCTTTCCCCCAATGTAGCTTTAAAAATGCTTTAGTTGTGCTTAGCATTCCTCCCTAGCACACATTCTGAATTTGAACATTGCTGACACTTTGCTTGAAGGACAGTGTTAAGCCTTTCTATTTATTTGTTGCAAACTACCCTGGCTTCTAGTATATCTTTGTCTCCACACGTTCTTTGTGTATCCATAACAATCTCTTGAGAAAACTCCTCATTTCTCCCTCATTGGAATCATTTCTCTTCATATCTTCTAACTTGTGTTCATGTCATTCCTTTTAACCTGTCAGCTCCTATAAAATTTTAGTTCTATTCATTATTTTCTCTATACTTTTTGAAATCTGTTCTAAAACCTGGATGTCAGACTCTACCCATTTCTGCGCCTATCAGAAATTCAAAGATAACCATAATCACTTCCCCCAAGTTCCCATCTCTTCCATCCCAGGAACTAGTCCTTTCTTGTTGAGACTTTTCTAGGCAAGAATAACAGTTCCTTTTATTGTTTTCTCCAGCTTTTGAAAGATGGGAGTATAAGCAAGAGAATTCAAATTATTTCTTATTCTGCCTTGGTCAAAGAGAGCTAAAGCAGTTGGCAGGTTGAATTTCCCCACAAGCAAAGCTTGTGAAATGTTTCCCAAATCCTCATGTAGTTTTTCTTTCAAATCAGGTTGTTTATAGTAAATTCTGATTACAATATTTCTTCTGCCTCCATCCCATTGATATTTCAACCAAATGGTCCTCCAGGTTTACTGACTTCGGATCTCGTATGCCTGACTTGTTGGCCATAATTCGGCCTTTGTAGAGCTAGCACAGGCACATCTGGACCACCATCTATAGTCTCAACCTAGGCATCACATCCCATCCAATTGTCCATTCCAGGTGTCTTGCCATCCACCATCCTTGGGACTTATCAACTATCTTCTATGTATTATCTCCCTCTACCAGAATTTAAGCTCCTCGAAGGGAAGGATTGTCATTTGTGGTTTTGTCCTTCATGTATAGCATGATATTTGTTACATAGCAGGGCACACTAATTGTTTTTCCTTCTTATATATAAACACCATGAATCTTATTACTTGTTCCTTTCTTAGATTTTTGACTACAGCTAATCTTCCTGTTTTGTAGCTTCTCTCAGGGCATCTTTAAAAGATCTTGGTGAATACGTTTAGGCAGTTGATTAGATATACAAGGCTCCAGGCAAATTCCTTTTTTTTTTTTTATTTCTTTTTAGCCTTTTTAAAGAAATTTGAATTCCAAATTTTCTCACTTCCTCCAGCCACTAAGAAGGCAAGCAATATGATACTCATTTTGCAGGTAAAATCATGAAAAATGCTTCCATGGTAGTTATGTTGCCCCCACCAAAAAAAAGGCTAGAAAAATGTTAGGAAATTGTCCTTCAATTTAGCATTTATCAGTTCTATCTCTAGTTGGGATAGCATCATCATGTGTCCTTTCCAAATTGCTTAAATCATTCCCTTGACTAAACTAAGTTTTTCTCAGTCGATCATTACAACATTACTGTTACTGTGTACAGTGGTCTCCCGGTTCTGTTTAGTTTGTACAGATCTTCTCAGGTTTTTCTGGAATCATTCCCCTCATTTCTTATAATATAATATTATTCCATCACAATCATATACCACAACTTCAGCCATTCCCTAATCACCAGACATCCCTTCATTTTCTATTTCTTTGCTACCACAAAAAAAGAGCTGCTGTAAATATTTTAAACATACAGGTCCTTTTCCTTTAGCTTTGACTTTGGGATATAGACCTAGTACTGGTATTGCTGAGTCAAGGGATATGCTCACTTTTATAGCCCTTTGGACATAATTCCAAATTGTTCTCCAGAATACTTGGACCAGTTCACAATTCCACAAACAATGCATTCATGTACCTATTTTTCCTCCTTCCCTTTTAGCATTTGTCATTTCTAATAGAAATGATAGAACTTCAGATTTGTTTTAAGTCATTTCTCTAATCAGTAGTGATTTAAAGTGTTGGGTTTTTTTTCATATGACTGTAGAAAGTTTTGATTTCCTCTAAAAAGCTAGGCCAAAAATATTCTTACTGGCCTTTGTTAGATGCATTCTTCTCTGACTAAAAGCATGCTCCCTGTTAAGAGTTTGATTCAGAAATTCAAATCCTGTTTTCATATATCATCTTCCTAATCTCTCAAAACTTCCATTCCTTTTGGAAATTCTTGCTTTTGTAATGAGGAAAAATTGAAGAATATGCCATGTGAACTAAGCATTTAAGGACTTCAGTTTTTTATCCAGTGCTTGAATTTTTTTTTCCCCTGAGGCAATTGGGGTTAAGTGACTTGCCAAGGGTCACAGGCCAGGAAGTGTTAAGTATCTGAGAACAGATTTGAACTCAGGTCCTCCTGACTTTAGGGCTAGTGCTCTATCCACTGCGCCACCTATCTGCCCCAGTGCTTGAAATCTTTGACAGTGCCTCCTAGATCCTCCTTTCAGTATAATCTGTGTCCAGGTGACTCAGTAGCAGTGGGCATTGGTTATCTGGCTAGATGTGATAGATGGGTAGTTCTCTTATCATGTTGTAGATCAGAAGTATCAAATTTGGAATCCCTTCCTTAGTAATTTTCCCAATTACACGTAAAAATAAAATGCAACATAAATATTGTTAACTCATGATTTTCAAAGCTAGTATGTGACTTAGAGAGATTCTTTCCTACTTGTGTTTGTCTGCTGTTGTAAATATATTCCCTGGGAAGCCAGGAAATTATGGAAAGTCTGTAGTTAGACTTTTATATTTTATCCTCTGAATATTCTATAACTTATCAGTGAATGTTTAGTTTGTATACCTATTTTACATATTTATGCTCAGGGTCATATAAAAATATCTCGGGTAAAAAGGAATCACAAGTAGAAAAAGTTTAAGAAGCCCTATTCTAGGCAGTAGAAAACCACAAGCATTCCAGATCTTGAGCATTTCTTGCTAAAATTTATTGGGCTCAATTGTGGTCAACAAGAAGTATCACAAATGTTTGATGGGTCAGATTTATCCAACTGGTTAAATGCTTCCATTTGGAATCTGGAAAGGAAGAATCAGCTCCAGAAATTGACTACTACATTTTTTTCTACATAGATGAATGTTGATTAGTATTATCAAGATAATTGGATATTGTCATGTTGTCTTCTCACTAACTTGTCTTTTGGCATTTTCTTGATCTCTAGTAGGCTTCTGTTTTTTCAGAAAGAAAATTAAGTTCTTCTTATCTCCACAGGCCTTAGATGAGGAATATCTGAACGTAGATGCCCAGTTTGGAGGAGTTGATCAGAGGAAGATTTTTACCTTTGCAGAAAAGGTGAGTTTGAGACCTCAGGTTTCAGTTGAATATTTATTTTACTCTCTGCATTGCTGCAGATCTACCACCAGAGGGCCTTGGCCATTTTGAGAGGTAGAGTCCTTATTTTTATTTCTCAGAAGAATGAGTCCCCTCCTCCCCCTCCTGTTTTGCATCTGAACCTGGTGGTATTTTTCCATTTTACTGAAGTGGAAATAGTTTGCCCACATTATTGAAGATGGCTCTGTGTATTAGAAAGAATATTGCACTGGAATTCAGAAAAGCCTGAATTGTAAATCTGATTCGGTCTAACATTTTAGCAAGTATCATAACTTCTCTAACCTTAGAATCAGCAGCATAGAAAGCCCAAAAGGCCTCAGTTCATATCCTGCCTGTGATACTAGCTGTGTGACCCTGGATTGGTCTCTCAGTTACTTTATCTGGAAGGTGGGCCTAACCCCTCTAATACCTATGCTTTCACATGGTAGTTGTGAGAGTCAAATGAGATGACATATATAAAGCATTTTGCAGAAATTATGCATTATGGAAATCTCCCCACATTGTTGTCAAAGGAGGCTAATATCTACTTTGTCTATTTTCCAAGTTGCTTTGAGAGTCACCTTGAGTATAGTAGGTACTTGGCAAATGTTTGTTCAAATAAATCTATTAAATGAGAAAATGGATCTGAAAGGACTTTTTGAACTGTAAGGAATTGTTCAAATACAAGGGATTATTGTTTGAATGGAAGGGGAAAAAAGGAAGTCAATAATAAGGCTATGAATTTCCTTGTTCCCTGGAAAACTAGTTGTTTTGGGTAAATGGAAAAAGAAACAGCACAGTCCTGTAGTCTTGTAGAAGTTAGAGTAGACCATATTGAAACCAGGGTCAAGCAGAAAAAATGATAAAACATGAAAGTTCAAAAAGGTCTGGTGAGAGAGCTGCCCAGAGAGCCAGGAAAGCCTGGGGTGAAGCCTCACCTGATCCTTTTGTATACTGGCCACATAGCCCAGGACAGTCACCGACGCACCTCTCTTAACATGTGGAACTGGCCATGATCCAGGCTGAAGAAGGGAGCGTCCCATGTGAGCACAATTTAAAATCACCTGAATAACTCAAGATGGGGGCTTGTGGGGTGTCTGTTTGCGGTCTTGCTCCATGCATGGAATGTTGAGAAGTGGCTGGGCTCAGAACCGATCTCTTGACCAGTTGGCGTCTCGACTACAAGTGATTCTTACCATATGTCTGAATGGTAGAGTTGGAAGAAGACCCCAAACCCTGTTAACTAGGTGAGGTCATTACAAATGTAGAATGTCTAATCCTTACTATGACAAAACACATCTTTTACTCATTTCTAATCGACTCCCTATTCCACTCTGTGCCAAAGACTATTTTAGAAGACCTTCTCTCCTCAAATCTTCTTCCCTTGCTGAGCCAAGGACTTCAGCTTGTTATTGGAAAAATTGAAGTTGTTGTTCATGAGTTTTTTCTTTTCCTCTTTTAACAATGATAATAGCTCACATTTATATTGTGCTTTAAGCACTTAAATAGCCTCATTCTCTCACAACCCCTACCCAATAGGTGCTATTCTTATCCCTATTCTACAGATGAAGAAATTGGGGCACAGAGAGTTTAAGTGGCTTGTTTGGGGTCACACAGCTAGTGTCTAAGACAGTATTTGAACTTGGATCTTCCTGACTACAAGGTCCATATTCTATCATTGTGCCATCTAGTTGTCTTCATTTTGAAATCCTTCAGCAGCATCCCCCACCCTTTGTTTACTTCAGTCTTTGTTAATGAGGTGGCTCTTTCCCTTGCTGCCCTTACAAGTGCCCTTGACATCATCTGTGTTTCTCTCCCTTTCTTTCACTTTCCCTCCCCCTTTCTTCTCTTCCATCCCGTTCTCTTCCTTTCCCTCCCTCACCTTGTACTTAATAAACTCTAGTGACTTTCTGTTGCCTCTAGGATGAAATGACATGTGTTGGCCATTTAAAGGTCAAACCTAACCCCAGCCTAGCCTTTCGATCTCATCCCGTTACCCTGCTTTTCTCACTGTCGTCCTCTCTGGTCCTCTCAGTGTTACTGCTTCTCTCCCTTGTCTCCATATTGTTGATTTCCTGCCTTCCAGACTGTTCCTATATATTCTTAGAGATGATAGAATGGGAGCGCTGGAGGGTGGGAGTCGAGTGCCTGGCTCATAATTGCTTGGTGACCCATGAACTGATCAAGGATACCGAGTCATCAGTTGGATTGGTGATTGCTTCTTTTTTTCCTGTGTTTTGTTCCTGCTTCTAGTATCTCCCAACCCTAGGCTATTCAAAGAGGATCCATTTGATGAATCCTATGGTCCCAGGATTAACAGGCAGTAAAATGAGCTCTTCGGAAGAGGTAGGTTTCCATGTCTCAATGGTGGCTATGATTCTGAAGCACAAAATGATAGGGACCAGGAGATATTCAAAGAAAATAACTCTAGTAATGTTGAATGCCTTTAAAGATAAGGAGGATCCTTGAGGTCATTTAGTCACCACCTTGTGCAGTATCTGATTAAAGGTTGGGAAATACATGTGACTGTTTCTCATCCATATGCACACATAATTTTACTTTAAAAAGGTAGGTGACTAGCACGTAATGCTTTTTTTCTGATGTTGCAATATTTCTTGTGTTAGCCTGTTAGTCCTGACCCACCTGTCCTGTTTGGTGACATTCTCCATATCTTAATACTAAAAAGGATGCTAGCGAGAAAAGGGTCTCTGTCCACATCCATCTCTGTGACAGGTTCCCAGGGTCATGGAAAGATGGGGGGTAGGAGGACCTGCCCTAGAGGGAAACATCTTGTTTAAGAATCGGCTGGGATATTCTCATTTTTTCAACCTTTCAAAGGGTTCTCTCTGCCCCATGGCTTACAGGAGTCTAAGATTGATCTTCTTGATCGGAAAGAGGATGTGAAAAAAAAACTGAAAAAAGCCTTCTGTGAGCCAGGAAATGTGGAAAACAATGGAGTCTTGGCCTTCATCAGACACGTGCTTTTCCCTCTCAAGTCAGGTAAAAAGTTCTGCCATTGCCATTTCTGTCCAATGGTCTGGCATAGCCAGAGATCAGGCTCTAAGTCCAGAGGCTTTAAATCCTGTTCCTTGGGGATCATAGGGGAGACCACAGTCTCCTTACCCTCTCTGACCACAGATAAAAGAAGACTGGTCCGGAGGATCCATGCATGTAATATTCTTCTCTAAAATGTAATCTTCTCTTGTTGGGGTTTTCTTGGGGTCTCTGGAGGCAGCCTTCGTTTCAGTTCAGGAATCCCCCCAAATGCAGCCAGGTGTTAAAGTCCAAATCCTTTATTGTATCCTTCAAAGTCTTGTCTCCTTCACTTGGGGCTTGGCTAGTTTTTCTGGAGGCCTTGCGGATCTTGGTTTCGTGGAGAAGCAGGAGAGGACAGCCTGCCACCACTTCTCTTTCTTCCTTAATTCTGCCCAACTGAATCCTGGTTAGTCTCCTAGCTTAAATATGCTCTCTTAAAGGTGTGAATCTTGTAGAACTCTAGTAAGTACTGAGTACATGAACTGAACTAGAGAATTGTTAAGCACCAAGCTAAATATCCATTGTCTCTATCAATTCCACTGACTTAGCATCTTGTTTCAAGTTCAGGCCCATAACACATGCAGTGTCCTCCGGGAGGAAGGGGGGGGTTGATCCCGGGGGGGTGATCCCTGGGATGGGGCTCCCCCTGGTGTCATGCACTACAGCAATGTGCACCCTTTGATGTCTGGATGTCTGTGATATTGCATGGGCCATGTAGCTGGTCCAGGAGAATGGACACTGAGATTCATATCAGGCCCATGGGCCTACAAGCCAGAACCAGAACCACAGCCCAGCCTCCCAACTCTGGTGCCCTTTCTGTTGCATCTGGTCCTTGGGGCTGCTTATCCCTATCATCAGCTCATGTTAAAGAGTCTCTGTCTCCTCTCCTTTTGTAGAGTTTGTGATCCTTCGAGAAGAGAAATGGGGCGGCAACAAAACCTACACGGCTTACTCGGAACTGGAAAAGGACTTTGCGGACCAGGTAAAGCCCCTGAGGAGCCCACCCCGGGGAGCTCCTCTGTCCCTTTGCTGGATCTTCTTCTGACCCTGAGCCTCCTTAGCCTCGGTCCTGGCGGCTCTCCCCTTCTCTTCCTCCTCTATCCTGTCTCACTTGGCAGATCTCAGCAGCCCCCATAGGTCCTCTCCCTTCAGCCTCATCTTTCTGCTGTCTAGTCCGGCTCTATCTCCAGCTCCCTTTTAGATGTCTTGTATTGAATGTCCCATGGGTGTCTCTCCATCTCCAGCACAGATTTGTCTCTTTCCCACCAACTGTCCCTGTTATTGTGGAGAGTCACCCTCAGCTTCTCACCCCCACCCACCCCCATAGCCAGTCTTCTGTCAAGTCTTGTTGAGTATGTAACAAATGATGTCTCTAGAATATGTCTCGTTCTCTCTGTGGACATTGCCAGCCCCTTGGTGCAGACCTCCCCCATTACCTTCTGCCTGGAATATTGAGCTAAGTGCTGCTGGGTGGGCCTGGGGGGCAGCCTCTCGCTGCTCTCAGCCCTTGAAATGGCCTTCCTAAAGTACTGGCCAGACCATGTCATCTCCTACTCAGTCACCTTTTTGACATTCCAATTCATGGAATTATGACATTCCATAACATAGCCCCTTCCCCCATCACCACAGATGCCTTTTCAGTCTTCTTAAAACTCACACACACACACACACCCCCAAGGGACTTTGTGGCCCTGGTACCCTGCCTCCTGCTGTTTGTCTTGCACAAATGAAGAGACAATCCCAGCCTCTGCAGGAAGCCATTCCCAAGTGTCCTTATTCTTAGTTCCTTCCTTCAGTTCAGGTTCCTTCAGGAACCATTCCCAGTTCATTCTGTGTCAGTGCATGAGTTGTTGACATGTTGCCTTCTCATTAGGCAGTGAGCTGGTTAAGAGCGGGTCTGGGGATGAGGTTCCCTTTCTTCACATCCCCAGTCCTTTGCACAGTGACTGGCACATGATGGCACTTAATAAATGCCAGCTGACCGGTGACTTCCCTTGAGGACACGCCTGCCTCCCAGTCACCTAGCTCTGAAACCTCTGTCATCCTCCAACTCCCCCAGCCCCGTTCAGTCACTCAGCATTCAGTGCTCTGTGCCAGGCACTGCTGGGGAATACTGGACATGCAAAGAAAGGCAAAAACCATGCCTCCCCTCCAGGAGCTCACAGGTTAATGGGGGAAACAACATGTAAATAATTCTGTACAAGCAAACTATAGGCAGGAGTAATAGGAAATAACCAAAGGAAAGCACCAGTCAAGAATCGGGGAGGCCAGGAGGTAGAGATGAGGAAGGAGAGTGTTCCGGGGGTGCAGGCGAGGTTTTATATTTGATTGCCGGAGTGACAGGGACTCCCAAGCCTTTACTTAGTAGCACTTTCCTGTGCTTTAGGAAAATTAGTTGGCTAGCTCAGGGGAGACTAGAGTGGAGCGAGGAGCCACCAGTGGTGGCAGTGTCATCAGTGGCCAGTCCTGGTGATTGTGTCCACAAGATCTCCTTCATCCTCCCCCTTTCTGCTTATGTATGCCGCTCCCCTGGCTCAGACCATTAGCCCCTCCTGCCCTTGCTGGGGTCCCTTCTAGTCTCTCCCTCACAGAGCAGTCAAAAGTAGTCCTCCTGCCACCAACCCTTGGGTCACTGGCCTCTTGGATGTCCCAGGAATAAGCAGCCCCATGATCTCGGATCCAGATGTTGTCTCTGCCTCGGCTTTACCTCCTGGCTTCTCTGGCTTCCTTCAAGTGTCCCCCCAAATCCCAGCTTCTACAAGAAGCCTTTCCCAGTGTCTTCCCATTGTTAGTTATTTATCCTGTCGCTAGGTCTTTCGTGCAGCTTCGTCTGCTCCTGGGTGGCTCGTTAGATCGTGCGTGAGCTCCCAGCCCTCAGCACAGCACCTGGCACGTAGTAGGCATTTTATAAATGCTCATTGGCTGATTGTGGCATCTCCTGGTCCCATCAGACTGGGGGGGAGGGGGGAGGGCAGTTCTCTACTTGCTGTAGGATAAAATACAAGTTGTCCTTTATTGCTCACAAGCCCTTCACAGTCCAGCTCCAACCCTGGAATCGCGCCACTGGGCCCCAAACTCTGCATCTCGTGCCCACCCACAACGTGCTCTCGGGTCTCTGGTGTGGAGACTTGATCTTCCTTCAGGGTTCAGCTCACACACCTTCTGTAGTTGTCCCAGGCCCCTTCTTGCCCGTGCTCTCCCTCACTACTCTTAACCCCTGTCCTGTGTTACACTGATTGGTGGGCATGTTACGGACCCTATTTGAATGCAAGCCCTTGGAGGGCAGGCGTCGTTTCCATTTCTGTCTGCGTATCCCATGCCAAGCACAGCACCAGGCACAGAGGAAAGGCTCAGGAAGCGGCTGTTGATTTGAATTGAATTGAAAGGCCTATGGGAATCTGGTCCCGAACAACCAGTCTTTGCTTCTAGATGTTTCCATCTCTGGGTGACTCGGGCCTGGATCAGTAGGAAGGTCTGTTGTGAGTCATTGCTGGCCACTGGGGCCACCAGGGTAGTCGTTGGGTCGGGAAAGGCCATCTCGTCAACATGAAGACCACCTGGATCTGCCATCTTGAGAGTCACACAATCCAGCCTTGCTCTTCTGGGTGCAAAATAAAACTGGGTCAGCAGGCAGAAAGGGGTGCCTCTTCTCCCCAGGCCTGCCCCGCTCTTAAGTTGCCTCTTTGTGTCTGTTCCGTTGTCCCCAAATCACTGGGCACACAAGCCTGTGAGGGTGGACATTTCCCACCGGAGGCCTCTCCTGATCCTCCCAGCTCCTGCTGCCCTCTTCCTCTTGTGTTTTGTACGTGTGTGTCATATGGGTCTATACACTAACCTGTAAGCTCCTTGGGGATGGGACTTTGAGTTTACCTAGTACGTGCTTCATCAGTGCTTGTTGATTGGTGCCGAGTGCAGACATTAAGTTAAACAGTGTAAAACATTGAGTCTTTTAAAAATAAAATACAAGTAGATGTGAATCATGGATGAAAAGGGGGAAGGTGTCTAGATGTCACAAGAGACACACTTGGATGTAATTGATGTGGGCTGTTGATTTTTAAGTAGGTCGAACCCACTTTTCCTCTCTGACTTTTATTGTCTTAATGGCTCTCCTCTCCCGTGGCAGGTGGTGCATCCTGGAGATCTGAAGAATTCAGTTGAAGTGGCCTTGAACAAATTGCTGGACCCCATTCGGGAAAAGTTTAATGCTCCTGCATTGAAGAAGCTGTCCAGCGCAGCTTACCCTGACCCAACAAAACAGAGTAAGGCCAGATGGCGAGGGTATGAGGTCATCCCAGGGTGCCGCTTCTCCATCGCTGCCAAGAAGTTCTGAACCAAACCAAAGTAAAACCAGGGGTCTCTGCTCAGAAGGTCACCGGGCATCAGATGGGTTAAGGCCAGTCCTTCATTGAGAGGGAGACCGGCTGCTTGGCGGGGGTTGGCACCTTTGGAATGGCAGATCATGGCATCAGCAGATTTCAAGGCTGATGGGCATTGCAGCCCCTCCCATCGTGGAGAAGATGCCCAGGGCTTAGGTTTTTTAGCACTTGGGGTACCAGGAGCCAGGCCTGTGGTCCCAAATCCAGTGCTCTTTGCTCCTGGGGATCCTGGCTTTGTGTGAAATGATAAACCTATAAGATCAGGAACGTTTCCCGTCATCCTGATTTCTGGCTAAGTTCCTTGCCAGGTCACAGTCTTTCACATCTCTTACCCTTTTGTCATCCCCAGAGCCACTGGCCAAAACTTCTACCAAGAACATGGAGCCGGACGTGGTCGTCCCATCCCGGCTGGACATCCGTGTGGGGAAAGTGATCAGCGTAGAGAAGGTAGGGGGGCCAGCCAGGGTGGGCGTCCCCATTTGTGTCAGGAGGAAAGGCCTCCCTGGGCCGAGTCAGAGTTCAGTCCTCTGGCCAGACTGCCCCCGGTCAGACCTGCCTCTGCCTCAGCGCCCCAGGGAAGCAGGGAGGAGCCCAGCTCTCTGCACTCCCAGGCTTCGGCAGCGTGCCCAGACTGGCCGGGGGCCTGGGGGCGGCAGCCCGCAAAGGGAGCAGAGACGGGGAGCGGGGGGAGTCGCACCACCGAGCAGCTCTGTTCCCCACAGTGCAGGGCACATGGGGGCCGGCGGGGGGGGTCCTCCGCCCGTGTCCAGACTCAGTGCCCGTGGCCAGGGAGAACCGGGACACAGAGCCCGCTCTGGATTCAGAATCCAGCCTTGGTCCATCCTAAAGGCTGAGGTTGGACTCGGCTTGGACAGTTTTGGGGCTGAGTCAGTGAACTTTGGCTTGTGCCTCCCCAGCACCCTGACGCAGACACTCTGTACATGGAGAAGATTGACGTTGGGGAGCCGGAGCCGCGGACGGTGGTGAGCGGCCTGGTTCACTTTGTTCCCAAGGAAGAGCTACAGGACAGGCTTGTGGTGGTCTTGTGCAACTTGAAGCCCCAAAAGATGAGGGGAGTGGAGTCCCAAGGGATGCTTCTGTGTGCTTCCACGTAAGTGGGGGCTCTGGGGAGGGGGAAGGCTGTGCCCTCGAGCAGTCGCTGACACTGTGAATCACACAGAAGATGCGCTGCCAGTTGGCAAGGCATGAGAAACCTGCGTTTGGAGGACTCGTGGCCCTTGAAGTTAGACTGGATCGTGCACCGGAGCCATTCTTAGCTAGTGTGGGCCCTTCAGGGGGGCCCCGGCATCAGGGCCAGAGCACAGCGCTGACGCGAGCCTCCGCAGCGCCCCAGGCCTGCCCCCCATACCCCATGTGGATCCCCAGGGGACCTCAGACCACCTCAGAGCTCCCCCATCCTTGCCCTCATGTGTCTTCCCAGGGAAGGGGCAAACCGCCAGGTGGAGCTCCTGGACCCTCCTCAAGGCTCTGCCCCCGGAGAGCGCGTGTTTGTGGAGGGTTATGAGCAGGGCCAGCCTGATGAGGAGCTCAAGCCCAAGAAGAAAGTCTTTGAGAAACTGCAGGTAAGGAGAGCTGTGGCTGCCCCTGCCTCTGGGGGAGCATCAGCCTGGCCAGTCCTACCTCTTATGGGAAGGACGCTGGCGGGGGCAGGGAGGGGTGGGGGGTGCCTCCCAGCCTTCTCTCCTGTTCTGCCACCATCTCATTTCCACTTCCGCATGTACCCGACTCCCCAAGTACACAGTGGGCTCCTCGAGGGCTTCCAGTTCCCCAATCTAGCTCCAATGCCTGGCGGCAACTTAGGAATCCCAGCCTTGCTCACACCCGCTGTGTGATCCTGGCAAAGTCAGCTGACCTCTCGCCTCCGACTCAATCTTCATCTGAAAATGGGGGCAAACAGCCTGTCCTCAGAGTCATTGTAAGGACCAAGTGACTTCCCCCCTCCCACTCCTTCCCCCCAGCTAGCCACGGGTCTTAGAGCTCGTGGTCCTGGTAGCACCAGCACCCGCACAGTCACTGAACACTTGCCGGGTCAGTCATCTGCCGGTGTCCTCTTTCTCCCCAGGCTGACTTTCGGATCTCCTCGGAGCGCATTGCCCAATGGAAGCAAACCAACTTGATGACCAAACTGGGCTGCGTCTCTTGTAAAACACTGAAGGGAGGGAGCATCAGCTAACTGTGAGGCCGGCCTCCACCCCCCCACCACCCATCACAGGCTGCTCTCCCCATCCCTAGTCCACCAGCCCCTCCAAGGAGCCTCATCTTCCAGGTGTCTACAGCTGACTGGGGGCTCCAGATTCCCAGTGTCCAGTGCTAGGTATGCGTCCCTTGAGAACTCGGGCTTGAGGCTGCAGGAGGCTGCCCACCAGAACCCAGACATCCCACCCCATTCCCAGGAGTCGGCCTCCCACATCTCTGCCAAGAATTGGGATCCCTGAGAGAGGGTGGTCGAAGGAAGTGATGCTTCTGGCTCCTCTGTTGGCAGCTGATTTAGGAACTCTTTCCCAAAAGATCCAGTTTTCGTGTAATTGGAGGGAGGGGGGAGGGATATGCTGTAATTGTTCAAATTGGAAAACGATCTGTTCCTTGGCTTTCCAGTGGGGATCCGGCAGCTGTGCTTCAGGGGCTGTGCCTCTGGCTGGAGCTCGGTGCCAGAAGTGGGCTAATTACAGCTTCTCAGGAAGTTGTGGGGTTTGGGAAGGCAAATGTTTACAAGGAATGATTGTTTTGTCCAACCATCTCCTGGCCCCTTTGCCATCTTCCTACCAAGGCTTCCTGAGCCGTGCCTGGCAACCCTTCATCCCCAGATCTCCCCACACCCTAAACCAGGTGTGTGGATCATAAGCATCACACCATGCTAGGGAGGGGGGTGTCTTTTTAAAGAGGGTGGGAAGTGACTTCATAATCTGAATCATTGTCATAAATCAGAATAAATGTCTAACTGAAAGCACCTGTGTGTAGCCTTCTGGGGAAATGGAAGCAACGTGTTGTGGCAGCGGGAAGCCACCATCTGCCTGGCCCAGAGCTGCGGCCCAGCCCCAATGACACGGACACCTCGGCTCTCTCCAGACAGGTGTGTCAGCTGTGGGAGAGGAGCCCTGCCACGCCAAGCACTTCCAACTCCAGTGGGGACCAAGGGCCAAGGCCGGGGCAAGAGCAGGGCTGCAAAGTGTGGAGTGAGAAGCCCAGTGGCTTCGGAGGCCTCGCCTCAAAAGGGACAGGGTCAAGGCTTGGCTTAGATCCTAGTTGGAGTCCATACCTCTGAAACTCTTTACTCAGATTTCTAAAAAGGGCAGCAGGAGCTGGGGATCACGCACTGATCTAAGTCATCTAGTCCGTATCAAGAAAGAAGCAACAACCAGTCAGCTTTAATCATATAATTAACATATTTTAACCAAAACATACAGTTTGTCATTGTATCTCACTTTAGACTTTTCAAGGTAGAGGGTTGAGGTCTTCTGGGGTATTGGGGTAGGAGTTTGGAAGGTTGGGGTTTGGTGTTTTTTTTGGCTTTTTTTAAACAATCAAAGTGAGATCAATGTTTAAAGAAATATATATATATGTATATATATTTCTCTATATCTAACATTTCTACAGAACAATAAAAATCAGAGGCTTTTGGTCTCGGTTAGTGCTAGGTCCAGCTTGGTTCCCCAAGGGGATAAGGCAGGGACTTGCCCCTTCCCTTCCCCCCTTTCTTGGTCCCCACTGCCATGTTCTCTGTCCAACCAGAAAAGGGTGGGTGAGAGCTGGGCATTTTCAGAGGCAACCCTCACAGGAAGGGACAGGACTCCAGTAACAGAAAAACTGAGCAAGGAGGGTCAGGTGGCAGGAGTTTAGTGCAGACAGGGGGAAGTGCTCCCTCAAACCTCAGCATTTCTGCGGGCAGTTCCAACAGCGCCTCGCAAGCTTACTCACACATCCCATTCTATCAAGGATGTGGGCAGAGCTCGGCAGTCAGTACATACAGTGGTTATTGATTTCTCTCTCTACTCTGAATGTGACAGCCAGTAGTGAGACTGGGTATTGGATGACCCAAAGGAAGAGAAGGGCGCTGGTGTGGAGTCAAACTCCCTCAGTAGCCTTCAAGAGGCCCGCACTCCAGCCTAGCCACGCTCAGCAAACATCACCAGGACCCAATGACAACAGCCCTGGGGAAAAGGCAGGAAAAAAAAGGAAAAAGTTGGCCAATGGCTACCTAGTATTTGGGGAGCAGAGTCACAGGGACCACGCCAATAAAACAAGCCCTTCCTTCTCCTCATTCAATGTGCACTCACCTCTACCTTAGAGTATTCCCAACCACTTCTGAAAGGGTTTCAAATCTAACTAAATATAGAGTACTCAGGTTTAAATAGAGTAAACAGGTCCAAGAAGGTTTTCATCAAACCTGTGGTCAAGATTTAGGCTGGTTATTGAAGAGACAGCCAAGGTTGTTGAAGGGCTTCCCTATCTTTTGAAGGCTATAATCATAGACTGTTCCTATGCTCCCCACTATTCTCGCTGCCAAGAAAATATAAATCCCAGACCAGTTGGACCAAGGAACAGCCTAGGGAATTATTCTTAGAACAGTTCAAGGGTGCCTTTGACAAAAGAGTGGGCTCTCAATCAGCCTTTGCCATCGCCTAAGAGGATATCTGGTACAAAGACGTATCCAGAGGGTGAAATCCCACAAAACAGGATGGAGGAAGTACATGAAGACTAGTCTTGGTGGCAAAAGGCATCCCTCCTCCTCTGGCCCTGTTCAACCTACGGCCTCTAGGTAATGAGTGGGTACCCCTGAAACAGGTGAAGATTTAAAAAAAAAAAAAAAACAGTACCTGTGTCTGAGCTGAAATCTCCCTCTTCCCAGGGAAAAGGGGAAAAAAGCACATCAGTTCAGAGAGAGGGTGGGAAATCTTGGCCTCCTGAGAAGAGCTACTAGTGAGCACGACTTGTTGTATTCATTCTCAATAGTCATTTCTGATGCCCTGATAACAGAGTGGGGACAAGTCCCATCCTCCTGGCCTTGGGTCACTTTGGTACCAACCCCTATTATTGATGGAAGCACCTGTTGGGAGAGCCAAGTTGGGAAATAACAGGGAGGCTCCTGAAAAGGATGGGCACATCCTTTTGTGCTTTGTCCTTGCCTCCAAAGGCAGGGACCACTGCCCCTACCCAGCTGTTCCCCTCCTGAAGCCTCAAGACCCAAAGAATTAGGGTACACCCCCCCCAGGCCAGGGTGAGAAGGCTAGCCAAAGACCCAGAGAGTGAGAACCGCTGCCATGTAAACAGGGGCCTTGTGAAAGGAGGCAGGCCCCACTCCAAGAGGGGCAGGTCCACTGGTGAGGTGGCAACTGGCAAGATGGAAGGCCAGCCACCTGCCCTGTAAGATGGACGGGCAGCTGTTTTTGAAAAGTGCTTTGATTCATTACTATTATTGTGTGCTTGATTATAGGACTAATTATCCCAGAAATTGGAGGAGGGGGAAGGGATGGTATAAAGGAAAGGAGAAAAGAGAAAATGTTTTCAACAGAGAAGAATAAAAACAAAAATCCCAGGGAGCTCTGGACCAGGCTCTAGCCTCTTTCGAGCTAGGGCTTTGGGGCCAGCAGAGACCACTCCCTCTTCTCATCATCTCTCCTTCCTCAGCTGAGCCAGAAGAGGGTCGGAGATGGAGACGTGGTGACTCTGGGAGTGTCCATGTTTCTGTAAAAAGGCAAAAGAAAACTGCCTAACTTGGTGAGGAATGTACCCTCAGCAGGTTTGCATAAATATCAAAGGCCGTGGAGGCTAAGGCTGAATTCTTCCTTTGTATTAAGTTAAGCATGTGTCCAGTTCTCCCCTTCTCGTGCTTCGACCTGCTCAGGTCCCTGAGAGATTGTGTTCTTAGGATGGGTCAGTAGTACCAGAGCGCCGTTCCCTCAGGTCAGAGCAGCTCTTTCTGGTTTTCTGGGGAGAGGAGAGGGAATGTGTTAGAGGAGGAGGGGTCCACAGGCCCAAGACAAGGGGGACGGTCAGGAGAGGACCTGGCCTCCCGGCTGTCCCATCCCCACTGCCCATTGCGAACACAGGGGGAAGGGGCTCGCTGTTTTGAGAGAGGCCCCATTCCTGGGTGGGAAAGGGGAATTTATTAAGTACTTACTGTGCACCAAGCACTGTGCTAAGCCTTTAAAAACTTCTCTCATTCAATCCTCACAACCACCCGGGGAAGCATTTTACAGATGAGGGAAGTGAGGGGGAAGGAACTTGTCCTGTTCCCACAGCCAGTACATGTCTGAGGCCAGACTCTAGCTCAGGGGGCTGCCTCCAGGTCTAGCCCTCCACCCACTTGTCCCACCTAGCTGCTCCTGGAGTCACCGAGGCCCAGTCAGAGACGGCCCCTTCTTGGCTCCCAGATGCTGAGTCTTTAGCCTTCCCTCCTAAAAGATGGCTCGGCTATGATCTCCCGCATCACCTGGACCCCGTCCTGGGACCATGAGGTCTCAGACCCTCCAAGGGGCTAAGTCAGCTCGCTCCTGGCTCCCCGGGTCTCCTGAAGGGAGGCTCCGGGCCTGACCAAGAAAGCCCTGGCCCCCCCACAGACCCCTGCTAACAGCTGGCTCCGACAGTGTTTTGCTGGATGAACAGGGGCAAACAGCCGACATCGGAGCCCCGAGGTCCCCGTCTGGCTAGCACTCACTGCACCCTGGGACGGTTTGAGGGGCTCTTCCTACAGCACTGGTGGGCAGCTGCTGTTACTAAGGTTGGGGGAGTTTGGCCCCTTCCTCAGGACTGGGGTTCCCTGGGCATCGGCCGAGCCGGCCCACTGCACCGATGCGGTGGGAGGAGGCAGCGGCGCAGCCCCGGGCCACCCACGCCCCAGGTACCTGAGGCAGCAGGACTCAGCGGCTGCGGCTCCAGGCCCGCCAGCTGCACAGCGCCTCCGTTCTCTGCCCGCTCTCGCTTAGTCCTGTCCTCGAGGTGGGAATGCCCGTTGGCAGGGGAGGCTGAGGGGCTCTCGGCCTGCTTGATGCCAGGAGAATCAGGCGGAGGGACCCCCACTGCTGGCTTCCGGGCCACAGGCGGAGCGGACTTGCTGGGTTTCCTCTGGGTTTGCGGCCCCCGATGCTCAGAAAAGGTCCGAAGTTCAGCCACCAGATTCCGCTGCAAGTCGGCCTGGGCCTCGGGAGACACAGGCCGCTCCAGCTGCAGCTTCTTGGCACCCTTGGAGAAGATGAAGCTGGCGGTGGAGGCCGGGGACTGCGGCCGTGGGGAGGTGGGCTCGGGCGGGCTGTTGGGCCGAGAACCAAGGGGGCCATCGGTGGAGGCCATATTCGAGACTTTGAGGCGCATGGCAGCGTGAAGCCCCGTCGAGGGCCCAGGGGCCTGGCCCCCCCGCATGGAGAGGGCCTTCCGCAGTGGCTTCTGCGGGGCGGGGGCGGGGGGCTCCTGGGAGGCCGGCGGAGAAGGGGGCGCGACGGAGCGCAGCCGCACCATCTGCAGCAGGGAGGGCGTGACAATAGGCAGGCTGGCATCTTCCTTGGGTGCAGGGGTGCTCTTGCTGCGCCCCAGGGGCTCCTTGGGTGGCTCCGCTGGCTTCCCAGAGTTAGGCTGAAGGGCTGGGGCCGGCAAGGGGGGGGCGTCGGGGGGAGGCCCGGGGGGAGGCAGGGACTCGGACTGGGCTGGGCCCTGTGAGGGGACAGTGGCCAAGAAGGAACTCGAGGTCTGCGTCTCGGGCTTGGCCCCTGACTGAGGAGAGGTCTGGACTGCAGCAGGAGGCCGAGCAGGGCCAGGGGTTGAGGCCCCGGGGGGAGCTGGGGACTCTGGCCTAGTGGGAGAGAAGAAGGCCTCATCTGGTGGAGGGAAATCTGCCATGGACAGGTCCTGTTCCTCTGGAGGAGGGGGCGGGGGAGGGGGCCAGCTGTGGTCCTGGGTGACCCCCCCATCAGAGCTCGGGGCCGCGGAGGCCGGGGCCGCGACCTCCACTTTCTTAGCGGGCGGTGGGGGTGGGTGGTAAGATGGAGGAGGGGAGGGAGGAGGAGATCCCTTGGGTGGTGTGGAAGATTCCAGGTGAGATTTCACTGGGGTCCCTGACCCCTGGAGAGGAGGAACAGAATTAGAAATGGGACCAGGAGCAGGAGCAGGAGCAGCTGAAGTTGGAGTCTTAGGTTTTGAGGGTGGGGGAGAGAAAGGGGCTGGGACTTTAGGGTGAGGGGGAATGACAAACCGGTCGGCTGGGTTAGTTGGGGGCAAGAGAGCATCCAGAGGCTGCCCGGGGACAGCCTTATCTACAAGGGCGGGGTCACAGGAGGAAGCGGAGGAGCAGAGCGAGGTGAGGGAGGACGACGCCGAGGTCCCAGCGGACCTCAGGGAGCACACTCGCTCGGGTTTGGGAGGCCTCGGAGACGGCTTGCCCGGGGAGGCAGGGGGCCCCATCAGCCCCTTGGGGGGCAGCGTAGGGGTGCCACTTTGGCTGGAATAGCCGCTGGAAGGTGAGAGCGTACGCTCCGGGGAGCCCACCAGGCGCTGGGAGGTGCTGGGGGACTGAGTGGCGACCTGGGCCCCAGGGGCCACTTCCTCGGGGTCTCCCGCAGCAGGGAGCTGGGGCTGCTTTCGTTCTGGCTTAGGAGGCAGGCCGGGGGCCCCGTCGGCCGCGCCCCGCTGGTGCAGGGAGTAGGTCCGGCGGGGGGGCGCCGGTGCCCGCTTGAGCTTCCGCAGAGACACGCTCCGGACGGAGGAGTGTCCGCTCTGAATGCTGATGGTGTCCGAGCCGTCGGCCCTGCCGCTGCCCGCGCTGGGCGAAGCCTGCCCGCTGCCCGTGGCCGTGGAGATCCCGCTGCCCGCCGTGCTCCGGGGGCTCTCCCGGCTGGCGGCGCAGCCCTCCTGGCGCGCGGGCAGCCCATCGACCCGGTCCTCCGAGCCCCCCTGCGACGACAGCGTCGATCCATCCGACACGATCGTTTCTGTGGACTGCGAGTGGCTCCAGTTGTCGCTGGAGGAGGAGGCGTGGCGGCTCCGGGGTCGGCAGGAAGAGGAGGAGGAGGAAAAGCGGCCCAGGGAGCGCACGGAGGCCGGGCTGGCGGACATGAGGCTGCAGCGGCTCAGGGTGCGGACGCTGCAGCGGCTCAGGGCCACCACGTCCACGGTGGGTGGCAGAACGGCATTCGGGATGATCTTGGAGAGGTAGGTGGCCTGGGGGGAGATGGACATGGCCGGGCTCAGGGGCTCTGGGGGTCCCGCCCCACCCGTCATCCCCGGCACAGCGAGCGACTTGGGCCGGACCAAGGGGGACAGCCGGGCCCCCGTCCTTCGGCCGACGAGGCTGTCGTCGCGGTAGACACTGTCGATGTGGCGCTGTAAGGCAGCCTCGTCCCCGGCCCCTGCTTCCAGTGCGACCAGCGACACGCGGACCCCGGGCACGGCGCTCCCAGGGACCGCCAGCTGCCCGTCCACCGTGGGGATGTGGACCACGCCCCCCGCCGTGCCGTGCCCGTTGGTGAGGCGAGCGGGGGGCCTGGGCGCGCCGAGCGGGTCGTGCCCATTCCTCAGACCTACACGGGGACAGAAAGGGGCGCGTCAGTGGGGACCTAGTGCCGAGCCCCAGCCCCGGGCCAGAGCATCCCTGATCCTGCCTGGCCGCGGGGCCGCGAAGCCTTTTACTCCCTCTGAGCCCCTCCCATCTATAAAAGCTGCCCTGAGATCCAGTCCTCGGGAAAGAGAACGATTATCCCTCCGTCCCCCGGCCGAGGCAGGGCTCACCCAGCTCCTTCTGCACGTGCTGTGGGAGCCCCAGCACCGTACTCCGCCTCTCTCGCCGCCGCCGGCCGGACTTTCCTTGTTTGGAGGGGAACGAATCATGAGGTCGGAAGGTGGAGCCTGCGGGTGAGGGAGGTAATGGCAGGACGAAAGGGTCAGCGAAAATGCCTCCGCACAGAGACCCGCCCGAAGAGGAGCCTGCGCCCATCCCCAGCTACCTTTGCGCTGGATCATCTCGGACCGGATGGACAGGGCGTCCTCCGCCGCGGAGCTCTCCATGGTAGAAGTGGTGCTCTGGCTGCAGAAGGAAATGGAGTCCTCATCCTTGGTACTCATCTGAGACGACTGGGGGAGTGGAGAGAGCAGTCAGGGATGGGCCGGGGGCAGGGACCGCTGCGGCTCCCCGGTTCCCAGCCCCCCGCCGTTCCCCTGCTAACATGCGGCTTCTTCCTACAGCCTGGTCCCCGAGAGACCCTGTGAAGGTCAAGGAGGAGGGAGGGAATCCAGGCCAGCATGGCGGAGATTCCCTTCCTCCCCCCCTCACCTTGATGCTCTGACTGTCTCCATGGTCCCAGCCGTCCTTGCTCTGTTTCTGTTTTTCTGGAAGACAGGAAAAGAGAAACCATTCAAAACTTCAGCCTTTAACTCAGGGGCCTTCTGGTCAGAGATGGAAAAATGGAGGCTGCCGTCCTAACAACCCCGATCCTACCTCATGGCCTCCTGCCCTGGGGTGTTCCTCCCACCCACCTGGGGCCCCAAAAGCAGGTCAAAGAGAGCATCTGGCTCTTGATCAGTTTACAAATGAAGAACCAGGTCCAGAGGAGTCAGCCTTGGCGATGCTGTGCATCCTCTGCAATCCAACTCACTCGCTTTTCCTAGAAGCCTCTCAGACTCCCCATAACACCGTTCTCATTCGCTTATCTGCACTGGGGTCTCCTTCCCTCCTAGACTAAACATCAGTGATACACGGGGCTGGGACACAAGGGCCCAAGGGATCTGGAGCCCAGGGGGCGAGTCTGGGCGGGGAGGGGGAGGGAGGAGAATAGCACCTTGGTACTGCAGGGATCGAAGTCCTTCTTGGGCCTGAAAGTGCAGCTCCTCCAGGTGAGGAGGCCGGCTGCTGGGAAAGAAGACATTGTCCTGATGGTCATCTGATGATGGCTGCTTGTTGTCTGCTTTGCTTGAGCCTGGGGACAAGGGAAGAGGGGGTCAGAGGGTCATACACTTTGAACTGGAAGGGATCTCTAAGTCATGTTAGAGATGAGGAAATGGAGGCCCAGGCACAGAAATCGAGTATACAAGTGAGTCTCACAAACCCAGATCTTCCAGCTAGAAACCATCTTCTTTCTAAGGTACTGTGGTGCTTCCCCTCATTGTCTGATTAATTTAGAAAAATATATCTCACTTTTCTCTTTTATTTTACAGGGGAGGAAAACGAGGTTAAGTAGTAAAGCAAGAATTTGAACCAAAGTACTGGGATCCCACATGGTAAAGTAGAAAGTTGAGTCAGGAAGGCACACAACAGCCCCAGCCCTCCGCTACACAATGAAGTGGGCCAGAGAGAAGGACCACCTTTTACCTCTCCTTGCACCCCCCCTCATTAGCACAGCGCGTAGAACACAGGAAGCCCTTAATAAATGTTATCTGACTGGCTGGCTGGCCCAGAAGGTGAGCTCACATGGCTGTCTCTGCTTTCTCTCCAAGAAAGCCAACTCAGACCCAGGCAGATCCAGGCTCCGCCCCAGGAGCAGAACAGAGAGCTGGCAGCCAGACCTGGCCTTCATCGCCACACCTGGTCCCACTCTACCTTCCTAATCTCGTTTCAGAATATTCTCCTCCATAGCTTTCCTTTGCCAAAGAGGCTTCCTCCTCTTCCTTGTCCCCACAAAGGGGCCCCTGTGCTTGTGTGGACTGGGGAGGGAACAGGGGCTTCCCAGGGAGAACCTCGAAGACGACCTTAAGTGTGTATATTGGCACCACAAAGGAAAGAAATCTGCCTCTGCCAAGGGACTCCCCAGGCCTCTCCCAAGCTCCTTTCTTCTGGATTCCGAGCATCTGTGGCTCTGTCCCCCACCTTTGCCACTCTATTTTTGCTCCTGTTATTCCCTAGGCCTAGAATATCCTCCCTCCCGAAGGACAAGTCGTCAAGCAACGAACATCTATTAAGAGAGAGGAAGGAAGGAAGGAAGGAAGGAAGGAAGGAAGGAAGGAAAGAAGGAAGGAAGGAAGGAAGGAAGGAAGGAAGGAAGAGAGGGAGGGAAGGAGGGAGAGAGGAAGGGAGGGAGGAAACAAGCATTTATTAAATTCTTAGTATGTGCCACTTATGCTAGCACATATATACACACTATGGTGTGTATTTATTTACACACACACACATTAAGGCTGAAGTTAAAAAAGGGAAGAACAGTCTCTCTCCCTGAGGAACTTACATTTTAATGGCAATAGTAAATTCCTCTTTATCTTTTAAAGAAGTAGCTAGATGACCCAGTGGATAAAGCTCTGGACCTGGAATCAGGAATCAGGACAATCCAAGTTCAAATCCACTCAGACACTAGCTGTGTTACCACAAGGCAAGTTACTTAACCTGTCTGCCTCAGGTTCCTGAACTGTAAAATGAGGATAACAGCATCCACCTCAAAGGATTGTTGTGAAGATCAGATGGTTTGATACAGTGTCTGGCACATTCTGAGTGTTTAATAAATGGTTGCTTCCTTTCTTCCTCCCCTCTACAACCCAATTCAAAAGCCAGTGCCAGGAAGCCCGTCTCCTCGGGTGTCCTATGCACTCTGAATTGTTTCTAGTGCGATTTTAAAACACCGAACCTGTGACTGCGTGGATAGTGGGGAGTCCTGCTGAGGAATTTCTCTCCCAATTGGAGGGCACCTTCTCTACCATTTAGCATTTCATGGGTGTCTGAGTCACTGGAAGGCCCAGTGACTCGCCCAATCTCACACAGCCAATATGTCACACTTGATCCCAGGTCTGTCTAAATCCGAGACGTGCCGTCTTTCTCTAATGTGCTTAGTCATGTAATATCGTGTATCATTAAACTAATTGTATCCATTCGTGTCCTAAGCCCTACTGTTCTGTGACCTCATGCTACTGGAGCACTTACATGGTTGCCCTATAAAGGACCCTACACACAGTAGGCACTTACTAAATGTTTCAGGCCTGCATTGAGCTCTGTGGCAGTATATGTGAAGTGGGGAAACTTTCCTATACTCTCCCCACCTCCACCAAGACTATCAATCTCTCACATCCTGAATGTTCTCCTGACCTTAAGAACCTCCAGATAGGAGGTTGGCTCATTACAAGAGATCCTATTAAAGGCATGGAGAGGCCTGCTGAGTGCTGACACAGTCGATTTTGTCAAAGGAAGTGGTCTCTGTCCCTTTAAATAGAATATACAACATAAGCAACAAGGGAGAGATAGGTCATCTGACTTTGGCTAAACCTTTCTGCACCTCACAAAGCACTATTTAAAGGGACAGAGCTTCCCCCACCAAGTTAAGAACCTGATTCCCCCCCCAAACCTGTGGAAGAGAGGACCTGGTTACTGGACAGGACACTGATGACCACAGCCTTCTTTGAAGTGCTTAGAGATCCCCAAGCTCATTGGGAGGGGCAAGGATGCTAAAGGATCTAGGTTATTTAGTATAATAGCCTTCCTACCCCCAGTAAATGCTCAGAAACTCCTGCACTCTTTAGGAAAGATAGGGATTCATAGCTTCTCTGATCCCACCCCACTCTCCAAGAGTCACATCATACATCCCCACTCACCCCAAGAGTAAAGGAGAGCTACGGGTTCTCCATTCTGCTTCCCACAATTCCATCCCATCTCACTGAGCCAACAGGTAAGACTGCCTGGGATCCAGAGGAGAATAACATGGGTACTCCTCCCTCCCTTCTATCATCTCTAACCTTCCCTCAAACAATCACAGATAATATCTAGGGTAAAAGGAGAGGCACAGAGAGGCATTAAGGTCACAGTGTTTTAAGGACCTTCGATGTACAGCTAAATGGTATGGTAGAGATCAGTTAACACGATTCTCCCACTTTACAAATGAATTGAGAAGTATATTATCCAAGGTCACCTAGGTAAGTAAAAGAGTTTCCACTCAAACCCAGGTCCTCTGACACCAAATTCTTTCTATTGTGTCAAGTAGCAGAATTTGAACCCAGGTTTTCCTAATTCCAAGGCAAATTCTATCCATCCTGCCAGTTAAGGAGATCACATAGTAATCAGGGGCAGACTTAGGATCCAGATGTCCTGAGTCAGAGTTCTCTCCTGGCACCAGTTCCTTCCGCACACTTTTTGGAGAACACAGGAGCCTCACTGGCCTCCCTAACTAAGAATCAATCTAAACTAGGTCTCCCCTGTTCCCAGGGGCTGATATCTGAGTTTGACACCCAATCAACTCAATGGAAGCCCCCAAGTAAAGAGTATCCTGGCAGCTGGAGAGAAACCTCGGATAGATGAGACAGAGAGGCTTTAGGGGGATCGGGCAAGGCAGAGGGTTAAGATTTCTTGGGGGGAGGGGTAAAACACCTCATCTGCTTCTGAATCCTCAGCTCCTCCTTCCTGGCCCAGATGTGCCTTGCACACATATATATATTCCTATATATAATAATAGACAGATAACAATCCTCATACACTCATTCACCCAGCTCAATCTGCAATCCCCCTTCCCACCGGGGCGGTGGCTGGACAAAGGGAACTCTCGGGGGCTGATGAAGGAGAAAGGGGAGAAATACTGTCCCTCCTACATTCACCTCTACGATGTGGAGGGAGGGGGAGAAAGCCAGTGGGCCCACATCCCCTCCTCATCTAACCAAGTCACCTTCTCCTGCCCTCCTGGCCACTATTTTCAGATTCTACTTCGGCCGGGGAAAAGGTGGGGGGTTGGGGGGGAGTGGTAAAAATTAGCAGCATCACTCCTCCCCTTTGAAGAGCTTGGAGATCCCCAGGCTCACCGAGAGGGACAAGGATGCTAAAGGACCTCGCTACTTTGTGCAGCCCCAGCCCCATTAAAACGCTCAAAGAATCCTACACTTATCTAGGGGAAAGGTAGGAATTCCGGAGAGATCCATCCGCTAGCGCCCGCCCGGGAGCGCTCGGAGCTGCCCAGGGCGGGGCAGGGATGCTTAGAGGACCCAGTCCCGCTCAGTGCTCGCCCCACCCCACGCAGACTGCTCCCCACTCACCCCTTTTCTTAAAAAGCCCGAGGAGCGAGGGGAGGTGCCGGCCCATAAACACAACCATGGCGGCGGCGGCGGCCGAGGGGACCCCTGTCCCCCAAGTCTCTCCGGCCCGCCCTCGCCTGTTGGAGCTGCTCCGCCTCCGTTGAGGACCGGAGACTGGAAACTGCGCCAGCTCAGAATGGAGGGAGGGCGGCGACTCTGGGGCCGGGGGAGGGGCTGGCCGGCTGCCACTGCACCACCGGCTCCCGCCCCACTCCTCCCAGTGTGTGCTTCAGCAATCCGGACCCCAGACTCCAGGAACTACACAAGAATGGATGGATGCTTAGGGGGAGAGAGGTTGACTGGGACTGGAGTATCCTCAATCCTCACCCCATGAAGGGAAAAAAGGTTATATGATTTGACACCCCCCCCAAAAGAGGAGAATTAATTAGCCTCAGAAAAGCCTAGAAAGGATAGTCTCTAAAGCCTCTTTTTTTACAAAAAAAGGAAACTGAGACCCAGAAAGCAAAGGATTTGTCCAAGGTCACATTGCTAGTGAATGACAGAGATAAAATTCAAACCAGGTCAGAGACTCGCAAGATAGCTTTGGAAGGGAGCTTAGAATTCACTGATTCCAATTCTTTGGGTTGGGTTAGGTTTTAGGAAGCAGAAGGGGCTTGCCCCAAGGTCACTAAACCCACAGGGATCTCTAGCTGCTATCTAGTCCAACCCCTATTTATTTGGCGTTTATTTATTTTCCCAGAAGGGGTCACTTGTCCTTTTGGACCTTTACCATACCTGGAGGTACAAAGTGGAAAGAGTCCTGGCTCTGAATCAGAGTTCGAATTCTGCTGCTGTGTGAGCTCAGGCAAGTCATTTCTCCCTGGACCTCAGTTTCCTCCTCTGTAAAATGACCTCTTAAGTTCCATCCAGATCTATGCTCCTCTCAAGAAACCAGCCCCTCCCAAATCCATCAGCCCTGCTATTCCCTATCTCCCTTCACCAATCAGCTGCCAAATCCTGTCAATTCCACTTCAAAACCATCTCGTACCTCATTCCCTCTAATTCATTTCCTGTTTGCAACAGCCTCCCAACTGGTCTACTGCCAGTCTCTCTCCTTTGCAAATTCTCCTCCCATCTGCCAAAATAATCCTTCTATGCCATAGATGTGAATTACATCCCTTCCTTCCTCAAAAATCTTCACTGGCTCCCTGTTATTTCTAAGATGCAGTTATACATTCAGCCTCATATTTAAGACCTTCCTCATTCTGTATCCCCAGTACTTGTGCAATGCCTGGCACATTGTACACACCTAATAAATGTTTACTGAGTGATAGACAACGTGCACTAGCTCTTATCCTCTGTGCTTAGAATGACTCGATTCAACTCCCTCAACATTCTTTAACTTTCCCTTAAGGTTCAGCTTAGAAGCCACCTCTTCTCAAAAGCTTTTCCTGGATCTCCTCAGTTACTATCTTTCTCCACTCCGATTACTTAGCCTTGTACTGCCTGTTTGTACATATCCCACCCTCCTTTGAACACATTCTGGTTTGATAATGCACTTCCTAAAATGCCTAGAAATGAACGCAGTACTCTGCATGAGGTCTGACCAAAGTGAAGACCTAGGAGTATCCCCTGCCTCCCTCGTGGCTCTGGCCTATCAACAGTTGAGCAGTCCTCCCAGGAAAGGAGCAAGGTGCCAGAGTAAATCTCCCTCTAAAGGCCTCAGCCACTGATTCATAATGAATTCAGCCCAGCCCTAGGACAGGAAAGTCTAGGGCAGATAGCTGGTATGATTATTTGCATGTTGCTCTTGATAGGAACTGGTCAAAGCTGCCACATGATTTGAAGCTCTGGCTCCTAGGAAAGACCAGGCTCCCATCAGGTGCTGGAGTCTACCGCTGGAGGGATAAATAGGGCAGGGCACTGAATACTCCAAACCTGGCTTCCACTCTTCTTAACTGTGTGACCCCTGGCAGTTACCCCCTCTCTGGAGCCTTGGCTTCTTCCCCACATCTCAGATTAGGACAAGATTTCCACCAACCTCATATGGTTGTTTGCTACAAAAGATGGCCTCTGCTCCAGAGCAGGCCTATCCACCTTATATGCATGGAGAGCAGGATAGAGAAAGGTATTGGGGACTGAAGAAAGCCAGCAATCAATCAAGATATTGCTACTGTCTGCTACAAGGCTGGTACTACTGGTAAAGAAAGAGTAGAGAGTTATCCAGCCCAGTATCTGCCCTCAGGGAGCTCTCTAGCTTGGGAAGACACAAAGTAATAACAATCACAACAGTAAATAATAACCTAACAACTACAGCGAACATTTATAAAGTGTGTCAAGGTTTACAAACCCCTTTTATCTCGTCTGATCTGAGGGAGATGGGCTAATGCCTCTCCAGAGCATTCCAGCCATAAATTTATACTCTTTTTACTCTTCGACCCTCATAACTGCCCTGAGGATCCCCAGACTGCAACCCCTCTCACTTAGTCCACTGAAAGCCTCGAGTCTCCTTAGCTCCAGCCTCTCTCCTCTCCCCATCCATCCTCCATACAACCACCCAGCAAATACTCCAGTGGCCAAACTGACCCCAGCCCTGGTCGCTTCACTTCCCTGCTTTGATAACTGCTTACTGCCTCAAAGAAAAGAGGAAATCTTCGTTTGGCAGTGAAAGCACTTTAGAGCCAACTCCACTCAACTTCTCCAAGCTTACTGCCTGATACGCCCCCTTTGCACACCGGCATTCTAGCCAGACCTAAGAAGGGCCCCAAACCTGAGCCAGAAGAGACCTTGAAAATCCAATTTCAACCCGTCATTTGAAAGATGAAGTTGCAGCCCAGAGAGATTATGTGCCCAAGATCACATTGATAGTCAGTGGTAGAGACAGTATTTGAACTCAGATCCACAGTCAAACTCAATACTCTTTCTATGGAATCATGCTTCTTCTCTGTAAGAAATAGCCTATCTTCCACCCTGGTGCCTTTGCAGATTACCTCTCATGCTTGGAATACACACACACACGCACACACACTCAAAATTAAAAAAACAAAACATCTTAATTCTACCTCTACCTTCAATGGTTAATTCAAGTCCATGAGACCTTCCAAAAGAGGAGCTCTCAGCTCATCCTCCTCATATATCTGGTATTTATGTTTTATATATTCTGTATTTATTTATCAATAATTATAATAGCTAGCATTTACAGAGCCTACTATGTGCCAGCACTGGGATCAATGCTCCACATCTATTATTTCATTTGATTCTCACAACCACCCTGTGAGATATGTATTATTATGATCTCCATTTTACAGATGAGGAAACTGTGATAAGCATAGGATAAGTAATTTGCCCGGCTTCATACAGTTAGTAAGTGTTTGAGACATATTTGTACTCAGATCTTCCTGAGTCCCTCCACTGCAGGATCTGTATAGTGAATTCAGTATCTACAAGGAAATGCGATTTTAATCTATGTAAGTTGTACCCCTAGAAGAATGTAAGCCCCTTAAAGGAAGGGCCATTTGTAATTGTTGTCTTTGTAACCCCAGTGCCTGGGATTTGCATGTTGAATAAATTAATATATGCATGTACCCATGGATCAATGCAAAAGGCAGTTAATGTTCTGCATGAACCTTAAGAGGCCATGGAGTCCAACTCCCCCATTTTACAGATGGCAAAACTGAGGCACAGGGTAGTGGAAAGAGTCCTGGCTCTGGAATCAGAGTTCAAATTCTGCTGCTGTATGAGCTTAGGCAAGTCATTTCTCATTTCATAGTTACTAATTGAGGCCCTCCGAATGCAGAGTTAAGTACTTTTCCCCAAAAATGTCATTTCTCTACACATACTCCCACAAGCCCCAACATACACAGCAGAGAACTTCCCTCCCTGTATATGACACATATAAACCCATCATATTATATAGAAACATACATAGATGCATACACACAAGTGACAGTGGCTCATACACAAGCCACATATCTACTCATAAATGTACCATACGTCATTGCCATCTATACATGTGTACATACACACAATATATGCATATGCCTTCTTCTTCCTACCTGCCCCATCACCACCACATCCCAATCCTTCCCCTACCTCTTCCCAGGTATATTCCTCCCACACATATAGGATCACAGATATATGGGTAGAAGGGCCCTCAGAGGGCATCCAATCCTATCCCAACATCTTACTGATGAAGAAACACATCTGGAGAGAAATGAGTGGAGAGGGGAGGGAGACCCAAGACTGGGGTCAGTCCACAAGGACAATGGGATTATACTGGATGAGGAGGAAAGAAATCTGTTATGGAGTAGAGGCCCTGAGAAAGAAACCTGAGAGGCTATCCTGACACACACACCCCCAGTGGTTAATTGCTAAGAGCATACCAATTCATCACACACTTCCCATGAACACACCTGCACTCCCACACACTTCCACATACCAAACACACACACACACACACACCACCCACAGACACATGGCATTTTCTGGCACTGCACTGGTGGAGAGCCCAAGGCAGGGTGGGGTGGAGGTGGAATCAGAATCATTCTGCTCCTTCCTTCCTCACATGAGGTACCATTTGTAGAGGAGACATATAGCTGTGGTTATAATTATTCCTTTCTATGTCCAGCCTTCACTTCACCAGCTTTGGGGGAGTTCATCAGAGCTCCAATTCCTCCTCTCCACATCCCATATCTTCCACAAGGAATCCATCTCCTGGGCTGCCATTAGCCTACTAAGCAAGTCCTAGTGTTGATTCTGGCTTCCATCAGCCCCATCTTCATGGGGCCCTTTATCTTCAAGCCTGACCCCAACCCCCAGGAGAAGAGGGGCAGGAAGCCTGAGGAGAGAATCAACTTCCCTGTAGACCTGCAGTGGCCCTAGCTGTGCCTCATTGTGTGGGGAAAAAAGTTGCCTCCATGGATCTCATCTACCAGATAATACTGTGCCCAATTGCTTCGAGAATTCTGTGAGATTCTTCTACTAGTTTTCTTTGAATGGCTTCTTTTTCTTTTCGGTTCTTTTCTTTTTTTTTTTTTTTTTTTTAGTATAAATCCCTGGGGAGAGGGGGAGAAAGGGGGCAGGAATGAGCTGTGTCCCTCCTCCCTTCCTCCCTCAGAGCAGAGGCTGCCTCCTCCCCTCAAAACAGGCAAAAACTTGGGCCCCAGGCCAAAATCTAAAATTCCTTTGGTTACCTCAGGGACAATAGGATTCTGCTAGATGAGGGGGAGAAAAATCTGCATGGATTGGAAGCCCTGGGAGCAAACATTGAGTGGGCAAGTTGGGCAGATTTTTACCCCCTCTAGACCAGAAAGGAGCTCAGTTTCTTTTCCAACCCTGACCCTGGCACCCACCAGATCCAGGGGAGACAGGCAAAAGTTGGGAGGGGGCTGTGCAAAGCAAGTTAGAGAGAGAAGGCTGCAGATTGGACAGCCCTAGAGAGGACCGTCCCCAGGTACACAACAGCTGGAAGCTGACAGCTGCATATCACTGGAGCCAAGTCCCAAGTGTGAGTTTTGATAACATCTGGTTGTCCTGACAACCCCCTCCCCCACCTGTAGTCTTGAGACTTGAAGCAAATGGGCCTCCTCATCTTCCAGTCAGCACCTCCTAGTTACCTCCAATATAAGCAACTCCCAGATCTATAAACCCAGTAGATTCAGGGAGAAGGTTCGAGGGAGGGAATAGAAGAACTTCCCTCGGAGAAATCTTATTCCCAGACCATTCACAAGCCTGCTGGACCCTGTCCAGATCCCATGCCTAGAGCACTGCACCCAGTCCTGAGAAGGTTGTCCAACACTACCATCACCCAGCCTAAGGAGACTCCTCCTTCACCTGGCTGAGGAAGAGGAGGAAAAGGATCTCCCAATCAAACCTTGTACTCAGGCAGCTTGATGGAACAGAAAATGTAGTAATAATAATAACTGACAGTTACATACTGCTCACTTCATACCCTTTGAAATCCATATGCAGCAGATGGCATTAAAGTCTCTGACGTAGCATTATCCCCATTTTAGAGAGGAGAAAATGATGCTGAATGAAATTAAGTGACTACTTCCAGGTCACAAAGCTATTAAGAACCCAGGTTTTCCTAACTGCCCCTGCCTGGGTGAACAAGCAGTCCAGGACAGGGAGTTCTAAAGATAGAAGTTGAAAGTCCTAAAGCTCAATAAAGGACTGTGTAAACTTGGGCAAGACACTTCCCTTTTGAAAGTATCAAGTTTCCCCATCTGTATGAGGGCACTGGACTAGGCGACCCCCAAGGTCATTTCCCAGTCTGAGCACTTCATGTTCCAAGGTCCTTTCCAGAGCTGCTATTCAATGCTGCATGTTTTAGTATCTTTTTTTTTTTAAATTGTTCCTTCTAGCTCTGTTATTCTATGATGTGGGAAACATCCTCTTGGGAGTGATGTCTCAACCTGCCCAATTCCTGTACAGGGGGCAGGGGTAGGGGCGGGGCAGGAGGGAGTGCCCAAAGCACCCATATGACTCAGGGCAGAGGAATGAGTGGGGGAGGGGACTCCCGAAGAGGAGGGGCTCAAACCCCACCACCACCTCCACAATGCCTCAGGGCCCACCCAGCCTTTACCACACACTAGGACTAAGGGACTGTTTGTGGGAGGGGGGGAGAAAAAGGGAATGGAGGATCCCAGGCCCAGCTGTGTGCCCCAGTTGCTCTAGGGAAGGGAGAAGAGAAGGCTTGAAGGGACTGGGAGAGTGATGAAGGGCGTTCAGTGGTGACAGCTGCATCTTGTAAAGTCCTGTGAGAATGGGGTGAGGGGAGTCCCTGAACCCACATTCCAGCCCAAGCAAAAGAATGTCTCCCAGCCATGCCCCCAACTCATCCACCTGTCACTCCCAGGCTGGCCAAGAGGGGTTGGGGAGAGAACTGGCCCAGCTTCAAAAAGACCCCTACACACACCTCCAGGCTCAGGGGAGCACTCTCGGCTCTCAAAGGGGGAGGGGTACTGGCCTTAGACGACTGATCTAAGGAACGGAAGGGAAGGTTTGCAGCCAAGGAGAGGGGAAACACCCCATGCTGGGAGAGTAAAAGCCAGGGGAGTTTCCAGCCCTGCCCCACTGAAACAACAGCAGCCCCTCCTCCTGCCCCCAGCCAAGCAGACCAGCAGGTTTTAAGGTAAATATTGGCTGGGGGGGGAGGGGAGAGCCAGAAAGGCCCAGGAGAAAGAGGGTGGCCTTTCTTGTCCCTCGGGCTAGGCAGAGCCAAGTTACAAAGAGCAATAATCAATTATTGTTCTAATTGAGTCTCAGGTTTAGTCATCCAGATTATAAAAATAAAGGATTCCTTACTGCTGTCACACTTTCGACTTTGCAAAGCCCAAAACCGATTGGGAAGGTATATTCCCAAAACTTCTTACAGAAGGGGAAACTGAGGTCTATAGAAAAGAAGTGGGCAGCCCAAGCAGAGTTAACCTGCTTACCAGGCTTGCGACATTTCCCCAGTAAGAGGCCTTAAGTTTCTTTCCTCCATCCCTCTTTTCTTGCTCTCCAAAAGTCAAGTGGACTCACAAATAATCAAGATAACGGCTGAGTGATGATATCAGCAATCTCCAAGTCTTCCCTAAACAACACAATACAGGAAAGCGCACCAAATGGGGGGTAGGGGAGTGGGGGGGGGGGGGGAGGAAGGAGGGAGGAGGGGAGGAGAGAAGAGGAGGAGAAGGGAAAGATTCCAGCCTCTTGGAATTGCACATGGGTAAATTTAGGGAGTCCCAGTCCCCATCAGGATCAATATTCTCATCAATTACAAGGAAGGCAATGTAAATGCAGCAGATTGAGAAGGAGCTTCTGAGCCTCTTGTCCTCCTACTCACATCAGGTACAGGACTCCTGCTGAGTCTTACGTGACTAGGGAGAGAAATGGTAAAGATAGAAAAAAACTTGTGGATATGTGAATATCTGGAAGGGAGGAAATGATAAAAAGTTGAGTTTGACTCAAGCTGGTGGGCCATTAACAATAAGAGGGGTAACTTAATGCTACGAGCAACTTTCTTCTAGTTAAAAATGACGAAGCTATACTGATCTGCCCACTTTGGGAGTTCCTGGGAAGGGAATGAGGAGAGGAAGATTATCTTCATTACTACTCTAAGGAACTCCCAATTCTAGAGGTAGCCAAGGAGTGAGATGGATAGAGTGCTGAATGTGGATTCAATGCTTATTTGAAATAAATGCTTATTTCCTTCCTTTCTCCACAATTTAATTAAGAAACTCCCTTCTAGAGATGTGAGAAAACTGGGATACTAATGCATTGCTGATAGAGTTTTAAACTGATCCAACCATTCTGAAGAGCAATTAGGAACTATGCCCAAAGGGCTATCAACTTGTCCAAACCCTTTGATCCAGCAGTCTCAGTACTGGGTCTGTATCCCAAAGAGATCATAAAACAGAGGAAAGGACCCACATGTGCAAAAAAGTTTGTAGCGGCCCTTTTGGTAGTAGCAAAGAATTGAAAATTGAGTAAATGCCCATCATCTGAGGAATGGTTAAACAAGTTATGATATATAAAGGTAACAGAATATTATTCTTCTATTAGAAATGGTGAACAAGCTGATTTGAGAAAAGCCTGGACAGAATTACATGAACGGATGCTGAGGAAAGTGAGCAGATCCAAGAGAACATTGTGCACAGCAACAAGAAGATTATGTGATAATCAACTGTGATAAACTTGGTTCTTTTCAACAATGAAGTGATTCAAGGCAATTCCAATAGACTTGGGATGGAAAATGTCAGAATTATGGAAACTAAGTGTAGATAGAAACATAGTATGTTACCTTTTTTGGTTGTGGTGGTAGGTTGTTGGCTTGTTTGTTCTTTCTCACGTTTTTTCCCTTTGGATCTGATTTTTCTTGTGGAACATGACAAATATGGAAGTATGTTTAGAAGAACTGCACATGTTTAACCTATATTGGATTACTTGTAGTCTTGGGGAGGGGAATGAGACAGAGAAGAATACAAGGTTTTGCAAAGGTGAATGTTGAAAACTGTCTTTGCATGTATTTGGAAAAATATAAAAAAGAAGAAGAAAGAAATTCCCCTCCACCAAAGTTGACCAATACCTACTCTGCAATTCTATAGTTTTAGAATTCTGCCTGGGAAGAGATTAAGGGTCACTCTAAGAGAGATGGAATCAAAGCTCCAACTTTAATCCCACAAAAAAGACTTATACTAGACCAACTTTTTGATCTCAGAATCTTTTTTCACTCTTAAAAATTAGACAGGACCTCCCAAAAGAACTTTTGCTTACATGTATTATATCAATACCTATCATATAATAAAATAAAAGATCTGAGGATTATTATGAACATAGTTTTGATCTTGAAGGCCCTAAAAAGGTGTGGTCCCCCCAGACCTTTGAGAACCACCGGGCCAAATAAACTTGTGGGCATTGAATATTCAACATGTCCAAAACAAGACTCCTGATCTCCTCCCTTCAAGACTGGCCTCTTTCCTCTTACTCTTAGTGGTCTCTCATCCCCCAATCACCCAGGCTGACAGTTATGCTCTCCTCATATACACAAATCCACAAATTTTTTCTAGCTATACAACATCTCACCATACACTTTCTCTTCTCTAGCCCCCCACCCTAAATTTGGTTCCCTTGATCTCATGTGTGTTACAGCAGACTTCTAAGTCACAGCTTCTCAAATTCTTTTCACCAGAGACCTCTTTTTACCTTAGAAAATCTTTTCACCTTTTACCCCAGGCATATAAGTATACAAAACAGGTGTGCAAATCAAACTTACTGATAATAAATCATAATTTCAAGACCCTTACAACTCACAATTTAAGAAGTTTTGTTCTAAAAGTGATTTCCCTGCCTCAGTTCTCTATAATTCAACCCACACTCAGCTACCAGTCATTTTGCTAAAGCATAGATCTAATCATGCCTCATGCTGCCTTTGCTTAATTAGCCCCATCAACTCCTAGAGACCTCCATGATCAAATATAAAATCCTCTGATTGGCATTATTTAAATCTCTTCAGAACTTGGTCCTTTCTTACATTCCCACACTGACCTATTTGCTAAAAGTCAACCTAATCTCTGTGCCTTTGTCCTAGCTGATGCTCATGCCTGGAATGCTCTCGACTCACCTCTATCTCTCAGTTTCCCTGGCCTTCTTCAAGACTCAACATAAATCCCACCTTCTAATGGAGGCTTTTACCAATCCCCCAGCAGCTAATACCCTTCTTTGTCATATTTAAATTGTCCATTCATCTTCTTTCATGTCTGACTCTTCATGACCACATTCAGGATTTTCTTGGCAGACATATAGGAGTGGTTCCCTTCTCCCTTCTCCAGTAGATTTTATAAATGAGGAAACTGGGAGGGAGGAGAGGAGGAAACTGAGGCAAACAAAGTTAAGTGACTGGCCCAGTCTCACAACTACTAAGTATCTAAGGCCATTTTTGAACTCAAGTCTTTCTAACTCCAGGCCCAACACTATCCACTGAACCACCTAACTGCCCCTCTACCCCATATTACCTTCTGTATGGTGGTTTAGTAGTTTCAGTCATGTCCAATTTTTTGTGACCCATTTGGGGTTTTCTTGGAAAGAGATACTGGCATGGTTTGCTATTTCCTGCTCCAGCTCATGTTCTCATGAGGAAACTAAGGCAAACTGGATTAAGTGACTTGCCCAGGGTCACACTGCTAGTAAGTGTCTGAGGCCAGATTTAAATTCAGGAAGATGAGACTTCAGGATCTGCCTTCTATCCATAAACCACCTAGATGCCCACCTGTTACTTTCCCTTTATTCTGTATATATCTCATATGTGCCTGATTATTAACATGTCTCTCTTATCCAAATGCAAGCTTCTTGAGCATAAGAAATCTTTGCTTTTCTTTGTATCCCCAGCATTTAGCATAGTGCCTGGCACATAGTAAACATTGATAATGATGATTGATTGTTTGATTGTTGATTCCTAGGGTTCTTTCCAGTTCTAAATCCTAAAATCCTCTAAGTCTTGCTCCAGCCCATCCTAACTTCCCAGAGAAAAGGTCAATACCTAATCCCATAATCTATCCTTCAGGTACACTGAGAATGAGGAAGAGGCTGGGATTCAGGCAGCCCTGTCACTTAATAAATGCTTGCCAAAAGGACCAGGGACCAGGAAACCTGGATGCCTGAACAAAGAGGCCTTATTAGGGAGACCCTTCAGGTCTTTAGTGAGGGCTATTTAATAACTTTAAGGACCTTTCTCTCCATCAGAGACCAATCTGTTCAGGAAGGTAGGACTATTCCTTATCTCAGGAGTTCAGATAAGGAAGAGAGAAAATTTCAAAGGATTCAAGGGGGAAGGGAGAAAGGAAATGAATAAATAAGACTAACCAAGCAGCAGTCCCACAGACCATTTCCCACCAAAATCCCAAAATCCCCCAGATTCTACCACTCTTCACCTTATCCCCCCTTTACTCCCAAACCAACTTAGTTTGTGAGCCAGTCTTGCATTCCTGGCCTGGCATCTCCTTTATTTCTTTGGGTTTTACCCACAGAGCAGGATGAAGGGAAGAAAGGCCTGATGATTTATAGCGGTAAGTAAGAAGTTGAAGAGGAATGTTGGATAGGACTGGGGAGAGGGTATGTTAATAGGAAGAGGACAAAAAGAGGGGAAATAGGGAGTACATAGCAAGTAGACAACAGACAACACTCTTTCCCAGCCAAGACCTAAAGCCAAAGCAGATCTAGGATCTGCACCCTAACTCAACTGTTTACAAGCTGTGTGACCTTACACAAGTCACATTATCAGAATTGACAATGCTTTACCATCTGACAGAGAGGTGACAGACTACAGAATGTCATTGTCACACACACTGACAACGTTGATTTGTTTTGCTTACTTGTACTTTTGTTACAAGATGGGCTACTTTGGGAGGATGGGAGGCAGTGAGTCACTGTTAAAGAACAGTGAAAAACGTTTAAGTTTTTTTATGCTATAGATAGAAGCTATTTAGGCATCCTCTCCCTATCCCATTGGAAAAGGATGAAAAGCTTGATGAATTTTTTTCTACCCAAAGGAGTCAAGAAGTGTTGAGGAGGCTTTACACCTGTGTGATCTTCAAGATGTACTAGGAATATTAGCCAAACTAAACCAAGCCCCACTGAAGCAAAAGCCCAGGGGCAGTGCAGGGAGTCCCTTCCCTAGGAGCCTGCCAGCACCTGACCAACAACACACAGCACTCCTACAACACTCTACGACTTCCCCCCAGAGGGACAGAATGCCCAGCCTGCTCAGAGCAGCCCTAGTTTCTTCAAGTGGGAATAGGACCTTTGACTGCCTTCCCAAAACCTTGGCAAAGCCTCCCTCTCTCTACCCCCCACACAAAGACACCCACACATTGATGAGGAGAGAGGGAGGGAGGGGGAGGTTTCATAGCCTTTCCCTTCCCTCCACTCTCCACCCAGACCTGCCCAAATGCAAATTCTTAGGCTACAGTTTGAGCAGTGTTTCCATGGAGCTGGGAACAAACATAAGAAAGAAGATCCCATCCCATCTCTCCCCCACAGAGACACCTGCCTAGGCCCCCACACACACCTACTTCCACCCCCAGGTTCTGCCCCAGAGAAAGCTCAACCTTCACTCCTGGCCCAGCTGGCCAAGAAGGAGGGAGCAGAGCTAGTCCAGACAAACTGGGAAATCTTCCAGGTTAAATCTAGACAGGACTCCCCACTTTTCAATTTCTAAGGCTATCAGGTCCAATCTCTTATTTTACAAATTAGTTAACTGGGTTAAATGACTTACCCAGGATTGTACACCTATAAATTTCTGCAGTGGGATATAATCCTGAATCATAGGTTTTATTGCTGTAACAAACTTTTTATAGTGTTAGTCTAGCCCCTCTCCCTCATTCTATTGATACTGAGGCTCAAAGATTCAATTCAAATTAAAACAGTCATTAAGCACTTATTTCAATGAGGTCACCAATCTACAGGAGTCTATTAAAAGAGGCAGCATAGTATAGGAAGAAAGGATGTAATATCTGCATTCCAATCCTGCTTTACTAACTACAGAATTGGGATCAAGCCACTCCATCTCTCAAAATATAGAATGAGGTGACAAATATCAGCCTAATAGGATTATCCCTTATTTAAAAACAACAAACAAAAAAACAATTAAACAGTTCTTTAAACTTACAGAAAGGACTTTTATATTAGAGGAACTGTCCCCGCCCTTGAGGAACTTACAATCAATTACCACACTGTTGAGCATCCCTCCTTCCATCCTCCTCTGCCCCACCACCAAATTCCAACTGTGCTCACTACTGACCACTAAGCTTGGCCCTTCTCTCTTCAACATCTCTCAGGATGAACTAGTCCTTAGCCAAGAAATTATCATCTCTCTAGTATATGGACACCTTTCAAATCTAAAACCAGACCTCAAACAACCCTCTAGAAATCTCTTTGTGCATGTGCTCCCAGGGCCTAAAACTTGGCTCTTTCAAAACCAAACTCTTCATTTCCCCCTAAACTTGCTACCAACTTTGATATTTCTATCAACGATACTACCATCCTCCAAGAGATCTGGGAGTCTCCTCAACTCCTACTCTCCCACTACTAAATATAAAATCACAGATTTAGAGCTGGAAAGGACCTTAAAGGACATCTAATCCAACCCCATCATTTTTTCAGATGAGAAAAATGAGGGCAGAGAGTGGTTAAATGTTTTGTCAACAGAGTGGCAAGAGCCCAGATTCAAACCTAGATTATCTGACTGGAAATCTATCGTTTTTTCCAACATATCACATGACCTCTTTGGTTACACTATATCTGGTTAATTTCTCCTCTACAATATCTCTCCTTTCAAATACCATCCATGGTCCACCCCTACTCTAACCAAAGTCCCTACCATCTCTTATCTGGACTCTTGTAATATCCCTGCCAATTTTAAATCTTCTTTCTGAGCAAAGAATGACCAAAGATGCAGCTACATCACAAGATTTAGAGATAGAAGAAATTTAAAAAGTTATACAGCCCATCTCCAAGGGTAAGAAGTCACATCCAAATGCAGCAACTCCAGTTTCTTCATGGTACAGAGACATCACATGAGTTTATGCTATTTTCATAGTCTTCTAACAGGTTTCCCAGTGTTCAGTCTTTCCCTTTCCATCATGCACAGAGTCAAGTGATCTTCACTTTAAAAATCAGTTCAGATCCAACATTCCCTTACTTAAAAAAAAAAAAAAAAACAACCAACCAAACCAATAATCTTGTCATGACTCCTGATTGCCTGCATAAGTCAGGCCTAAATTCCTCAACCCAATCCCATGTTACTCAAGGACTCCTCAGCTGATCCCACCTAATCTCCTCTTTTAAAAGCATCTTCAGCTCCAACCAGGCTAATTTTCTTCTCATCTTCCTCCCCCATCACACTAGGCTCTCTCTCCTCTCACCTGGAATGCCCTTCCCTGGTTTTCCCAAAGGATGATGAGCTCAAAGGATTTTGGGAATTGTGTATTCGAACCTCTTTATTTAACAGATGAGGAAACTGATGTTGCAAGTATGGAAAAAGAATTTCAAGGGTACGATTGGTGGTGAGCACCAGAACCACTATTCCAACACAGGTCATCTTGTTCCAAATCCATCCACTTTGCAGGACATGCTGCTCTATGACGAACGAAGGCCCACACTTCTTCAGTGCTCACTTCAAGACTCATCTCCTCTAAGCCTTCCCTCATTAACCTTTCTGAATTCCTAGGGCTTGAATAGTAGAGAAAAGCACCAATTTTTCACATCTCCTTAACATGCTATCTGGAATGTCTTGTCTCTCCAACTAAACTGTCAGTAATTTGAAGATAAAGATTGTTTTCTTCTCTGATACCCTCCAGTCTCCCGAGGGAAAAATAAAGTCTATCAACAGTGAGGATCTCTAAGCATTCATCCCATCCAGGTCAGCAAGATTATATATATATACACCGAGAAGAAAGCCATTTTTCTTTAAGTCTCCTTCCCTAACAGGCTCTAGAAGAACTAAAGAACAGAGAAATTGACTTGATTTCTTAGTTGGGAGGGTGATTAAGATATAGAAGGGATACTGGATAGAACTGACAGAATTCCAGAATCCAAGATTTCTCTGAGTAAAGTGCTGGGTCAGAAGGCATTCAGCCCTGGTGGGGAACCCATCCCTTAGAGAAATGTTAGGTTTTACCTCAGAAGCCATCTGCCCCTTTTTACAGATGCCAAAACTGAGGCTTAGAAAGAAAAAGTGGCCCATTCAGAATCATAACCTCAATACCCATCCTCTAGGAGGTACCCATTCTCTCTCCAAAGAAAGTACAGAAAACATTCCCCTTACTCAGACTAGAACAAAAGATCTTGTGCAGATCCCTTTCCAGCTGTATGCCTCAGTTTCCGTATCTGTAAACAGAAGGGTTGAAACCTTCAAGTTTGGAGAATTGGTGAATTTAGATAGTTTATTAATCCAAAGGACCAGAAGAAATGGACAGCTTTCCCTTCCCCCTCACCCACAATCCTTCCCATACAGTTCTGTGCCCAGGAAACAGCCCAGAGATTTCCACCTGACCAGGCAGCTCCCCTGTGGGAGGGGATATAAGGAAAGGGTGAGGCTGTACCTCCTCCTCCTATCTATCTCTCTGATGTCCTCTCCCACACACACACATATCAATCCCAGTTCATGTTACAGTTCTCCCAGCACTGAGGGAACTAGAGGGGGAAGCCAGGAATCCTGTTGCCCAGCCTCAGGGGACCCTCCCCCACCCCTGGGGTTGAAATACAACCTTTCAGGCAGATCTCAGCACAGACTGGGGCCTAGGCTGTTCCAGCTGGGTGACTGAATTGAAAAGGGGGGGATAGATGAGGGAGGGGCTTAGACCCTCAGCAGTGGGGGGAGGGTGCCCCAGAGAACCAGTCAGATGGCTGATGTGGTCAGATGGAGCCAGCCCTGAGTCTCTAATTTTCAGTTTCTGTCTCTGTCCCCAGCTCCCTCCTTTTGTCTCTCTCTCTCCCTCTCTCCAGTCAACTTTCTGCCCTCTGGGGTCAGCAGGGTGGGACAGAAGAACAAGTGTGAGTGTATGTCAGCCACTGTGTAAAACAGTGTAAGGCTGTGTCTGTATATAACTTGGGGTCTGTATATGACAATGTGGGTCTGTGTGACCGTCTAGCTGTGCTGATATGTGTGACTGTGAGTACATGTAATGTGAACCAGTGTTCTACACACAGTGGGTGATTAATAGTTGCTTAAGGGAATCGTCTGCCTATGTGAGTATGGGTCCGCATCTACATCTCAAACCGATGGGGGTGTCTGCTTAGCCACCTCGATTGTGGACATCTGCACCACTGAGTCTCTTCATACATATCCCTGTGAAAGCGGGCAGATATGCCATGTAGAACTGTGCCCCGTGTGTGAATATATCTCCAGATCTTCTATAATTATAGCCCCAAATATAGATGGGCACAATTACACAAGGCAGAGAATAAGCACATTCTGGGTCCTGTTTGTCTAAGTGGGAATGTACAATACATGTGTGACTTAGAACCACGGGTAAACATGTATCCCTGTTTTTGTAACTGGCCAATGTGTGGCTATCCATGGCAACATTTGTGGGCACGCCGTGTAATTATGTGTCCATATGCACACACTCGTGTGTAAGCGTGTCTCTCTGCCCCGTTTGTGTAACTTTCTCAAAGGGTAACAGTGTCAAGATGTACCATCCAGACGCATTCATGTATCCTTTGCATACAGCCGTGTGCATGTGTGAAGGTGCATGTGTGAGCATGCAGCTGGGGACCCCGGGACACGGCCAGGGGGGATAGGGAGAGGGACCCCCAGGACCGGACGCTCGGCCCCACCGATCCCCCCGGGCTCCGGCCGCGGCGAGCGGCCCCCGTCCTCCTCCCATCCCCCTTCCCCCAGAGGCCCCCGCCCCCGCCTACCTGTTCCCTGCCTCCCCCGGCGGCGCCCGAAATGCCAGAAGCTGCGGGTCCGGCTGCTGGGGGGCTTCCTCTTGTGGTGGGAGTTCCCCATGGCGCGCGGGGTCCCTGGGGGGCGGGGGCGGGGATGGGGATGGGAGTGGGCGGGGGAGGGGGCGCGCGCTACATGGCGTGGGGCTGGCGCGCGCTCAGGCCCCCGCGCGCTCTGGCAGCTCCGGCCGCCACCGTCCCTGCAACCAATGGGCACGCCCGGGAGGGGCGGGGCCTCGGAGGGAGGCAAGGGGCGGGGCGCGCTCCCATATGCGGGCTCTCCCTCGCCCCTCCAGGGACGCCTACCTCCGGCCCTCCTCCCAAAGCCTGGCAAGCCTGGAGGCTCCTGGGAAGAGGCGGCGATGGTCCCGGTTAAGACAGAGCCCAGGAACTAACACCCTTCCACCGGTAGGGGACGTGAGAAATAAACCGGGTTTTCTCATGTATAAAACGGGGATGACATGCACTCACTCCTTCCCAGGAAATCAGATTTAGCGCCTGAAGAGACCTTACAGGTAGTTAAGTGGAAGAGTTGGGATTTGAACCCACACCATCTGACTTTAATTCCCAGCGTTCCTTCCTTTGCACCACGAGGTTAATGAAGACGGCACTTATCTAAGCCATAAGGGATAAAGGAACGGAAGCTAAAATTAGCGTTATTGTTACTACTTGGATGACCTTGAGCATTTCCTTTGTACAAGCCTCAGTTTCCCCAAATATAAAGAGAGAGTGGGGTTAGCTGATCTCTACTGCCTCTTATCAGCTCTGACATTCTGTTTCTAAGATCTGCAAGCAAATCTGACCCCATTTTACAGAGAGAAATACCGAGACCTGGAAAGATGACGGTAATAGCATGCCTAAAGTCATACAGGTGTTGAGAAGGGCTATGATTCAATTATGGGTCTTCTGACTAAGATTAGCATTCTTTCCATTATGTTGTTGATTTGACTGATTTGGAGGAGCCAGATTCTTTACTCACAGTCTCCAGGCTCAACAACCTACAAAGCTTCTCTCAGCAACCTCCCCTACTCCCCAATAGATTTGGAGTCAGAAATCCTAAGATCTGATAATTACTGTTCGATCAACAAGTTTCTTCCACTACATGGGCCTCAGTTTCCCCATTTGTAAAATGGCACATGGGTTAAACGATCTCAAAAATGCCTTCCAAATCTAAATCCTATGATTCTATGACACCTCAATGTGGGCCCTTGAAGGGAATGTTGCCTCAAATTTTTGTTGGAAATTCTGTAGAAAACAGGGAGCTAGAGAGCTAGGAAATGGAGTGAGGAGGAGAGTGTGAATAGCTGGGAAGAAGAAAGTACTCAAGTTAATCTATCTCAAGAAAAGAGGACCAGCATTTCCTAATTGAAAAATGGTCAAAGAAAATGAACAGCCCATTTTCAGATAAAGACATTAAAGCCATCTACAATCATAGGAACAAAATGCTCTAAATCAGTATTGATTAGAAAAATACAAATTAAAACAACTCTGAGGTACCACCTCACACGTCTCAGGTTGGCTAAAATGACAGGAAGAGATAATGATTAATATTGGAGGGGGTGTAGAAAAACTGGGACACTAATGCATTGTTGGTGGAATTGTGAACTGAGCCAACCATTCTGGAGAGAAATTTGGAATTATGTCCAAAGGATTATCAAACTGTGTATATCTTTTGACCCAGCAATATCACTGCTGGGTCGGTATACTAAAGAGATCATAGATGAGGGAAAAGGACCCACATGTGCAAAAATATTTGTAGCAGCTCTTTTTGTGATGGCAAAGAACTGGAAATTGAGTGAATATCCATCAATTGGGAAATGGCTGAATAAGTTATGGTATATGAATGGACTGAAATATTATTGTTCAATAGGAATGATGAGCAGGTGAATTTCAGGAAAACTTGGAAAGACTTGCATGAACTGATGCTTAGTGAAATGAGCAGAACCAGGAGATCATTATACACAGCAAATGCAACATTGTGTGAGGACATATTTAACCTATATCAGAGTACTTGCTGTCTTAGGGAGGGGGTGTCAAGGTGAGAGGGAGAAAAACTTGAAGCCTGAGGCTTTGCAAAGGTAAATGTTGAAAACTATCTTTGCATATATTTGGGGGGAGGGAAAGTTTTTTAAAAGCTTGTGTGGTGATTATGATAGACTTAGTTGTCAGCAATTCAGTGATTAAGCCAATTCCAATAAACTTTGAATGGAAAACACCAGAGAGAGAACTATGGAGACCAAATGAGGATAGAATGATATTATTTTCATCTTTTTTATTTGCTTTCACTGTTGTTTTTCTTTCACAATATGACCAATGTGGAAATGTGTTTAAAATTATTGTACATGTATAACCTTATCAGATTGCTTGCTGTTTTGGGAAGGGAGGAGGTAAGAGAAAGAGGGAGAAAAATTTGCAACTCAAAATATTGACAGAAATTAATGCTGAAAATTATTTTTATATGTAATTGGAAAAATAAAATGCTATTCTGAAACTTAAAAAAAAAAAAAAAAGAAAAGGGGATTGTTTGAAGGTCCTTAGAGATCCCTTCAGAAAGAGTCAAGGATTATTGATGATCGGTGCCACCTACTCAGACTGAGGACCTGGAAGATACTAAAATGCCATGGAAAAAGAGGATCCCACTGCTGCCTAAAGACTATTCCATTAGAATATGAACTTCTTTAGAACAAGGACTGTCCTCTGCCTCTTTTGTATTCTCAGCAAATGGCAGTGTGCCTGCCACACAGCAGGCACTTAATAAATGCTTGTTGACTGACTGGGTTTTAGTGGTTTCCACTTTAAGCAAATATACTATATGAAAACTCCAATGACACAGGCACATTTCCCCTCCCTGACTTCAACCTTCAGTTCTCTTTTTTACTGTTTGTTAGTGTGGGTCAGGATGGTTTCTAGGAAATGCCCAGAATAGAAAAACTTCCAAGGGGGCAAAGACAATATATGATCCCTTCCCCCTCATTCCCAGGACATTTCCAGCATAAAGAAGGCACTCAGCACAAATCCACTGATTGACAAATAGCTCATTTTTCAATTCTTCCCTCTACAGAAATAAAACACACAAAATGAGGGAAAATCAAAGGTCTGCACTGGAATGGATCAGATCATCATAAGAATCTGTCACCACAGCATTCACAGGTGACTGGAAAGGACCTTAGAGCTCACTTAGTCCTGCCCCTTCATTTTACAGATAAGGAATCTGAAACCTTGTCTAAGGTCACCAGGTAACAGGACAGGGGACTGGAATCCAGGTCCTCTGCCTCCAAATCCAGCATTCTCATTGTTGTACTGATCTGAATGTGCATAAGCAGAGACTGAGTGATGGGATACTATGAGAGGGATTCTGGGAATTCAGGTAGACTTGGAATTAGAAGACCTCTGAAATTGAGATTGGAAAACTTTTCAGGAATTGATCTGTTCTATAAAGTGGGATCTCTCTGAATGTTCACAGAATGAGACAATTTGTTCAGGGATAAAGTAGGATTCTCATCCTTTTATGATAAGAGCACTTGCCTCCCCTGTCCCACGAAGGCATCCATGAAGCTAAGATACCCACACCCAAGTGTGGGTGGTTGCAGCATTTCCCACTTCCACCCCCACCCCAAGGGGTACAATGCTCTTTCACATGGAGTTTACTCAGCATGTGACCAGAGCAGCCGAGATGGCTTTGCGCTGGGCTGGGGGACCCTCTAGGGAGGCTCTCACCCTAAACTTGGGTATCCCCACACTTCTAGCTAATAGGTGGTCACTCCAATAAGGTCATCATCCCAGGACCAAGAGAGAGGGAAGAGTTGGGACTCAAGGCAGCAGATTTCAACTTTCATTTGCATGCCAACTTCATGTCCACCACCATCCTTACCCTAATCAGGAGTGCAGACCCTGTCCCAGGCCCCTATTCAACTCCTCCCTATCTACAGCATCTTCTCAGGATTAGACATGTTAGCTCTTTTTGGTGTAAAGTCTTCCCTGTTAGAATGCAATCTCCTTGAGGGCCAGGAGCTGACTTTCTTTTTGCTTTTATTTTTACTTCAGCACAATGTCTGGCACATAAGTACTTCATAAATGTTTGTTGTCTCAATGAGATTTTTATGGTAATAGACAAGCTAGTAATGCACAAGTTTGGCATTTCTCTCTCTCTCTCTCTCTCTCTCACACACACACACACACACACACACACACACACATCCCAACCCTCAGGAGTTTCATTCCACATTCCAGAGTAATGACCATCTTGTCACCTTCCCCTACTGTCCCCATTTTAGAACAGGTCCACAATATCCTCTACCCACATTCTGGAGTTGTTACTTCCCACTCCAGTTATAATTGCCTTCTCCTTCATATTCCAGAGCCCTTTCTTTCCCCAAATCCCAGAGCTTCAAGTCTTAATCCCCAATATTCTTAAACTTTTTCTATGTGACTCCTCTTCATCCAAGAAATTTTATGCAACCCCGATATATGTGTATAAAATAGGTATGTAAATCAAACATCTACTGATAATAAAACATAATCTCATGACCCTCACATGTCACAACCCAATTTAAGAAGCTTTGTTCTAGAGTAGTGACTTATAGAATGTTAAAGCTAGAAGAAAACTTAAGAAAACATCTGATCTAACCCCATTTTTTTCCGGATAGGGAAACTAAGGCACAAAGAGATTTATAAATTGGTCACAAGGCCACACAGCTAATTATATGTCAGAATCCCCAAAAGAATACAGAACTACATGCTCCTAAGAGCTCTTTTCATTATACCTCATTTCCTCCCGTGTGAATTTAATTTTAACCTTACTTCATTTCAGGACAGCAACTGCTCACCGGGCTCTAGCTGGAATAACCTGCTCATGCCTTTCACAAACATGCAGCATACAATCATCACATAACACACATCTGGCTCAGAGATTCTTCCAGCTGTTTTCAGGAGACATTTCACTCTGTTCTTAGCTCACAGCACTTTATACTCTTCAGATGACCTCTTCAAGTTCTAGTAGACTAGACTGTTCATCTGCATCTATGAGATTCCCACCATTCTCAATTAGACTGAATGCTCCTGGAGGGCAAAGGCTAAGCCTTCATCTTCCTAGTCTCCCCCATAATGCCAAAAAGATTGGCACACAGCAAGAGCTTAACAAATGTTTGAATGGGCATGGGCGCAGGGCTTCGAAGGGCATGGACACAGAGTTCTGTTACAGAGCAAGAAACACATTTCTCTTTGTGTCCTTACACAGTGTGCTCTCTCTTTTTCTCTCTTCCCCCAAACTCAAGACTAATGTGATTGTGAATATGTCATTCAGATGCCTTGATACTCAGTTTCCTCATCTGTACAATGACAGAGCTAGACTAGAGTATCTCTGAGGTCTCTCCCACTTCTAGAACTATGAGTGTTAGTTTTCCTCAAAATACCCCCAATGAGGCAAGAAATAAGAACACTATCCCCATTTTACAGAGAAGGAAACTGAGGTTTCAGTGACTTGAACACAGCCATTCAGTAGTAAAGAACAGTAGTTCAACAAAAACCCATGCTTCCTTATGTGGAGTCAAGGGTTCTTCCCATTGCTCTATATTCCTACCAGTCCTTCTGCCCAGTAAGCTTGAAGCCTATCTCTCATTCCAATAGAAAAGAGGCCAGGAATCCCAAAGTTCAAAGGACTGGACCCTTGAACTCACGAAGTTGAGCTGACAATATCGTCAGTCAGGATTTAAAGATAGTGGGAGGTCAGGGGGAAGGTCATTTGTCTCCTTTGATCACAGTGGGGGAACTCTCTAGAACAGGTTCTACCAGGAGCCCCCTAGCCAAGCACTCTCCACCACTAAAGGAAACACTCCCTCTCAAGTGAGTTTGGCTCCCTACCTTCCCCACCACAAGTCTCACTTGCTCTGGGAAGTGTCTTGCAGATTCATCCAACTGACTCTAGCCCTGCTTTCATCCCCACCACCTCTATCCCAAACAAAACTGGAATCCATCACAAATTGTGTCTCTCTCTCTTTGCCTCCATCTTACACCCATAGACTAAATGTGTCTCCTAACAAGCTAAGAGAACCCTCAGGATGCCATAGCCAGTGCCCCATAGGATGACTGATTTAAAATTAGAAAGGATTTTTAAAAATCAACCAACTTACTCATTTTATAGGCTAGAAAACTGAGACTCAGAGAATTATACAGGTTGTAAGTACACAGTCAGTATTAAAATCCACAGATGCTAACTCCAAGTCCTAATTCTCTACACAGGCAATTTCTTTAGGATTTCACAGTGACAAAACACAACCACAATCATTTCTCAGGATATTAAAAACAAGCAAGGCAAACATCAGACCCTACTCCACAAAAATAAATGAATGACTGAATGAATGAATGAAATTACAGCTTGGGAAACTGAGGCACAAAGGGCAAGGATCTGCCAAAAGATCATCCTGCTAGAAGTGGCAGAGCTGGTACTTGAACTCTTCTACCCTAACCCTAAGGCTAGGGTTCTTTCCTACTAGAACACGCAGGAGTTAAATAATGCTAATGAATCCTAATTCTGGGCCTGCCAGCTAACCAGGAGATTTCTATCTCAGAAACAAATTATTTATTATACTACACTCAGCTAAAGTCTAAATTGTTGTGATTATTCAAATGGCATAGTGGGAAAATCAATAGGCTGGTAGGCAAATTTACCAAGGTCCAAATTCCACTTCTGACACTCGCTAGCTGAGTGAACCTATGCAGGTTCCTTACCTGCAACATTCAATTCAACAAGTATTTAGTAAGAAGCTACTATGTGCCAGTCATTGTGCTAGGAGTTGGGGATTTGCCTCAGCTTAGTTTGAGGATAAAATGCTGTGAGGATAAAATGAAAGGTCTGTTATACATTTGGAAAACCTTAAAGCACAATGTTATTGTTGATTCTGCTACTGTTATGTTGGTTAAGCCACAAACATTAAGAACCTATTAAATGCCAGACACTGAGTTAAATTCTGAGGATTCAAATAAGGGGAAGGAGGAGAGAGAGCAAATAGGCTAAGATGGAAGACAACACAGAAATAACTAAATACAAACAAGATTCAGACTGGATAAATTGGAGATGATTTTGGTACTGGGATTTAGGGATAGGGAAAGGCTTCCTGAAGGTTTTTTTTGACTCTAAGCAAAGAGCACCAAAGGATAGTGGACAGAAAATCAAAAAGATCCAAGTTCTGTTTTCTGACACATGTTGTCCAGCCAAGTCTTTTAATCTCAATGCTCTGTCCTCAATTTTGTAGGATTCTGAATTTCAGAGAAGGTATACATTAGCCTTGGAGAAGGGAGTTTCCTGTGTCAACAAAAATAAGTCCAGTAACTATCTCTGTTCTGGCCAAGAACCATCTGATCCTGTAGCTGGAAGGAACCTCTCAGATTGAACTCCCTTTGAGATCTCCCTGGCAGGAGGACGGCAGTATGAGAAGACCCTCCTAGTACTTTCAAAAGTAGCTAGAGAAAAAAAAATAAAAAATTTAAAAAATAGCTAAAGGTCATATCTCACTTATAAAGAACTAAGCTTAATCAGTGACTTTCCCAAGATCACCTTGTTGCTCCCAAGTGGAATAGTACCTAAAGCACATCTGACATTTTTATAGCCCTTAATTTCCCTCCCCAACAAAATCTATTTTCTTTTTTTCTTTTTTTGCTGAGGCAATTGGGGTTAACTGACTTGCCCAGGGTCACACAACTAGGAACTGCCAAGTATCTGAGGCCAGATTTGAACTTGGGTCCTCCTAACTTCAGGGCTGGTGCTCTATCCACTATACCATCTAATTGCAGCACTCTCCTCTCCCCCCCAAAAAAAAAGCTCTTTTCAAATATATCATTTCATTTGATCCTGACAACAGTCCTAGGAAATGCATGCTACCAATAGAATCAGAGATTTAGGAAGCATCAAAGTCCTTCCCTCACTATTTTTCTCTATTCCAGTCCATCCTGCACTGTTAGCAAATTGATCTTCCTGAGGCATAGAACCCCTATTTAATAATCTGCAGTGGCTACCTATCACTCCCAGTATCAAATATGAAATTCTTTGCTTGGCATTTAAAGCCCTTCATAATCTGGTGTCCTCCTCCCTTCTTACACCTTACTCTCCTTCACACCCACCACAATCCAGCTGCACGGGTCCCCTTACAGACCTCAGCATGACACTCTGACTCCCAACTCAGGCATTTTCACTGGCTGCTCCCAAGCCTAGAATTCTCTCCTTTCTCACCTCTGTGTTTCCTAGTTTTCTTGTTTTCCTTCAAGAAGCCTTTCTTACTCCTGCTTAATGTAGTGCCTTCCCATGTTTAACCTATATCGGATTTCTTACTATATTGAGCAGGAAGGAGGGGAAGAGAGGGGGAGAAAAATAGGGGACACAAAATTTTTCAAAGGTGAATGTTGAAAACTATCTTTGCATGTATTAGGAAAAATAAAATACTATTTTGAAAAATGTTAGTGCCTTTCCCTTCCCTGATATTATCTCTAGTTTATCCTTTCTATATCTTGTTTATTAAGTACAATGAATAAAACACTGGATCTGGATTCCAGACTGAGTTCAAATCTGGCCTCAAATATTTACTAGCTATGTGACCCTGGGCAAGTCGCTTAACCTGTTTGTCTCGGTTTCCTTATCTGTACAATGAGCTGGAGAAAGAAATGGCAAATCTTTACAATATTTCTGCCAATAAAAACCCAAAGTTTCAAACACTGCTGAATAACATTTTGTTATAACCATATAATTGGTTATATTTTTTTCTCCTTCCCTGAGACTGAACTCCCTGAGATTCTATTTGGCTTTTCTTTGTATCCCCAGTGAGTGCCAGGCCCCTAAATAGGCGCTTAATTTGACCAGACCTAGACAAAACCTTTTCATTTTAAGGATGAAATAAATGAGATAAAGAGAAGCAAAGTCTCTTGTCGTCCAAGGTCATACAAATTGTAACTAGAAAAGCCAAGACTTTAATTCAGGTTTATTCCAAACACTTCCTACCATTTCTCACTACTACCTAAAAGCATTATCATTCCTATTTCAAAAAGGAAAAAGACTGAGGTTAAGAAAGGTGAAGTGCCCCAAAACAATACAATTTTTAAGTGCCAGTGGTGGAATTTGAATCGAGGTCTTTCAGCACTTTACTCAACATTTCTTAGTCTTTTGCCTTTTTGAAATGCACTAGAAAATTTTAGCACCTTCCCAGTGCCGCCTAAGACTGTGGAAATGTGTGATCTTGAGTGACATTGCTTCTCTCCATAAAATAAAATAGTTGGGCTCAATGATCTCTAAGATCATCCATGACTACTCATAATTTTAAGTGCCCTAAATTGGGAAGGAATGGGGAAAAGGTCAAGAAACCTAAATTTAAATCCTATACAGCCCTGCCACTCACCAATAGTGTAACCTTGGGAACAAGGTCACATCAAATGACAAAACTGAACCTCAGTTTTCCCATCTGAAAAATGACATGTTGAATGAAATGGTCTCTAAGGACAAATTTTATGCTGCCTGAGATCCATGATCATATTTCGGAGAAAGAAAAAGCCCCAGACTGACTGAGAATCAGAAGGCTAAAAGTTAAGTTCTTGACACTGTGACTTTATCTCTGGGCCTCACTTCCCCCATCTGTAAATAAGGGGGTTAAATCTGATGATATGACTTATAAAAATTATGACATGGAGGGACATTAATCACTCTATGAGAAACAGTGTACTTTTAATACCTAGAGAACGATCTGCCCTTGAAGCGAAGAAGATGGATTCAGGTTCTGGATCTCTATGATCTTGGCCAAGTCACTCAACTCCTCCATACCTGAGACAATTCTCGGTAAGTTGCAGAGAAGTGCTATCTGGCATTAATAGTGGGTCTTTCATTACCTGGAAGTTCTCTAGAATCTAAACTAATGAAATCACAGATCCAGCCCCTAATTCTATCCTATGATTCTATGACTCATAGGTCAGACTGGAATGTGACCCCCCTCCCTCTCCAGCCTGCCTCTACACACACACACACACACACACACACACACACACACACACACTCTTAGGTTAGCTCCCCCCCCTCCAAAAGAACGAATCCTAGGGCTCACCCTCCCCTCTCCTTTAAGCATTGCCAACAGGGATTAAAGCAATCAGATCAATTTCTTGGTTTCTTTTCAGAAAAAGAAGAGGAGGAGAAGTAGGGCTGGACAGGAGTGAAGGAAACAATTCCAATAATGAGAGGCTGGAGGGAAAGAGGGTGACTTTCCTTCCCTTCCCCGCCCAAGCACTACCAAAGCCTTAGGGCAGCCAGGCCCACACGTGGGTGAGGGCCCTTACCTGACCTCCATGCTGGAAGCCAGTACTACCTAAATACCTCAGTCCCACAAGCAGATACAGGGACTAGGGGTTGGCCAAATCATGCACTCGGACAGGCCTTAGATCCTAATGGAATCAATTAGCCCATCACTCAAGGTCAGGATTGCTTTGCCCATTGTTGTCCATTCTATGAATATCTTCAGGCCAGGAGAGTCCATCACACACACACTCATATGATCTTGGATAAGTCCTTTATTCTCTGTTTTGTAAAAGGAGAGGACTGGATTAGAAAATCTCTAAAGTCCTTTGAGCTGCAAATGTCTCAGCAACCCTATTGTACCTAAAGACTTGCTATCAGTACTGAGGGCTAGTCACTGATCTAGTCTGTGATTTCTGCCCCATTTCTCTTTGGATGGGGGTGCGGGGGGGGGGGGGGGTGTAGGGAGGAAGGGGAGTGACAACAAATATGTTGGGATTGAGGAGATGACTAGGGGCAGATACTGCATGGGAAGGGGGTGTGGAGAAGGCGTGTATTGTTCAGTATATTTTGAGACCAATCTCTCTTCCAGCCCTTGTCGCTCACTGCTCTAGCTGAATGTCTTCAGGCAGGCTAAGGCAGAACCAAGGCAGAGATCCAAAAAGACCACAGCCAGGCCGGATACAATCACACAAGAAGCTTTTTCTCTCCTCTCTCTGCCTCCTCTTCCTGTCCCCCAAACCTCTTCCTTCTAATTCTTTCCTCCCTCCTTCCCTCTTAGGGCTGATTAAAGGACACTCCAGTGGGTAAACACAGCACCCACCATTTCCTGAAACATGGGCAGGCGGCTGCTGTGGGCAGGATAGCGGTTAGATGCTGGGAGCAGGGAGTCCCTGGGGCCTAAAGAGGTCCCCACTTCTTCCCAGGCTTAGAAGAAAAGCTAAGAGACTCCCTTTTTTCCTTTACGTCTAGAGGGGCGTGAGTGGGAGGGGCAAGGGAGCCCAACTCAGGTGATAGAGGGAGAAATGGGATAAGGATCTAATGGCCCCACTAGGGAGTCAGCCAAACAGGGCCATCCAAGATCAAGGAGGGCAGGGACACTTTAGAATTTTATGCAATGTATTGTTATGGAAAGAGTGCTAAATTTTGATTCAGAGAAGCCGAGTTCAAGTTTTGACTTTGAAACACACTAGCTATGACCTTGAACAAGGTAACCTCTCAAAGTAACTAGGGATCTCCTCATCTTTTATTTTAAAGGAATAGTCCTTGAACCTCCTGTCTTGCAGGACTGTGATGAGGAAACCACTGGTTAATCTTAAAGCTCTATAGAAATTGGAGCTGTTTTTTATTATCTCATGAGCAAGGAGAAGCCTGCCAAATAAAATCCACAAAGCCAAGTTCCCGTCCCAGTCTCCTCCCCCACAAAGAAACATACCTATCTAGCCCTGCTGTGCATCCCCATGGAAGCTCCCTACCTCTCTGTTCATGCTTCCTTACCCCAACTCAACATTGTTAGAAAAATGAAAGTAATGAATTGTCACTAAAATGGGGAAAGGGGGGCAGGTGATAACCTCACCTGGGATACTAATCGCATTTCTTTAACTATGGATATGATGGGGATGAGTAAGAGGAGACAAAACTGGAAAGGGAAAACCAGAGAAAGAAAAGAGGTTTTCTTGAACTCCTTCTTCCCTACCACCCATAAAAAGAGGTACCCTGGACAGGACCAAATGAGAAGCTGGGAAGACAGATGGTCAGGTCCCCGTCCTGAGGAAGTCACCAGAGATCCATGACAACTTTGTTACCAATGCCTCACTTCTCTAGTTTTGGGAGAGCAGGGCAGAACAGAGCCTGACGAGTCTCTCTACCCTGGAGAGGCCCGGGGAGCTGGGCCCCAAGCGCCTATGACCCCCTGACTCAGCAAAGTGCCTACAACTGCGGTTGACCCAGCAAAGCCCCCACGGCCCGCTTGCTGAGCCCCATGGGAGCAAAACAGAGGATCTGACCCCTTACACCCAAGGAAGTGTAGAGAAGAAGAGTTCCCCCCTCCCAGTTCTTCCCCCCAAACCCAAACTACACAATCTCTGCAAATCTGGAGATCCCCTGTCTAGAAGTAAGGGGTGGGATCGAAGTGGGGGGGAACCGCCCCTCTTTGCAGAGGCAGTACCCCGGAAGTCCTGAGAGGGACTCCTTGGCGCTGCCCCACCTTTCCTTGGACCCATTCCGACTACACCCCCCACCAGCGGCCCAAGTCACCCTCACCGATCAACCTGGATAATGCCCGACGGCTCAGGAAGCAGGGCGCCTCCCTCTCTCTCCCCCACCCCCCGCAGGCAGCGGCCCAGCGCAGCCCAGCCCTGCCCAGCTCAGGTGAGCGGAGCTCCAGCCTGCCTTACCTCTGCCCTTGCCTCTGCCCTTCCTGGCCTTTTCCTCAGACTTCTTGCCCTTGGGGGGTGGCTCGGCCCCCTCCCCACCGGGCGGCCCCTTCTTCTTTCTCCGCTTGCCCCGCAGCCAGCTGAAGGCGCGGCGCAGGCCGCCCCGGGACTTCTTCTTGCGGGGGACACCGGCCTGGCCCTGGCCCTGACCCTGGCCCTGGCCGCTCGGCTCCTCGGCCGCAGGTGCGGCGGAGGCAGCGCGGGCCGCCATGGGCCGCGTGCGGGACGGGCGGGCAGCCTCAGGCCCCCGGAGGCTGCGCGGCGCCCATGCGGGGCTGGACGCCCGGGTTCCCTCCCTGGGCAGCCGGCGCCGCTGCGCGAAGGTAGAGCAAGGAGCCGGAGAAAAGTTTGAGCGGCTCCCTGGGGCCGAGCGGAGCGGGGCAGGAGGAGCCGGCGGGGCTGGGCTGGGCTGGGCTGGGCTGGGCTAGGCTAGGCTGGGGCGGGGAGAAGCCCGGAGAGAAGGGAGAGGCGGGCCGGGAGGTGGGGAACGGGAGGGAGCGCACTTACTCCCAACTCGCTCCCTGCTCCCGCTTCCCCGCACCCCCTCCTCTCTCCTCTGTCCGCCTGGCCCGGCGCGGCTTGGCTCGGCCCTGCCCCTCTCCCTGCCCTCCCGAACCTGCTAAAGGGAGCGCACCGCTCCGTGCCTTCTCCCCGCGGGGGTGTAGGGGGAGTGGGGATAAGGAAAGCCAGGTGAGCGGGACTCTAGGTCAGACCGCCTGCTGAAAAGGCGAATTGTGCCCAACGGCGAGCTCGGGTCTAGGGGTCGGTCCTCGGAGTCCCAGTACTTCAAAGCTAGACTCTCAGGAAAGGGAAGGAAGTATTCTGGTGTCCCCATAGAGGAAAGAAGCAAGGTATCCGGGTTGCCATCTCAGGCTGTGCCAGAGTCTGCCAAGTAAGATTCGATACCGGCAGTAGAGCAGCGTGATCCAAGATTCTCTACAGGAAAGGAAGAGATGATTCGAGGGAGGGATCTATCGGGGGGAAACAAAACAAAACAAAACAAAAACCTAAGTACTGAGGGGATCAGGATCTCTCCGAGGAAGGACGAGCGGCACTTTAGCTGGTCCTGTAGAGGTGTTTCGAAGTTCTCTTCGGGAAAGGGAGGAGAATGTTCTATAACCCAGGATCCTAAACAGGAAGCCAGCATGTGGAGTACTCAAGATTTTCAGAGTCTATCCTAAAATAAACTGAGGACTTCTTCATCGGGGAGGTAAACTCTGGGATTCTGTCTCAGCGTGAGAAAATGGATTTGTCAGGGTCTGCCTTGTAGTTTAGGCATGGGTGAGACTAGCTCGATATCCCACAGAGACCCTCAGTAGGAGAGACTCTCAAGATAAACAGCTGTATTAGTCACATTTTGAAGGTATAAAAGGGATTTTTGGTTCCCCTCTATTTCCTTTTCTCATTTCCCCCACCCCTTTGTAAGCATCCTGCTCCCACACATATACACACAGACCCTTAACCCCACCACTGTTCCTTCTTTGTTCCTTGCTCGGAGGACAAGGGACGGGATCTCAGAATTCCTGAAATTCTTCCCTTAATTACTGGGCAAGTTTCTAAACCTCAGTTTCTCTTTGATTAATCTGTGAGGCCCCAGGGCACCTCCGCTGGGCCTCGTGGCCCCTACAATAGGTTAATCACCACAGATAGCCCTAGCTAATTACAGTTTATTAAGTGCTTTGAAGGCTCAGTAACTTGGGAGGAAAGAAAAGGGGAAACACTTTCACTTCCAGAATCCTAAACACCATCAGTCAGTGTGAGGTGTGTGACCTAATCTTTGGGTCCTTTCTCAAGGCTGAGGGAGGGGGCAGGATGTCTAAACCCCTATATAAACTCTCTCTAAATCAAGCCAAATTCTCTGCCAGAGGCCAGCTCTACCTTCCTAGGGTAAGTATATCATAAGGAATTGGGCTGACAGAAAGTGTGATCCAATAGAAAGAACTTAGAGAACCAGCTACCTGGGTTCTAGTTGTACCTCAGCTTTCTCCTGTTTATATGGTCTTGGGTAAGCCTCTTGTTTATTTATAATAGTAAAGATGAGAGGCAGCTTGTCATAGTAAAATAGAAAACTGATCTGAAAATCTGAAAGACCTGGTTTCAAGTTCCAACTCATATTTACTGTCTGTTTAAACTTGGGTAAGTCATTTAACTTCTGAGAACAGCAGACAGTCTTTAAAATTATAAATTGCTGAGCAAATCTTCATTGTCAGAGGGAATTTTTCCCCCTGAGGCAATTTGGATTAAGTGACTTGCCCAGGGTCACAAAGCTAGGAAGTGTTAAGTGTCTAAGGCCACATTTGGACTCAGATCCTTCTGACTTCAGGGCTGGTGCTTTATCCACTGCACCACCTCAATGTCCCCTGCAGAGGGACTTTTCTTTTTTTTTTTTTTTCCATAGCCAAATAGTGATTTTATTTTATTTTTTAATAACTTTTTATTGACAGAACCCATGCCAGGGTAATTTTTTACAACATTATCCCTTGCACTCACTTCTCTTCCAATTTTTCCTCTCCCTCCCTCCCCCCCTCCCCCAGATGGCAAGCAGTCTTATACATGTTAAATAGGTTACAGTATATCCTAGATAGAATATATGTGTGCAGAACCAAACAGTTCTCTTGTTGCACAGGAAGAGTTGGATTCAGAAGGTATAAAAAACCCGGGAAGAAAAACAAAAATGCAAACAGTGTATATTCATTTCCAAAGGGACTTTTCTAAATAATTCCCTGTACAGATCGTTTCCCGTATGTATGAAATCACAGGTCCTGTCATCATCTTCATCATAGTCATATAAAATTTACAGACTTAGTTTATTGAGAACTACACAGAAATGAAGAGAAGTACATCACAGTTGAAGAAAAAGAAACCAATCCACTCCATAATCTGAAAGAAAAGCATAGCTGAGGTATATTCCATAGGGATCATCAAGCCTCTCTGTCTGGACACCTTCAGTGAAGGACCACTCACTATCTATTCAATCAGCCATTCTACCACTTGTTAGGAAGTTGTTCCCAACATCATGCCTAAATTTGGCCTTTTGCAATTTGTATCCATTCATTGCCTATATTACTAGGTTGAACAATAAGCAACGAAGTCTTAAATTATGGCAAATGGTGAAACAAAGATTAATATTGTTCATCCCCTTTCTGATTCTGCAGCGACAGTGGTTGTGGCAAAAAGGCAGCAGAAGGTACCAAGAATCAGAATTTGCCAACATCTGTAAACATTTATTTAGCTATTGGATTCTAAATGTGAACTTTTGTCCAATAAGTACTGAGCTGATGCTCTACCAGGGGAACTGAACCATGTCAGAAAAGGAGGTAGGTAGGTCATGTTTGGAGATTAAAGGATGGCACACGTACTGACAGAATACTAGTAAAAATCCTAGAGAAGGGCAGCAGTAAGTGTATGGAGTAGATCTATTACTGGAAGATTTATAGAAGAACACACAAACAGGGTTGCACAGGATAAGAGGGTGTGGCCCAATTTCACTCTTCTGGTTGGGGGAAGGACCTCCATTAATGCTTCAGGCCATCAGAGGATCTTTAGTCACAAAGAAATATGTTGTAATAACAAACCTGAATTGCTGTTGTGCTTTTCTCACAGTTCTTATGCAGAGTTCTTATCCTCATTTCGGAGAAAAGAAAAACAAGAACTAAAAAGAAGTGACTTGTCTTCTGTCATTCAGCTAATCCCAGGACTTCTTACTCTCCATCCTGGGTACTTTTTGCTGTACCACACCAGCTCTGCAAAGTTTGTTTGATCCCCTCCCCCAAATCTTTTGGCCATAAAAGAGCTCTCTTAAGTGAAGATAAGAGTGGACACTCTCTCCAACTTCCCCTGCCTCCTCCAATGAGTTATCAAACAGCCATCAGCCTTTCTGAAGCACTTACACACCACACCTGATTAATATCTATCACTCCCTTAAGCTGGAGTTCCATGGGCTCCCTTGAGAAAGGGAAACATTTGTTTTTCCTCTTTTTGATTTTTTTTTTTTAATGGATGCTTTTTCATAATGTCACTGACACTTCAAAATGATCCTCCATGGAACTCTTCTCTTGTGACAGATAAACAGTCAGGCAAACCAGATCCATTCATTGGCTATGTCTGGAAATATATGCCTAGTTCTACACTGTTTGTTGCCCAGACTCTCTCTTCCTAGAAGTTGGAGGCATATTTTACCATCAAATCCTCTGGAGTTATGAGTGACCATTTTAATTAGAATTTAAAAGATTTTTTTAGAAAAATAAATGTTTAATATATTGGACTACTTGCCATATAGGGGAGGGCATAGGGGAAGGAGGGGAAAATTGATCACAGGGCTTTGCAAGGGCTAATATTGAAGAATTGTCCATGCATATGTTTTGAAAAATAAAAAAGCTTTAATTAAAAAATAATAAAATAAAGAAAAAGAAATGTTTATGATATCTTTTACTTTTATATCATCTGCAGTTTCCATTCTATTCCATCATTTTTTTTTTTTGCGCTCCCAGAGAATAATCTTTTATAATTTAAAAGTATAAAAAAAAGGGGGGGGCAGAGGATAAAGAACAGTTCATTAAGCTAACCAAGTCTGAAAAATAAATACAGCATTGCACACCCATAATCCTCCATTCCCAACTCAATTGGGCATCTCTGAAGCCTTAACATTTTAATGTCTTTTACATTGCTGTGAATATTGTATAAATTGTTTAAGCACACATGAAGTTATTGAGACCTGTATTTATTCAGTATGAGATGGAGTTACTTTGCCTGACTCCAGAGTCAAATGAAAGGATTTTGGAGTGACTTAGTTTTTATTCCTTATTGACTTAACTGTGTGTATCTTTGACATCTTTTCTTCCTTGCTCCCTCTCCCCTACCTTCCATAATGTAAAGTCCTTGAGGGAAGGGATTATTGGTGGGCTTTGTGGGATTTTTGTTGTCCTGGCAACTAGCAAAATGTCCTTAGCACATTACACTAGTGACTATCTATTACTTTTCTTGGTATATGGATTTTGTAGGAGAAAGAACTCCCTCTACCCAAACAAGTTGGTGTCTTTTCTGTCATTTACAAGATTAGAGAGTTCCCTAGAACACTGAATGGCTCTGTGACTCACCCAATATCCCACTACTAATATGTCAGGGGCAAGATTTGAACCCTGGTCTTCCTGGCTTGAAGGTGAGTTCTCTAATTCTGCTACCTATGTTTAATAAATTTTTGTTGACAAACAGATCACCTGTTCTGTTTCTTCTATGGAGTATGCATAAAACTTTCCCCATTACAGCTTCAGGAAACCCTTTGTCTGAGGCACAACTGTGTTTCCTTCCCCCATAGAGGGATTCCCTGAGGACAGAGCCATATTCTCCATCCCACCAGGAGCTCTCTGAAGGCAGGACTCTTTCCCCAAAATCTGGGGTGGAAGAATTGAGGAGGGATGCCCTTGTCTCCTGTTTTATTAGGGCTCCCCAAGGACAAAGTTATGTCTCCCTCTCAGACCCAGAGGGCCATGATTTTGGGGAGATTCACTCCTATGAGCCTATTGACCTTGCTGGTCCCTTCTAGTCAAGAGCCAAGAGAGGCTGGTTCTCAGCCTTGGCAGGCAGAGAGGCCCTGGACGGACTGAATGGGCTGTTGGGCGCCTGGCTCCAGCCTCCTGGGATTAATGATTACTGAGATCCATTTCACTGCCACTGGAGAAGGAAAGGACACCAGTGTAAGATCAGGAACTTCCTTTCTTCTCTCTCCCTCCCTCCCAGTGGAGCCCAAAGTCCAACCTGGAGTATAGGCAACTAACTGACCTGACTGGAGAGAAAAATCAACAGACAGCAGAGGTTCAGCCTCTTGAGCCTCATCCTTTCTTGCTCCCAACCCCCTCTGAGGGAGAAAAAGAGAGATAGGGAGAGGAAGGGAGGGAAAGAGAGAGGAGAAAGGGGGAGAGAGAGAGACAGAGGGAGGGAGAAAGGGAGGAAGAGAGGGAGGGAGAGGGAGGAGAGAGAGAAAGGAAATGAGGCTTGGAGATCCTTTCCCATATCCTGGTGACTCAGGGAGGTTGCAGAGCCAAGCCAGGTGGTTGTCAGGAAGCTAGCAGGGACAAAGTAGGGACTGGACAGGGCTCTTGGCCAAGGGGGAAGGGAGAGGAAAAGAAATTGGAAGGAGGGAAGGGTGACGATGGAGCAGCCAAATCCCATTAGGACATTACCCCCCAGAGAGAGGTCTATATATCTGTTTCTGGGAAACTAAACTCCACTCTTGCTTACTAATTTGTGACCTTCAAGCAAGTCTCTAAACCTCAGCTTCCTGTTTTATAAAATAAAAATAAAAGATCAGGACAGTCTTGTCTTCTGTGGAATATTGATAGGAAGGAACAAAAAGAATCAACCCTACTTTCTCTGCCATTTGAGATAGTTGATCACAGACAAAGGCGTCTACGCGATAGAAAAAGTACTGAACCCAGAATGCTCTGCTTGGCTTTCACAACCCTTCACAACCCTTCACAATCCAGTTCACTCCTACCTTGCTCTCTAAGGATGTACTCTTCAGTCCAGTGACATTGGCCTCCTGATTGTTCCACAAACAAGACCCTCTGTTTCTCAGCTCTGAACATTCTCTCTGACTGTCCCCCCTGCCTAGAGAGCTCTCCCTTCTTATCTTTAACTTCCTTTAGGTCCCTACTAAAATCCCATCATCTTTATGAAAGCTTTCCCAATCCCTCTTCATTCTAGTGCCTTCTCACTTTAATTATTTCCTATTCATCCTGCATATTTATCTATATCGGGGCATCTAGATGACAGCCTTGAAGTCAGGAGGACCTGAGTTCAAATGTGATCCAAATACTTAACACTTCCTCAATGTGTGACCCTGGGCAAGTCACTTAATCTCAATTGCTTCAGGGGAAAAATATTCATATTGCTTGAAACTGGCTTCAAATTCTCACTTTGCCATTTACTAACTATGTGATATTGCACAAGTCCCTTCCCTTTAGATAATTTCTAAGATTCCCTTCTAGCTTGAAATCCTATGAATTCCAAGTTTAGGGGACTCGCTCTCCCAAACTATTCTCAAGCCCTTCCTAATAGAAGAAAAAAAGGAAGGAAGGATTTAGTAAGTGCCTACTATGTTCCATGGATTATGCTTAGCTTTTTACAAAATTTTGTCCTCCTAATAACCCTAGGAGATAGGTACTATTTACCCACTTTATAGTTGAGGAAACTGAGTCAGACTCAGGTTAACTGTCTTAACTAGGATAAGGACAAGAAGTGGGAGGGGAGGGAAAGAAAAAGAGACTTGGGGATCCTTTCTCAAATCCTGATGACTCTGGGAAGGCCAGTTGGTTGTCAGGAAGCAGCTAACAAGGACAAAGCAAGATCTGGATAGGGCTATTGGAGGAGGAAGAAGGGGAAAGGGGAGCTAAGTTTGGATTCAGGTCTTGCTGACTCCAGGCTCAGCATTCTATCTATTGTGCCATCTAGCCCACAGAAAAAGTATGAATTTTGAGTCTGTAGACCTGGCTTCAAATTCTACCTCTATAGGGCAAGAGACTAACCAAGAGTTATGCAGTCTTGAAGACCTGGCCTCCTGTCCCCCACTGAATTCTCCAGGGCTCCTTCCTTGTTTAGGGGTGTACAAGGGGGCAGGGAGAGGGAGAGAAAGGGATCAGAAGGTGGGAAGGAAATAAGTTCAAGGAATTTAAAAGAATCCTTGCTTTGATGGTCCAGAACAAAGGAAAGCCTTGTCCTGGTGGACCTCTCATTGGAAGGTAGGGGCACAACCCAGTTCCTCCCCATGAAAAGTTAATCTGCTGTAGTAGAAATACTGCTGAGATCAGATTCAGGTTCAAACTTTGGCTTTGCCACTCACCAACTGTGAGACTTCGAATATACCCCTTTCCCCTCTCTGGATTGCAGTTTCCTTTTACCTAAAATGGGGATGTGGTTAGGGTTACCAATAGAAAATGAAATTTAAGATTTTACTCATATAGAAAATTGTCACTGAGGAGCTTTCCCATTCAATTCAGGTCTACTCCTAATCTTTCAAAGTCTTAGAGAGTTGCCTAGGACATATTATAGATGCTTAATAGTCTTCCTACCTCCGGATACCTACCTTACAAATATGTGGTCAAAGACAGGACTTGAACTTGGGTCTTCTTGGCTTTGAGAACAGCTTTTTATTCACTACTGTTGTTGTTTGTCCTTCATTCTCAAAGAGGCCCAAGATGTCAGGGAGGTAGGTGATGCTATGACATGTACTATGAATTGGATTGAAATGAGGGAGGGCTGTACAAGGTAACCTGCCTCACTTTCCCCTCCAGAGCCATCTGGATCCAGTGGCCTATGATATAGATCAGGACAACTAGAGATGGCCCCAGAGGCAATGGGAGACCTTTTTAAGCTAAAGTGTTCAACAATGAACCCATTCAGTGATCAAGGCAAGGTAGCAATTGAGGCAAAGAATCTCCTCTTTCACCTTGTCAAAAAATAATAAAATATAAATAGATAAATCTGGGAGGGGAAGACCCTCAGAGTTTCTGGCCAAAGCAGAAATGATTGCTATTTACATTCAATTAGTCAGGACCCAATCAATGACTAAATAGGACTTGGCCTGGGACTTATTGGTGGCAAATCCATGAGAATCAGATTGGTTTTGGTTTAAGGCATGATCCTGAAGAAATCTAGCCAGTAAATCCCAAGATATCTTGGGAAGAAAATGATGGAAGAAGATAAAAATGAACCCACTGGAAAAAGATAATCATACAAGTATACATAAGACTTTTAGGTTTAAAATAGGTTTTATTGAAGCCCTGGGCTTTTACCTTAGTCGTTTCTAGGGAACGCTGTAATCCTCCTCTTCAGTTCTGTTGAGAGGGGAAGGCAATCAGGGTTGAGTGACTTGCCCAAGGTCATGCAGCTAATAATTGTCCAGAGTCAAATTTGAACACAGGTTCTCCAAACTTCCAAATCCAGGACTCTATCAACTGTGCTAGCTAACTGTCCCAATCTCTTTGAAATGTAACCCTCCTTTGTGGGGGAAAAAAAACCAGTTAAACTAAAAAAAGACTGAAGCATTTACAATGTATATAGCATTCGGCTCACATAATCCCCTGCCTCTCAATGGAGAGGAAGGAAGTACATTTTGTCTTTTTCTGCCTCTAATCATTTGACTAAAAACGGGGATAAACTTGCACTGCCTCCATCTCAGGACTCTTGTGAGGGCGAAAATTGGATGGAAATAGACACCAAAATCATTCCTATATTCTGGAAACTAGGGTTAAAAATGGAAAACTGCTTCTGTTTAATTTGTCTCCATCTTTGCACACACACATACCCCAACCCTTTCTTCCTGGGAAGCAGGTGGCGATGGCACATCCTTGATCTTTGTAAAGCACCCGGGTCTTCTTAGAAAGAACCTTCCATCTACTGTCTGCTTGGGTCCTCAAATCAGATCTGGGAGGTAGGCAGAGCAGTTTGTTATTTCACATATGGAAACTAAAATTAAGGGACCTGTCAATTTACATGGTGGAATTACATACAGTAGGAAGGATAAGCCAGGTCTGGGATCTAAAATCAGAGTTCTCTCCAGAAAAGGATAGAAGAAGATAAAAATGAGTCTACTGGAAAAAGATAATCATCCATGTTTACATAATATTTTTAGGCTTCCAAAGTGCTTTTTCTCAAAAAAAAAAAAAAAAAAAAAAAGCCACAGGAGCAGGTGGGTGGTCCAAGGGATAGAATCCCAGCCCTGGAGTCAAGAGGAACTGAATTCAAATGTGTGACCCACATGTGACCTCAAATGTGAGGTCAACTTCAAGAGTAGAGATCAACATGACCAAAAGTTATGATCTATGCCTAAAGGGATATAGAATAATGCATATCCTTTTACCTAATAATACTACTACTAGTTATGAATCCCCCCCAAAAAAAATTTAAAAAAAAAAAAAAAGGAAAAGAACCTATTTGTACCAAAAATATTTAGAGCAGCTGTCTTCTCAGGGGGAAAAAAGGAAACTGAGGGGATGCACATCATTTGGGAAATGACTAAATAAATTGTGGTATGTGATTACAATGGGATGTTATTGTTCTATGGGAAACGATAAGCAGGATGCGCTCAGAAAAACACAGAAAGTCCTCCAAGAACTCAAGCAAAGTTAAATGTATTGTGTATAAAATAATCGCAATGGTCTGGGATGATCAGCTGTGAATGACTTTGCTATTCTCAGCAATACAATGATCCATGATTATTCCAAAGGACTTATGATGAAAAATCCAAGTCCAGAGAAAGAACTGATTATGTCTGAATATGAATTAAAACATTCTCTCTGTCTTTCTGTCTCTCTCTCTTTATTTCTTTCTCTTTCTCTCTCTTTGTTTTTCTTAAGGGTTTTTTTTAGGGGGAGAGGAATCTATGTTTTCTTTCATATTATAACTTGTAGGAAAATGTTATTGCATAATTTCACACATGCTTTTATAATGGTGGTCGGGTAGGGATAAGGGAGAGGATCTGGAAGTCAAAAGTTTTAAAAAACAAATATAAAAAATTATTTTAAAGGAAACCGAGGGGTGTAATGTCCAGGCCTGCTTTCTCTAGCATCTCTGGATGATTCTTGGTCTTAGTGGGAGAGTCACCACAAGGCTGATCAGGGATAGAATCTGGAGTCTTTATTTTTGAGGCTTGAGGCTGGAGTCTGGAGTCTGAGCTCAAGCTCACACACTCTCACTTACTCTCTCTCCTCCCAGTCCTCTCAGCCCTTAAATACTTAAATACTTTAGTACAATTACATCACTACAGCACACTGAGCATGTGCTAACTATAGAACCATTACATCACCATGCTAAGTATTAAGTATATGTGAACTAGAGAACCATCATCTCATCTATCACACTGAGTAAACACCCTGCTGTAAGTATTCTTGTTTCAAGTATACTTTTCCAGAATTCCAGCCCGGGGGGAACTTTACAAAGGGGAAATTTTAAAATTTAAAAAACAAAAACAAACAACAACAAAGAATAAACAGTGCTTATTTCATGGCTTAGTGCTGCTGAAGAAGCAGTGTGGAAAAGTAGAGGGATAGGACCTGAAGTCAGGAAGACAAGTTCAAGTCTGGTCTCAGACACTTAAGAGCTGTGTGACCCTAGGCAAATTACTTAACTGTTCTGTGCCTCAGATTCTTCATCTGTAAAATGAATCAGACTAGAGAGACTTTAATGTCTCATTTCACCTCCAAGTCTATGTTCTTTTGCTAAAGACTCTCCCCTGGGCTGATTGTAGGGTATGTGTAGATATGCCTGTATGTATGTTAAATGCATGGATATGTGCTGAAGGGGGAGCAAGGGGACAGGCTGTGTTGCTTCATTCAGTCTCTAGCTCCCTATAGGGACAGTGTTTCAAAGATGTTGCTTGCTGCCTGGCCAGGAATCCTGACATCAGCATCCTTGACTGTTAAAGAGTGTTGCTCTCTGATAGGTAACAAGTTCACCATTCAGACAGCTCTGCCCTTTGGATACTGCTCCTAACTTGACCAAATTCTTTTTTTTTTTTTTTTTAAAGGCAATCGGAATTAAATGACTTGCCTAGAGTCACACAACTAAGAAGTGTTAACTCAGGTCCTCCTGACTCCAGGGCTGGTGTTCTATGCCATCTACCAAATCCCTCTTTGAATCACATAATATTTCACTTGGGAGGGACCTGAGAGGATATCTAATTTAACCTATACCTAGCATCCTTGCCAAATGGCCAGCCAGCCTCTTCTTGAAGACTTCCCATGATTGTATAGACAATTTTCAGATGATGAAATTGAAGCTATCTCCAATCATATGAAAGAGTGTTCCAAATCACTACTGATCAGAGAAATGCAAATTAAGACAATTCTGAGATACCACTACACACCTGTCAGATTGACTAAGATGACAGGAAAAGATAATGATGAATGTTGGAGGGGATGTGGGAAAACTGGGACACTGATGCATTGTTGGTGGAGTTGTGAATGAATCCAACCATTCTGGAGAGCAATCTGGAATTATGCCCAAAAAGTTAGCATACCCTTTGATCCAGCAGTGTTCCTACTGGGCTTATACCCAAAAGAGGTATTAAAGAAGGGAAAGGGACCCACATGTGCAAGAATGTTTGAGGCAGCCCTGTTTGTAATGGCTAGAAACTGGAAAATGAATGGATGCCCATCAATTGGAGAATGGTTGAGTAAATTGTGGTATATGGACGTAATGGAATATTATTGTTCTGTAAGAAATGACCAGCAGGATGAATACAGAGAGGACTGGCGAGACTTACATGAACTGATGCTAAGTGAAATGAGCAGAACCAGGAGATCATTATATATCTCAACAACGATACTGTTTGAGGATGTATTCTGATGGAAGTGGATCTCTTCGACAAAGAGAAGATCTAACTCACTTCCAATTGATCAATGATGGACAGAAGCAGCTATACCTAGAGAAGGAACACTGGGAAATGAGTGTAAACTGTTTGCATCTTTGTTTTTCTTCCCAGGTTATTTCTACCTTCTGAATCCAATTCTCCCTGTGCAACAAGAGAACTGTTCAGTTCTGCACACATATATTGTATCTAGGATATACTGTAACATATTTAACATGTATAGGACTGCTTGCCATCTAGGGGAGGGGGTGGAGGGAGGGAGGGGAAAGTTGGAACAGAAGAGAGTGCAAGGGATGATGTTGTAAAAAATTACCCTAGCATGGGTTCTGTCAATAAAAAGTTACAATAAAAAAAAAAAAAAAAAAAAAAAAAAAAAAAAAAAAAAAAAAACTTCCCATGATGGGAAGCTCACCACTGCTTGAGGCACTCCATTTCACCTTTGGATAATTCTAATTACTAGTAAGTCTTCCCTTACACTGAGCCTAGATCTGCCTCTTTTTAAATCTCTCTTATTGCTACTCCTCTTGCCTTCTGGAATCAAGCAGAGCAAATCTAATACATTTTCCACATGACAGCCCTTGAGATTTATGAAGGCAGTGATTTTCCTTCCCCATCTAATGCCCTCAGCTCAAGTGGACAGAAACCATGTTTGTGTGATCTGGGAAGCCCTAACCCTAATTCAAATGAGCTTCCGATTAGAAAGTTCCTATAGGACCTCAGATCTTGAAAGTCCTTTTAGGCTTGGAAAGACCCCTGAGATATGCTTTGGGTTAGGAGATGGCTAGGGTGATCTAGTCTATGGTACCATCAGGAAAGACCTTGTGTGCTCAGGGTTGTTGGGTGGGGCTGGTCCCCTACACTGAGTGTTTGCAAACACCCACTTTACTGGCCCTTGGCACTCTAGCTGGCACAATGCCCAGTGTTCTAAGTTGGAAGGAAAACGCCCATAGTCAAGTGGTGCTGTTTCCTCCAACAGCAAGAAGGCTGTCAGAGTTCAGATCTAGGGACTTCAACATAGGGAACTCTTACACAGAACAAAAGATAAGCTTAGGCTTATCCAAGACTGCCTGATTTATAGATTCATAGAGGAAGAATATCCCACGGAGAAACAAAAGACATGGACAGATGTGGTATGATATAGCAGAAAAGACCCTGTGCTTGGAGGCAGGAGCCAGCATCTAACTCATTTAAGCAATACAAGACAAATTACTTACCTTAATAAACCTCAGTTTCCTTATCTGTAAAATAGGGATAGTAACACTTGCACTTTCTACTTCCAAGCATAGTTGTGAAGAATGAACTTTGTCACCCTCAGGGCTATGGAAATGTGAGTTATTATTTAGTTTCTCTGGGCTTGGGAACTCAGGGGTGGGCTGTGGGGGGAAGCTCCTTTTACCAATGCAGATCTGTACTTGTTCTGCTATGGATCATCTCAGAAAATGCCTGGAGGCCCTGAGAAGCTTGACTCTGCCTGGATCTCACAGCCAGGACCAAGTATGTCAGAGGGAGCATCCAATCCAGCCCTTTCACTCCATGTCACTGTTATTATAGTGATAGTTTATACACAAGAACACACAGAGAGAATCCTGGAATGTTTGAATGAGAAGAAACAGTTGCTACTAGGAGCCAGGGCGAGCTTCCTGACTTAGGATTGTCTTGGGACATTATACCCCAAAAGCAGACATGCTTAAAAAAAGTTTGTTGATAGCCTGGCCTTGGATATCATGTAGTTTAATGGGAAAACATCCAAAATCCACAAAGGAGGAGGGACTTGCCTTATTAAGATGAGTACTGGCTTCAGATAGAGGCAGTAAGGTGGCTCAGTGGATAGAGCACTGGGCTTGGAATCAGGAACAGCTGAGTGCAAATCTGACCCGACATACTTACTAGCTGTGTAAAGCTGAGCAAGTCACTTAACCTTGATTTCCTTTATTCCACTGGAGAAGGAAATGGCAAACCGCTCCAGTTTTTGCCAAGAAAAACTCATCGACAGTATGAGCCACAAGGTCACAAAAAGTCAAGCATGACTAAACATCCTCTAGCCTCAGATACTTTCTAGCTGTGTGATCCTGGGTAAGTCACTAAACTCCTGTTTGCCTCAGTTTCCATAGGTGCTATGTAAATGTTAGCTATTGTTATTATGTGCCGGGTACTGTACCCAGAACTTGGGATACAGAGATTAAAAAACTAAGAGTCCCTGTCCCTTAAGGAACTTATTTTATCTAGATGAGGGAAGGGGGAAGCAAGAAAGTGAGGAGAGGAGAATACAACCTTCCAGAAGGACATGGCACCTGAGCTGAATCTTGCAGGAAGTTCTATTTTCTAAGATGCAAAGGTAAGAAAAAATGGCGATCCAAGCATAAAGTACAAAGTCCCAGACAAGAGAAGGAATACTGAGTTCATAGAACAATTCTCTTAAAAGGAATAAGGATGAAGACTGGACCTATGATTTCATTGATATAGGGCATTCCCAGATAGATAAATCCCTTCCAGCCATGCAAATTAGGCACCCTCTCTGCAATTTATAGTCTTAAAGAAGGGCCCAAAGCATTTAAATGATAGCTAGGATATAGCTACCTAGATAACTAGAAAGCCATTGTTTGGCTCTAACTTATCCTGACTATGTGACCCTGGGATAGGCCCCTAACCTTGCAGTACCTTTAAGCAGTTCTTTCCATAGGGCTTCTTAAACTTTTTCCACTTATCCCTTTTCATCCAATATGGTATATAGATATACAGTAAACAAATCAATTATTTACTGATAATAAATCATATTTTGGTGATCCCCCACATTCCATTATGGGATTGCGACCCACAGTTGAAGAAGCTTTACTTTATTCCAACTCTCTATCCTCTATACCTGGCTGTCTTTCCTGTTAAGGGAAATAATGTGAAATTAGTCTCCATGAATTAGATGGAGCCTTATTGTGGCTGTAAATTCCAGGTTAAGGAATTAGTATTTTATTTTATAGGCATTTGGGAGCCAGTGAAGGTTTTGGAGAAGGGGGATAATCTGATTAGTCCTGTCACTTCAGCCAGTGCATTAGGTCGAGGATTTGGGGTATCTATGGGAGGAAGAATTAAAGAGAAGAAAGATTGGAAACAGAGATGATACCAATCAGGAAATTGTTATAAGAGTTCAGTAGAAAGTGGGATCCTATGTGAGGTGAGAGAAGAGGATGGCTGTGGAAGTAGAATGAATAGATAGGAATGCTATTTGTTTGGATATGGGAAAGGGTGATGTAGTTGTAAGGAGACAGGCTTTTATTTAGTGCCTACTATATGGCAGGCTCTGTGCTAAATTCTTTACAAATGTTATCTCATTGATCTTCACAACAAGAGGTAAGTGCTTTTATCATTCCCATTTTCAGTTGAGGAAACTGAGGCAGGGAGAGCTGTTAAGTTAAACTTGCCCAGGATTACACAGCTAGGAAGTATCTGAGTCCAGATTTGACTTGACACCAGATCCAGGGCTCTATTCACTAAACTACCTGGCTCCTTTAAGAAAGAGAGAGAAGAAAAGGATGAATCAGAGCCTGAATGACTAGAAGGCTGGTGATGCTCTCAATAAGACTGGGAAGTGTGAAGGAAGGCTCCAGTGCTCTTTCCATTATTCTCCTTGTGCTTCCCACACCCATATACAGAGACACAGCTAAGGCTGGCCCTAGGCACAGACTCTGCTGTTGCTCCATGCTGTGACGTGAAGGCTGCCGGGAAGAAAGACTGCCCTACCCAAAGAGATCTTTCCCACCAGCCTGCTGGGTGTAAGAAATTCTGCCATTGGAATCATTCTTTCTGGTTAAAGCAGTGTTTCCAGAAGGTCCTGGTCACAATGCAAATATTTGGCCTAAGAGAATGAGTACTTAACCTCATTATCACATTAGCACAAATTTGTAGTGACTCAGAAACACTCTTAAGTTCAGTGTCATCTGGAGAAGGCAGGCACAAATCTCAAGAGACAGGATTCAGGCCAAAAGGTTTGGGGAAAGCATTATGGTAGAGCCTCTGAGCTTCCAGCTCCCCTTCTCACCATCCATACTTGCTTACCTCTCCCCCTCCATTCTTCTAGAGAGTCTTCCCCAACCTCCCTCCCTCTCATTCCTCCATCCTAACACCCATTAAATTTCTTCTTCCTTAAAAAAAAAAAAATCATTTTATTTAATTTATTTAGTGCCTGCTTTGTACCAGGCCCTGTTTGGAGCTGGGAATATAAAGTTAAAAATGTAACATACATTGCCTTCAAGGAATTTTTATTGTGTCTCTGAATTCAATTTCAACAAACCCAGTGAAACCTGCTGGACATTCAGATGGAGATTCCTGCAGACTATTATAAATGCGGGACTGGAGACATGGGGGAGGGAAACCTATAGATTTAGAAGTCCTCTTACATAGAGGTGATCATCAAAGCTGTGGAAATGGATGAGATTCCCAAGAAAGCAACTACATAGAAAAGAAATCCTAGGATACAACCATATATTTGGGGGCTAAGAGGAAGAGGAAGACAAAGTAACAGAGCAGAAGGAGAATGAGTAGCAAACAGCAACATCATGGAAACCGGAGTAAGAAATATCAGGAAGCTATAGGTTGATAGTCACCAATGTCAAAGACTGGACAGAAAAATAAGGTCTGAGGGGCAGCTAGGTGGTGCAGTAGGTGAAATCAGGAGGACCTGAATTAAAAAATGACCTCAGATACTTAACACTTACAAGCCGCAGGACAAGTCACTTAACTCCAATTGCCTCAAAAGATTTAAAAAGAAGATAAGGTCTGAGACAAAGTTATTGGATGAGATCATCAGGAGGTGAAGAATAACCCTGAAGAGAATAGATTCCATAGAGTAAGATTGTGATGATCATTTATGAAGGACTTGGTTCAGTGATCCAAGGCAATCCCAATAAACTTTGATTAGAAAATGTCGGCTGCATCCAGAGAGAGAACTGTGGAGAGTGAATGTAAATCAACACATGATATGTTCACTATTTTTTTCTGTTTGTTTTTTTCCTCTCCCATGGTTTTTCCCTTTTGTTCTGGTTTTTCTCTCCCAACATGATTCATAAAGAATTTTTTTTAAACATGTGTACGTGTATAACCAGAAAAAACAAAACAATAAAGTTTAAAAAAAAAAAAGAAGAAGAAGAAGAAGAAGAAGAAGAAGAAGAAGAAGAAGAAGAAGAAGAAGAAGAATTTGTGAAAGGTGAGATAGTGAACACAGACAATCACTTCTGGGATTTGACTAGTGAAAAGTCAGCCAAGGTCACAGACCACAGAGGTCTAGAGCTGGAAGGGAACTCTAAAACCTTACAGACCAAACGACCTCATTAACAGAGGAAAAACTGGTGTTCAAGTGACTTGCTTAAGATCACACAAGAAACAGATACATATCTTCTGACTCAATGTGCGGGAAGGAGGGGTGTCAAGGAAAGTATCTTTATGGCTAATACATAAACATATCTAACACTATTAGAAATATGAGTTCAGGAGAATTCATTTTCAAATAACAATTTCTCTTCATTCACAAGTCTAAGGACATAGATATGTACTTTTTAATAGAATACATATGATATCAGGCACGGTTAACCTGCCTGTTTTGCTTTATTTTCTTTGGAAACAAAGGCTTGGGGAAGGGAGTGCTATTGGGAAATGATAATGATGTTGCAAAGAAAATCAGAAAAAGAAAAAACAATGAATAAAATATTTTTTCTAATGTGGGCTCTGGGAAGAGCTAAGGATGATTTAGGAGTCTTAGGAACAAAAATGACCACAGAAGTGATGGAAATGAATAAGATAATGTGGAGAGAATTAGAGAGAGAGAGAGAGAGAGAGAGAGAGAGAGAGAGAGAGAGAGAGAGAGAGAGAGAGAGAGAGAGAGAGAGAACCTAGGGTGGGGAACAGTAGAATTGGAGCCAGGGAAGGAGCCCCAGAAGGTTTGAAATCTCATCCCCCCTTGTCCAGCTGTAGGGGAAAGAGTTTCCATTCAGGAAAATGCTGAGTCACCCAGCCATGATTCTGGTCTCAGATTTTGATACCAGACTGGAGGAAGGGCAGGAAGGAAGAGAGCACCCCCTTGCATGCCCTCCACTGGGTTCAGTCCGCAACACCCAGCATTCCCACCTCCGTTCAGACCAGATCTGGAAGAGATCCCAAGAGCTCATCCCATCCAGTCCCCACCCTTGGCCCTTTGCCCAGTCAGATGTTGTGGATATGAAGTGCAGAAAATGCATGAAGGGAGGAGGGAAGAAGATAGACCTTGAAGTCACGATAGCAGAAAGTTTGGGCTGCCACCTGGGAGGCCCGTCCCACTTGGCCTCCCATAGTGCCTCAGAAAAACAAGCTCCCCTTCCCTTGCCACTGCCTGGGTCCCAGGCACTGCCCCAGCCTCTCCCCCACTCCTCCTTCTTCAGTGCTTTTGATCCTTTCCTGCCACTGACCGAGGAGACCCCAAGGCCAGACAACAGAAACTGATCTCCCCCGGCTCACTGCTCCTGGCCATAGGCCAACTATTGTCCCCAGAAAGAGACGTCCAGAACCTTGGGAGGGAGAAGGCAGGAACTACTGTCTTCCCTTTGATTCTGCCTTTCCTGGAGGAAACTCCCAGCCCCCTTAACAGCCTTTTCTTGATATGGCTTGCAGCCAATAAATGTGTGGCCAGATCCTTCTCTCCTCTAAATCTCTGTTTCCCCTACGTGAAAAAAAAGTTTGAACTATATGATTCTGGAGTCAAAGGACCTTGATTCAAATCCAATTTTTGAAGCTAACTGACTTTGAATAAATTCACTTGGCCTCCCTATGTCTCAGTTTCTTCATCAGTAAAATTGGACTAACTCGACTTCTGTTTCCCAATCTAGGATTCTGTATCCTCTGATACATCCTAGGCTATGGGACCCAAGTTTAAATCCAGCCTCAGACACTTACTAGCTACTGTGTGATCTTAGGCAAGTTCCTTAACTTCTGTTTGCCTCAATTTCCTCAACTGTAAAGTGCTTTGTTTTGCCTACGGTCACATACCTAGTAAAGGTTAAGTGTCTGAGTTCACATCTGAACTCAGATCCTTCTGATTCCAGCACTGGCACTCTATCCACTACACTATGTAGATGCCCCTAAATAGGGTCTTTTTTTTTCAACTGTAAAATGGGGATAATAATAGCATCTACCTCATAGTTCCTCACAGGGGATCAAATAAGATATTTGTAAAAAGTGCTTAGTGCAATACCTACTATATAATAAATATCTCCTCATTCCTGTCCCTTTCTTTCCTTTGATAGAAACATGTCCCTTTTCCCCCTCTGTACTTCTCTCCTGCCCAAGGCTCTTGTATGGGCTCTAGCAACTCAATTTGCCCAGCTTAAGCCATTGACTGGATAGAACAGCATTGGGACTGGCTAGGAAAAAAAAATGTATCGGATTCAATGTGTGTGGGGGAGAGTTCTCATTTAGGAACTGAGAGACCATTATTTTTTGTTACTTAGTTTTAGATCTCAGTATTCCCATCTTTAAAATGAGGAGATTAGACTAGAAGATCTCTAAACATCACAGGTTTAAAAATATGGTTGGAAAGGATTATAGGGGTCATCTGGGATGGCCAAACCCTTCATTTAACAATGTGAGCTCTATAGAGATGAGCAACGGGCCCAAAGTCACACAAAGTAAAAAGAAGAGTGGAGATTTGGACCCACATCTGAATCTAGAGCTTTTCCTCATTGCCCAGATAGTCATTGAAATGGGGGGAAAGGTAAATAAGTTACTTGTGAAGACCTTTAATTGGGCATCTGGAACCAGAACATTTGTGATTTCATAAACAAGGCAGAAAGGAATGGTACACAGATTTTGACTAGTTTTGACTAGTAAATGAGTTGCCCTCCTGCTTAGGACTATTGTGTGTGTGTGTGTGTGTGTGTGTGTGTGTGTGTGTGTGTGTATGTGTGTATATATATATTACAATATAGTATACTATACCTTAGTGTATTATATATACTATTATATTATTAGGGCTGTGTTCCAGAGTCTCTCCTGAAAAGTGTTGCAGAGGGTGAGTTTGGTGAAGTCTCAGGCGTCAAGGGGCAAAAAGTAGAGGCAGATTCCTAGATTCAGACTTGGGGAAAGAATCTTTTTAGATTCCATTAAATCTTCTCTGAATCCATTAAAAACACTGAGAATTGTTCATACTTTAGAGAAAGGATTTCTCAGAGAGAGAGTGTGGGAACCAGGCAGAGGCTGGTGTTTCAGTGAGAATATAGCTATTCAAAAAAGGGAAATGGGCATTAAGGGAGGAGATGAGGATGCTATAGGATAGAGACTCAGTGAGATATTGAGAGGCTCAGTAAGGGGGAGAATGATTCAGTAAGATAGATGGGGGTCTGGTGAAAGGAACAGAAGCTGCACTTCTCCACCAAAAAAGGGTGGGTTTGAGGAAGGGTGGCAAGTTTCTGTCGCAGAGAGAGATGAAGCAAGGAGACTTCTCCAATCTGAGTAAGATACCCTATGCCCAGTCCTAGAAGGAGGAAGCAAGCTCAATTAGTCAGTGCAGTCTTGGTGAATGCTTGCCTCTCCTCCAGACCTGGATGTGAGCAGGCAATTTGAATAATCAGCTTTACTTTCCAGGTCCCAGTCCCTAGGAAGAGCTCCTCTGGCCTCCCTGGGAACCCGGGCAGGCAGCTAGTTACTCAGAAAACCAGAGCCAGGACAGGTATTAGGGGATTGTGGGAAATGGCTCCCATCCCCATGGGGACCTTTGTGACTAAGCATCAAGTTACAACCATCCACAAAGTGCAGGCCACAGGTGCCCAGTTCCAACCTTAGCCAGATCTGATTCCTGAGCCTGGGGCAGAACTGGATTCCTGAGCCCCACCCCCACTTTCCCCACTGAGATCTCCCTGTCCCCTCACTTACACTTTCCCCATACTCTTGGCAAACCCACATCCTCTTCACTGAGCCCTCCACATCCTTTCACTGAGCCCTCCCATCCTTTCACTGAGTCCCCATTCCCCATTCCCCATTAAGCCCCCAATCCCCTTACTTACCTCCATGTCTGCATTGATCCTACATGGTCTTCCTCCTGTACCCTCACTGAGCTGATCCTCTTGCTGTTTTCCCAAAGAGCCCCAATCCTAGAGGCATTGTAGTAACATATAATAGATCATGTATTGGAAGTAGAATCAGGAAAAAACTTGAGTTCAAATCTTTCTTCCAAAACTTACCTTTGTGATTATTTTTTATTTCAATTCTTTAAGCAACTCTTTGAGACTCTTACGTTGCATAATAGCTACTGTTCTGTCTTAGTTGAGGAAATTAGTTCCTCACCAGGAGCTCCCTCTAACCAATGAAAGTACAGTCTCTTTCTCTATCTGCTGTAAAGCTTTTTGCAAACTTTAAAATACACAATAAATGTCGGTTATTATTATCTTCTCACTGAGAGATTCCTCTTACTGAGTCCCCATTCTTCCTGAGCCTCTTTCCCCTTACTAAAACCCTGACTTTTCCTCATGAAGGTACCATGTCTCTTTTCCCCACCCATGGAATGGAAGACTCTTGGGTTGGGCTGGGAGCTTCTGCATGTAGCTAGATATTCATTGGTTAGTATTTGGCTTGGGAATCAGGAAGATCTAAATTCAAATATTGTCTCCAACACTTACTAGCCTCAACTATAAAATGGTGATAATAATAGTACCTGCCTCCAAGGGTTGTGAGGATCGAATAAGACAACTTTGTAAATTTTAAAGAGAAATGTAAATGTTTATTTTTATTTTGTTATTATTTATTTTCAGGTGAAAGAATTGAAACCTGAGAATAAATTCCCCAAATTCCCCTGTTCAAAGTCTCTAGGTCTTGGACCTGTGAGCTCGGCCTCCCTCTTCTGGTCACCCCATCCTTGCCCCACCCACTGTGTGGCCCTAAGAACCTGGGCTGATGGGAGAATCCTGAGTCAGAAGGATCGATGAAAAGTGGTTGGAGCAGCTAATGGACTTCCTGGGCCTGTTCCACAGCAGCCCCAACCCTCTCACCCATAAAATGGATGTTTGGCTCTGGCCTGTGGAGAGTCAGCTGTCTGGCTCCCTAATGTGCCAAGACAGAAACTGGGAAGCAGGAACTAAGAATCAGACCCAGCAGGAGAACAGGAGTAACACTATGCAGGGGGCCTGGCCTCCAACTCCAAATCAAGGCTGAGTCTGGAGCTGAGGGCCATGCAGAGAGCTTGGGGATACCAGTGCATCAGGCAGGAAGGGGCTCCCAGCCCAAGGATCCAAGGGGACACAGCCTGACACACAGTCCATCACAAACCACACATGCTATCCTGATGACATGCTCTTAGTCAGAGGGGCTTGAGGCACAGGGAGAAGGCAGCCTTGACAGCATCCATGTCACTTCCAGTGGTGAGTGGCAGCCAAGGAGATCCCTATGGAGCAGCACACAGACATGGGGGCACACCAGGCCCAGATACCTGGAAACCTTTGGACAAGAGCCTTGTACCCAAGGAAGCCCTCACTGCCCCCACAGTAAAAGATTCTCAGAGGAAAGAATAATGGGGAAAAGTGGCGATGAGACATATTTAGGAAAAGCTTCTTAACAATGAGAGCTATGGAATGGGCTGCTTAGAGAGGGAGTAAGTTCCCCATCACTGGGGATCTTCAAGCAGAAGTTGCATGACTACTTCTTGTACAGTTACAGGGGGTTCCTTTCCCGTATGGGTTGGATTAGAGATTGTAGAAGTTTTCTAACACTCAGAGTTTGTGATTCAGCCAGCCCCTGTGCTTATCTTCCCAAGGATCATAAATATTAGAACAGAATTTCAGCATTCAAGGAATTCAATGCCCTTATCGTATAGATATAGAACTAGAGGCCCAGAGAAGTTCTATAATTTGTTCAAAGTCACACAGCTATTTAGAGACCCAGCCAGAATTCAAACTTCTCTGATTTTCAAACCAGTGCTCACTCTTTCATTTCCCCCTTGCAAATGTGGGAAAGGGTGATGCTGATCCCACAAGAATGACTCACTAAAGGTAGAGTCTCAAATATCAGAGTTACACCAATGGAGGAGAGAGATCTGTGAAAAGGAACCTTTCCAAAACCATCTCAAAAGGCCATCCCTGAGTGGCTAGTTTGGATTCCCAAGCTCCCTTGGTCCCTTCAGCTGAGCTTAGGAGGATGGGGAATGAGAGAGCAATGGGATAGTAAATGCTGAAGGGAAAGTACAGCATCTGCTGTTAGCAGTCAGCAGACACACATGAGGATGTGTCATGGAAACCACAATCCAGATGACCACTAGACAAAGAACTTCATGGTCATCTCTTAGTCCCACCCTTTCCTGTCTCTCTCACTTAAATTAGTCTAGTCACACAATCCATCTAAACCTCTTGGGGTGAAAGCCTTATGATACAGCATAGCCTTGGAAGCACCTGTTCCCAGAAGGAACAAAAGAGAGGCAAATCGTCCAGGAGAAAATACATGGCTCAGGAAGGTGGCACAGGTGGCACAGAGAACATGGAATTTGGAATTTGGAAGACTCATCTTCATGAGTTCAAATCCAGCCTCAGACAATTTACCTCAGTTTCCTCACCTGTAAAATTAGCTGGAGCAAACCACCTGAGTATCTTTGCCAAGAAAACACCAGTTGGGTTTACAAAGAGTCAGATAGGATTAAATGACTTAACAAGAAAACAAAAATTAACTCTTCTATGTAGTAGTTAAGGTTCTTTACAACCTGACTTCTTAACACTCCAGGTTTATTACACAATACTCTCCTCCATGCACTAACAAATCTAGCCATAGCAACAATTCTGGCCTTCTTTCTGTATTTCTCATACACAGTATTTAATCTCTGATCTCTGTCTTCACACATGTTATGCCCGCAATGTTTTTCTCCCTGCTTGCCTCTGACTCTTGGAATTCCAGGTTCCCTTCAGGTCTCTGTCTGAGCCAATATTTTGGCAGGAAACTTTTTCTTGGTTTCTCTTCCCCACTCCCAAATGTCAGTGCCTTTGCACCTAGTTATCTCATTGGTTTGTATGTGTTTTGCACATAACATTATACATATCCATTGCCAACAATCCACCCCAAGAATGTTATACTCTTAAGGACCAAGACTTTCACTTTGGATCTTGTATTTTCAGCTTAATACCTGACCCATGATGAGTGGTTAGGAATTACTTATTGGTCAGTCAATTGATTGATTATACTTAACACTTGCTTCATCAATGAAGAAGAAGAAGAAGAAGAAGAAGAAGAAGAAGAAGAAGAAGAAGAAGAAGAAGAAGAAGAAGAAGAAGAAGAAGAAGAAGAAGAAGAAGAAGAAGAAGAAGAAGAAGAAGAAGAAGAAGAAGAAATTGATTGATTATTCTGAAGATCTGGATTTGAGGTGCAGCTCCAATTCAGAAACTTAGAACTGGAAATTCCCTCAGGAGCTAACTAGTCCAACGCATACAGTGAAGAAACCCCTTTCCCATAGACCCAAAGCTGTTGGTAGTATAGTTAATTGAGTGCTAGACTAGGAATCAAGAAAACCTGGGTTCAAATCCTGCCTCAGATACTTACTGTGTGACTTTAGACAAGGCTCTCAGACTCAACTTCCTCATGTGTAAAAAGGGAATAATAATAGCACCTACCTCCCAGGATTATTGTGAGAATTAAATGAGATAATAAAGAGAGTGTCTTATAAACCTTAAAGTGGTATTTATATAAATGAGTGTTGTTTTTCTGTGAGGAAAAGAGAGGAATACAGAAGAGATCTCCGGACTCCACTAGAGTTCACTAGACTTCACAATAGCTCCCCAGACCCATTTAGAGGGAAGGGAAGAAAAAGGAATAAGTATTGCATTTATAGAGAGCCTACTATAGGCCAGTGCTAAGTGCTTTTTACAATACTAACTCATTTGATCATCACAACAATCCTGGGAGAAAGATGCTATTATTATCCCCACTTTATAGCTGAAGAAATTGAGACAAACAGTTTACTATCTGTTTGACCTTGGCCAAGTTCCTTCACCTGTGTTGAGTTTCAGTTTAAATTTACATCTCTGTCTTTCAGATTTCTTTATCTGTAAAAAAGGGAAATAGTTGTACTACCTACCTTTCAGGTCTAGAGATCAATGCTCTATAAACATTTAAAACACCATACGAATATTCTCTGTCACATTGAGGCAGGCTGCGTGTATACTTGATGGGGGTCCTAGGTGATAGGAACTGCTATAGCAACAAATAGCTCACACTCAGTCCTGTTGTATCAACGTTCAGAAAAGATGTTTGTGCAATTCCTAATGTGTGTGTAAGTGTGTGTATATATGGACATGAGTGTGTATGTGTGTATGTAGCAAACCCTGTATACTCTACTGCTGCCTCCTCTTTACTGGAAAGAATTCTGGGATCCCCAAGACTCTAAGAACCAATACTAAATTTGATGTCAAAGGACTTGAGTTTTAATCCGGTCTCTGCTCTTAAGTAATTACTCTACTTCTCTGATCTCATCTTCATCAATATACTACTATTACTATCACCACCACTACCACTACTTCTAGTACTATCACTGCTACTACTAGTACTACTACTACTACCATTACATTACATTTACACAGCACTTTAAGGTTTGCAAAGTGTTTTTCAAATATTATCTTATCCTCAAAACAACTCTGAAAGCAGTGCTATTATTATCCACATCTTACAGATGGAGAAAGTGAGGCAGAAAAAGGAAAATCAACTTGGACCACATAGCTAGTAAGTGTCTGAGGCTAGATATGATTTCAGAGAGACTCAACTCTGGGTGTAGCCCTCTATCTTAGATACCTAGCTAGGAGATTAGAATAGATCTAAGGCTATTTGAATTCTAAGCCCCCAAAGTTTAGGATATATTGGCCTAGTAAGCCAGAAAGGCTTCCAATATCGATCAAATCACAGACAGATATTAAATAATGAATTCTCTTGACCACAGTAACTAATAAAAGATGATTCTTAACAACCTGTATTTTTGGTAACCTCTATCAGAGGAAGAGTTAAGGCCTTCATTAATGAAATGGAGGTTCGTTTCAACAAATGATTCAGTTTATTCTGTAAGTAATTCTTTGCACTTGTGTGGCAAACTTATTAGAAGAATAGCTAAAATGCTAGATGACAGAATCCCAACTCTGAATGAACTTGTGCTCAAATCATGGGTTAGAGTTAATAAAATGACAGTTAATAAGTATAAATGTAAAGTCTTGCCTGCAGGTTCAAAAAGTCAATTCCACAAATATAAGACAAGGAGGGCATGCCCGGAAAGCAGTTCATGTGACAAGTACCTAAATAGCTTCATGAATAGCAAACTCAATAGGAATACCTTGCTATTACCTGGAAGGAACAAGTTAATTCTAAAATTACTTTAAGAGAGGCTCAGTGTTTGGAGGAGAGAAAAGAAGTTGGGAAATGATGATTTCAGGGAATAGTACCTGATCATTCTGTGATTCCCAACTTGAAAAGTCTCCAATCTTTTTTCTGGTTAGAAATCAGATTATTTAATCTTGTATCCTGGCTTATATTCTATTACTTGTTTTTTTTTTTTTTTTTTTTTTCAAGCATTAAAATCTGTCTCCCTCTGTATGCTAGATCCAGTGCCAAATTGAGGATGTCTGGTCCCAATTTGTTATACAATTGGCACACATTGCTTAATAAATCAATATGCTTGGAATCTTAAACTTTTGTTTCCTCATTTATCACACTACTAAGGATTCTTGTTTAGGTGAAGAGGGAACTAGATGGCACTGAGGTAAATTTCTAGCTCTAAGATTCTAAGAAATAATTCATAACATCTTCAGACTGTAATGGTACAGACTATACACAATCTTTTCTCTACTATGTATCTGTGCAGGGTACCTTTATTTTCTCCTCTTTCCCATTTTCAGCTTTTTTTATGTGTTGTCTTCTCCAATTAGAATGTAAGCTTCTTTTTTTTTTTTTAGCTGAGCTATTTTTTCAATAGTATCTTATTTTTCCAAACACATGTGGTCTAAATTTCCCCCTCTTCCCCTTTTTTTTGCTGAGGCAATTGGGGTTAAGTGACTTGCCCAGGGTCACACAGCTAGGTGTTTAGTGTCTGAGGTCACATCTGAACTCAGGTCTTCCTGACTTCAAAGCTGGTGCTCTATCCACTTTGCCACCTAGCTGTCCCTCTCCCTCCCTTCTTTACCACTTTCCTTCCCAAGATAACAAGCAACCTGACAAAGAATTTCATCCTTTTAAACATATTTCCATATTTATCATGTGCAAGAAAAATCAGACTAAATGAGGGAGAACTTATGAGAAAGAAAAAACAAACAAAAAGGAGAAAATTCTGTGTTTCAACCCATACTCATTCTCCATACCTCTCTGGATGTGATTGGCATTTTCCATCCCAAGTCTATTGGAATTTCCTTGAATCACTACATTTTTGAGAAGAGCCAGGTCCATCAGATGACTTTCTTGTTACTGTATACAATGTTCCCCTAGTTCTGCTCACTTCACTTAGTATCAATTGTGTAAGTCTTTCTAGACTTTTCCAAAATCAGCCTGCATATCCTTTCTTATAGAATAATAACTTTCCATTCCCTTCATGCACCACAACTTATTCAGTCATTCCCCAGATGAGGGCATCCACTCAATTTTTAATTCCTTGCCACTACAGAAAGAACTGCTACAGACAGAATGTAACCTTCTTTTAAAAAAAAAATAACTTTTTATTGATAGAACCCATGCCAGGATAATTTTTTACAGCATTATCCCTTGCACTCACTTCTGTTCCGATTTTTCCCCTCCCTCCCTTCTCCCCCTCCCCCAGATGGCAAGCAGTCCTTTACATGTTGAATAAGTTACAGTATATCCTAGATACAATATATAGGTGCAAAACCAGTTTTCTTGTTGCACAGGGAGAATTGGATTCAGAAGGTATAAATAACCCGGGAAGAAAAGCAAAAATGCAAACAGTTCATATTCATTTCCCAGTGTTCTTTCTTTGGGTGTAGCTGCTTCTGTCCATCCTTGATCAATTGAGACTGAATTAGCTCTCTTTATCGAAGAGATCCACTTCCATCAGAATACATCCTCAAACAGTATCGTTGTTGAGGTATACAATGATCTCTTGGTTCTGCTCATTTCACTTAGCATCAGTTCATGTAAGTCTCGCCAGTCCTCTCTGTATTCATCCTGCTGGTCAGAATGTAACCTTCTTGAGGGCAGCTCTGAATACTTGTATTTGTATCCCCAGCCTTTAGCACAGTGCCTGACACACAGTAAATACTTAACAGATACTTTTTTACTTGAAATAGAAGTGGATCCTTGCTCCTAAGATGACAGTCTAATAGAATTCTGTTATCTACACTGTTTCCTTTCCATCTGACCTGAACCTCCATGACACAGTCTACTGTTTCAAGGTAATACATATGGTGGCACCTTTTTACCTCAACCTTGATCAATACAATGACCTGTTTGTTATTCCTCAAACACTACACTCTGTCTCCGGTCTATATACTTTTATACTGGGTTTCTCTCATGTGTGAAATCTCTCCTTTCTTACCCCTTCTCTGTTCTCCTGACTTCGAGGTTCAAGTATCTCCTCTTCTATAGGAGGCCTTTCCCAGTACTCCTAGTTGCTAGTACCTCTTTAAGATTACTTTTTATCTACACTCTATGTATCCAGTTATTTACATGGGGTCTTCCTCATTAGAATGTTGTCTCCTTAAGTACTGGAACTGTTTTTGTATTGCTTTGCATCCCCACGGCTTAGCCTAGTCCTGGTACTAAATAAGCATTTTACAATTGCTTATTTTAAAAAATTATGAAAATAAATGCTTATTGACTGACTGACTAACAGTTGAAGATGGGGAAGAGGGCAGAATGCAAGGATGGGAGCCTAGGAACAAGGTCAGTGCAGAAGGAAACTCTGAAGGATGTGGATCAGGCTTTGGAAGGGGATTGTAGTGAAGAAGAGCCTGGTATCTAAGGCTAAACAGGAGACACAACCTTTTCAAAGGAGATTCAGGAGGGGCTGGGATCGGCTCCCAGGGTGAGTCAACAGGGAAGGGGAGGCGGCAGTAGAAAGCTTTGCTCTTTTCCCATTTCCCTCAGGAGAAGCAGGGAAGGGTGGGGCTGGGCTTGGCCCTGAGCACAGCCTGTGCACAATTCACTGCCCCTGCCCCCACATCTGGTCCTCCTCACCCTTCCTGGCCAGGGTTTCATTCTCATTCTTACCAGCTCATTTCAGGCTTCCTCCCTCTCTTCTCTCACCAAATACAGATAGGGCAGGAGAAAGAGAATCATGGGATTTAGAGTCATAGAGATACAGATGAGGAAACCAAGGCCCAATGAAAAATGACTTCCCAAAATTAATGTAATGAAGGAAGATTCAAATCTAGATCTTCTGATCCCAAATATAGGATTTTTTCCATCACCCCAAGCTGGAAGAGGCAAGAGCAAGTGGGATAGATTCACAGTTATTCAATAGAGATGACATTTATTAGATACCTATATATTCAGAGCCACATGCCAGGAAGTAGAAAAGGTAAAAAATGTAAAGGGTGCCACTTTGCAGGTGAGCGTTCTCATTCTCTCTCTCCTCTTCTCTCTCTCTCTCTCTCTCTCTCTCTCTCTCTCTCTCTCTCTCTCTCTCTCTCGCTCTTGCTCTCTCTCTCTATCTTTCTCTGTCTGTGTCTGTCTGTCTCTCTCCTCTCTCTTTCTCTATCTCTAATTGTCTCTCTTTCTCTCCTCTCTCTCTTGCTTCACTTTCTCTCTGTGTCTGTCTTTCTCTCTCTCTCCTCTTTCTCTCTATCTCTCATTGTCTACCTTTCTTTCTTCTCTCTCTCTCTAGGTCTGTCTCTCTCTCCTCTCTCTCACACACATACATACACACACACATAAACACATCCCACATCTCCTCTGACTATAGCACATCCCATTGGAACATTTTCAAAATAAGGTCCTCTGGACATCTTGATGATACATTTGGCTCAGCATCTCAGGATTACTGTCTGGTCACTTATGCTTAGGGAAAGAAACACAAAGCAGAAGAAGCATTATTTTTTCCTGTCATTTTAGCCAATCTGAGAGGAGTAGATGGCTACTATCTTGGATTAGAGACCATCTAATCTAATCTCTACTTGAATAAGAGTCTTCTCTTCACCTTTTGTTCCAATTTTCCCTCCCTTCCCCCACACCCTCCCCTTAAAGGCAAGTAATCCAATATATGTTAAACATGATATAAATATATGTTAAATCTAATGTATGCATACATATTTATACACTTATTGTGCTCCATAAGAAAAATAAAATCAAACCATTTAAAAAGAAGAAGCAAAATAAAATGCAAGCAAACAACTTTAGATATGGATATAGGCTCACCTACAACAATACATGCCCTAAATATCATACATGGGCTACTGTCCTCGGTGGGAAAGGGAAGAAGAAGCTCTTCCTCTATGATAGGAAGTTCCAGAGAGAGTTCCAAATCATGTATTCAGAAAAGGGAAAGGAGAGAATGCAAGAGAATAGAGACACTCAGTTTAAGATGCTGCTGAGTGAGCCATTTTTCCTGGCTTAATGTCCAATTTCCTTTGACACATCATCTTGACTTGTAGCAGAGGAGGAACCAAGAGACTAGTGAAAAAGTTGCTTCCTCAACCCAACATACAAATCTTCAAGTATTCACATGCAACCCGCCCCCCCCAGAAGTAGCCTGGGGAGCTCAGCTTAATTCCATCTGTATTCCATGGATACTCCTGGAACTCATTATATAGCAATGGGATAGGACACAAATGGAGACAACCATAATCAACAATATTAGCTACATAATATTTTTATTAAAACTTTTTATTTTTCAAAACATATGCATGGCAACATTAGCCTTTGCAAAACCTTGTGTTCCAATTTTCCCTCCCTTCCCCCACACCCTCCCCTAAATGACAAGTAATCTAATATATGTTAAATATGATAGAAATATAAGTTAAATCTAATGTGTGCATACATATTTATACACTTATTGTGCTCCATAAGAAAAATAAAATCAAACCATTAAAAAAAAAGAAGCAGCAAAATAAAATGCAAACAACAACAACAAAAAGTGAAAATGCTATGTTGTGAACCATATTCAGTTCCTACAATCCTCTCTCTGGGTGTAGATGGTTTTCTTTATCACTGAACAATTGGAACTGGCCTGAATCATCTCACTGCTGGAAAGAGCCACATCCATCAGAGTTGATCATCGTCTTGTTGCCTTATGTAATGATCTCCTGGTTTTGCTCATACAGCATTGGTTTTTGCTCACTCAGCATTGGTTCATGTAAGTTTCTCCAGGCCTCTCTGAAGTCAACCTGCTGGTTGTTTCTTATAGAACAATAGCATTCCATAACATTCATATACCATAATTTGTTCAGCCATTCTCCAATTGAAGGGTATCCACTCAATTTCCAGCTTCTAGCCACTACAAACAGGGCTCCCACAAATATTTTTGCACATGTGGGTCCCTTTCTCTCCTTTAGAAGCCCAGCAGAAACATTGCTGGATCAAAAGGCATGCCCAGTTTGGTAGCCTTTTGGGCATAGTTCCAAATTGCTCTCCAGAATGGTTGGATCCCTTCACAGTTCCACCAACAATGTATTAGTGTCCCAGTTTTCCCATATCCTTTCCAACATTCATTATTTTTTCATCTTAGCCAATCTGAGAGGTGTGTAGTAGTTTCACAGAGTTGTCTTAATTTATATTTCTCTGATCAATAGTGATTTAGAGCACCTTTTCATATGACTAGAAATAGTTTCAATTTCTTTGTCTGAGAATTGTCTGTTCATATCCTTTGACCATTTATCAATTGGAGAATGGATTGAATTCTTATAAATTTGAGTCAATTCTCTATATATTTTAGAAATGAGGTCTTTATCAGAACCCTTAAATGTAAAAATGTTTTGCCAGTTTATTGTTTCCCTTCTAATATTGTCTGCATTAGTTTTGTTGGTACAAAAACTTTTCAACTTAATATAATCAAAATTATCTATTTTGTGACCAGTAAAGATCTCTAGTTCTTTGGTCACAAATTCCTTCCTCTTTCATAGATCTAAGAGGTAAAATATCTTATGTTCTTCTAATTGTTTATAATATCATTATTTTTTATTAAAGCTTTTTATTTACAAAACATATGCCTGGGTAATTTTTCAATGACCCTTGCAAAGCCTTCTGTTCCAAATTATCCCCTCTTTCCCCCACCTCCTCCCCTAGATGGCAGGTAGTTCAATACATGCTAAATATGTTAAAATATATGTTAAATCCAATATATAATATCATTCTTTATGTCTAGCTCATGAACTCATTTAGACCTTATCTTGATATATGGTATTAGATGTATGTCAATGCCTAGTTTGTTCTATACTAGTTTCCAATTTTCCCAGCAGTTTTTGTCAAATATTGAATTCTTATCTCAAAAGCTGGGATCAAACACTAGATTACTATAGTCATTGACTATTTTGTCCTGTGAACTAATCTATTCCATTGATCAACTAGTCTATTTCTTAGCCAGTACCAAATGGTTTTGATGATCGCTGCTTTATAATATAGTTTTTAGCTACATAATCTTAATGTAGTACTTGAGATTTGCAATTGAATTTCAGAACCTACTCATGTTTCCCCACCCTGAGGTAAGTGGTATTATTTTCTCCATTTTACAGATGAAAAAAGCTATAGAAGAAAGAGGTTAAGAGATTAAATGACTTGCAAACAGCTAATAAGTGTCTGAAATGGAATTTTAAAATAAGGCTTTTCAGATTCCAAATTCAGCACCCTATACCTATATGGTATAGATGACAAGATTCCTTTCTTACATTCTATCAAAAGTACATAGGGATAGCTAGATAGCACAGTGGATGGAACATTGGCCCTGGAGTCAGGAGGACCTGAGTTCAAATCCAACCTTACACACCAGCTGTATGATCCTGGGCGAGTCACATAAGAAAGGCAACATTCAATATTAAGTTGATCATTACTAACAAAGGAAAGATCATCAGTTTCTTCCTGGAATAGGGGATGTTTGAATTGCTCTTTAGAGATGGCTAGGAATGTAAGTAATTCCTGTATTATTGTTTGGTAAGAAATGACCAACAGGAGGATTTCAGAAAGGCCTGGAGAGACTTTCACAAACTGATGCTGAGTGAAAATGAGCAGGACCAGGAGATCATTATATACTTCAATAACAATACTATATGATGACCAATTCTGATGGTCCTGGCCACCCTCAGCGATGAGATGAACCAAATCAGTTCCAATGGAGCAGTAATGAACTGAACCAGCTACGTCCAGCGAAAGAACTCTGGGAGATGAATAAGAACCATTATATTGAATTCCCAATCCCTATATTTTTGCACACCTGCATTTTTGAGTTCCTTCACAGGCTAATTGTACAATATTTCAGAGTCCGATTCTTTTTGTACAGCAAAATAACGGTTTGGTCATGTATACTTATTGTGTATCTAATTTGTATTTTAATATATTTAACATCTACTGGTCATTCTGCCATCTAGGGGAGGGGGTGGGGGGAAGGAGGGGAAAAATTGGAACAAGAAGTTTGGCAATTGTCAAGGCTGTAAAGTTACACAAACATATAACCTGTAAATAAAAGGCTATTAAAATAAAATTTAAAAAAACAAGTAAGTAATTCCTGGCAGTGGAGCTCAAACTTTTCTATGTAGGAAATAAACAGTTACTGAAGATTTTCAGCTTGAGACTTGGCCAGATTTATGCTTCAGGAAGACTAATTGGGCATCATGTGAAGGACAGTTAAAGAGAGGGGAGGTGGGAAATTGCTCCAACCATATTATTAAGTACTTAGTAGATGCCAGATACAATGCTAAATAATGGGATTAGCCCAAAGAAATGCAAAAATACAATCCATTCCCTCAGAAACTAACATACTAAAAGAGAAGACAAAACACAAAGACATACAGATAGAAGAGGTAGTTCCATGTTCAAGGAACAGCAAGAAATTCTTTACAATTGATTGAAGTGTAAAATTTAAGTCACCAGGATAGGTAGGAAAGGTCAAGGTTGTAAAATGCTTTAAATGCTAAACAGAGGATTTACATTTGATCCTGGAGGTAATTAGAAAATCACTGGAATTTATTGATTAAGGGCTGACATGGTCAGAACTACACTTTAGGAAAATCACTTTAACAGCTTAGTGGAAGATGAGTTGGAATACTCCCCATTAGAGCAGATATGAGGTTGAATTGAGCTCCCAGTCTACTTCAGGGGATGCCTATGGTTCCATCTTAAAGGAATCTGCATTGGATTGAAAAAACAATCCCTTTATTAGTCTCTTGGTCCCTATGTGCCACAGGTCAATGTTCTTACTACAGGGACACCAGTGAAAAGCCTAAGGCGCAATAGGCAATGTGGCAGGTTGGTAGCACAGTGAATAAAAAATGAAGTTCTCAGGAGGGCATGAGTTCAAATCCTTTCTGAGGACCCCTGACTCAGAAAGTCAAAGCCAAAAAGACTTAAATTTAAATCCTGCTGCAGACAATTGTTAGCTGTGTGATTCTGGCAAGTCACTTCAGTTTGAGTGATTAGGAAGACTGCAGTGTCATTAACAGTGACTAGAGAAGTGAGGAAGAAGGGAGGCTTTGGGCCAAAAGAGAAAATGCTCTGTTCTGGATAGTTTGAGTATGAGATGTCTATGGAACATCCAATGGAAGATATTCAAAAGGCAATTGGTTATGTGGAACTGCAACTCAGGAGACAGATTAGGGCTGGATATCTTCTGGGAATTATTTACAAAGAAAAGATACTTGAACCCAATATCACCTAGTGAGATAGTGTAGAACAAAGGGGTCAAGTGACACCCTGGACTAGATGGGCCTGAACCTTAAGATTAAAATGTAATTAGGAAACATTTAGCAAAATAAATAAAAGTACAACAGAACATAGATAATGTTAATGTGTTGTTGTCTGTGTCAATATTTGGTCTTCAGAGATTCTTACTATTAAGTGGCCCCATTTGAGTTTGACACAGTCTCCATTTGAAGGTACAGGAAAGAGAAAAGTGAACCCAAAACAGATTCTGGGGGAAGTAGGTGTGACCTGAATATAAATATAAAGCCATCAAAGGAAACTAAAGAAGTGGTCAGATAGGTAGAAGAACTAAGAGAAAGCAACATTAAACAATCTTGAAAAGTTAAGAATATCTGGAAAGAAATGTCTGATGGTATGGGAAAGGGGAAGGAATAAGCAACTCCTATTTTCCAGGGACTAGAATAAGCGCTTTTGAAAACAAATTATATTTAATCCTCACAATAGCCATCGAGGTAGAAGTTATTATTATCCTCATTTTATCATTGAGAAAACTAAGGCAAACGAATGTTAAGTGACTTATCCATGCATGGTCCCAAAGTGTCTAAGGTTAGATTTAGGCTTCTCATTCAAAGTCCAGTGCTCTATCCAGCCACTCAAAGGATCAAAGTCATCATATTTAACACGATCATGCTGCTCACTAGTCATTGTCAGGTTATACCTCCTTGTATACTTTCCCAACCCTTCTCCCCTGGAAACTACTAGATCTGGGAACAGTAATTGCATGTCAATAAATGATTTCATTCATTATCCTTTGGCTTTGACCAAAATACCTCTACCCAGCTTTCACAGTACTATGAGGCATTATCTTCCTCCTGTTAAATTATAAGCTCCTTAAGGGTTGACTTTATTTTTTGCATTTTTGTATTCATAGGCCTAGTTCTTATTTTAAAAATAATAATAGCTTTTGATTTTTCAAAATACATGCAAAGGTAGCTTTTAACATTCATCCTTGCAAAACCTTGTGTTTCAAATTTTTCTCCCTCCCTTTTCCCCATCCTCCTCCCTTAGACAACAAGAAATCCAATATATGTTAAACATGCACAATTCTTCTAAAGGTTATTTCCACATCTATCATGCTGCACAAGAAAAATCAGATCAAAAAGGAAAAAAAGATGAGAAAGACATAAGCAAACAAGCAACAACAAAAAAGGCGAAAGTACTATGTTGTGGTCCACACTCAGTCCCCACAGTCCTCTTTCTGGGTGCAGATGATTCTCTATCACAGGTCTGAATCATCTTGCTGTTAAAAAGAGCCACATCCATCACAGTTGATCATCACATAATCTTGTTGCCATGTACAATGATCTGGTTCTGTTCACTTCACTCAGCATCAGTTCATGTAAGTCTCTCCAGGACTCTCTGAAACCATCCTGCTGATCATTTCATGTAGAACAATCATATTCCATAAATTCATATATCATAACTTATTCAGCCATTCTGCAACAGATAGGTATCCATTCAATTTCCAGTTTCTTGCCACTACAAGGGCTGCTACACATATGGGTCCTTTTATCTTTCTTTATGATCTCTCTGGGATATAGGCCCAGAAGAGACACTGCTGGTCAGAGTATGCACAGTTTGATAGTCCTTTGGGCATAGTTCCAAATTGTGTAGCCCTACTTCTTAACACAGTGCCTGTCACATAGTAACCATGTAATAAATAAATGCTTTTTCATTCATTCATTGAATGAAATAGAAATAGAAAAAAGCCTTAGAGGTCATCTAATCTAACTTTCTCATTATACAGATGAGGAAATTCATGCCCAAGAGGTTTAAAAAGTGACCCAGAATCACAGAACTAATTGGTATGTGTGGCAATGTTCACCCCAGGTTCTCCTGACTGTTGGTCTAGAGTTCTACTCGCTATTTTAAACTTGCTGCCTCTGGACTCAAACTGAATAGGAGAAATAAGAGAAAGGAGATAGCCAAAGAATAGTTAAGGGAATATCTTTGTATAAGGACAATTTGTCTGTAAGTGAATGTTGAATTAGAGGGTGGAGAATGTAGAGAAGTGAAAGAGGGAGGAGCAATAATGGTATATTGCATTAGAGCAGGGATTCTTAACCTTTTCTCTGCCATCGACCAAAGTCTTTGACAATCTGATGAAACCTCTGGACTTTTGGAATCATGTTCTCAAATGCATAAAAGAAATAGAATTACAGGTTGAAATAGGCTTATTAAAATGTAAGAAAAAGTTAATAACCAAGACAATCCAAGGTCATGGATTATAGGCTAAAAACCCCTGTGCTATAAGTTCTCTGAGGTCCTTTTCAGCTCTGACATTCTTTCTCCCTCACTTAATAAGATTTTGTTTTTTCCAGTTGCGTGTGTTTAGGGACAGTTTAATTCTCTGAGACCCTCCACAGCTGTGGATCATAACATCTGAAGGAGTTTCAGGGCAGCCTTTGCTGACACAGGTATTGCAGACTGGGAATGAGATAAACTGGAGGCAGAGGGAAGCGGAGAGAGGTCAGACAATGCAAGGGCCTCTCAGTCAGAGAGGTCAGAGAACAGCAATTGCCTCTCAGTCTCCTTGTATCATCCTGTCACAGAAGGAGATCCATTCTGCAGGTCTGGGTTGTATCTCCAGTAGCCACTGTCAGGTGGCTCCTGTATGACAACATGCATGTAAAGATAGTTTTCAATATTCACTTTTATAAGATTTTGAATTCCAAATTTTTTTCTCCCTCCTTCTCTCTCCTCCCCATCACCAAGATGGCAGGCAATCTGATAAAGGTTATAAATGCACAATCATATTAAACATATTTCCATATTGGTCATGTTGTGAAAGAAGATCAGAATAAAAGAGAAAAACACGAGAAAGAAAAATAAATAAATAAAAGTGCAAATAGTATGCTTTGATCTGCATTCAATCTCCACAGTTCTTTCTCTGGATGTGGATGGCATTTTTTATTATGAGTATTTTGAAATTGTCTTAGGTCAATGTGTTGCTAAGGAAAAGTTAAGTCTATCATATTTGATTATCATACTAATGTTGTTACTGTGTGCAGTGTTCTCCTGGTTCTGCTTACTTCACTCAGCATCACAACAGTTCATGTTAAGACTTTCCAAGTTTTTCTGAAATGAGCCTCATCTTTTTTTTTTTTTTTCCCTTGAGGTAATTGGGGTTAAATGACTTGCTCAGGGTCACACAGCTAGAAAGTATTAAGTGTCTTGAGTTCGGATTTGAACTTGGGTCCTCCTGACTTCAGGGCTAGTGCTCCACCCATTGTGCCATCTAGCTGTCTCCTGCCCATCTCTTTTTTTATATTACAACATATACCACAACTTGTTCAGTAATTTCCCAATTGATGGGATCAATTTTTTTTTTCCAATTTGCCAACACAAAAAGTCAGCTCTGACATTCTAAGGATCCATATGGATACACACAGATTTCTGGAACATTAGAGTTGGGAAGGAATCTTAGAGGTTATTTAATCCAACATCATCATTTTTTAAAAAGGAAACACGTCCGTTGGGAGGAGCCTCTTGCCCCCAGTGCCTCTGCCACAACTAGTCAATGGCAGAGCAGGTATTGGGGATCCAAATTTGTTTCCTCCCAATGCTCAGTGGCTTCCTCTCCCCAAGAAAATCACAAACATAGTGATAGGCAATCATATGTCCTCAGTTCTTGATGAATCCCACTCCTGTCCCTTCTTCAAGGCAGCTAAAATGGAGTTAGGGTTGGGGTTGAGACTGAGGCTGAGGCAGGGAGAGTCTGATGATGTCACTACTTTAGCTCCCAGAGTTGCATCTGCAGTATGGGGCACCACATCACACCCTAGAAAGTAAAGGAGAAAAGTCCTTCCCAGGAGCAGCCAAAACAAGAACCCTGACCCTGCTGCTCCTTGGCCATCAATCTATCAAAACTGACTTTTAAGCTCCATGCTCCGGGAAGAAGGCCTCTGCCCTTTGGTTTTTAGTCTCATCTGTGTGACCTTGGATAAGGCATTTAACCCAATTGGCGTCATGGTATAATGAGGTGAGCACTGGATTGGGCATCAGAGGACTCAAGGTTGAATCAAATACTTAAATTCAGAAGTCTTTAAAGTTCACTTTGTCCAAAGCTCTCTTTTTGTATATGAGGCCCAGAAAGGGTATGTGATTTGTTGAGATCACAGAGTATTTTAAGGGGCAAAGACTGCAATGTGCTTCATTGTAAACAGGCTAGATGTCTTTTTTTAGAACTACATTTTGCTCAAAATCCTCAAGTCCTCCAGAGTAAAGTCATAAAGCAGAATTCATAGATCCTCTGTTGTTGATTTTTTTTTAAAGAAAGAAAAACTCTAATTGCACCCCCCCCCCAAAAAAAATGCATGCCTTTTGTCTGGATCTCCTTGAAAGACTTTGCTCCTTCACTGAAACACAAAGAATTTCATTTAGGAGTCAGTCAACAAAAGTTTCTCAAGTTCTTTTTAAGTACCAGGCATTGTGCTAAGTACTAGAGATATAAAGAAGAGCAAAAGACAGTCCTATATCTTAAGGCCCTAACCGGGCCCCTATATCTTAAGTCCTAAATCTAACAGGGAGATAACATGTCAACCATTCTGAACAAACAGATATATGCTGAAGAGAATCAACAAAGAAAAGGACTAGCCTTCTAGTGGACATTTTAGGGATCCAGAAGCTTCAGGGTCCACAGCACAGAAAAGGTTAATAACCCACCTGCCCCACTACCACCATCCCCCGAGTATAATACAGCACTAGGAGCATTAAGAAAAGCTTTTTATAAGAACATTATTTCAGAAAGAAAAGGCACCCAGACCACATATTGACTTAGTTTTAAATATCCCCCACTGTGGAGGGGTATTTTTATCTATTTTTTGTTAAATATTGTCCAATTCCATTTAATATGATAGGTCTTTGGTTGTAAAAGGTAGCACAAAACATTTTGCTGAGGAAATCTGCCTACTTCAACCAGCCCATATAAAACTTAGATCAAAAATGACTCTTTAGAGACTAATATAATCCCTCATTTAAAAAAGATGTTATTAATGCCTTTTGCTTTTTTGTAATGCAGTCATTTCTATCAGTACCTCCTTTCCCCTTCCAGAATGAACTTTAGAAAAGCAACTAAACAGAAATACAGTAACTGGTACAGTAACAAAGTCTGATAATGGACACATTCTGCCATGCTGGTCCCTCAACTCTCTGCCTTTAGGAAATCATTGTAGACTTTGAGTTGGAAATTGTAATAATAATAGGTAACATTTATCAGCTAGGAGGTACAGTAGGATGTTAGACTTGGAGTCAAGAACTCCTGAGTTCAAATCCAATTTAAGATACTTCCTAACTGTGTGACTCTGGGCACACAGCTTCTGTCTTAGTTTTCTCATCAGTAGATAGTACAATGATAGCACCTGTTTCTTAGGGTTGTAGTGAGGATCAAATGAGCTATTTGTAAAAAATATTACATAAATGTTACCTATTATTATATAATGTTTTAAGATTTGCAAAGCATTTTTATATATCTTGACAGACTTTTTTTTTTTTAATTTTTATAAAGGAGGATTCACCTGTGTCTTGTTCAGGTTTACATAGGGCATGCAATCAGGATTTAAACCTAATTGGCCCTCCCATGCTACATCACATTGACAAGCCTAGCTCAGCAAGTCGTTTGGGTCTGATGAAACAAGGACTGGGCTTCAAAGTCCAGGTTGATAATCCCAGTTTTCCATTTACTAGCTGCCGCTCTTGGCCCAAGCACTTAAAAGCCCAAGGATGGACCGTAAGGGTCTTCATTTATGACCTGAACTTCGGTTTCCCAGTTTATAAAATAGGGATCATGCAAAATACCTACTTCCTCCTCTTCTTAGTGGTCAGTAGTACTTTCCCCCTCCTCACATTATTTTGTTTTTACTAAATCGGTGTACAATTTAACACTCAGTTTTAAGTTGGAGCTGCAAGAGCCGCCTCTTTGACTGGAGATGTATCTCTTCTCCCACTTCCACCTCCCCACTAGGAGAAAGTATGATCTTTAAGGGCAGAGCCTCTGGGAATTTGTCCTTGTATCCTAGTGCGGGTTACAATGGTTTGTAAATAGTGGCAATTTACCAGTTGTTGGATTAATGAATAAATGAATGACTTTCCAGGAAACGTGTGGGGAAGGCACTTTGTGAAGCCATAGAAAGGCTATCAATCCTTCGGATAAAGACCCGAGAGAACTGTTGTCCTTTTGAGCCTAATCCAACCCCGCCTGAGTTGGGGGCAGGGGTTATTGTTTGTTCTCTCGCGGCCCGGAGTAGCCCGTCCCTAACCGGGCCCCAGCTGCTGAGTCAGTGACGAACTCCCGGGGAAGGAAGCGAGGGCGAGGTTTTTCTCCAGAACCAGGTGGCAGGAGGAGCTGGTTTGGAGACTCGCAGGATACAATCCCCGCCCTGCGATCGGGGGACACATGCAGAGGAAGCAAATTATTGTAGTGAATGAACCAGTAGAGATAGTCTACTTTAGGTCAAAGGACAGGATATGAGATAGAACAAAAACTCCAATCCAAAAGATCTGGAGGCTCCAACGGAAGGTGTAGGTGGAATCGCAGGGGGAAGGAGGGGGCTTCCCTTTTGGTGGGTATCGAAGCGTTGGTTTTGGAACCAGAAGGGATCCCAAGATCATATAAAGTAATCCAGTGCTATTCATTTTCCCAGGAGATCGTGATGGGGGAAGGACTACTGGCCTGGGAATCTGGAGATCTGTAGGCTGATCCGAGCGCTGCCACCGATTTTCACTGTGACTCGTTTGGCCTTTCTGCCCCTCAGTTTCATCATCTGTAAAATGAGTGGGTTGGATGATTTCTAAGACATCTTCTAGGTTTAGATCTTATTTTCTTCCTCTGCTATCTCCCGAGCAGATCGCTTAAAGGGAGATATAAATTCGGGCAGTTATCGCCTTTAAAACTTTTCTCCCCCATTCACTTCAATAAACATTTATTTTTTTTAATAAAGCTTTTTATTTTCAAAATATATGCACGGATAATTTGACAACATTGATTTTTGCATAGCCTTGTGGTTCAGATTTTCTTCTCCTTCCCCCCATCCCCTCCCCTAGATGGCACACAATCCAATATATGCTAAACGTTAAAATATATAAACATTTATTAAGCGCCTACTATGTGTGTCAGGCTCTGTCCTGGTGTTACAAAAAGCCATCACTGCCCTCAAGGAGTCTACAGTCTAATGGGGGAGATAACACGCACACAATTATCTACAAAGCAAACTAGCTGAAATTTGCGGAAGGTTATTAAGGGTGTTTAGAAAAGGCGAAGGAAGGGACTGAGGCATGAACGGGCAGTGATTTGAACCGTGGACCCGACTCTAGAGCAAAAAATCTGGGGGTATTTGAGGGGCAATCAAGGTCGATATGTCTCTAGGTTGGCTCAGCTCTGCCCGCTCCAGCCAGGTTCAGCTCTGCCCCGGGCTAGAGAAGCCGCCCTCGCTGTATCTGTGTCTGTATCTATCTGTCTGTGTTTCTGTCTCTCTCTGTCTCTGTATCTCTATCTCTGTGTGTGAATCTGTATCTCTGTCTTTGTCTTTCTCTCTGCGTCTCTGTCTCTGTCTCTGTCTCTCTGTGTGTCTCTGTGTCTCTATGTCTTTCTGTGTCTCTCTGTTTCTCTGTGAGTGTGTGTCTGTCTCTCTGTGTCTCTATGTCTTTCTGTGTCTCTCTGTCTGTTTCTCTGTGAATGTGTGTGTGTGTGTCTGTCTCTCTGTGTCTCTATGTCTTTCTGTGTCTCTCTGTTTCTCTGTGAATGTGTGTGTGTCTGTCTGTCTGTTTCTCTGTGTCTCTGTCTTTCTGTGTCTCTGTTTCTCTGTGAGTGTGTGTGTCTGTCTGTCTCTCTGTGTGTCTCTGTGTCTCTGTCTTTCTGTGTCTCTCTGTTTCTCTGTGAGTGTGTGTGTCTGTCTGTCTCTCTGGGTGTCTCTGTGTCTCTGTCTTTCTGTGTCTCTCTGTTTCTCTGTGAGTGTGTGTGTGTGTCTCTCTGTCTCTCTGTGTGTCTCTGTATCTCTGTCTTTCTGTGTCTCTCTGTTTCTCTGTGAGTGTGTGTGTCTGTCTGTCTCTGTCTCTCTGTGTGTCTCTGTATCTCTGTCTTTCTGTGTCTCTGTTTCTCTGTGTCTCTGTTTCTCTGTGAGTGTGTGTGTCTGTCTGTCTCTGTCTCTCTGTGTGTCTCTGTATCTCTGTCTTTCTGTGTCTCTCTGTTTCTCTGTGAGTGTGTGTGTCTGTCTGTCTCTCTGTGTCTCTATGTCTTTCTGTCTCTCTGTTTCTCTGTGAGTGTGTGTGTGTGTCTCTCTGTCTCTCTGTGTGTCTCTGTCTTTCTGTGTCTCTCTGTTTCTCTGTGAGTGTGTGTGTCTGTCTGTCTCTGTCTCTGTCTCTCTGCCTCTAAAGTGAGACTGAAAAGGACGAGGAGACCCCTCGGAGGCTGCACAGCTGGGGCTTTCCCTTCTTCCGCTTGCGGCTAAGCCCGGAGTGTAGCTGCCCAGCCGGTCACGCCAGCCGCCTCTTGGGGGCGGAAGCTCCCCGGAGCCCTCTGACACACTTAGAGAACCAAGGACAAGCTGCAACCTCAGAGTCCTAGGCGCGGAACACCCAGGCTCGCGCCTCACCCCACCCCCCGGGGAAATCCATATTCTTTGCGACTCCTCGTGGCCGTGGCCGGGTACTACATCACCAGAGGGTGTCCCGGGACAGAATTTCGCACCGTCTGTTTCCTAAAGTTTTAGAATTAGAAGGAGTAGAGACCCTTTAGCCCGGCGCCACACCCCACTTTTAGTTTATGAATATCAATATTCAAGCTGAAAGGGGCTCGCTTTTTCCGGGTGAGGAAACTGAGGCAACTTGCTCAAACCCGAGAGGATTAAGTGACAGAGGCATAATTTGCTGCTCAGTTCTTTCTATTGCTCCCAAGATGGGAGAATTGGAGTCAAACGGGGGAAGCGATGCATTTCAGGTCACCTGCACCTAGCGAGGGGCAAAGCTGGGCTTAAATTTTTCCTCTCTTGCAGACCAACCTTCCGTAAATACCGTTTTTATTTGGATAATAACAGCTGACATTTGCATAGCATTTTATGGTTTGCAAAGTGTTTTCTCTCAGAATCCCATTTACGTCTCATTGTCAGAGTAATGTAGATACCACTGGTGTTGTTATCCGGTTTTCCTAAGGAGGAAACTGAGTTTAAGTGATTTACCCGAAGTCACAGTTCCTAAGAACCAGAGGAGAAAACCGCAGATCTTAAAACGGAAGGGACCTTAGAGTCCAGACAAATCCCTCATATTACAGATGAGGAAACTGAGGCTCTCAGAGAAATGACTTGCCCAAAGTCTCTCACATTTATCACCTATGCTTAGACTGACTTCCTCACCCTTAGTCGTGTTCATCTCTTTGTGATCCCATTTGGGATTTTCTTGCAGAGATACTGGACTGCTTTGCCATTTCGTTCTTCAGCTCATTTGACAGATGAGGAAACTGAGGCAAGCAGGGTTAAGTGATTTGCTCGGGGTTACATGATTTGTTCAGGGTTGCACAGCTAAGTGTCTGAGGTCAGATTTGAACTGAAGAAGATAAATCTTCCTGACTCCAGGCCTGGCACGCTCTGCACTTCATGTCTAGCTATCCCTCATCCTTACTTAAGGCTTTTGAAGTTTTTCCTTTCCTTCAAGGCTCAAGTCCAGTGTCCTTTCTCTTTACCCAAGATAAAATTGACTTTTTTTTCTCTTTTTCTCATAGTACTTTCTTTGTTTGGAGCTTTCCCTTAGCCCAAACACTTTCTCCCTGATCTCATACTAATCAATCAACTAGGCATTTATTAAACACTCAACTATGCTAAGTCCTGAGAGAGTAAAGAAAAAAAAAAAAACATTTCCTGACAAAAGAACATATTTGTTTATAGGTTATGCTCTTTTTATTACATCATAAACTTTCGATTGCATATATTTAACCTATATCCAATAACTTGCTATCTAGGGGAAGGGAGGGAGAGAGGGAGAAAAATTTGGAACACTAAGGTGAATGGTGAATGGTGAATGATGAAAAGGTGAATGTTGAAAACTATCTTTGCATATATTTGGAAAAATAAAATGCTATTTAAAAATGAAATAAAATGATTTTAAAAGATTGTAAACTTCCTTTGGGATAGAGACAGTATTTTTCATCTTCATATATGCAGCATTCATCAGTATTTTGCATATGGATACTAAAAATTTTTTTCCAATAAGAATTAAAATAATTTCCATTTCTATTACCCTTTAAGAATTACAAAGCACTTTCAACAAAACTATAAATAAGGTCTTTCCTTCTTTCTTTCCTTCCTTCCTTTCTTTCTTCCTTCTTCCCTTCCTTCTCTCTCTCCTTCCCTCCCTTTCCTCTTTCTTCCATATGATTCCAGTTGGCATACAAATGTGAGGTGGCACAATGAATAGAATTCTGGACTTGGAGGCAAGAAAACCTCAGTTAGAATCCTTTCTACTTTCCAGCCTTACTAGGTGGGCAAGTTATTTATCCTGTCAGCCCCAGTTTCCTCCTCTGCAAAATGGGCATAATAACATGAGAGAATGTTTGTAAATCATCTTAAGACCTTAAAGTGCTCTCTAAATGTTAGCTCTAGAGAAGCTGAGCCACTTGTGGGAGCCTGGCAGACTTAGAGGGTTGTGCAGGGCTCTGACTCCTGGTCTCACAGCCAGTACAATAATTTGACCCTGGGCTCCTTTGACTCTAAGACCAGACCCCTCTCCACTTGTCAATAGAAGTGTGAGTAACATCATTTTAAAGGTATTGAGGTTCAACCCAATTGGGTGACTTTCCCAAGACAACCCAAGGTGACTTTCTCAGCTAGGGAATATCAGAGTTGTGATTCAAACCCTATTCAATCCCCCTGTTTCTAAGTCCAGCATTTATTATTCACTACATTTTCCTAGTCCTCAGAAGGACTAGGAGAGACTCAGGCTGGAGTTAGACTCTTGAGGAACATTCTGGCTGCCTCAGGTTAGGGCAAATGTTCCCATGAGGTGGAAGGACTAACACTGCTTGAAGTTTTCCTTAGTTCTGTGGCCTAGAATAGGCCTCAGGCCTGTCGGAGCTTTGAAGTGCCCCTGTCCCTTGGGAAGAACTGGGGATGAAAGGATTATTTGGCCTAGGCCTGAGATGTTACTGTTGTTCTTCCTTGATTTTTGAAGAGGACTGAACATCACAAGGATGATGTCTTGATTTATGAGTTAATTGACTTTTAATGAGACAGAACCACAGCAAAGTTATCAGCTTCACTCTCTCCAGTGGCAAGACAAAAGTCAGGAAAATTGGCAATGACTGGTCTGAGATACATACCTTCCAGAAACTACTGATGAACATCTCAGCCAATCTCTTTGGGCAATGGTAGATACAGAGATTAGGGCCAGAGGCCAAGTAGAACAACCCTCCCACCACCACCACATTTCCTATGGTGTCCCCTCAGATCCTATTAGATACATCCCAGAATTCTACACTAATGTATCCTGGGAATAGCAGTGCCACCTTCTCCAGTAAGTTTTCCTGTAGCCATTGTTAGTTGGTCAGCAAGCGTTTAAGTATCCACTGTGTACTAGACACCACTCTAAGTTGTGGAGATAAAAAGAAAGGCAAAAATCCTGCCTTCAGGGAGCTCACATACTAATGGAGGAGACAACATATAAAATATGTTAGGGGTGGGGGGGTTGAAGGGGAGAAGCAATCAGAATTAAGTGACTTGCCCAAAGTCACATAGCTAGCGTGTGAGGCCAAATTTGAACTCAGCTGCTCCTTTTTATTTATTTTTATTTTTTTAATCCTAAATTAACCCTAAATAAACTTTTTTATTGTAAGTTTATTTATTTTTAATACATATTGCTTTATGAATCATGTTGGGAAAGAAAAATCAGAGCTAAAGGAAAAAAATCATGGGAGAGAGTAAAGAAACAAAAAAGAAGTGAACACATATTCAATCTCTTTAGATTTTTTTCTGGATGCAGGTGGCATTTTCTGACCAAAGTCTTTTGAGATTGTTTTGGATCACTGAACCATTGAGAAGAACCAAACTTTTCATAGGTGATAATCGCACAGTCTTGACGTTAGTATGTACAATATATTCTTGGTTCTGCTTGTTTTATCCAGCATCAGTTCATGTAAATCTTTTCTATAATCAGCTTTTTCATTATTTTTATAAAACAATAATACTTCAGTAGCTTATTCAATCATTCCCCAACTGATGGGTATCCATTTCTTTTCCAATTCTTTGCTCCCACAAAAAGAGTTGCTACAAACATTTTTGCACATTTGGGTGCCTTTTTCTTCTTTATGATTTCCTTGGGTTACAGACCCAGTAATGGCACTGCTGGGTCAAAAAATATGCATAGTTTGAGTATAGTTCCAGATTGCTCTCCAGAATGATTGGATCGTTTTACAATTCCACCAACAATGCATCAGCATCCCAGTTTTTCACATCCCCTCCAATATTCATCATTATCTTTTCCTGTCATCTTAGTCAATCTGAACTCAGATGCTCCTGATACTAGCCACTAGCTAGTATCTTTTGGACTGAGTCTTAAAAGAGACCAGGAAAACCAAGAGGTGGCAGTGAGTATAGACAGAGCATCTCAGGCATGGTGACTGCCTTTGAAAAGGTAGCATGTGATGTTGAAGCATAGAGACTGAAGTATAAGAAGGTAACGAAAGGTGGGAAGGGGCCCAGTGTGAAGAGCTTTACTGCCAAGTGGAGTTAATGTTTAATACTGGAGGTAATAGGGAGCCACAAGAGGGGCTTGAGCAGGACAGGATGACATTCTCAGAAAAATCATTTTGGCAGCTGATTAGATTGCAGTGGAGGAAACTTAAGGCAGGGAGATCAGTTAAAAAGCTCTTGCAAAATATAATCTTATTGGAAATAACAAGGGCAGCAGGGGCTGCTGGGTGAGTAGAGAGAAGGGCACCTATAGGAGGGATGCTATGAAGGTAAAATAAACAAGATTCCATTAAAACTGATTAAAGTTGTGGAAGTACAATCTGGCAGCTGTCTCTTCAGGTGCTATATGCAGTCTGTCCCTGAAGCAGCCACAACTATTGAAGTCCCAGAGAGGAGCCATCAAATGGCTCAATACTACAAAAGATAGCTTTATTAATGGAAGTGATACTAACATATCTTATTATAGGCTTTGCTGTTACTCTCTAAGGACTATTGGATTTGCAGCTGAGATCTCCATGTGCTGTCTCCCTCTGTCAGAATATGAGCTCTTGGACTACAGAAACCATTTTACTTGTCTCTATTTGCATTTCCTATATTTTGCACAGTGCTCTGCACATTGGAAGTGCTTACCAAATGCTTTTTTATTCATTCATCTGGAATTTCAAGAAGGTCGTAATCTACAGCTGCAGGGATCTGGAACTCTGGGAAAGCTGTAATCCAGAGAAACGAATCAGGAATCTCAGTGATGCAGTGACCCTAAGATGCTGCAGTAGCTCTTTTTGAGAAGGGAAGCTCTCCCCCTTTTTCATATCCCCCTCCCACATTCCAGCTTTTCCTGTGGAAACAACCACTAACCTTTTTCTTTGTTCTCATTGTGACCAATATTAGACTGAGCTGTTTGAGATCAGGAACTGTATTTTGCCTATTTTTGTGTCCCCTGCACCTAAGGCAGGGCTTAGCATGTAGTAGGTGATCAATAAATAATTATTGATTGCCTGATTGGCCCATAATCTCTCTAACCTATGGCCTTTCCCAGGTTATCATCCTTGAACTGATTATATCTTCCCTTCCTCAATAATATCATCAGTACTCCAGTTTCTGGCCTACTTATTGCCAGACCCCAACCTTGGATTATTCTCACTAGTTTTTGTTGTTGTTGAGGCAATTGGGGTTAAGTGACTTGCCCAGAGTCACACAGCTAGGACGCATTAAGTTTCTGAGATCAGATTTGAACTCAGGACAGGTGCCGCCTTGCTGCCCCTCACTATTTGTTTTAACTAGCATACTGATGAATGGAGCTAGAGAAAATCATGAAATCATGTTGATGAGGTCCCTTATAAATTTGTTACACAATCTTAGTGAGGAGCTCATTACAGCCAGGCAATCCTTTCTATCTCCTTACTCAATTTGCTATAGCACTCATCATCGTGGCTGTCTCAAACTTTTTTTTTTATTCCCTCTTCAAGCCTCTCATAACACCCTCTCAGCTGGGGACTTCTTACTTTGATTTTTTTTTTTTGAGGCAATTGAGGTTAAGTGACTTGCCCAGGGTCATACATGCTTACTTTGAAAAATAAGAGTTCCCTCTTTTTCCTTCCTCTCCTTATGTCACTTAGATATCTCCTCCATCTATCTCTGTCAGCCCTGACTTGAATGATGGCCCTTCTCTTTCCCCAGTCAGGTAACCTCTTCTCTTCTTGCTATGTTCCAAGTTATCTGACTTGACAGAAGACTGACTACCAGTCTCATCATTCCACTGAGACTGCTCTCTCCACAGTTACTAATGACCTCTTAATTGCCAAATCTCTCAGTCTTCATCCTTATCCACTTCTCCTCTGCCTTTGACATTGGTGACTGGCCTTCTCTTCTTGCTTCCTCTCCCCTCTCCAGACTTTCTAGATCCTCTTCCCTTCTGGTTCTCCTCCTATCTGTCAATCCTTAGTCTTTTTCATTGGCTCTCTATCCAATTTATATCCAAGAACTATAGGTGTTTCTCAAAGTTTGTCTTGGACCCTCTTTTCCTTTTTCTTTATCCTCTCTTACTTGAGGATTAAATCAGCTCCCATTATCATCTCTATGCTGATGATTCTGAGACTTATACATCTAACTTTCATCTCTCTCCTGAGCTCCAGTCTCATGTCACCAATTGTCTGTTGGATATCTTGAATTGGATGTTCCAAATTCAATATTCCAAAATAGCAACTGTTATTTTTCTTCCCCAAACTTTTCTTTTCCTCCTTATTCTCTTAGCCAGGAATGCCATTCTTTTACTAAGGTCCCCTTTTCTGTCCACTTGAATCTGTGACACAGAACTAAATAGTTGGTACTTTTCTGCACCTCCGTGCCCTCGTATGGGTCTGGGGACCCTAGGATGGGACTAGGACTTTCTCTTGCCTTGGTGCACAGCCTTTTCAGAACTGGAGTGCTCCTGCCCTGACTCAAGACCTCTATGTCTGCACACTTCTCTGTCTGTCTCCTTTTATCAACGCAAGCTGGACAAAGGACTCACTGTGACATCAGGATTCAGTCTGATGCATTTTCTAGTTCTGTTTAGAAGAGTTTTTCACAAAAGGTTTCTAAATGTCACAACATAACATTCTCACTTTTTTTGCTGTTGTTCACTTGCATTTTGTTTTCTTACTCATTTTCTTTTCTTTTTGATCTGATTTTTCTTATGCAGCAAGAGAATTGAATAAATGTATATATATATTGGATTTAACATATGTTTAAATATTTATAACATATATTGGATTGCTTGCCATCTAGGGGAGGGGCTGGAGGGAAGAAGGGGAAAATTTGGAACACAAGGCTATGCAAGGGCCAATGTTGACAAATTATCCGTGCATATGTTTTGAAAATAAAAAGCTTTAATAAAAAAAGAAAAAAAGAATAATTTTTTAAAAAGGTTTCTAAATGGTCTCCTTGCTTTAAATGTCTCCCTATCTCAATTCATCTTCCCCACAGACGCCAAAATGACTTTCCTAAAAAGCCAGTCTGAGCATGTCATCCTCCTACTCAATAATTCCATTGACTCTCTATTAAATTCCAGGATCAAATATAAAATCCTCTGTTTGGCATTTACACTGCTTCACTACCTGGCCTCTTCCTGCCTTTCAGTCTTCTTCCAATTTACTTCTCTCCATGAATTCTACAGTCCAGCTCCACTAGCCTCCTCACAGTTTCTTAATAAATGATGCTGTGTCTCCTAAGTCTGCCCTCTCACCTCTGCCTCTCCGTTTCCTTGCTTTAAACTAATCTAAAATTTCACCTGGAAGCCTTTTCAGATTCTACTCCATTTATCCTGTGTATATCTTAATTTTACAGAGAGAGAGAGAGAGAGAGAGAGAGAGAGGAGAGAGAGAGAGAGAGAGAGAGAGAGAATTCAATAGGTAAAGGGAGAAAAGGTGATAAGCAAAGTCGAGGAAGTGGGAAAGTATAGCACATATGGGAGGGACAAATGGTCTCAATTAGCACGGAGAGGAATAGCATAAGATGAAACTTGAGAAGTTGGAGAAAGACCTGGATTCAAGTGCTGCTTTTGACACATAATAGCTATGTGATGCTGAACAAGTCACTTAACTAACCTCCCGGTGTCCCCAAGACATTCTTCAAGACTAGAAACTGCAGAGAAAATGAGCTGAATTCAAGATATGGTTTAAAAAAAAAGATCTGTTGGATTGTGGAGAGCCTTGAATGACAGACAGCTTAAGGAGTTTTTGAGTTTATTGGGTAGATCTCTCCAAGGATTTTAAGCAGAGGGTGACAGGACTAGTTTTTAGTTTGGCCAAAGCTTAGTATCTGTGGTAAGGGATAGTAAAGGTGAGGCTGGAAAAGGTCTGCTGTCAGAAGCAGCATGGTGGTGGAGAGGGCGCTGGATTTGGCAGCTGGAAGACTTGGCTTTCAATCCTGTGTGTGATCTGAGTCTGACTTAATGATTTAGGGGTCCATACTGGTTTTTAATCCACAATCAGGAATCCTATGATTAGGTCTATGCTTAAGAGAAATCTAGCTTCATGTGAAAGACAGATTAGAGGCAGAGAGTGAGTTGTATGGGGAAGAACTGTCAGAATATTCATGGTCATGAAAGCCTGTATTGGCCAGAGAAATAGAGAGAGGGAGATGGATATGGGATATTGTAGAGATATCAAGGTCTTTTTTTTTCTTTAATAGTATTTTATTTTTCCAAATTTTCCAAATTTCCAAATCCAAAATTTTCCAAATTTTTCCAAATACACGTGAAGACAGTTTTGACATTCACCTTTGCAAAACCTTGTCTTCCAATTTTTCTCCCTCTTTCCTCTTTTTCCCCCTCTCCTAGACAGCAAGTAATCTGATATAACTTAAACATATAGCATCATGGTCTTTGACTAGAGAAAGTGGATAAATAGAGATAGCTAAATGGTGCAGTGGTGCTGGATCTGAAGTCCGGAAAATTCATCTTGGTGATTTCAAATCTCAATTCAGACACTTACTACCTGAGCCTCCCTGGGCAAGTCACTTAACCCCGTCTGCCTCAGTTTTCTCATCTGCAAAATGAGCTAGAGAAGGAAATGGCAAATTTCTTCGGTATCTTTACCAAGGAAACCCCAAATCATGACTGAAAAACAATTCAGTAACAATAAAAAAGTAATTAAATGGTGTTGCTTTTAGCAGAAGTAGTTATTTTCCTACAAATAGTTTGAGATATGGGCCTGAAGCTCTGGACAGAGGTCAGGGCTTGAGATATGGATTTAGGAGTCATTTTCACAGGTGATAGTAGAAGTGGCTAAGATTGCCAAGGGAGACTACAGAGGTGGGGAAAGGGAGAAAGAAGAGAAGTGGGGAAGGGGGAGATAGAGAGAGACAGAGAGATAGAGACAGAGACAGACACACACAGAGAAAGAGAGAGATAGAGAGACAGTGAGACAGAGAAAGAAAGAGAGGAAGAAACACACAGAGAGAAAAAGAACAGAGAGAGAGACAGAGAGATAGAGACAGAGATAGAAACAGACACAGAAACAGACACAGAGAAAGAGATAGACAGAAAAAGACAGAGACAGAAAAAGAGACAAAAAAAAAAGAGACAGAGGAAGAGACAGCCACAGAAAGACAGAGACAGAGGAAGAGACAAAAACAAAGAGAGAGAGACAAAAACAGAGAGACAGAGAGAAGAAAAAGAAGACGAAAAGGAGAAGAAAAAGAAGACGAAAAGGAGAAGAAGAAGGAAAAGGAGAAGGAGGAAGAGGAGAGGGAGGACAGAAAATTAGGAAAGAGCTAGGGAAGAAGAGGGAGGGCTCAAAAACTAGAACTAGGCCTAAGAAACTCAGATGGGTGCAGGAGATTACTGAGCAAGAATAGTCAGGTTCCCTTCATTTCTTTTCTCCCTCTTTTCTTCAATTCTTCAAAATTATCTCATCCCTGTGGGTTCTCCAGTCTACTGAATAAATCACAACCCATCCTACTCCTCGTCAGGGAGGAGGAGTCCATGTCCTTTCTTTTTTTTTTTTTTTTTTTTTTTTTTAAATTTTTTATTTAATAATTACATTATATTGACACTCATTTCTGTTCCGATTTTTTTTTCCCCTCCCTCCCTCCACCCCCTCCCCTAGATGGCAAGCAGTCCTTTATATGTTGGATATGTTGCAGTATATCCTAGATACAATATATGTTTGCAGAACCGAACAGTTCTCTTGTTGCGTAGGGAGAATTGGATTCAGAAGGTATAAATAATCCGGGAAGAAAAACAAAAATGCAGATAGTTCACATTCGTTTCCCAGTGTTCTTTCTTTGGGTGTAGCTGCTTTTGTCCGTCATTTATCAATTGAAACTCAGGTCTCTTTGTCAAAGAAATCCACTTCCATCAAAATATGTCCTCATACAATATCGTTGTCGAAGTGTATAATGATCTCCTGGTTCTGCTCATTTCACTTAGCATCAGTTCATGTAGGTCTCTCCAAGCCTCTCTGTATTCATCCTGCTGGTCATTTCTTACAGAACAATAATATTCCATAACATTCATATACCACAATTTACCCAGCCATTCTCCAATTGATGGGCATCCATTCATTTTCCAGTTTCTAGCCACTACAAACAGGGCTGCTACAAACATTTTGGCACATACAGGTCCCTTTACCTTCTTTAGTATTTCTTTGGGATATAAGCCCAATAGAAACACTGCTGGATCAAAGGATATGCACATTTTGATAATTTTTTGGGCATAATTCCAGATTGCTCTCCAGAATGGTTGGATTCGTTCACAACTCCACCAACAATGCATTAGTGTCCCAGTTTTCCCGCATCCCCTCCAACATTCATCATTATTTTTTCCTGTCATCTTAGCCAATCTGACAGGTGTGTAGTGGTATCTCAGAGTTGTCTTAATTTGCATTTCTCTGATCAATAATGATTTGGAACACTCTTTCATATGAGTGGTAATAGTTTCAATCTCATCCTCTGAAAATTGTCTGTTCATATCCTTTGCATGTCCTTTCATAAATCATCCACGGCCCTCAACATGTTGGATGCTTTTCTTTGGCTCATTTAACATTCCTTGATTGTCAGGGTGGTACTTAATTTGTCCATTTTTTTGCCCCTCCCTCTCCTGGAGTCAGGAGGCCTCTATCCACCCCCGAGCTCAGAGAGAAACCTGGTCAGATCCTTCTGAAGTATTGTTTCAGAACTGGGCACCAGTTGAGGAAGGACATTACTGACCTAAAGGAGACGCCAGATCTGGAGTCCATGTCACATGAGGAATGACTGATGGAACTGTGGATGTTTAGCCTGGAGAAAGAAAGAGAGGAAGAAACACACAGAGAGAAAAAGAACAGAGAGAGAGACAGAGAGATAGAGACAGAGATAGAAACAGACACAGAAACAGACACAGAGAAAGAGATAGACAGAAAAAGACAGAGACAGAAAAAGAGACAAAAAAAAAAGAGACAGAGGAAGAGACAGCCACAGAAAGACAGAGACAGAGGAAGAGACAAAAACAAAGAGAGAGAGACAAAAACAGAGAGACAGAGAGAAGAAAAAGAAGACGAAAAGGAGAAGAAAAAGAAGACGAAAAGGAGAAGAAGAAGGAAAAGGAGAAGGAGGAAGAGGAGAGGGAGGACAGAAAATTAGGAAAGAGCTAGGGAAGAAGAGGGAGGGCTCAAAAACTAGAACTAGGCCTAAGAAACTCAGATGGGTGCAGGAGATTACTGAGCAAGAATAGTCAGGTTCCCTTCATTTCTTTTCTCCCTCTTTTCTTCAATTCTTCAAAATTATCTCATCCCTGTGGGTTCTCCAGTCTACTGAATAAATCACAACCCATCCTACTCCTCGTCAGGGAGGAGGAGTCCATGTCCTTTCTTTTTTTTTTTTTTTTTTTTTTTTTTAAATTTTTTATTTAATAATTACATTATATTGACACTCATTTCTGTTCCGATTTTTTTTTCCCCTCCCTCCCTCCACCCCCTCCCCTAGATGGCAAGCAGTCCTTTATATGTTGGATATGTTGCAGTATATCCTAGATACAATATATGTTTGCAGAACCGAACAGTTCTCTTGTTGCGTAGGGAGAATTGGATTCAGAAGGTATAAATAATCCGGGAAGAAAAACAAAAATGCAGATAGTTCACATTCGTTTCCCAGTGTTCTTTCTTTGGGTGTAGCTGCTTTTGTCCGTCATTTATCAATTGAAACTCAGGTCTCTTTGTCAAAGAAATCCACTTCCATCAAAATATGTCCTCATACAATATCGTTGTCGAAGTGTATAATGATCTCCTGGTTCTGCTCATTTCACTTAGCATCAGTTCATGTAGGTCTCTCCAAGCCTCTCTGTATTCATCCTGCTGGTCATTTCTTACAGAACAATAATATTCCATAACATTCATATACCACAATTTACCCAGCCATTCTCCAATTGATGGGCATCCATTCATTTTCCAGTTTCTAGCCACTACAAACAGGGCTGCTACAAACATTTTGGCACATACAGGTCCCTTTACCTTCTTTAGTATTTCTTTGGGATATAAGCCCAATAGAAACACTGCTGGATCAAAGGATATGCACATTTTGATAATTTTTTGGGCATAATTCCAGATTGCTCTCCAGAATGGTTGGATTCGTTCACAACTCCACCAACAATGCATTAGTGTCCCAGTTTTCCCGCATCCCCTCCAACATTCATCATTATTTTTTCCTGTCATCTTAGCCAATCTGACAGGTGTGTAGTGGTATCTCAGAGTTGTCTTAATTTGCATTTCTCTGATCAATAATGATTTGGAACACTCTTTCATATGAGTGGTAATAGTTTCAATCTCATCCTCTGAAAATTGTCTGTTCATATCCTTTGCATGTCCTTTCATAAATCATCCACGGCCCTCAACATGTTGGATGCTTTTCTTTGGCTCATTTAACATTCCTTGATTGTCAGGGTGGTACTTAATTTGTCCATTTTTTTGCCCCTCCCTCTCCTGGAGTCAGGAGGCCTCTATCCACCCCCGAGCTCAGAGAGAAACCTGGTCAGATCCTTCTGAAGTATTGTTTCAGAACTGGGCACCAGTTGAGGAAGGACATTACTGACCTAAAGGAGACGCCAGATCTGGAGTCCATGTCACATGAGGAATGACTGATGGAACTGTGGATGTTTAGCCTGGAGAAGAGATAAAGAGGTCACATGATCGTATTTGAAGGGTTGTCATGCAGAAAAGAAATGAGGGGCAGCTAGGTGGTACAGTGGATAGAGTCAAAAAGACCTGAGTTCAAATTTGACCTTAGACACTTGATACTTACTAGCTGTATGACCCTTAATCCTAAATCCTGTGTGTCACATAATCCTAAATGCCTCAAAAAACTAATTCCCAAAAAAGAAAAGAGATTTTTTCTGTTTGACCACAAAGGGCGAAACATGGAGCAATGAAAACGACAATTTTTTAAATGGGTATTTTTTTTCTTTTCAACAGTATTTTATTTTTCCAAAGACATGCAAAGATAGTCTTCAATACCCACCCCTGCAAAATCCTGTGCTCTAAATTTTTCTCCCTCCTCCCCCTCCCCCAAATAGCAAGCAATTTGATACAACTAAACATGGGCAATTCTTCCAAATGTCATAATGGTATGAAAGAAAAATAGATCAAAAGGGGAAAAAAAACAAGCAAACAACAAAAAGTCTAAAATACTATGCCCTGATCCATACCTAGTCTCCATAGTTCTCCCTCTGGATGTGGATGGTATTTTTCATCCCAAGTCCACTGGAATTGTCCTGAATCACCTCATTGTTGAGAAGAGCCCAGTCCATCACAGTTGATCATTGTGTAATCTTGTTATTGCATGTACAACATTCTCTTGGGTTTGCTCACTTTACTCAGCAGCAGTTCATGTCCTTCCAGGCTTTTCTGAAATCAACCTGTCATCATTTCTTATAGAATAATAATATTCCATTACATTAATGTAGTATAGCTTTTTCAGCCATCTCCCAACTGATGGACATTCATTCAATTTGCCACTACAAAAACGGCCGCACATGTGGGTTTGAAAAGGACAAATTTTTAGTTCAATTTCAGTGGGGGTTTGCCCCATCCAATTAATCACAGAAGGTCTAAGTAGCTCAATTGAATCAATCAGAAATGTAATCTAGACACAAGCTGACCTTTAACTAAAATGAGAGGAATGAAGAGCTTTACTTAATAATTAATAAATTAATTATTTGCTTATTAATTGCTAATTAATTAAATGATGTCACAAAAGATAAGATTCGTGATTGGCTGAAAGGGTTCAATGCACCATGGACTAAATTTTAAAATGGTCATCTAGTTTGGAACAAAATTCAAGAGCTGAGGATTCTAGACCCTGAAAGGGGATCACTCTGGGGAAGAAGAGGAAGTGTCTCTCTCTTTCTCTTCTCCCCTCTCTATTCCCCATTAAATAATGTTTTTTAAATCAGCAAAAATCTTCCTTCTCTCTCTCTCTCTGCTCCACCCCACAAATGAGAATGAAATGTTGCAAACATGTGTAGTTAATCAAGCAAATTTCTGCTGTGGACATGATGGAAAGGGAAAATACACATACTTGCACATGCACATAAATACACATATAGCACACATATGTGCACATATAATACACATACATGTACATAAATGCACTGCAATGCACAAATATATACAAGTAAATATACACGTACATGCACATTCATACATGTACACACACAGACTGGCCTAAAAATGAGACCCGAGATGCAGCTCTGCTCCTGAGATCTGATCGCCTCTCTATTGCTTACTTCTGAACTCGTACTTCTTTCAGTACAAGTCCAGGACTCCTTAACCTGGAACAAGGTTCCTTCCTCAGTCCAACCTGGGTCTATAACTAGGAACTAGATTGCAATAAAACTGCTAGTTGGCACCCATTCCCATGCTTTGTACAGGACTTCCTTGCCCCAATCTGGTTCTGGGACCTCCTCTTGCCCTGTTGCACAGCCTCTCCCTGAGCTGGAATGTGGGTTTCTGGCCAAAACTCATCCCCAATGTCCACATACCTCTCTTTCTGTTTCTCTGTGTCAACCCTTCCTGAAAAAGTCAATTTCTGTGATTTTTTTCTTGAAGTTCCTCATTGGGATTTGGTTTCATGTATTTTCCTCATCTATTAAGAGAAAGTTTGAGGAAGAGTTTGTTGCATTTCAGTCAGCAACTCTTATTTTTTGACTTCATCCCATCCCACCCCATTCACCATGTTAGAAAGACTACAGGTTCTCTGCTGCTTGTGCTAATTTTGGTCTACCAATTTACACCAAGGAAACACTGGTACTCCATCAGCCAGCACGACATTATCCATATATGGAACCATCGATGACAACAAATGGAGAATTTTTTTTCTGAGGCAATGGGGGTTAAGTGACTTGCCCAGGGTCACACAGGTAGGGAGTATTAAGTGTCTGAGACCAGATTTGAACTCAGGTCCTCTTGACTTCAGGGCTGGTGCAATGGAGAAGTTTTGAATATTGTGAATAAGTTCACTTACCTTGGCATTAAATTTTTTTTCCAGTAAACTTTCCAGGAACATAACAGAGAGACTGGACTAGCAGGAGACAATGCTTTCGGCCAGAACTAGAGAGAGACGTGTTGAGAGTAGAGAAAAAGTTACCAAATAATCAGAGATAGGATTGACTAAATCATGATCCTGTGAACTTCAAAAGGTCAAAAGACCTGAATTCAGTCAGTATTGGTAGCCCTGAATATAGTAGCAGTATTCTTGAAGCATCCATGGCTAAGTATCTGAATTGGGAGCTGAGACTCACAAAGACAAATTAGATGAAGGTAGTTTCAGGATTCTACAAGAGCACTGACTCTTCTGGTCCAGAATTAAACATAAGGGGAACTGCAAGAAGATTTCAGGAAGAGAGAAAAAGACTTCTGGTCACAAAGAGCTGTGAGTTTACCTCTTTACCACATAAGTTACCTATATGTGTATTTCACTCACAATTTTACTAAAAGTTGTGGTCCTGGGAATGTATTCCCCACTTTTGAGGAAATGTCTCGGTAAGGGCTATCAGGGTTACACCTAATTAGTAGGTGTAAATATCCTTTCTAAAATCTAAGTCTAACTTTTAATCAGCGGGAAGCAGGAGGATCAACAGAAGCAAAACTAGAAATGCTAGCCATAAAGGGCACTAAACCCAGACACTAGTATCAAAATCTAGTCAATCTCATCTCCAAATATTTGATAACTTTTTTTTAGAAAACCTTTTTATTCTCAATATGTCTCTCTCTTCTCCCAGCTGAAATATTAGAACTAGTTACCATACTAGAACCCCAGGTCTAGCCCTAGAACTTGGAAAAGGAGGAGTAGGGGGAAGAGGAGCAGTCAACCTCTGGGAATTTCACCTGCAAATACAGAAGGAGGTTGGGGGAGTAGACTGATAGGACCAGAAAAAACTTTCTAACAATTATTCAAAAGTGAAATGAACTGCTTTTCTCATCTGTAAAATGGTCACTAAAATGCCAGTAGTATCTACTTCATGGCTACTCCTCTTGCTCAGTTCAAATCTGGCTTCAGATACTTACTAGCTATGAGACCATGGGCAAGTCACTTCACCCTATTTGCCTCAGTTTCCTCATATGTAAAGTGAGCTGAAGAAGATCTTTGCCAAGAAAACCCCAAATGGTTATTCTTAGCAGTACAATGATCCAAGATTACTTTGATGTGCTTACAATGAAAAATGCTATCCATATCCATATCAATCTGAATACAGATTGAAACATACTTTTCTTTTAACTTTATTTTTCTTGAGTTTTTTTTTTTTCGGGGAGGAAGATCTATATGTTTCTTTCAAAACATGACTTTTATGGAAATGTTTTGCATATGTGCCTTCTCAATGCGGGGAGGATAGGGAAGAAGGGAGAGAATCTGAAACTCAAAGTTGTTTTTTTTTTTTTTAATTAAAGCTTTTTATTTACAAAACATGTGCATGGGTAGTTTTTCAACAATGACTCTTGCAAAACCTTCTGTTCCAAATTTTCCTCTCCTTCTCCCCAACCCCCTCCCCTAGATGTCAGGTAGTTTAATATATGTTAAATATGTAAAAATATATGTGAAAATCAAAGTATTAAAAAATGAATTTAAAAATTGTTTTACATGTAAATGAAGAAAATAAAAAATTTTTTTTTAAAAAAGAAAGAAAAAATGACCCCAAATGGGGTCACGAAGAATCAGATATGGTTGAAACAATTGAACTAATCTACTTTACAGATATGTTGTAAAACTCATAGGAGACAATGTATGCCAAACTTTTGCCAATATTTATAAAATGTTTCTATTTCTGAACTTAAATACCAAATAAAATGTGTATAAAGAATGTATATGTATGTATATAGATGTAAAATATTTGTAAAGTAGAGCAGGCAAAGAAGATTGAAACTATGGGTCTCTATTACATAAAACTTAATTTTTTTTTTTGTTTCGTTTTGTTTACTATGTACAGGATTCCACTGTAACTTCCAAGCTGCCCTGCTTGTTGCATTGGCTTTGTTAATCTTAACTTACTATACAAATATCTGTTGCTTTATTTTGTGAATATATCATATCATCTTCCTCATCCCTTATCCATTTAATAGTAAGTAGCTTCTTGAGGACAGATATGTATATGTAACATATAAGAGATTTGTTATTGTTCATTTTCAGCTGTATCTCACTCTTTTGGCCCCATCTGGAGTCTTCTTGGCAAAGATGCTTTAGTAATTTGCCAGTTCCTCTTCCAGCTCATTTTACAGATGAGAAAACTGAGGCAGGCAGGGTTAAGTGAATTGCCCAGGGTCACACACCTAGAAAAAGTCTGAAGCGATATTTGAACTTACAAAAGATGGGTCTAATTGACTCCAGACTCAAGGCTTTATCCCCCATGCCACATAACAGATGTAAACAGATAAATGTTGGTTGTAAAGTATGGGGCAAAAGTTATGTAGCCCCTAATAATAATAAGGCTCTAAAACTAGCATCAGAGCAATACCAGTCTACATTGTTTCCTCCTAGGGAGTTCTTTATACCAAGAAAATCACAGATTCCTTAAAAAAATAATAATAACAATAGGATAGGAGCTGTGTCCCGTGAATAATCGGTGATATTTACATCGGACTTTAAGAATGACATAACATCTTACACACATGATCTCATTTGGTTGTGGATGCGGTCGGCTTGGACCCGGCCATAGGCAGAGTCTGTAAGTGGGAGGCTTGGCGGACTTGAGCAGGGCGTTGTTACGGACGGGGTCTCGGGCTGGGAGTAGGAAGGAATGAGCACTACAGCACTGGGTGTTCCGCTCGGCTAAGCTCTGTGGGCTGGCTTATCACCGGGCAGGGGGCCCCTACCCATGCCGCCCTGGGTGCCGTTGCTAAGCTGCCCACAGCAAACATGGGAGCTGGCAGCCCGAGCTGACAGAAGAAGGCAGCTGCTGGTGTTTCTGTAGTCTCCTCCCTGGGAACAGTTCAGAGGTAAGTCGGGAAATGACCACCAGCACCCAAAACCAGGCTTTTCTGTTTCATGCCTTACAAGGGCTTATTTTTTTCCAGTCTAGGCACTGGACGTTCATCCCTCTCTGTCTTTGAAGAGGCAGAGAGACATAAACACAGCAACAGTTCAGAGGCACAGGTTCTAGCACAGCCCCCAAAGAGCGTGCACACAGCCCTCCGCCACTCTCAGGCACCCTCCCCACCACTTTCTACTTTATACCTCTGTTTAAATATATTTTTGACTCATTAGCTGAGGAATGTAGGGAGTTTACGCAGACCAGCCATCAGATGTAGATATATTACCCCTTATAGACTTAGAATCACATGCAGATGCTTACACACTAGCCTTCACGGACCCACCCACTGCATCCAAGGCCATCTCCAGAAGTCCTGATCTATATCTGGCCAGAAAGCTCTAGAGGGGAAAGGGAGGCAGGTGACCTTGCCAGCCCTCTCTCCATAAAATCCAATTCACTTACATGTCATAGTATCACCTCTCCGATGTTCTGGTCCTTTTGGAGAATGAGGGACAAACAACACAGACCCACAGTCACGAATGGGCTCACTACCAATTCTAACAGGCATTCTAATCCTCACAGAACACAATCATATTTGAGTATTCAAGCAGACTCACAATCACACATCATCACGATATACCTTACAGGCATAATGTCATACTTAGACAAACTATCCCACTCATAGATTCAGAATTTCACATAGGTACACCATCCTCACACAGAAAGCTACATCCCCTACAAACACATAATCACAATGGACCACAATCATCCGTGGACCCACAATCAGACACCCCCCAGGAATACACAACCATAGGACCTACTGTCCTTCATGATAACCCATGCTCACAAGTGGGGCTATATTATCTCACATATACACGTAAAATCATCCATAGGCAAATATCATCAGTATACTTTGTGCAGGTACAAAGGTCCATCCCATATGGACCCACTATCCTAATGAGCTCTGGTATTTCTGTAGGCTCCTCTCTGGGAATAGTGCAGAGGTACACAGATAGATACAGATAACTCACAACTTAGTAACCATCTCTGTAGTTTTAAGTCTAGGATCTACAAAATGTTTTTGAAAGTTATTTTGTTCACTATATTTCAATGATTGGTTTCTTTTGTAATGTAATGATCTAGATTAGTTTCCTTTGTAATGTACTGATCTTCCTTTATAATGTAATGATCTAGATCCCAGCTTCTTAAACTATAGTTCTCCATCCCATCCAGGACCTCAGAACTGAATATGGGAATTGTGAAATTGTGATTTATTATCACTAAATGTTTAATTTGCATAACTAATTTATATATCTATATATCTGGGATCACATAAAAATTTCTTGGACAAAAGGGGGTTTTGAGTGAAAATAGTTTAAGAAACCCTGCTAGATTTATTATATAGATTGAAAATTCTAAGAAGGGTTTCAGCAGACTGAATACCAGAGAGGTCTGTGACACTGAAAAAGTGAAGAATCCTTTGTCTAGCTCTTCCCTAGTCTCCCAGTCAATCAAGATTACTGTGCCTTTCCCCTCCCCAGCCTACGTGTCTACCCCTGCCAACCTTTATAAACTGGCAGCATTCCTCAGCTATTGAGTCAAAAACCTTTCCAAACAGAGGGTTGAAGTGGAAAATGGGCAGATCCCAAAAGATGACAAATGGTTTCCAAGACTCCTAAAGGGAACGTGAGTCTGAGCATTGTGAGACAAATTCCCCGAGTTTCTGTCCTTGGACAAACTCTAGATTAGAAAGCCAATGGAGCTAAATCTGACCTTCATACTGATGCTGGTAGAATTGGGAAAGCACAATTATGAAACTTGTGAAAATGATGGGGGTGGGGTAGGAGGAAAGGAGAACTCCTAAGGAATGGGGTATCTAAAATGGAAGCAGCTTCACAGAATGTTGCCTGTCTCTCCAAATGACTGCCCTTTTTCCAATTCAATTCCCTTCAATAAACAAACATCCTCAATATGTAAGGGACTAAGGATGTAAGCCTTGCTCTCAGAGTGTTTACCATCCAATAGAGGGAATGATAGGTTTGATGAGGTGTGGGAATAAGGGGGAGAGAATCCCTCTTCTCAGGAGACACAGGTTCACATGAGAGAGAACTCGCAAACCCCAAAATCTGTGGCAAAAAGGAAGTTTTATTGTTCACTGAGAGGGAATTCCCTTAGTGGGCAAATTCTTAATGAAGAGATTTGCAAAGAGTGTGTGAACAGCAACCTATTTTATGAGCAAATCAAATTTGGAAAAATTCAATTTGAAAATTCAATTTCCAATTGAATAAAATCATTTTGAAAGCTTTTTCTCAGACTCTGGAATTTCCTGAAGATCCGGGTCACCCCAAAAGATCAAAGGAGAGTGCTTTGACCAAGATCTCCAATTAAATGATACCGCTTAATTTGTCTAGGAAGATACACATTCCCAGGAGGGGCTGAGACTTGGAATCTCCCTTCTTTTACAGATTAAAGAGGACACAGTTTCAGAATTCACCCCCATCAGGTTCATATCCAATAGCGGGGGCTTGTGTTAAATGCTGTAGTGGGCTCAGTGAGAATGACAACAGAAATGACTGTATGATTCAAGAGAGAATGAGACAAGTACAAAGGAGAGGTACAGGACACATGCTCTGAGAATGTGGCTACGGAGGATAAAGGAAAGGTTCTTGTAGGAAGAGGTTCCTGAAGTGGTTTTTGAAAGAAGGAAGGGAACTCAGTGGACAGGGTGGGAGAAGCATATGTAGGCATGGGGGAAGAAGCAAAAGTATGCAGATGGGAGAGAGGCTAGGATAGGAATAGGAATCCTGTTTGGCAGAAGCTTAAAGTACGCTGGGAGTAGTACAGAATTAGGCACCAATGGTAGGTTGGATCCAAAATGGTAGGTTGGAAAGCAACAAATTCCAGGATCAACAGTTAATGTACTGTGGGAAATGAATGGGAAATCATGAAAAGTCTGTGACATGTGCTGTTATTAGTAGTACAAGGAAATTCCATATGAGGAAACTCCCTCTATTCATGTAAATCAGCTCTTTTTCTTTCTTTCTTTCTTTTTTTAAAAATCAGCTCTTTTTCTACAGCCTTAAAGAATTTCCTAGGGCACTAAGAGATTAAATGATTTGCCTAGAGTCATATAGACACTTTAGGTCAGAGAGAGGATTTGAATCTAGATTTTCTTGAGTGATACTACCTTATTTTTTTTTCTGTTTCTTTTTCTCAATAGTATATTATTTTCCAATTACATGTAAAAATAGTTTTCAACATTCATTTTTTTGGTAAGATTTTGAGTTCCAAATTTATTCTCCCTCTCTTTCTTACTTTCTCCATCCCCAAGATAGCAAGCCAATTGATAGGTTATACAGGTACAATCATTTTAAATATATTTCTATGTTACTCATGTTGTGAAAGAAAAATCAGAACCAATGGGGAAAAATTCAGAAAGAAAAGGCAAACTAAAAAAAAAAGGTGAAAATGGATCCACATTCAGTCTCCATAATTCTCTCTTTGGATATAGATGGCATTTTCCATCCCAGGTCTATTAGATTTGTCTTAGATCATCACATAGTTGAGAAGAGCCAAGTCTATTGTAGCTGATCCTGATGCCAGCTTTCTATGACCTTCCTCCTCAATGTGGTCTTAGAGAGAGAGATTAGATTATTTTGGCATCAATATAAAGGATGGATTGCAGAGGAGATACCCTGGAAGTAGGGAGATCATTAAGAATATAGAACAATAGTACTAGTTGCCACTAGTATTGTTAGGAGGCACAATGGATAGAACACTGAACTTGGAATTAGGAAGACCTGAATTCAAATCCTTCCTCAGATCATTAATAACTGTGTGACCCTGAATAAGTCACTTAACTTCTGTCAGCCTATTTCCCCAAATGTAAAATGGAAATAATAAAAGCATTGATCCTCCAGTGTTGTTGTGAGATAAAGTGTTTAACATAGTACTTGGCATGTAATAAATAGTTAATAAAGCAATCTTTCCTTTCGCCTTCATTTCCTCCCTTCCTTCTCCCTTTCCCTTCCTTCCTTCCCTCCCTCCTTTCCTTCCTTCCTCCCTTCCTCCTTTTCTTTCTTCCCTCCCTCCTTTCTTTCCTTCCTCCCTTCCTCCTTCTCTTCCTTTCTCCTTCCTTCCTTCCTGCTTTCCTTCCTTCCTTCTGTCCTTCTTTCCTCCCTTCCTTCCTTCCTCTCTTTTTTCCTCCCTCCCTCCCTTCTTTCCTTTCTCCCTCCCTTCTTTCCTCTCTTCCTCCCTCTTTTCTTTCCTTCTTTCAACCCTTTCTTCCCTCCTTCCTTTCTTCCTAAGAGGGTAGGGACTTGAGAGAGGATAGATTTGGCAACTGGATATGAAGGATAAGAGAGAAGAAAGATGACTGAGGTTATGAGCCTAACAGGAAAAACAATGGTGCCCTTAAAAATAGAGAAATTAGGGGAGAGGGTAGGTTTTGGGGAATTGCATCCTATTTTGGACAACTTGAGTTCGAGGCACCAGTGGGAAGCCATAGGATTTTTGTAAGGTTCAAATGACATAATCTATGTGATGCACTTTGTAAATTTCAGCATCCTCAGACAGGCACAGATGTTCAGAAGATAGTGGGAAATTTAGAAGCAGAATTCAGGGAAGAAGGTAGGAATAGAGATATAGATTTGGAAGTCATTGGAGCTTTGGGAGCAGATGAAATAGATCACCAAGAAAGAGAGTAGAGAGAAGAAAAAAGATCTAAAAACAGAATCTTGGATAATACCCACATTTAAGGAGAAAGAAAATGAACTGATAAAATTGTCAGAGGAGAGACCCATCCAGGTAGGTGGGAGAACTACAGGAATGGCAAGTCATAGAAACCAAGGAAGAAAAGCACATCACGAGGAGAGGGAAGAGGAAGTTCAACCCTCAGAAGAAGAAAAAAAAAAAGAAGAGAGGGAGGTCAAAAGAGCTTTTTGCAGACATGGGAAACTATAGATATGATTTCAGACTTTGGGGATAAGTTGGTTAGTTTTACTAAACTCTCTCCCCCACCCCCCCCTTTTTTTTTTGCAAAACAAATTTTTTACATTTGTTTTTAAAACTTTGATTTCCAGATTCTCTTCCTTCCTCTCTCCCCATCCCATCCCTAATTGAGAAGGCACATATGAAGTTATGCAAAACATTTCCATAAAAGTCATGTTGTGAAAGAAAATAGATCTCTATGATCTCCCCCATCAAAGAAAGAAAGAAAGAAAGAAAAGGAAACCTTAAGAAAAAGATTTTTTTAAAAAAAATATGCTTCAATCTGTATTTAGATACAATCAATTTCTTCTCTGGGTACAGATAGCATTTTTCATCATAAGTCCTTCAGAATAGTCTTGAATCACTGGATTGCTGGGAAGAGCAAAGTCATTCATAGCTGATCATCCCACAACATTGCAATTACTTTGTACATAGTACATTTCATTTTGCAGGAGCTCATGGAAGATTTTCCAGGTTATCCTTCACCTTTTTAAAAATTCTTTGTTAAAATGGGTCTCTGAAAGGGGAACACAATCAACAAAGAGAGTATATCTATTAACCACCTATAATTACCCACCTCTCTATTGCTACATTAAGAAATGTAAGTGATGCAAGAACAAAATATAAAAACAAATCTTTTTTTTTTTTTTTTTTTTTTAAAGAAGGAGGCTATGTTAAATGCTGCAGAGAGTTTGAGGAAGATAGTGGTCTGGCCAGGTTTGATGGAGAGGTAAGCCATTTGTTTTAGTATCAAGGAAGCCATTAATTACTTTGAACAATAAACTTTTTTCCATCAGTAAAGACAGAAGCTGTATGACAAGATACTGAGGAGGGAGGGAGTATGGGATCAGTAAACTGAAGAAGGCAACTAGAAGTTTGCCAGTAAAGGGAAGGAGGGACATAGACCAATAGCCTGAGGAAGCGGTAGGATCAAGGGTAAGGTTCAGTGTGTTTGTTTATTTGCTTTTGTTTTGAATTTGATTTTAGAATAAGAAAGACCTGAGAACGCTTGTAGATTGAGAGGAAGGAGTCATAGTGAAAGATACTGAAACAAGAGAAAAAGAGAAAGAATGATTGATGGAGCATAGACCTGGAGCTGGCAGAAAGAGATAGAATCCAAGGTACAGGGGAGGGAATTTAGCTTTTTCTTTTTTTTTTTTTTTCTGTCAAGAAGGAAGGACATCTTGTCCTCTGAGATGAGAAAAGGAGAGGAGGGTGAAGGTTTTGAGAGATTCAGAGGAGGGAAAGATGGGAATTTAAGATTCCCTATAAGATGACTTCAATTGTCTCATTAAAGTGGCTAGCAAAGATACTGCTCGAAGAGAGAGAGGAGCGGAGTAAAACTGAGGTCTGAAATGAGTTTGGAATGGCTGCTGTAGAGAATATGATGAGGATTTTGTAAATGATGAATAAACAGATCACCATGCAGTGGTGAGGGCCTGAGAGGAGAGATTCAAATTCCTAATGGATATGTCAGCATGATTTAGTGACTTCCTCCAGCTGTGCTTAGCTGGAGCTATGTAGTGCCAAGGGTTAATAGTATAGAAATTGCAGAATAGGAGGGAAACAAAATATTCAAGGAAAGACAACAGGGAATTATTGAAGTGGCTAGTCATAGGGTTGAGGGAGGAGAGGGGAATTGAAGTCAAAATAAATTCAGTGGGAGAAAAGGGAAGAATAGAGAGATTATGAGAGTAAAGAATATGTATTGGGGGAAATAAAGGCAAGAGAAAGGTAGGAAAGACAGAAAAGGGGGTCAATGAGGGAACTTCAGAGTTCAACATCCCTTCAGTGACAAGGAGGACAAGTGAGAAAGTGTGGATGGTTCAATGCAAGCCTCTCACTAGTCCTGGTGGGACAACTCAACTTGCAGGTGCATGGGGGCAATTCATCTCCTGAGAGAGGGCTTTGTTGGGATCATGTCAGTCTTCTAGAATCCAGTAGACCTCATTTGTGTAGAAAGCGAAATGAATATAAACTTGGCTAAACACTAAATTCCATCTTCCACTTACCAAAATGGCTAGAGAAGGAAACTCAGACCATGTATGTACTCAGGCCACCTGTCCCTGAGACATGAATTCTTCACTACAATAGTCTGACAGGTGGTAATCTAATATCCACTTTGAATACCTTCAGTGATAGGAAACTCACTCATTACTTAATTTTCTTTTTAAATCTGTAGTATAGCTCCTGAAAAAAAAAATGCTTATCTTGAAACTAGATGGTCCTTTTCTCCTAAAGACTTAGCAAAATGCAACCTATGGCCCAGAGCCCCCCAAATTTCTTTGAGGGTTCACAGGACCCAATAATGATCTGGATCTGGATACCCACGAAGGTCATTCTTTCTTTTTTTTTTTTTTTTTTTTTTACTTATGCCTTCTCCTAGAGTATATTCTGGGAAACCTCCAAATATAACTTAGGTATAGATTGTCCAGTTTCCCCATATATGGCTCATCCCTAAGGATGAACATTCAAGGCAATAAATACATATCAGGTAGGAAAACCTTTATTTCATTACACACAACAACAACAACAGCAACAGTTACAGCAACAACCAAAGAACTCACAAGAATTTACTGACACTCACAAAACACTCATAGAGTATCCTAATTGATAATAGGGTACCTTATTGATAATGATTTTATTCTTCCTGTTAAATAATTTTTATTTATGCCTTTTAAGAACATCAACTTTGATCTCTACTTTTTATTTAGTCTGGCTGCTTTTCCCATTTTTGTTCTCTTTAGTGCCATTTCTGCATTTTTCTGCACCTCAGGGACTGTGATATTAGTACTACAAGTGTGGTAGTTCTACTAATCTCAGTGGAGGAAACAGTTTATTGAAGTGCTTTTTAGCAAATTGTTTCCATTTTTCTTGTGTTTGTAATTCTCTTTCTATTCTAAAATGCCCTTGGGATGACTTTGTTTAGTTGGATATCTTGCTAAGATTTCTTTAATCTGAATTTATCTTGGGTGAACTCTCTGTGACTTTTCCCTCCCCTGGGGCAACTGGGGTTAAGTGACTTGCCCAAGGTCACACAAGTAGGAAGTATTAAGTGTCTGATGTCAGATCTGAGCAGATCCTCTTGACTTCAGGGCTGGTACTCTACCTACTGCTGCACTTAGCTGCCGCCTATTACTAACTTTTGAGGTGAGGTAAGACAAAGGGTAGGCATGAATGAGTTGGGTTTTGCCTTGCTGGAGGATTCTCCTGAACTGAGATGGAAGAAACATTTGTATATTTAAACATTTGCCAATATGGCATTCTTCCCCCATTCCCAATTTTTCCTTGTAAAAAATCAAATATAGTTAAAACTCAACTGACAAAGAAGTACAGAATGATGGAATGTATATTTCCTTCTTTTCTATGAGATTGAGATCAGTGATTTTAATTTCTGTGAGTTTTGTAGAATTTTATTTTATAGTTGTTTCCATCAATGTCAAGGAAGCCAGTGTGTATATTTTCTAGTTCTACTTTCTTTATTCATCCTTAGTTCATATTCATACACCTGAATAGACTTGTGATCTCACTGAGTTGGATATTCTCACAATGCAGAACACTACCCATAAGTCCATCACAGTGGGACTGCCCATTATTCTAGAATTCTTCTTGACTTTCTCCTGACATTTTAAGAATACCAATGGATTACCAGTGCCATTCACTTTTCTCTCTCATCCTAAACGTAAACTCCCCTCCACACACATACATTCTCCTAATGATATCCTTCACTCTGGTTTTCTGTAAAGTTCTTTTTTATATAATGAAACCATCTCACATTCACTTTGTGTCTCTCCATTGCCCTTTTCAAAACACTAATTTTCAGGTTCACATGTGTGGCCCTCTGGTATTCCTTTCCAAGGGAGTCTGGAGCTGGTGGATTGTTTGAGCTTAGGAGTTTTGAACTGCAACAGCACAAAGGCCAATTAGATGTCCATAGGAAACTAGGACCAATATAGAGTGGTCATCCGGAGAGCAGCTACTAGACTGGTAAGCTGCCAACATGCCTAAGGAGGGGCAAACCAGAAATAGAGTAAGTCAAAGCTTCCCTGCCCATCACAAGTGGGATGGTCTTGTGAGTGACAGCTGCACTTTCAGTCTGGGCAAGATAGGGAGACAGTCTCAAAACAAACAACTTATTTTGAATTACATGGAGACATGTTTTTAGGTCTCTCAGCCATACATGCTCATCCATGTTATTGCTGCCTGTCCTTCATTCTTGAAGAGGACTGTGATTGGATTGAAGTGATGGAGGGCTGTACAAAGTCACCATTTTCAATTTTTTACCAGAGTCATCTGGGTCAAGTGGTCAGATAGAGATCAGGATGACGAGAGGGTACCAGCTGCAGTGGGAACCCTTGGCCTTTTTAAGGCTAAGGTCTTCAACAGATCTCAGTTTAACTGGGGCCACACCCATCAGTGATTATGGGGAACATAAGAAATGAGGCAGAGAATGCCATCTTTTATTTAGTCGAAAATAATAATAATAATAATAAAGATAAAATAGGGGAGGGCACTGGACCCTCGGTTTCTGGCCAAAACAGAAACATGTAATCAAGACCAGATCCACTGACTTTGTCCAGTGTTCTTTCCACAACATCAGGGTTTGTCTATGGTGTGACTCTGGACAAGGCATTTAACATGGCTGGGTCTCAAAATCAGGGCACCACGCAGGATGATGCCCCAAGGTATCTTTGGGTTTGATCTATGAAGTAGAAAATGGGGAAAATCTACTCTCCTCAGCCATCCCGGATTTCCCACAGCTAAGGCTGTGAGAGATATTTATTGGAGTGATGCTATTGTTTGCCCTTCCTTCTCAAAGACAACCATGACATCAGGGAGGTGACGCCATGACGTGTGAGTTGGATTTCAGTGCAAGGTGACCTGCCTCACTTTCCCCTCCCGAGCCATCTGGGTCCCGTGGCCAGAGAGAGCAGGACCTGCAGAGATGGCCTAGACTGTATAAAGAAAACCACAGAACCAAGGCTGGAAAGGACTCACTCCAATCTGCATCTAAACAGCACCCTCCATGGCAAACCGTCTGAGAGGGTCACTCAAGTTCAGGGCTGGGTGCCAAGGTGTCTTTGGCATCCGTCGGGTCATCAGCATTTGCCATTTCAGCCTTATCTAGCAGGTCAGAGAGAGCTCTTAATTGGTCACAGAGTTGGGGGTGGGGTGGGAGAGGGCGGTGGTACCCCTCCCCCCCAGGGATCCGCCGATGGGGAAGTATTGGGCCCAAGAGCGGAGCTCTGAGCGGGGAGGGATGGAGAGAGGGGTGTGAGAGGGAGCGGGAATGGGGCACGGATCCGGGCCAGCCCTTCCCGTTCTCCTGCACCAGCAGTCCGGTCCTCCTTCCCCGATGTTCCCCATCCAGCGGAGGAAGAGGAGAGAAGGAGGCGTCAGAGTAGAGAAAAGACTGTTGAATTGGGAGACAGGGAGCCCAGTTCTAATTGTGACTCTGCCCCTGCCTTGCCGAGCGATCTGGGGCACTCTTTCCCATGCCAGTGGCACGAGTTTCTGTAAAATGAGGCGCTTTGTTTTTTTTTTTTTCCCAAAAGGATTCCTTAGAGATGATCTCTAAGGTACCTTCCAGTTCTGTGAGCCTGTGAATCAGTCCGGACCCAGCCTCCCGGCTGAGGCGCCCCCAGCCCAGGGGCTCTTCCTCCACATTCCCCGCCCACCGGGGACAGGCGGCACTGGGCAGGGCCGGCTGACCGGTCTAAGGCCCCTTCTCTCCGCCCCCTGGGCCCGAGGCCAAAGCCGAGAGCCAAGTGGGCGCGCCGCCGGGGGGCGGGGAGCTCGGGAGGGATCCGGTGTCTTGGGCTGCAAGCTGGTATTGCAGCTGGCGGCGAGGCGAGGCTCTGGCTGGGATATTAATAACCCCGGGGCTGCAGCTTTCCATGAGACCCTCCCAGCCATGGCCAGCGCGGAGGAGCCCCGGGAGGGCGGCCCCTGCGGGGAAGGAGCCGGAGCCGCTGGGCTGGAGAGGTAGGACTGGCCGGTGGGAAGGGTCTGCCGCACCCGCCCAGCCCCGCCCGGCTTTGGGGAGGGGTCCGCGGGATTGAGACCGGGCTGGGGAAGGGACTTCCACAGCCTGCTGATTTCTCTCAAACTTCTTCCCGTTCCTTCGCCCCTTCTCCACGTGCCCCTCACCCCACAACACCCCAAGATCCTCACCCGATCCGTTTAATACCAGGCCCCGCCCAGAACGTGAGGATGGGCAGGGCTGACCTGAATGGCTCCCCAGCGCCTTGCTTCGGGTTGGGGGCCGAGAAAACGGAAAACTCTACTGAGGGCAGGAGCGTCCAGGCCAGCCTAGCCCGGAGGCGTCTGTGTGTGCGTGTGTGTATTCGGGATTCAGTTCTCTGGTGCTAGTTTGGGAGACCTTCCCCCCCAAAAGGAATCAATCAAAACCTTTCCCAGTAGGTATGAATCATCAAATACAGCGAATGCAGGAAAGGCAAATATCCGGCCTCATATTGTCTTCAAGGGTCTTTTCCATCTCCCCCCACCGCCCTGGCTTTTATAAAAAAAGTAGTGACCCCAAAGTCCTGAGTTAATTGAGTTCTGCTGTGGCCCTGCACTTGGCCTTTTGGTTCTTGGCTGATGTTAAAGAGTAAGGGGATCACACAGCTTGTGGTTCTGGGGGGCTTCTTTGCCTTGAGGTGGGAAAACAGAACAGAGCTTAATTTCTACCTGCGGAGAGGGATTTTCTAACAGGTTTTAACTATTCCCTTCCCCCTCACTCCTCAGCCAGTTAAAGTCCCAGAATGCCATGGCTCTGAGAGGTGAGGATTGAGTGAACTCATAGGCTGAAAGATAAAATTGGCAATAGAGACACACATTCATACTTGCATACAGTTTCCTTCCCATACCCTTTGTCAGGGCACACAACGGCCAGCGTGGGGGTACACACACACACACACACACACACACACACACACACAAAATCATAAAAAGGTAGAAAATCTCCTAAGGACTAGGCAGGGGTCAGGGAGGAAGGAGAATTTTTATGGTCCAAATGAATCCTGAGGTCATAGTCTTTGAAGTCCCAGCTAAGCTCTTCCTCACCTCCCAGAAGCCTCCCGTAATCCTGTCCTTTCTCCAAAGTTGGACCTGTTTCTTTAGAGAGGAGCAACTGTGTAAAAAGCTTTTCTGTATCCTCCTTTTGGATAAGAAGCCAAGTCCCTAAAGGGTTCATCCATCCTTGAGACACCCCTGCCAAGTGACAGGAGATTGAATTGAAGAATTGGAAGCTAATCCAGTCATCTCTCAATGATCACTCCATTAATGACAGAAAGGGAGAACTCTTGGACAATGTAAATTCCAAACAAGCAGCAGATAATCCATAAGCTTTTCATGATGCCGTGGAATGAATCAGTAAAGGTGTAGGAAACAGTTGAGCCAGGAAGCCCAATCTCTGACACATTTTGGCAGTGTGAACCTAAATAAGTCCCTTAACTTCTCAGTATTTTTGCTTAGACAATTAGCTAAGACTAAAATGCAGTGAAGATGCTGTTCTTTCTACCAGTGTCATCAAAGAGTCTTTCCTTATCATTCCAATTTGTCGTTCAGTCATTTGTCCTGTTTGACCCATTTGGAGTTTTCCTGGCAGAGATACTGCTTTGCCATTTCTTTCTCCAGCTCATTTTATAGATGAGGAAACTGAGGCAAACAGGATGAAGTGACTTTACCAGGGGTCACCCCACAAGTAAGTAGCTAAGGCTTGATTTGAATTCAGAAAGATGAATTCTTCTGATTCCAGGTCCAGCACTCTATTCACTTGCCACCCATCAAATGCCCACTCTGCAAAGGACTGTGTCTTGAGGTGGGAAATTAAACATTAAAATTGGTTTTAATAATTTCGCAGCTGAGCAAGGAAGGGAGTTGAGGAATGAGTGAGGAGAGCCAGTTTGATGTTAAAGCTCACAACACTGATCACTGAGATACATCTCTATTAGAAGGCACAAATGTTTAAAAGAGGGATGAGGGTGGTTTTTCCCCCTAAGCCCTGTTTCTTCCTAAAGTGCTTCAGAAGTAAACAAGGCAATTCCAAAATATATTCTGAATCCAGACAATTTTCTCTAAAATTGAAGTGGCCTATTTGGCATCCTGGAACAAAGACAGGAGGGAACCGCAGTCCTGAATTCCAGTTCAAACTGTTTACCAGTTAGCATATGACTAATCAAATCATTCCTTCTTCTTCATCTATAAAATGAAGAGGTTGGTTCCTTCCAGTTGGAAGATTCTGGGAAGTTACAGATCTAACCAAAAAACCTGTTGGGCCTCCACTTTGAGGGCAGAGAAAGGGTTTCAAAGGAGTTCACCAGAAGGATTTAGGCTACCATGGTAAGAAACAAGAAGGAACTTTATGAGGAATTTGGAGTATAAATGATAAAGACTTAATGCCCTAACTACAGATCTTAAGCTTGAATCTTAGAAAGACAGATATGGTGTGGTGCAAAGATCAGTGACTTTGGAGTTAGAAAATTTGAAACTAGATCCCAGTATTCCACTTACTATATAACCTCCTGCACATCATTCCCCTTCTCTAAGTCTCACTTTGCTAATCTGGAAAACTAGGGCATTGAATGAAGTTCCATTGGGCTCATAACATTCTATGAAATACTTTGCTGTATGGGCAGTTTATTTAGATCTTAAAGAGTCTTTAGAAAGAAAAGAGGTCCATCCAGTGTCTTCTTGTCACCTTTTTCTGGTGAGTGTACCCAGACAAACTGACTGTCACAACTTCCCTGGGGGGTTTTGGACTTTCAAGGAATCACTTTAGGAAATGAAGGGGAAGGGGAGAGAGAGGGAGAATATGACTCTGTGTGTGTGTGTGTGTGTGTGTGTGTGTGTGTGTGTGTGTGACAGAGACAGAGACAGAGAGAGAGAGACACACACACACAAAGAGACAGAGAGAGACAGAGACAGGAGAGAGAGAGACAGACAGACAGACAGAGAAACAGAGACAGTTAGACAGACAGAGAGAAACAGAGACACACACACACACACACACAGAGAGAGAGAGAGAGAGAGAGAGAGAGAAACATTACCAAAGTCTGAGAAACTACTCTCATACATAAAGTCCCACCCTCTCTCTGGCTTTCCACAGACCTCAGAATTTTCTTTTGCAGGGATTCAGGGGCAGAGGACAATGCTTCACTCCAAGAGAAGAAATCTGAATTCCTGCAAGGGGAAGAGGTCCTGAACCCAGAGATGACTCTGTCCCTACAGGGGGATGTCAACTTAGAGGATATTTTCTACCTTGGAGCCACAGGTGATGCTGATGATGTGCTCTATGTAGAAGAGACCTTGAACTCAGAAGAGGAAGCTGATCCAAGGGAGACACTGTGTGTAAAAGAGACAGTCACCCCAGAGGAGACACTGCATGTGAGGGAAGAAGTCACCCCAGAGGAGACACTGTGTGTAAAGGAGACAGTCACCCCAGAGGAGACACTATATGTAAGAGAGACTGTTACCCCAGAGGAGACACTGTGTGAAAAGGAGACAGTCACCCCAGAGGAGACACTATATGTAAGAGAGACTGTTACCCCAGAGGAGACACTGTGTGTAAAGGAGTTAGTTACCCCAGAGGAGACACTGTGTGAAAAGGAGACAGACACCCCAGAGGAGACATTGCATCTGAGGGAAGAAGTCACTCCAGAGGAGACACTGTATGTAAGGGAGACAGTCACCCCAGAGGAGACACTGCATGAGGTAGAGAGAGTTGATGCAGAGGAGACAACTGCACCGGGGGAGAAAGCCCATTGTGAGGAGAACCTTGTTTCCAAGGAGAGCCTCAGGGTTGAGGACAGCCTGAGTCCAGAGGAGCTGGAGCTTCTGGAATGCCGTTTCCAGCAGTGCATTGAAGCTGTGGCTCAGTTGGAGGAGGAGCGGGACAGTCTCATCCATGAGCTGGTGCTGCTTCGAGAGCCGGTTCTGCAGGAGGTGCAGAAGGTCCACCAGGATATTCTGGTTGCCTACAAGCTCCATGCCCAAGGGGAGCTGGAGTGTGATGGGCTAAGGGAGGAGATCCGGGTGGTGAAGCAAAAGCTGTTCAAGGTGACAAAAGAATGTGTAGCTTGCCAGTACCAGCTGGAGTGCCGGCAGCAGGAAGTCGCCCAGTTTGCCGCCTGCCAGGACGAACTCACCGCTCGTGTTGCCCAGCTGTCTGAGGAACTGACCCAGCTCAAAGACACATGTGAGAAACAGAAAGGGCATTTTCGGCAGCAGCTGGAAGCCCCTCGGGGTCAGGGGGATAGCCATTTTCTACAGGAGAGCCGGAGGCTCTCTGCTGAGTTTGAGAGTTTCATGGCAGAAAGCCGCCAGGGCCTAGAAGAGGAGTATGAACCTCAACTGATGCGACTTCTCGAGAGGAAGGATGCTGGGGCAAAGGCACTACAGAAAACACAGGCAGAAATTCAAGGGATGAAGGAGACCTTGAGACCACTACAAGCAGAAGCCAGACAACTCCGTTTGCAAAACAGGAACCTAGAAGACCAGATCTTGCTTGTGAGACAGAAGCGAGATGAGGACGTGAAACAATACAGGGTAGGCCCTCCACGAGTGAAGGAAATGCGTGTTTTTTAACGTGGAGAGTTGGAATCTGAAGGAGATTTTTATATGCTTTTAAGGCCATGGTGGAGGGAACATCTGTTTGAACACAGGTTGTTAAAACAGCAAGAGAGAATAAGGTTAGATATCAGAAAATATTGCTGTTGGGATTGTTAAATGTCATACTGCATAGTTAAGAAATTTCCTGATTTAGGGATTCTAATGTGGTTATCAGTAAATTAGCAAAAATGCTATGGATGAAATTGGGTCTTGAGACTGCAGGAAATGGGATAGGATAGGACTTTAGGGGGCTGATGGAATCTGAGTAGTAGGATTAAATAATAACTAAAGGTCTCTTCTAGTTTTGTGTCGATAAAGCATTTTCTACCATAGAGTGCTAATTTTTATTCAATCAACAAGCATTTCTTAAGTGCTTATTATATGCAAGGAATCATGCTAAGTCTTGGAGACAATAAAAACAAAAAATACAAAAAACAAACCCAGTCCCTGCCCTCAAGAAACTTGCATTTTAATGAGGGAAAACAACATATATAAAAATCAGCACATACAAGAGGTATGCACAATAGAGAGAAGATAAAGGAAAAGACTCAGCGAGTTGCTTCAGGGACCAAAAGGCCTTCTGTAGAAGTCGGTAATTGAGTTGAGTCTTGAAGGAAGGGCGGAATTCTACAGAGGAGGGAGGCATAAAAAACAGCCAGTGAAAAGACACCGAGATAGGAAATGAAGTAAATAACCTTTGCAAAGATCGGCAATTGGGCCAGTATGGCTGGATGATAGAATGCATGGAGAAGTAAAACTGGAAAGCTAAGAAGGGGCCAAGTTGTAAAGAGCTTTAAATGCCAAACAAAAGATATTCTATTTGATCCTAGAAGTAAAAGGGAGCCATTGAAGTACAGAATTGGGTGTGGGGTGGGAGTAGTGCCCTAAGATGTGCTTTAGGAAACTCACCTTGGTAGCTGAATGGAAGATAGATCAGAATGGGGAGAGACTGAAAGACCGAGTAGTTTACTGTAATAGTCCAAGGAAGAGGTGATGAAGTCCTGAACTAGGATGGTGATTGTGTGAGAGTGGAGTGAAATGAATGTATGAAAAATACTGTAAAGATGGAAACAATAGGATTTTGTCATGGATTAGATATATGGTATAAAGATGGGAAATTGAGGGAGACCTCAAGGTATGAACTGGATGCCTGGAAGAATGGTGATACCCTCATCAATAATAGGGAAGTTCAGAATTGGGTTTTTTTTTGGTGGGGAGAAGGATGATGAGTTCTGCTTTAAACATGTTGAGTTTGAGGTACCTATGGGATATCCAAGTCAAAATGTCCACTAAGTAGTTGGTGATATGGGATTGAAACTCAGGAGAGAGACAGGGACTGGATATATATAGATGCAGCAATCATCAGCCCAGAGATGATAGATAACTGAACACATGGAAACTGATGAGATCACCGAGTGAGTGAATATAGAGCGGGTATTCTTATCATTTGTGTGTGTACATGCCATGGACTCTTTTGGTTGCCTAGTGAAGTCTAAAGACCTTTTTTCAAAGTGTTTTTAAATAATTGAAAAATACATTACATTTCAATTAGAGATTAGTGAAAAATAAGGATGTAAATTTTTTTTTTCCATCTAAGTCCATATATCATTTGACATCTATCCAGGGTTGTCTTGGGAGTCTGTGGAGCCCAGGTTATGAAACCCTACTATAGAGAAAAAGACTATAGCTTTGGGGAATACCTACAGTTGATGGGCATGCTATAGGTGAAGGTCCAGGAAAGGAGACTGAGAAGAAATGGGTAGGCAAATAGGAGAAATAGGAGACAGCAATGTCAAAAAAAAAAAAAAAAAGATTATTTAGCAGGAGAAAATGATCAATAGTGTCAAATGTAGGAAAGCTAAGAAGAATGACAACTACAGAAAGTCCATTAGATTTGGCAATTAAAAAATCATTGGCTGTGAAGAATAGTTTCAGTTGAATGAGATCATTCAAATAATCAAGGATTTAAAAAATGGTGAAATGAGAGAAAGTGGAAGTACAAAAATATGAACAATATTTTCAAGGCACTTAGCTGAAAAAGGAAGGCAGAATAAAGGGAGATAGCAGGAATGGTTGAATCAAGTGAGCTGGGTTGTTTTTTTTTTAAGATGAAGGGGAAACATGAATGTGTTTGTGGGCAACAGGGAAGGAATTAGAGATGATTGACAATTAGAAACAGTTGGGATAATAGAGCAAGTGACTAGAGAAAATGGGACAAGGATACATATAGAGGAGGAAGAGGAAGGGGAAGGGCCACCTCAAATTCAGACACCAGAATAAAGGAAGATAGCAGAAATGATTGGATCGAGTGTTGTTTTTTAAGAAGTGCAGGAGATATGAGTATGTTTGTGGGCAATAGGGAAGGAATTAGTAGCGATGAGAGCTTGACAATTAGAGGTAGTTGGGATAATAGTGAGAGCAGTTAACTGGAGAAGATGGGACAAGAATGCATGTTGAGTCTGCCTTGGAAAGGGAAGGGCCACCTCAACATCAGACACTGGAATTTAGGGGGAGAGGATAGGCAATGACATCACAAAGAATGTGAAATGAGAAAGAGTGGACTTGGCAGATGGCCTCCATTTTTTCAATAAAGTATGAGGCAAGAACCTTGTTTAAGCAGCTGAGGAGCTAAGAGGCCAGGAGAAGATTAAGTAGTGAAGAGATTTGGAGCAGTCATTAGAATGAGGGATAGGGGATCACTTAGAAGGAAACTAAAAGTCTGCCTTGTTGCAATGGACTCAGTTAATTAGATTAACTAATACAAGTTTTGTAATGGACCCAAGTCAGCTTCTTTTTCTCCTGGACTTCTTCCAGCTACCAACAAACATTATTAGGTGTAAAAGAGGCAGAGGGTGGAAGTAATCCACATTTGGCAAGTTATGATCAGTAACAGGATATGGGGCTAGAGATTTGAGAGTAGCAGATCATAAATAGCATTTTTTAATACTTTAAGGTTTGCAAAGCGCTTCACAAATATTCTCATTTTTTCCTCATAACAATCCTGCAAGATTGGTGCTATTATTATTCTCATTTTATAGATGAAAAAATGAGGCAGACAGAAGTTAACTGATCTTCCCAGTAAACGTCTGAGGCTGAATCTGAATTGTTATCTTCCGGACTCTAGGCCTAGCCCTCTATCCGCTATTACCATCAGTTGTCTCTAGAAAGGTCTGGAATTGCCCTGGTTCACTGACTAAGACTGGCAAGGGAAAGTTTAGCCAGGTTAGAGGTGATAGCCTGGGAAAGTACTGAGGGTACAGAGTGTGGAGGTCACCATGAAGACCAAAAATAGGAGTAGGGATCACATCACAGAGGGAAACTAAAATGGTAAATGTTTATAAAAGTTCATAAACATGGAAGTGAACCTTTGTGAGTGTTGGAAGGTTCTAGGGTATAACCATCCCCATGAGTAGCTGAAAGTGAAGTGGAAGAATAGGTCATAGAAATTGGGTAAAATGAGGATCTGGGATGTTAGGATTTTTAGGTAAACATCAGTATATAGAAGGAAATCTCGTGGTATGAAGGTAAAAGTTGGGCTAGAGGGCAAGACTGAGAAAGGCACTAAACAATATGGAAGGAGGGAAAATGGCCTAAGATTTGGCTCTGGATTGGCTGATATATTTGGATAGTGTGAACCTCAAAAGAGAAATGATTAGTGAAGAAAGTAGAGAGTCTGAAAGTGGTATTGGGGAATAAGAATATTCCAACTCTCCTAGCATGAGCAGTGAGTGATAGATATTAAAAAGGTAACAGTGACCGGAAAAGGTGGCCAGGCAGAGCTCAATGAATGCTGGAAGATGAAAGGAGAAAGGGAAAAGTTTAAAATGAAATTAAGTTTAATTATGGAGCAGGTATTTGACAGGCACAGTGAAAAGGGCAAGTCGATCTGGAGTGGGACATTGAGTTGGATGGGAACAAGGGAACACAGAGAGTTGGGAGTTCTGTGCAGTTGGAAAATGGGGAGAATATGAGTGGGCATTATACCAGGCAGGGTATTTGTGGGAGAGATCATTAGGGTAATTAATTCCAGGGTAAAGCAATCTCGGGTCTCATTTTCCAATTGACCTCTGGAAAAATTCATGCTCCCCAGTTCCTGGAAGGCTATTCAGTGCCAGCATCTTTCCCCCTCCCTGCTGGAGGGAAAGGTGTTTTATAATAGATGCGGGAAAAGAAATCAATATAAATGTGTGCTGATCCTTTGATTACAGCATTGCCTTGCTTAAAAACCTCCCGACTGCCTGTTTCATAGGATACAATTTATTTTTTAAATTATTTTTTAAAATAACTTTTTATTGATAGAACGCATGCCAGAGTAATTTTTTACAGCATTATCCCTTGCATTCACTTCTGTTGTGATTTTTTCCCTTCCCTCCCTCCACCCCTTCCCCCAGATGGCAAGCAGTTCTTTACATGTTGAATAGGTTACAGTATATCCTAGATATAATATATGTGTACAGAACTGAACAGTTTTTTTGTTGCACAGGGAGAATTGAATTCAGAAGGTATAAATAACTCAGGAAGAAAAACAAAAATGCAAGCAATTTATATTCATTTCCCAGTGTTCTTTCTCTGGGTGTAGCTGCTTCTGTCCATCTTTAATCATTTAAAGCTCTCTTTATCGAAGAGGTCCACTTCCATCAGAATACATCCTCAAACAGTATCGTTGTTGAGGTATATAATGATCTCCTGGTTCTGCTCGTTTCACTTAGCATCAGTTCATGTAAGTCTCGCCAGTCCTCTCTGTATTCACATAGGATACAATTTAGGCACCGCATCCTTACTTGAAGGCCTTCCATCATTTGGACCCAGCCTCCTCTCACTCCCTTTATTCCTGCAACGCTCCTGGCAAAGCGTGTTCCTTGGCTGGTCCTCCGCCTCACCTTACCCTTTCCATCTCTCTCCATTTAGGTCTGAGTCCCACTCTCCCCATTCCCATCACCAACCCTGAAATGGTTTCCTCAGTCCCAACCTATCAAGGTCAGCTTATATGTGCCTTCATGCCCTCTGCATCAATAAGCTGAACAGTCTCATCTATGTTTAGGGCCTTATGCTAGACATTGGAGGTTACAAAGGCGCGCCATCTTTTCCATGCTCCTTTCCTTGGTCTTCCCAGGTAAAAGCTCTTCCTCTCCATGAATTGCAGGTTATTGTTTGACTTTCCTATGCATTTAATCATGCCTTAATTTGTACAATACTGAGTTATTTGTGTGAGTCTTCAATTTCTTCCTGTAAAGTCTCTGAAGGTTGTATTTTACAAGCTCTTGCGCAAAGTAGGCGCTTAGTGCTTATTGAATCATTTCTTCAATAAGTGTTTACCAGTTAGTCTTGATGTCCCAGTGCTTCCTTCATTTAAAACCAGTTTACTTGCATATATGCTAACTCCTCCCTGGTGTTATGGTTCTCTTTGAGAATGAGGGCAGAGCCACAAGCTTTAGAAGTTTTCTCCTTTTATACCTTGAGGTTCATGGACTAGATTTCTTTAAGCCTTATACTGAAATGGCTCTGGCTCTCATTGATTGGCCGATCAAAAGTCCCAGACCAAGCCCCCTAGGTCTTTGTTTTGGTCCAGGTTGCCTCAGAGTGAATGTAAATAGCATATTGCAGTTTTGGTCAGAAACTCTGAAGGTCTTCCCTCCCAGATTGATTCCTTTTATTTATTTGGATTAGGTTAAAAAAAAAAAAAGGGCATTCTTTGCCTCATTTCTTTAATTTAATTTTACATTTTTTTGAGGGGGAGGCACTTGAAGCTAAGTGGCTCACTCAGCAAGCCATGTTTTTGAACTCAGGTCTTCATGACTCCAGAACGAGTGCTCTTATCTACTCTATCATCTGGCTGCCCCTCATTTCCTTCTTACCCAGTCTTAATCATTGAATGTTTTTGCTCTCAGTGAAACTGAGACCTGCTAAAGAATTTAGCTTAAAAAAGCCAAGTTCTCCCATTGCATCCAAAACCATCTCCAGTCTTCCTGATCTCTATCTGGCCACTGGACTCAGATGGCTCTGGAGGGGAAAGTAAGGCAAGTGGTCTTACCCGGCCCTCCCTCACAAATCCATTTCACTTGTCTGTCATAGTATCACCTTCCTGACATCATGGTTCTCTTGGAGATCAAAGGCTGAGGATACCAAGAACTGTGAAACAGCCTCTCAAGGCCTTGAGTTTTGTGAGACACAGTACAGAATACCTACAAGGTGCCAAGTGAATGGTTCATAAAAAGGGTTTCAGACTGAAATAACATGGCAGGCGTAGGCAGCTGGGAAGTCTTTGTGGAAGAAACAGTTTTAACTGGCCATTACAGGACATGAATCAGACAAGGGTTGGGGGAGTATTAAATATAAACAGAATGAATACACATAGCCCGTTCCAGAACAATGAATCAGTGTGACTGGCTCAGGATAATCTGTGTAAAGGAACACTGGAAAATAAAGAGGCAGGTAGGGGCTCAAACGGTGACAGACTAGTTTGGACTTTATCTTTGGGGTCACAGTAAGCCACAGGTGGCTTTTAAAACAGGTGAAAGGACTTTAATATAACTCTGGCAGCCGCATGCAAGATAAATGGAAGTGGTCCTCATACTACTGGCTCAACTCTTCCTTACAATCATAACCCTTTGTATTCTGAGGGTTCAGCTCTTGTCAGTGATATGTTTCCTTGATCTTTACATTTTCTTTTGAAAGCTATTGAAGCAGATAGACTAAGGCATAGGAAGAATCAGTACTCCATAAACTATTTAGACAAAATGCTCCCTGATAGTTGGATAATACCAAGGACAATCAGAGATTTCAGCTTCTGGGATCCAGGCAAAATTCCACTTCCACTCTACTGATATTTACTTTTTTGAAAATAACCTAATGTGTGTACTCTGCTAGGAAAAAAAAAAAAAAGACAAAGGGTTTATGTAATAGGAGTAATGAGATTATGCTCCTAATCTATATGATAGGCACTTAATAGGCAAGTTTTAACAATACACATGTTAGTGAAATATGAAATAAGTTGGTACATAAGCAGAGTGTGAGATGCTGACATCAGGTAAGGAAGTTATCTCTTCCAGCCAGTGAGATAAGGGAACATTTCATGGAAGAGGGAAATATTTTGTCAATAGGCAGAGAGGTGGGTATTCCAGATGTGGGGCACAGCATGGGCAAATGTTCAGAGGTAGAAAAGCATTGAAGAGGGGGAAGTAAAATGCTTTATTGCTATAACTTCATTGTTGTATCACAGGTGCAACATCAAGGATGATTCAGACAGTAAATATTTTTGGCCCTTCTAAAGGTGAGATGTACCAAAGCTAGTTTCCTGTTCCATGATGCAGAATATATAAGAACAGGAAAAAGCCCAGGATAAATCTAGTCCAACACCTTCACTTTTCAGAAAAAACTAAAGCCCAGAAAATAGAAGTGAAGAGGCTTCAGAGTCTGAGGAATATGAAGTCACTGCCCTTTCATAACATACTTTGCAACCCCCACTTTTTAGCCTCTGTCTAGACCAATAGCTACACTGGTGAAGGGCTGACAAACACCTTACTTAATCACTTAGCAATTTATTCAAGCTAATCTGACTTACTCAATTGTCAGAGAGATCTGGTCAAGATCTGAGACAGTGTTATTTGAGAGCAGTCTCTTATTACCATCAACTTAATTTAATTCTTGGACAAATTTCCATAAATCTCTGGCTCAGTAGTATATGGATGTTGCAAATGGGATTCAATTTCAGATGACTGTAAAAGTCATTATCACTTACCATCACCAAGTATTTATTAAGCATCTGATGACTGATAATCCTATAGTAAACAATAAATTATCTCTGTTCTTTACAGGCCTAAGACAGAGTTGAAGACCACCCAGATATCAGAGTAGACAACAACAACAACAACAAAAACAAACAGATTTTAAAGCTTGAAAGGATCAAAAGGGTCCAGATCATATGCCTCATTACTAAACAACAAAAACTCTCTTGCTGACTAATCTCTAACCAACTGCCACTTGAGACTTGGGTACTAGTTTTGGTTTTGTCATTAGCATATACCCAAGCAAGGTATTCAAGCAAGTACCCTCCTCATTCTGAGCCTACTTGTCTATAAAATGAGGGACTTGGACCAGATGATTTAAGAGTCCTTATGTCCCTACCATTTAAAAAACAATTTTTTTGTTTTATGTACAATTATGTAAAAACAATTTTAATGTTTTTTTGAGTTCCAAATTCTCTCCCTTTCTTTCTTTCCCCCACCCCTGAGATGATAAGCAATTTGATTTAGGTTATACTTGTGTAATCACATAGAACAATTTCACATTAGTTATTTTGTGGAAGAAAAATCAAGCCAAAACAAATAGTAAAAAACAAAGACAAAAAGTGAAAAATAGCATGCTTTGGTCTGTGTTCAGAAAACATCAGTTCTTTCTAAAGAGGCAGATAACACATTTCATGAGTCCTTTGGGATTGTCTTGAATCATTTTATCATTGAGAACAGCTAAGCTATTCATTGTTCATGATTGTAAAATATTGCTGTTACTGTGTACAGAGATCTCCTTAGTTTTTCTCACTTCATTGAATCAGTTGATTGAATCTTTCCAGGATTTTCTTATATCATCCTGCTTGTCATTCCTTATGGAATACAGTAGTATTCCATTACAATCATATACCAACATTCGTTTATTCCCCAATTAATTAGCATCCCTTCAATTTCCAATTCTTTGCCACCACAAAGAGAGTTGCTTTTTTTTTGTATAAAAATCTATCTGGAAATACAAATCTATCAGTGATATTGCTGGATCAAGAGGTTTGTCCCTAATATTTTAAATTCCTACCTCCTTCTCAATTCACCAGAATCCTAATTGTACAATTAAAGATTGTATTAGATCTAATGATCTTTGCTTTGGAATTAAAAAAAAAAAAGCTTCCAAACTTCACAGACCCTCTAAGACATAGCTATTGCCTCCCTTGCAGATGGCAGTCTATGGAACACATGGTAGAGAAGCCAAGTGAAGACTGAAATTCATCCCTAGTCATGCTCCACAAGGAGATTGAGTAAATGTGAAAAGTCCTCAGATTCTCTGCTGCCCTCTTCCACCAGGCTCATGAAAAATTCTCTTGGCTTTTTTTTCTACAGGAACAGATGGAAGAAATGGAAGACAGTCAGAGGCAATTGAAAAGCAGAGTCCAACTCCAGGAGCAGAAGAACAAAGAGATGGAGGAGCTTAGGATCAGCCTCACTGAAGAGCTCTCTATTTATAAGTCAGTTTTTACTGCTACCTAAAATTTGTTCATAAATGCTGGTTGAGGAGGTAGAAGAGGGAGATAGCTTAAGGGGAAATTTGTGAAGGATTGATTTTGGGGGGGGAATAATTTTTTAAAATTTCAGTCATCGGCCCTCGGATGAAAAATGGCTTTGTGTTTTTAAAGGGCTATGCTACCCAAGAAGTCAGAGCAGCTCGAGGCCCCCACTCCTGCGGGAAGTGGAACGGAGACACAGTCTCAAGGTGATCTCTCTGGTGGGAGAGCAGTGCTTGCATCCTTTGACTGCTAACCAACTTAACCATACTAGTCATTGTTGGTTTGGTTCTAGAAGCCTGTATACCGATAGTTTTCTGATCTTCCGAGACATATACTTTCTAGATGCATAGCTCAGATCATTTACAATCATGAGAAATGAGGTCACAGTCCAAGATGCCCCTAACATATTGGCTATTTTTATATGGTACAAGACTTCTCATAATTGATTTAAATGGACAATGAAAGGCTTAAAAAAAAAAAAAAAGCAAAATCTTCAGGTCTTGTCCCTCTAAATAGTTTTCATCACAAATACTGCTTCAGGGGAAAATAGCTAATAGACTAATTTTTCCTCTCATATTCACTAACAATTTAAGAATGACAATGAGGCAGCAGTTTTACCATTAAGGTGGGCAAGGAAAAGGTGACATGAATTAGTATGATAGTGACATTTATAAAATATCACCCTGGGTCAGTATTATTCACGGTCCAAAGAACATAATATTTAGTATGAGTCAGTAGAGGCAGTCCGACATTAAGGTGCCCATTCCTTTTCCAATTAGTGGCAAAGTTCAAAAGTCTGGGTTACATATAAATATCTCAGATTTTTATTTAACTGGGAAGACTGCTAATACTTTTCATCACAGTTTGGGACTAAGTAAATAAGATATCCTAGTAAGAGAAGCACTTCTTAACTGCCTGGAGTATCTCACTTGTCAAGCCATATAGAACCACCAGTGAGTGTTCTACTTTGATATATAGCTCCAAAGTTCAGGATTAATCATTTTATGGTGACCCAAATATCATTTTAAAATCTGGTCAATAAATCATTCATCTCTTGCTTTAAAAAAAAAAAACTTGCCTGGGTCATCTTACCACCTGATCTAAAGATTATTTCAATCCTTATGTTTGACAGTTGTTCAGGATGGTGGGAAGATGACAGATTTCATTTCAGATGGAAAAATTGAGACACATAAGTCCCTTAAGCAGTCTGTGATTAGAACAAGTATCGATACCATCCAATTCACTTTCTAGTTAAGCTGAAGCTTTTCCTGATGCATTATTATATACAATTATACTTTTATTTTTGGAACAAACCACCTGTGCAACTCCCATCACTAAAGAAAGGGAACTACTAAATTAATTTATACAAGTCATTAATGACGTTTCATTATACCACTCTACCTGCATTTCAATAACACAAGTTATAGTAATCATAAAAGAATAAACTGCTAACGATAGAACTTCAGACAGTCTGGCAACTGGAGAAGGGAGATCAATTTTGTTCAAGTTGTCTTTTGCTGAACACCCGAGGCCAATTTACAAGTAATGAAAGATGACTTTTCTTGGATATATAACAGCATCACCTACCTCTATCTTTAACAGACAAAGTACTAACATCTTCAGGGAGATTCTGGGGTAGCAGGCCAGGCCAGGGTCAAGTCACTTTCATCTGTGTAGGGACTCCAAAGGTAGAAACTCCCTCTAAACTAACAACTTCATTGTTTCGGTAATGTGTAATCCAAACCTGCTTTTCTCTCAACTTTACAGGAGCTGTTTAGAAATCTATGGCCGACTCTGTAATCCAGAAACAAAAGACAAAACCTCCTAATGAAGGAGCACTAAAGCCTCACTGGACGTTTTTTCTTTGCGGTGTGAAAGGGAGTATGAGGAACCTGGTGAAATGTTCTGTCCCGTGAAGGAGTAAACACTGGTCTGTCAGTTTTACAGACTCGCTGCCCCCCCCCCCCCAGAAGCAGAATACTGGGCAACCCTCAGCTTATAGGGTATAGAGCTTACTGCACTGAAGAATGGAAGCACCTGCTGCCCCCAGCAGACAATGTGCACGCTATGAAAAGGACACGACGACGACCAATGTATGCCTTGTGATGTTCTGGAGCAGAAATTGTTGCCTTACTTTGACTCAAAGCTCTAAGCCTTTTTAAGGCAGAGCAAATGTCAACAAGGCAGCCTATTTTAATCAAGTGAAGTTTTAAAGTTTGATTTATTCATGCCACAAGTGTCTGACTTTAAATAGAAGTTTTTCTTAAAGCTAAGCATTCATAAGGGTGCTGTGGGCTCCAGTAGCTTCATTTCTTTATTCATATCAATAGTTTCCAATACACAGCACACACATGTCATGCTGAAAACAAGGGACCAAAAATTTTCAGACCAAAATGGTTTAAGGCTGTTTGGACTTTCACAGAATTTTAGCCTCATGAAGACAGCTGGGGTACAAGGCGATGCACTTGGGTAATAAAAGAGGTGACCAAGCACCTGGAATACTATTTGGTATTATTAGGTCTTGAAAAGTATAACCTTTACAGCCTATTATTACTAACCTGTAGGTACAAGTCCCACTAAGGAAAAATACCAGTACATTATAGGAAGGGCCAACCTCCAAATTTAAAATTTCTCTTTAAGTCTCTCTAAACAGTCTCTTAATATTCTTGAAGACTCATGTATTTATTTATTTAGATAAAGAGGAGCAATAAACTTCAAAAGAAAAAAAACAAACATTCCATCAGAATAACTCAGGCCCTGCTGCTGATACTTTGTTTGATGTCTCTTCATTTATATCTATGAAAAGCTAAATGTTTTTCTGAAATTGATATTAACTTTACTTTTGTTCAGATTTGTCTCAGTACACTTCAAGAATTCTGGGTATAAAATAAAAATTCACAGCAGTTGTTATATAGAAAAACAATTTATTCCATCATAAGCACTTACAGTTAGTCATAGACAGTAACAGATTGCTGGTTGGACAAGTTACCCCAAAGGACATCGTATAAAACGAGTGGTCAAGGACTAATTCCGTTTATGTGGGGTATATTGGAAAAAACTTTTTTTTTTTTTAATAAGAAAGGAAAAAAGGAAGAAAAGCCATCCAGAATTAATTTTAAAGTATATTTCAGCTACTAATTGCTCTGTTTTCAGATTACTGGGCAGTTTACCAGCAGTACATCTGTCAGGTAAAAACATACACCTTTATAACCTGGTGGTCCCAAGTTTAAAAAAAAAAAAATTCACAGGAAAGAAATAATATGAAAACATAGCTCAAGAAATATACTAGAGAGCAAAACTATATGAGGTGAACAAAGATATTTCTGTAGGTATAGCTACAACATTTCACATGGCTGTTTGTCCCCCACCCGATGAGAAGTAGAAGGAGAGAGTTAACAGTCACTAGGGAAGAAAAAAAAAATTAAATAAAACATTTTAATAAGAAATTTTGACTGGTTACAGAGGAAATCTGCAGGGGTAGGCCAGTCTACAACAGGGATTATCTGGACCCTATAAGGTTAGCCATGCCAATTTTAGTCTCTGAATCTTTATAAACGAGGGAAACAGTTTAGACATCTTTACAATGCTAATACCTCAGTGGGTCAGACTCCTCACCTGGATATAAATCCTACCCCATTCTAATTTTACTTAAATTAGCCTGAAAAACTTGCTGTTATAGCAGATGAAGAAAAATAAAACACTCATGGTCCAATTGCTGTGGCTAAATCAGATTTTACAGCTGGATTTACTCATAAAAAGTTCTTGGAAAAAAATTAAATATGGGTCTGTGGCTCTGCTGAGTCAAGCCCTCCTCCCCCCCCAGTTAAGAGTTAGAAATCATTCACTTTCTGGGTTGACAGGTGCCTATAGAAGAATGTCTGGACAAAAAAAGGTCTTGTCTCAAAACCAGTGTTAAATTAATCTCAGGTTGGGAAGAAAGGGGAGTCTAAAAATCAGCACCAGTGCAGACATGTCTAGGACCCCTGTCCCTCTGGATCCACACTTCCTTCAGGGTCTTCATCATTGTATATGTTCTCAGCCTGTCCCAAACAATAACAAAAGTTAGAGCAAAGATGGAATACAGGATTTTTTCTCTTAAGACAAGCTTCCCACTGAAATTTATCGAGTTATTTTTTTATAGATAGGAGTTTTACCAGTTTCCTTCTGATAGCCAACATCTTCAATCCTATTTATTTTTACAGGACTACTTAAAATTCCAATTTATAAGCCAGATAAATCAGAAGGTGCTTATTTTTGTCCCAAAAGGACATACTCTAAGGCTCCGTTAGGTTAAAACCTCACCCATTTCATATATAATCAGACTGAATTAACTTTCAACTTTTAAGGGACACATTAGATAAAACAAGACATAACTGACCACTTAAAACTAGAATCATAATCTATACAATGAAAAGGAATTAAGCTTTTAAGGATTTAAGATTTTATAAATGACGTTTCAGGACATTCAATAAGACAGTGCAACTTGGTGTGCTTACTGTAACAATATTTTCCAAGACTTTTCAGCAATACTTTCATTAGTCTTCTGAGAAGCAGAATTAACTGGACTAAGGCATTATAAGCTTTGGCCAAGACCACAAAATTTGTCAGTGGAAAAGCCTGGAGAAACCCTCCTCCCCCCCATCTTCCCTCTTTCTGTCTTTAGCTACTGGACGGTGAGTGATACAACGTTTTATAAAGATAAACACATACTTCTGTGCATTTGCCCTGCCAACCTACCTGCTTTCCTCTCCCCCCCTCCCCATCCAAGAGACTGAAAAACACTCACCATCTGCCAGACTTGCATGATATTGTCTTCTGATACAGAACAAATAACCCAAGGTTCATTGGGGTTCCAGGAGAAATCAGATATCTTGGCAGTGTGACCACCATGAATAAACTGAAAGAAATAAAACAAGATATTAAAAGGAAATAGAATTCAGTTATTAGTTAATTCAGAGTACTGTGAGTACAAAAACCTACCAATAATTCTGGTGGCCCATCTTCTGCATCTTCAGGGGACTGCTCTTCTCCAATTTTACTGCAGAAAGAAAACAAAACAAGCTTTACATCATACAGACATGTAAATGGAAATGTATTCTAAAAGCAGAAACTTAAGTGATCCAAATGATTTACCTCAAATCCCAGACATTTAGCCTGCGGTCAGTGCCACTGGAAGCCAAGATAGTTTCATTGTGGGGAGACCACTGAACCTGAATTGAGGAAAGAAAGAAGTAGAAAAGATGAGGATTGAAAGTTTTTGTTTTTTTTTTTTTTTTTTGGGGGGGGGGAAATTCAAAGTTTTCTAAGTATTTTTAAATAGATGAGTAATGAAGATCTTTAAATTATGTTATAGAATTGTTGAGTTGGAATTCGTTAGGAGTCATCTAGTCTAACTTAAACAAAAGGGAAATTCCAGAGTGATAAAATGATTATTCCAAAGCTATGGGTAGGCAAGTGGCAAAAGTGAAATGTGAACCTAGATCTTTTGATTCCAAAGACATATGCTTTGTTTTTTAATCATTGATACATTTGAGGCCACCCATATATTTCCAGTCTTATAGCATACTACTCCCTTTGTTCTTTAACAAGTTTTTATCAGACACTAAAATCAAGATTCTGTGAACATGCTGGGGATACAAGAATGAAGCAGAGGTAAAACATATTAGCACCCCCCCCAAAAAAAAACTAATAAAAAGAAAGCCAAATAAAGTGCTAGGAGAAATCAGAAGTTGGAAGAGTCAAAGAAAAACTTCACAGAGAAAATGGCACTGGGGGTGAGCTTTAAAGGGAAAAATTTGGACAAAGGCTTGGAAAGAAGTCTGGGGATAGTAGTTGGTTTAAAACTACAATGGTTCCTAAAAAAAACCCCAAACAAACAAAAAAACCAAACCACCACAAAGCAGTTGTTCTCAAATGTAGCCCATGAATCCCCAAAGGGGGTCTGATGAGTTCAAAATTATATTCACAATACTAAGACAATATGTGTCTACTAAAATACTCTTCCCCTTTCCAAGTATATATTTTTGTGAAGTTGGATATTCTTCACATAATTCAACTAAAAGAACATATCATAACAGACTGAACACAGAAGTAGATGAGAATCCAGCTGTTCCCTATTAAGTCAGACATTTGCAAAAGTATGTAACACAATGCCATCCTAAAAATTTTAATCATAAAACTGCACTAAGAATATCCTGCAAAGTTTCATAAGTAATGTTATTTATGCCAGCATGAGTTTTTTTTTTTTAATGAATTAAGTATTTTTAAAATTTCACTTTTGGATTTCTTTGACAAAGAGATCTAACTTAGTTTCAATTGATCAATGATGGACAGAAGCAGCTACACTCAAAGAAAGAACACTGGGAAATGAATGTAAACTGTTGGCATTTTTGTTTTTCTTCCCGGGTTATTTCTACCTTCTGTATCTAAGATATACTGTGACATATTTAACATGTATAGGACTGCTTGCCATCTGAGGGAGGGGGGAGAGGAAAAATCGGAACACAAGCGAGTATAAGGGATAATGTTGTTAAAAAAAATTACCCTGGCATGGGTTCTGTCAATAAAAAGCTATTTAAAAAAAAAAAACAAAAAAACACCTTCACTTTTAACTTCTGATATGGTAAAAATATCAATAAGATAACCCTTATAAACTTTGGGATCCTCAATAATTTCTAAAAGCATAAAGGAGTTTGAGAACTATTGAATGAAAGCAACTTCAGATAAATGAGTATTTCAATTAAACTCTAAAATTATAAGCAGACTACAGTAGTGTTTAAGCCTCAACTAAAATCATTCCAACACTATTTAGAGAAGGGACTAGAACAACAATAATTAAAAGCAAAATAGAATAGATATACTAATGTTTCCAGAATTTCTCTGAAGCTATGCAATTTGAATATCTCAATAATGAGAAGGGCATTTAAGAGTTGTTTAGATGAGTGAATGGACCTGAACAATGTAAACTTTAAAAAAAGGGTATAAAAAAATTAGTGCTAATAGAAGCAATTCTGAAAAGACATCAATAGATCCAAAGAAAAACTATGAATGGTATTCACAGAAATGGCAATCTAAAAGAATTAAAAAAAAATTTTTTTAAAGGACAAAATGTAGAAATCTATCTTCAAGGTTCTTTTCCAACAAAGTGTTTATTATGCTTATGTTAATATTAGCAAGGCATTAAAAAACCATGATATCTGAATATCAAAAGGTGTTACTATCAGGGAGGATGTTTACATCAATTCTTAATGAAGAGTTTCTCTATGGATGATTAAGATCTTTTGAACATTCCTATTTGAGGATTAAATCGTGCTGATTCTATCAAGCCCCAGAGTATCACAAGATCTCAGTGAAATCAACAACCACTTAAAAGACCACTAGTCTAACATTCCACATAGGAAAGTTCAGGAGAATAAATAATATGCAGTCCAAAGCCTGACATACTTGGTGATGATCCATCAAGTTAGTCTAGCAATACATGCATCTGGGAAAGTCACTGAAGATGAGCTGGGTCCAAAATTGAAAAAAAGAGGTAGAGTTTTAGGAGCAGGATTGCCTTTAGGAAACTAATAGTGCTATCAATAACATCAAGGTAGTCTTTGATATAAAATCTAATTTTTACACTAATACTCCCGATGAAGCTATCTATAGTAGGAAATCATGAAATGCCACATTATCCAAAGACTGAAATTGTGGGAAACTCAAAGGAACATCAAAGCTTGCAATTGAGTTGTGGTATAACAACATCAAAAAAAAAAAAAAAAAAAAAAAAAAAAAAAGAGAGAGAGAGAGAGAGAGAGAGAGAGAGAGAGAATAGAAAGCTAGGCAGTCACATTGTAAAAGGTGGACAACCAGAGTCCTAAACTTGTTCTAATAAAAAAATATTCTGATGCCTCAAATAATTTATGAAAATATATAGACAATATCAGTCAGGGAATGGCTAAACAATGTAATGGAACCTTACTGGGCATAAGAAACAATGAATACAGAAAAGCACATAAAGATCAACACCAATTGATGTATAGTAAAATAAGCTTAACCAAGACAACAATACACACAACTGTCTACAACAATCTAAACAACAACAAAATTTAAAAATCCATGAATGATACTAAATTTAAAAAGCAAACAAACAAATAAAAAAAGGATGGCAGGAGTGAGGCAGTCCACAGTGTCAGTCAAAGCATCTATTTTCAGACCTGGATGAACTCCTTGGTCTTGCCGATTTTTCCCCCCAATCTTCTTCCTCTTTCTTTAAATATTTGTTATAAGATAGTTCTCTGGGAGGGGATAGGGATAGGGTTACTGGGAGAAATTCTGGTGATATAAAAAACAAAGACTATTGGTAAAACAAAAACCCAAAAAACAAAGGTAAGAATCCTGCTATGGTAAAGAGGGTGGAGAGACTGGTGGGAAAAAGCATTTTTACATTCAGAAACTTATCCCAAGCCTTGTGTTTTGGTCTAAATTTTTTTTTCTATAAAAGAATGTATATCTACTCTGTGTTCTGTTACTTTTGCAACAACCAAAACTATAATTTATGAAAAATGAGAACTAGAATAGTTAGTAAAGTTCATGAAGTATAGCTTAATTTGGGACTTTATGAAAAGATAGGAAAACAGAAAGAGAGATATGAACAAAGCAAATTCAATGGTTCAGAGATCAGATTATTCATACCAGATGTTATGGGTGAGAAAATGATAGTAAATACAAATTGGACAGGCATTGTGTGTCTAGTTCTCAAAAGAGTGCTTAATACAGAGGTGAAGGATCTTAATATGAACTACTGCAACTTTTTGCTGTTCTTTTTTATACAGGACAATAACATCTGAAGCTTGTTATGGTGATAAGAAAACTGGATTTGGAAAACTTGGGTTTGTTTGTAGATCTACCTGTGTGATTTGAGGAGAATTTCTTCATATCTCTGGCCTCGTGTTTCCTCATCAATACTAGATCACAGCTTAAACTTTTTCCACTTTAAGATCCCCTTTTCACCCGAAAATTTTTTTACAAGGCCTTGGTTAATAGACATATGAATCAAACATTTACTGATAAGAAACTTCAGTTACAAGACCTCATATGGGGTCACAATCTACAGTTTAAGAAGCTGGCTCTAAATTCCCTCTAATCCTCTTTGCTAGGTCTGAGTCTATGATCCTAATGAATGTTTCAAGACAGTCATTGATACTCTGAATCAGAACTAAACTTAAATTTGCTTTCAAGTTTACAAAGTACTATACAGTGTCTCAACAATTCTGTGAAATGGATCTTACAGGAATTATCCTCATTTTAAAAATAAGGAAATGAAAGTTCAGGTGAACTAAGTGATCTATGGTGACAAGCTTATATCATCTATAAAGAGGTATGAATCCAAGTCTTCCTAGTTCCATGTTCAGCATTCTGTCAGATTGCCTTTAAAATGACTTTGAAGGGTGGCAGGGAAGGACTGGTGGAAAGAAATGAGAAAAATAAAGGAAGTTCTAAAGATTATATAATAGAAATCCAATTGTAAAGCTACATAAGCAAAATTAAATACATTTTACAGTTCAATATGTGGATTTTTGTTTTGCTTATCTATATGTATTTGCTATATATAGTAAAATATATTATCTCCTTTAATTTGGGAGGCACTAATGTCAGTGATGCCAAAAAAGGAAACCACCAAAGCATTTTAAACAAATGAATACATCAGAGAAATAGAGAAAGCTGTGAAACAAATATGTTGAATTTATCACATACTTAAATTTAGTCAATGCTTCTACCAGATCTGGGTTAGTGACTAGCCTAGGACTACATAGCTAGAAATAAGGGAAAAAAATTGGTCTTCTAATCTCTTTAATCAGTACATGCAAGAGCTGGAAGTAAAGCAGTTTTAGATCTACAGTGGAGATCGTCAATTTGCATAAAGCTGAACCATGAATTGGAAGGATAAAAAGGGCTAAGGTTAGAACAACGACTAAACCTTACTTCAAACATCAGCCCCAAGGTGATTGCCATAAAATAATAAAAGAGAAACTCCCAGAGTATATTCTAATAAAACAAATGAATTTTCTAAACACTCACAATTACAAATGTCTGAGAATTAACACAAAAATCCTTTTGGTATTTTCCCATTTTCTTACAAGTTATCTGTTATCTGTTTTTACTCATTTCCCTCTTATCTTTGTTAACTGCTCTGTAGTACTAATTGAAAATGTAATATTTTTTCCCCCAGTTTCTTTTTTCCTGAATAGTTTGATCTAGGAATATTTTAAAGCTAGTGATCACATATAGATTACTTCAAATTCAACTTGTCTACAGTCATAAATAATTTATATTTAAGTGGTCACTATTGTTTATTTATCAAAATAGGTTCAAATTTCTAGCCATTATTTCACATCTGGATTAATCCAAGAGTTTCCTTCTTTGATCTTCTGCCCTGGGGAGTCTCACAGGAAAACAAAACAATACAACAACAAAAACAATGAAGCCAAAGTCTTATCCCTGGCTGGGGGTGAAGGTGGGAGGGGGAGAAGAGAACCTTTTGAAAAAGTATATGATTACTTCTACTGCTCACAAACATCTTCAAAACAAAAGAACTGATTGTGACACAAACCCAAGTATCCAAATTTGACCCAACACCACTTCAAGAAACTTCTTTCTTTCTTTTTTTTTTTTAATAATAACTTTATTGATAGAACCCATGCCAGGGTAATTTTTTACAGTATTATCCCTTGCATTCACTTCTGTTCCAATTTTTCCCCTCCCTCCACCCAAGAAACTTATTTCACTGGTGTCAAGTAATAACTTATGACATGGACTGATCTTTTTAGAGATTAGCAGTGTATCTTAAAGGGTCATATTGGCTGAAAAATTCCTAATCTTGTGGCTAACTTGGTAAAAGAGTTTCTCTGTATTCAATGAGACTTGTTCACAGAAAACATAAACTGATGTTTTAAACCTTCTGCCAGGGAAAGAACATGTTGGAGTTGACATGGATTTTAAGAACCTCAAGATTACCTTCATATCATAATGAGACAAAAATAAGGACTTAGTATAGAACAATTAAATTAGAACTTCCCTTTTTAAAAACATCATCAAAGGAAAATAAAGTAGCAAAGCTTCCAGGAAAGCCCTCTGCAAGCAGGACAAAAAAAGCTAGTTCTTGTTTACAAGTGGCAAATTTCCCTTGGAAACACATTTTGTTATTGGAATTGGAAAACTTCTTCTATTACCTAAAATCCAAGGAAGGTTCCCCAAAAGTAAAGCAATCATTCTTACCTGGAATATTTCATCCTTATGTGATTCAAAGGAATGCAACTTCAGTTTCAGATTTCTAAGGTCCCACAATGCAACTGTCTAGATGTAAGAAGAAAAGCAAGACAAAATTTCACAAAATAGGAAAGACAAAAACACCTGCATTCCCTAAAGATCTAACAGCCTATCCAGCACAAGGAAATCTGTAAGAATTCATTCTACGCATTTGAGCAAGACAAATTAAAAACCAAACAAAATACCTTACCTTATCAGCTGATCCTGTGGCAAGAATGAATTCACTATAAGGATTAAAAGAGAGACAATTTACTTCGGCAGTGTGGGCATCCACTGAGTGGCTTGGTTTAGAAGTATTATTTGACCGTGTATCCCAGCTATAGCCAGAAAAAAGAAACAGAACAAAATAGTAAGTTTGAGATTGTCTAAAAGTATAAGTTATCGAAATGAGAGAAAATGAGGGAAAAATTAAATTCTACATACATCATAAGCTTCTGATCATCAGCAACTGATCCAAAGAGAGATTCATGGAGCAAGTGCCAAGAAACATCTTCCACTACTGCTGTGTGTCCTGTGAATATGGTCTTTGCATCCACTACTTTGCCTTCCTTTGGAACTGCACTGATGTCCCACAAGCAGATGGTCTTAAAAAGTAGAACAAATTTTTAGATAAAAGAGTAATCACCACCCACACTCCTTGTAAAAATCCAAATGACTAATCCCAGTGTCTTCTTAAGAAGTTTTCAGATGATGGGAAAGATACTCACATGATCATCTGATGCACTAAGCAAGTGTCCACTGAGATTTGGGTTCCATGACAGCCCATACCCCTCCTTTTGATGTCCACGGAGACGCAAGTCTGGGTTACACTCCCCAGAAGGGTCTGCCAAGGGACAAATTATTCTTGTCACTTTGAGCCTATGCTAGGCAATAGAAGAACCACAGTCAAGAAGTTCATTATTATTTTGAAGCCTCTTTTCCGATTTGGGATCTTTATTCATTAAGTTCATTCTCTTGTTCTTTCTCTTCCTCTGACTAAACGCACAATACATATGCAATAGAAGTATCAAAGTCCTTTTCACTACGGAAGATTCTTTTTAAATAAGAGGGAAGAATCTCTTCCCTACCTACTAAACACAAGATGCTAAATTATGCAAAGAAAAATTAGCAATTAGGCTAGATTGAAAGGAGCTCCGCATTCCCACAGTGACTCATTATTTGGCCAACTTTCCTTTGGCCCTAGGCATTTCTCCTCCAGGTGAACACACAAGTGTGTCTATATAAAAAAGAGTGTACCTGGTTTTGAAGGATGCTTGGTGTAGTCAAACACAAGGACATCACTGGATGGAGTCTTTGTTGCAATGATGCAAGGATTCTGGGGCATATAACGAGCCCTGTTTACTTCGCCTTCATGGTTAATTTTGATTTCAATTTCAATTTTCCCACTTACTGAGCCAAAGCCCCCAAATTCTGTAAATACAAGAAAAACTATTTGAAGGATATAGAAGCAGGAAAATATATTACACATATGCTAATCAAAGCTATACACAAGGAAGGTTAGCTTCAGGTTGTAATGGGCTGAGGCTTGAGTTGATGCACTGAGGTCCCAAGCACATGAGGCTAAATAGTAATTGGACCATACTCTATTAATATATAAGCTTGGAGAAAGAATGGCCCCCACCCACTCTTTGTGCAAGTCCTGATGTGTTGTATAGGAAATGACGATTTTGGTGGGTGGAGGCAGGGGAGTGGAAAAAGAAGGGGAGATGGCTCAGTGGGTAGAGCACCAGCCCTGAAGTCAGGAGGACCCGAGTTCAAATCCAGCCTCAGACACTTAACAAACAGAAAAAGTTGTCGAAAGCAGCAAAAGCAAAAAGAAGAGAAACAAATCAGCTAAGAGAGAGCGACGCGAGCTGAGCCAACCGTGGCAATGGCAATCCCAAAAGCCTCTCCTCCCCTTCCTTTTCCACTCCCCTGCCTCCACCCACCAAAATCGTCATTTCCTATACAACACATCAGGACTTGCACAAAGAGTGGGTGGGGGCCATTCTTTCTCCAAGCTTATATATTAATAGAGTATGGTCCAATTACTATTTAGCCTCATGTGCTTGGGACCTCAGTGCATCAACTCAAGCCTCAGCCCATTACATCAGGTTACCAATATCATACCAGAAACAGTCATGAAAAATCTTAGTGAATGTTAAGTGTTTAAAACTATAATTTAAAACCAAGAGTACTATCAATTTTTACCACAAAAAAGAAAGCTCCTAAGAAATCAGTTGAAAATATTTTTGAAAAGTTGTGTAACACTAGGGAAAAGTCACACATTAATATTATTGTTAGATATTAAATCTAAAGGATGCTAAGCACATGAAAAATTTGCAATTAAAAATTGCTCATTATTCCCCAGCAATTCCCAATTACTGATAATTTCAATTTGTATTTTCCATTTATAATTCTCAACTTACAAAAATAAGAATATCCTCATTTTTTTCTTTCTAGGGTAATTTAACTGTCACAAGATAGCAGAAGGCACAATGGATAGATATAGTGGCATTGCTAATAATGATGCTAATAAATATCTGGCTCCAAGTCATCCTGGGCAAAACACATAACTGTTTGCCTCAGCTTTCTCAACTGTAAAATGGGCATAATAACACTTATTCTGCTAGGTTGTTATGAAGCTCAAATAAGATAATAATTATAATGCTTAACTCTGGCACATAATTGGTTCTTGGGAAAAAAATGCATATTCCCCCTGCTAGAGATAGCCAGAACATCATCAAATTTACTTTCCTAACTTCCAATTTATATATTCCTAGCTGAAATCAATTTACTAAGACATATCAAAGTTACATATCTTTATGAATTACTCTAAAAATTTAAAAAAAAATCTTTCACAAGTATATCTGCAAACATCTATCAATTTGTGTAACTTAACTTGGAATACCAGCCATTTAAAGTTAAGTTAAATTAATGCCAGACTGTTCACCTACTTTTTTTTTTTTTGAAGTTTAAAAAAAGAATCTATCCAGGCAAATATAGTGTTGACAGAAAGAAATTGGAAAGACAAAAATTAAGGTTAGACATTTATAAAATTATACAAATTAAACAAATAAAAAGGAAGGCAGAGACAATGGTACTGACAATTAAGAATAGCCAATTAACACAAATTAGGATCTTGGAGCCAAAGTTTTCAGCTTTAAGTGAAAACAAAGACAAGACCTGATCAATAAGCTTCACTGCATCTCTGATCTCCCTGACATAACCACCCATCCACTATGAAACACAATTTCTTATACAACAACAAGAAAACCAAAAAGGGAAACGAAGGTACTCCTTTCACTGAGGACAGCTAAACAAATTATGTGCAGCACTGGGACATCATTGTGCTTAGAATGGCAAATAAACAATACACAAAATGACAACAATGTAAATAATGATCAAAATAATTAAATATTTAATTTTAAAAAGCAAGCAATTAAATAAAAACAATCAAAAGTGAATGTTATGATGATACCCCTATCCCACACACCACTTCACCAAGGTAGGAAGTCCACAGGTATAGTGCATTGCATAAACTTTCTATGATGTATTATTTTTGATGCATTTTGATACATGAAATAAACAGTTTTGCTTATTATATGGAATGGTTCTCTGAGTGGAAAGTGAGAGATACTAGAACAAATTTTGGTGATGTTAAAAAAACAACTCCAAAACATTCAATGGGCACACACTCCATCAAAGATGAATTTTAAAGAATTCTTTGGGAGAAACACTCCTTCTGACCTATGCACATATACCCAAATGGGATTAGACCAGGGACAATAGCCATTGAGATACTCCTGGGGGAGTCTCTCATAGACTGCAGAATAAAGCTGGTGTGGGGGAATTCTTTTCATGTTATTACATAACTAAAGTCCAAGTGTGCAGAGGCAGCTAGCTGTATGAGATTCATACATGCCACCATTTCATATACTGGCATGACTACTAAGCTGGATGTCCCGCCCCATGTACCCCCTGGATCTAATCCAACATAAGAAAAAAAGACCCGATCTAATGCTAGAGGCATAGTTTAGGCCAAGATACTTTTCTTCTTTGGTTTCCCAGAAACTTTTCCCAGTTTTAAACTAGGGGGAGGATTCAATTTAACAACCAAATACCTACGAAGTACAAAACTCAAGCTAAGTGAAGTAGATACAAAGGTTTTTGTTGTTTCCACTGCTCAAAGGCAACTCTTGACTTCCCATGTTATTCTCCCCCCCCCCCCAACCCTTTCACTTCTGCTAGTCTCATAAAATGCTGTTCCTCTGACCAGTGCTCAGAAATACCAAATAAACAATGAAAACACAAGCTCTCTTTCATCCAACATATCACCTCTAAAAATTCCTTTCAGATTTAAATGATAATGACTAATCCACACTTCCTAGTTATGTAAAATGTAGCCAGTGAAAATAAATGAAAGTCAATAAAAACAACTTTGTTAGTCTACAATGCAAATTTTATTGTCTGTTTTACTTAAATTTTACCACAAAATGCTAGTTTTAATCACAGTTAATCAGCAAAGATATCTTACAGATTTTAAAACCCACCACTACACACACACACACACACACACACACATTTATGAATAATCTTATTGATCTCATGTCTACATTGTAAAGACTTTTTATTTAGGTAAAAGGATCATACTCCGCTACAAATCTACTAAATTGCTGTTAGTTACCTAACTATTCAGAGACATAAATGAAGTTCCTCAAGTAAGTCAAGAAATTGAAAAATTGACAGCTTAGGCCCAGAGTACTTTATTATATAGAAGATTTCAAATAAAACAAAACAAAACACTCCACAATGACAACCAAAAACCTCATGCAACTTAAGACATTTTTAAGGAGTAGAAGCTCTTAAATGAAAAAACAAAACATACAATGTAACTGAACAGAATGATTTTCCTTAGTATGGTGAAATTTAGGCATTTCATTTCAATATGAGCACCAACAGTGCCTGCCCTCCCTAACTCAAGTAAAAATTATGCTTGAATTTCATTCTGAACTTAATATTATAAACCCAATAGACCAAGTCCTTTCTTAATTCATTAGCTGGAAGGCATTCTAAACTAACATTTCTGATTGCTTAGGTTCCTTTATTCCTAGTTCTAGAATTTTTATTTTATACCTAGGGATTTTGTACTTGAATAAATCTCCTAAGTAGTGACATTAGCTCTGTATTTTCAAGTTGGTACATAAAACATATTATGTTTATGTAAAAGTTTTACAGATACACATTACAGATATTTAACTTAGTCACAAACTAAATAGGCTACAATGCTTCAAAAGGCATTCTATCAAATGAAATACCAGTCAACTTATACACTGTAGCCAGTTAGCTTTTAAAGTCCTCCAAGTTTCAAAATACTTTGATATATTTAAATTATTCAACTACTGAACTTAATGCTTTAAACTAGAAAAAAAAAAATTAGGTCAAAATCTTTTCGGAATGACAGAAAAGACTATGCTTCTTTACATGTATGGTATTCCTATTTAATTATTGCAGACTCTTGCTTAAATTCCTTGTTTTACTGAAAATATTTTTTAATATAAAATCCTACTTCCAAAATTAACATCTTTATTCAATCAATTAATAAATATTCACTGTAAAAAACTTAACATTGAGGGTTTTAACAAAACCAAAATAGTTTTGTTTTGTCTTTTAACCAATATATATTTTAGTAGCAAACTACTTTTGAGGTTTCCATAAAACAATATACATTATTCCATTAACATGGAATATCAAAGTTCAGTCTTTATCCTAATCCTGTAATTTAGACCTTCTAGTGCAAGACAATTTATTATACATATGTTAGATTCACTTTCACAAATGAAAACCAAAAAATGCAGTAAGTAATATTGTCACTACAAAGTCTTGAGACAAACTGGCTTAAGAATTTGTTTTCATTACTTTAACCTTGTTTCCTCCTTCTGACATAAAACAAGAGTGCTATACATGCACATCAACTCACTCTTTTCCCTCTCTTCATACACACACACACACACACACACAAATATTAGCAGTCACATAGACAACCTAGCATTTGGTCTGAGTTTCTGGAAATTTTGGTGATTATACATTATTTAACTACTCCAATAAAAACCAGACCTCCATACTGCTTTCCCATTTCTTTTTTCTATATCTAGTAGGTAATGGTGCATGTATAGCAATGCAAAAGTGCCAAAAATATACAGCATATGACTTAAGAGTTTATGAATAAAAGAAAATCTTTTATACACAGATTATACAACAGCAAGTTATACAACCAACTTGGAAAACATTCCAATGAATTCACTGCTGTCATAATTACTTAAAAACACTATTATTAAAATTATGGGACAAACTAGATCAAAAATAAAATTTCTTCAGTGTTAATGGTCATTGACAGTCAAAACCTAGAACATTCCACTTTTAACTGTCTTCCATAGAAATAAAAACTTAATTTCCCTTTGATTATAGTACTTAATTTCTTCCCAATGACAAAAACGAAGTCATGTAACTACGCAATATTCCATTTTAACATAAACAGAATGGCAACATTCACCTTCCTTTAAAGTGTTAATATTAAAGAAGTCTCTTTATTCTTCAAAATATTAAAATCTACAAATACATATTTAAGATTTTCAGCTATAAATCACACAAAAAATAATTTTCTATTTAATTCTCAAAATTTTCCTTTTGATAAAAGTTCATAATAAATTATAAATTTAATCCATTTTTAAAAATTGCTATTATTTATTGCACAATGAATAAAGTAGTTTGAAAAACTGCATGAAATTGAAAAATTCAAAAAGTTTAACACAGAAAAGAATAGGGCATGATATTTATATGAGCAGACTCCATTTTTCACCAATACCAGAAATTCCTTTATTTGCTTTTCTTTTTTTGGAATTTTTCTCTCTTTTTTTCTTTATTAAAGCTTTTCATTTTTCAAAACACATGCATGGATAATTCTTCAATATTAACCCTGCAAAACCTTGTGTTTCAATCCGCCCTTTCCCCCCAATGCTTTTCAAGAAATACCATAGCCTCTATTTTTCTAGGATGAAAAGCCTTAAAGAAAAAAAAAATAGAATGAATTCCTTTTCATAAATGTACAGGTTTTTAGGTTATTGAACTGTGAGCACATCCAGTTTTTCCTTCAAAAATGACACTTGCAGATAGAAGATGCAGATAACTACAACCTTCAAAAGTTTACTTGATGAAATTCTTCAAACAGCAGCTTGATATAACATTTCTTCATCTAACTGAAGATTCACAAATTCTCCATAATCAGAATGATGGCTCTGATTTAGATGGTTAACAAAATTTCAAGTAATCTGGTTAGGATCTCCCCACAAAAGAGATATACAAATAGGACATATTATGGGAACTATCTGAAAGGGGGAACTATTCCAATGATCCAGCAAACACTGGTAAAGTTTGCTTCTTGACACAGGAGACAGTTTAATGTGAGATGCCCAATAGAACTTGAATCTCCTGTCTGTATTATCAGATATAGATGGATCATCTTTATTACTATCCCTATTTGAAAGTTTGGAATAACAGAGGACACCATACTCATCCTGACACGTAGATGTCTCATGTGACATCTGTCATGATGATGAGACATTTGTCTATTATACAGCATTTGCAGCAACCAGAAAATTTCCTCATGACATTCTCAATGTCTGAAACCCATTTAGGACATGTTCACTCTCTTCTATTACATTTCCATTGCAGTCAGAAAACATTTTCTATAAAAAACAAGTTGAAAGGCCACGGTCTACACTGGGGTCTTGAACACTTCCTGACAGATAGCAGAAGTAGTCACTTTCCATGGAGGTGGCGGTGAGCATTTTAGCCATGAGGTAGGGCTGGCGAGCATGATGGCTGTGGCCCTAAGCCTGGCTCAGGGCCTGGCTCCTTTGTGCACCAGGGGGAGGGGGAAATAGTGGAGTTATGAGGAATGGAGTTGGGGGTGAGGAGGAAGAGGTAGACCCCAAGGAAGGAGGCAAGGAAAAAGAAGCAGGCACAGCAGTCACTACCATTTAAACCATACCAATTGCCAGGGTAGATTCTGATGAAGACCCAATTTGACATTCTTATATAGTGCTTTCAGATTTGCAAAGGACTTTATATACATTATCTCATTAGAACCATATAAATCTCCAAAGGAGCTATCACAGGTAGTATTAGTCTCATTTAATAGAGGAGAAAATGGAGGCAAACAAGTTGTGATTTATCCAGGATTACATAGTTAATTTGTGTCAGAGCAAGAATATGAACCCAGGTATTCCTGACTCCCAAATCTAGAATACTCCACTATTCCAAGTTGGTTTTCTCACTGAGAACTTACTTCAGAGTGCTCTGCTAAGAGTTGTGATGATAAAATGAAGGGGGCCTGTACATGACAATACCCTGAGAAGGTTAAGTTTTGAAAATAAAACAAAAAATGCTAAGACATTGAAAAAAAAAAAAGTCACGACCGATTACAAATAGAAACAGTGTTTATCATTAGGTAATATACAACTCTCATTTCAAAATTTTCAGTGCTGAAAATCTCTCAAATTCAAGACCACAAACACTGAAATCTCCAGTTTCCCTCCTAATCCCCCTCATCCCCTTTTGGGTATTTCTACAACTCTTAAAGCTTCCAATGTAGAGCAAAAGTGTCAACTCTCCTTTCAAAAAGTGAACCAGACTGACAAAATAAAACTGCAATACAACACAGATAATATTAATTTGTGGTTTTCTAAGACAACATGCTGCCACAGGGATCACTTCTATTTGAGTTTAACATTACTGATGTAGAGGACACAGAAAACAAAAGCTATTTTTCATTTCATTCTAAAGTTAGGGATTATAGGACTGGATAAGCCTTCATGATTCCAGCATGGATTATACAAGGATACATATATTCCAAAAGCTACACAGTAGTAGGTGAGTAGATCATTTATATTTTGATCACATCACTTCACTTAGGAAGAAAGGCCCTGAAGGGTATGCTATGATTTTCTGCATTATGGAAGACAACAGTAGAACACTAAGTTGACAATGTCAAAGTGTTAAAAAACAGAACTATAGTTCCATAGATAGCTAAAGAAAAATGACTACTGCCCCATTAGATTCTTAGATTACCATTACTAGCATTTTCCAAGCCCTTTAAAGGGAGAAAAATCTTGAATACTAAATGATGATGCTAAAACATGATGCTAAAAAAGAAAATAGTTCTTATTTGGTAAGGTGTGCTTTACTGGACTGAAAAATTCTTCCACTTAAGCTCAATAAATTATTTTCAGTTTATAACATTACTCTGTTCAGTTTCCACAATAAACATGTGCATCCTATTTAATGGCAAAAGTAAAACTTTAGCCAGTTTTCACGTTTTTTACTGCTTGCATTACTAATATTTCTTTGAAAATGCTTTAAACAAATGCTTGTCACCATTTACCTGAAATCAAATTATTCTATTCCCCTCATTAATCAACTAAGGACCTTGAAGAACAGAAACAGAAACATTCTACTTGGTTGCTCTGGGAGATAGTAAGAAGCTGCCCTTATAGACATCCAAGAAGCTAGATTAATTATAAGGAAACCTCAAAGAGAACCACTAAAGTATCTCCACTGCCAACATAGAGCAGGAGAAAGTGAAAGATACATGTGGTTAAATCACAAGGACATAAGCATCAGTTCTATCTTTTCAAGTCTATTCTAAAAATCTCTTGCTGACTTTTTTTTTTTTTTTTTAATAGTAGTCTAAACTACCACTGAAAGCTAAAGGTTTTGTTTTGGTGTCAGTAAAACACAGGTTACCATTCTAGCTTTCCAATGCTCTAAATAGTTGTATTTTAATTTGTTTTTTTTTTTTTTTTTTCCTGGAATAGAAAAGCTAAAACCAACATCTAAAAACCACTGGAAAAGACTAGAACACCTCTTAAGTGATTTGCCCAGGGTCACACAGCTAAGAAGTATTAAGTGTCTGAAGCTAAATTTGAACTCAGGTCTTCCTGATTTCAGGGCTGGTGCTCTATCTATTATGCCACCTAGCTGTCCCAAAATGATATACATTAGAAATATCTAAACTTCTCACTCTATTATAAACCAACAAGGATACAGTGGATTTTGCTTTCCCAACCTAAAATATTTCTATTATATGTCATTTCAAACATAAGTAGCCCTTTTGTTAAATGTTTCCCACCACTTTTGCAAAAATTCATGACATAAAACATTGGAAGCAAAATTTGCTATGAATCCTACCTCCTTTCTCACTGTCATAGTGAGAGGCATCAAACTGAGCGTCATCATTGGGAAGTTGCACACTGGCTATCACAAGATGATTCTGTTCATCTGATGTATGTGTGCCCAGAACAAGTCGATGAATGCTGAAATCTTTCCCTTCAGGTCTGCAACAGCAAAGATGGTTACCCTAATTAATCTTTAAGTATTGGATCTTTGAAATGGATGCTTTAAACTTATACAAAGGATAACAAACAGCAGTAGAGGGGAAGGAATCATGAGTGCTCCTGAGCTACCCATATATTATTCTTTTAAATCTTCCATAGTGGTGGACAGATGGCAGACACTTTGAACAATACTCTGACTTTATCAAAGTAATTTGGAGAGAACTGAAAAACAACAAAAAGGATTCACACATTGAACAGAAGATAAATCCTCAGAATGGGAAAGAACCAGTCTATCTGTAAGTTTAAGAGATACCTGACAAAAGATCCCTTCCAATACATGTCTTATAAGAATACTACTATTTTCCCTAAAGGGTGTTACCTAGGACTGAACAATTCTTCAATATAGGCTCACAACAGAGACCTATAATAGGACTATTGCTTTTTATTATTGGAAGTTAGGTCTCTCTTAAAGCAAACTAATATTATAGTCATTTTCTGGATTTCCCATTTCACTGGTGATTCATATCAAGCTTACAATCTGCTAAGACTTTTTTTTTAAGGCACAAGTCAGGCTAGTTAGCTATGACTCTTCAATATTTATTTGTGAAGCTGAATTTTTGAACCCAAGACTGTGTATTTATCCTATTTGTTTCCCACTTCCACTTTTAGGTTCTTCCTTATTTCTATCACTCTATAACCTTTCCTTTGGCTTATGCTATTCATATCTACTATTCAACCAAGATCCTGGAAGCTACTGTCTACAGACTCCAGGTTACTTCCCCTTCTTTCTATGAGTTCAGAACCTTACAATTTTTTTCTCTCCTTGAACTCCTGCCCTCATACTAGGGGACTTCAATACACATATTGTCCCTCAAATATCCTAACCATTCAATTCCTTGATCAATTTACCTCCCATGAGCAAGTCCTCCACACCATCAAAGTCACACACAAAAATGATCATATCCCTGCCCTGATCTTCCCAGTATTTCCATGTTCAAGAATTCTGAAACCCCCTTACCCAATCATAACCTATTAGTTTTTCACCTCTCCTTCTGCCTTCCTTTATATAACCCTATTCTTGATCCTTTAATTCTCTCCTAATTTCCATCTACCCTTTATTACTTTCTACTCTTCTCCCATCCTGACTTCCTGGTGAACCAAATCACCTTTATATTGTCTTCTTCTCTTGAAGCCCTAACCCTTTTATCATATCACTGATTATGCCCATACATGTTTTGAGTCTTTATTCATTCCAGCCATTTGTTGTTTTCATTCATGTGCTACTGTATAAAGGTGGGAGGAAAAATCATGCAACTGGTGAGACTAGGCCCCTACAAATTTGTTAAGACTTCAACTGGGACTTTACTGCTACTAAGCAATTCTACTATACCTCTATCAACTTACTATCCCAGCCTTCTCAGTGACTCTCATACCTTGTCATATCTCTCAAACTTCCTAGGGATCCTCATCACCCTATTTTCTTAGAGAAGAACCTTGCCTTATATCTTACAGAAAAAATTGAGGTCATTTATCATGAAATCCCTCTTCTTTTTTCTTACTTCTCTCCCATCACTAAGAAGCCTTCTCCCACTATCTCCTCCTTACCATGGCTAACCTCTCCACTGGTTCAAGTAATTCCATTCTATCCCATTTCCTCCCACACATCTCTTCCCCACCACCCCATTCATTTACTTTTCTTTTTTTGCGGAGGCAATTGGGGTTAAGTGACTTGCCCAGGGTCACATAGCAAGTAAGTGTTAAGTGTCTGAGATCAGATCTGAACTCAGGTTTTCCTGACTTTAGGGCTAGTGTTCTATCCATTACACCAACTAGCTGTCCCCATTCACTTATTTTCAATCTTTCCTTCCCTACTGGCTCATCTCCTACTGTCTAAAATCATGTCCATATCCTGCTACCCTTATATTTGTGGTTCTCTATTTCTTCTGCCCTTTGTAGCTAAACTCCTCAAAAAGGCCGTCTACAATATGTGCTGCCACTTCTTTCCTCTCACTCTCTTGCCCCCTTACAATCTGGCTTTGACTTTATCATTCCACCAAAACTATTTTTTCCAAAGTTACTAAAATTCAGTGATCTTTTTTTGACCTATCTGACCACTACTGCCTCTCTCTTCTCCTGGATCTTCGAATTATAGTCACAACTAAAATTTCATACTACAGCCCCTCCTAATTTTCATCTTTCCCTCTGTTAATTATTTTTGATTTATCCTATATGCATATCTTGCTTTGTATATATTTGTTTGCATGTTGTCTCACCCATTAGATTGTAAACTCCTTGAGAGTTTTTTTGCCTTCTTTTTGCATTCCCAGCATATGCCTGGAGCATAGTAGATACCTAATTTAGATTTAGCTCAATAATTTATGCTTTTGAAATCTTTCTGAATTCTGATTTCATCTAGAATATTACTTACCTCTCCCAGATTGCGTCTTCTGCAAATCATATAAACATGACATGTTTTTATACAAGCCATATGTTAAATAATACACCCTAAATAACACACCCAAAGACATCCCTAGGGCAGTCCACTAAAGATCATAGGTCCAGATATTCAACTACATCTCACCAAAATCACCAGGACCAGAATTAAAGAGCTGCCCACATCTGCAAAATATAAGTAGAAGATAAAAAGGGAAATACCTGTTTTGGTAGTATTCAATACAAACTACAGACTACTGAACAGACAGATGAACAGATTACTGACTGTGGAATGAGAAGTGCTTGTTTCAAACCCTGCTTCTGACATTTGTTTTTTTAAACTGTAAGATTGGGACAAATCATTTTACTCTGGGCCTCTGTCTTCCTCAGTTATAAAGAGTCTGAAATTGATCAAATAGACTTTAGTGGACTCATAATTCTGGATAACAAATTACACCTCTGTTTTCACTCATATTTAACTGAAATTTGAGTTTCTTCAACTGTACATTTAAAATAATGTGCACTATTCTGATGAGTTTAGAGGCTTCATTAGTTTGCCAAAGGATTACAAGACATATACAAAAAAGGTTAAGATCCTTAGACTAGAAGTTCATTGGGACCCTACCTAGTTCCAGAGACCCTACAACTAACCATTTGCTATGCGTATCTTCAGCAAAATTCCTCATAAAGACAAAAATAAAATAGTTCTTATTTTCAAGAAGTTTACTTTCTATTGGAAAAATATAATATGCACACATATAAGTACATGTCATATAGGATGAGAATGAAAAACTTAACTGAAAATTCTTAAAAACCATATAAACATATTTAAGTTCAAAATGAATAGGAAAAACATATAAAAATAAACATATTTTAAATTATCTGTAGACAGACAGCCAAATCAGAATAAAGCCAAAGTCTGCAATAATAATAATAGCTGAAATTATATAACACTTTGGAGTTTACAAATAGTTTTACCAATATTTTATCCAAATCTCTTAACAATAAGGTTAAACACTATTATCCCCTAGTTCACACATCAGGAAATTGGGGCTTAAAGAAGTTAAATGCTTTGCTGATGAGTACAAAACTAGAAGAAGCAGACTTTGAAACCAAGTCACTCAATCCTTGTCCAGTATTCTTTCCATTATTTTTTGCTAATGCTACAAGAAACTGCATGAGTACTAAAAGAAACAAGTTAAGCAAAATTTTTATATGGCTTTAAATATTATTCTTCCTCAGGATATAACATGACATAAAAAAATAATGAGCTTTACTGCTATGCTACTAACACAGTAAAGACGAAATATTTTTGGAACACTGGTAATCTTTTTAAAACCTATTTTAACATTCTAAACAGACAAATATATTTATTATGCTGGCTATATGCAAGCACTATTTCTGCATACCAAGGCTTCCTGGTCAGTGCTTTACAGATTACCAAGATTCAAAAATGGGAAAGGATCTTGGAGATGTTCTCAGACCAACTTTTCATTTTATAAATGAGAAAACTATAAGGCTATAAAGTAAATTGCACACGGTCCCATAAGTGGTAAAGCCAAGACTCTAAAGGTCTTCTCCTTCCAAATTCATCATTCTCAGAATTACACTATCTAGTTTGCTATAACCTTCACATGACCACTCAGATCACCAAGAACTAAAGTATTTCTTCTAGATTAGAAAACTGTTCAAAGTAGTGCTAACCCTTGTGAAATTACTGAAACTATTTTGCTTCTATCTTTCCACCCACAGGAATAACAAAGCAATATCAATAGTCATAAAAATAGCTATCAACCAATTTAGAGATTGCTAGTTGATACAGTCTAAAGTGCGTTAGAAGCCTTAAATACCATTAAAGTCCTACTGTCTTTTTTTCCTATGCCATCTCAAGTTATTGGAGAGGGAAGGAGAAGAATAATAGAAACAGTCCTAACCAACTCAAGGATAGGATCCTCACTGTAGAAAAAATAAATTTGATTACAGTCACAGATTATATCCTCAAATCTAGGCTAGCTAGGTAGTCAGTGAATAGACTGCTGGACCAGGAGTCAAGAAGACATGGTTGAGATCTAGCAAAGGGCATTTACTTATTGTAAGTTAAGTCACTTAACTTTTGCCTCAAATTCCTCATCTGTAAAATGGAGATAATAATAGCACCCACTTCCCAGGGTTGTTGTGTTTTTAATTAAGATATTTGTAAAGCTCTTTGTAAATAGTAAAGATCTATATAAAAGCTAACTATTACTATTTTGATGCCATTCCTAGTCCTTTTGACCATTAAAATATTCAAATCACCTGGTTACATCTGGAAGCCACTGTGCAGTCAGGCTAGGCCACTCTAGGGCATGGGTCATCACTAAATCATAGAGAAAAGGGGTATTTTTTTTCCATATTTTATACTCTTCGTTGATCACTCGTTCTTCTACAGCATCGTCAAAGGCTGCTAAAAAAAACAAAACAAAATAAACGGGAGTTAACCTCTTGATGTAAGTACTTGGAAAAAAACATCCCTAGCACACTTTTCTCAGGCAGCTTGAGAAGGATAGGGATATCCAGTCCCTTGTAGAAGGTGTGAAAATTCCAAACCTTGCCCTATTCCTATTTGTGTGGGCCTGGAATGAACTCCATTTCACATCCTATTCCTGGGAAAAGCTTTCTGAAGATTGAATTAAGCCTTTTCCAGATGGGTAAAAAGGAGTCAACAAAAGAACAAAATGGAACTGAACCAAAGTTAACAAACATAACTGTGTGCTTAATACACTGAAAATATTAAGGATACAAAGATTAAAAACAATACTCTTCAGAAGCTAACATTCTTGGAGAATGGGCTGATAGAATACATACAGATAACTAATGAGATATTTTCAAGTTAGGAAACAGCGCTAACAGCTATGGAGATCAGAAAAAGCTTTTTCAACTCTACCATGTATGAAAACGTGCACTTTATTTGATGTTCGTTAATTCAGAATAGGGACGTGTAGGCATGAGTTTATGTAAAAGCTCAGAGAGATGAAACACACAAATTAGGAGAACAGCAGACAACTAAGTATGGCTCCAACACTGATGCTTGACGAAGATCAATGGTGAGACTTAACTGGAGAAGTTAGGCTGGTTATAGATTATTAAAGTATTTAAATGTCATCGAGAAATTCGTACTTTATCCTGACGGCACCTAGGGAGCCGGTGGAGAACCTGGACTAGTAAAGATCCTCAAGCACCACTGTGTTTTAGGAGGATGATTACAGAAGTTCAAGAGTAAGGACTAGAAGCCGAGATCATCAGACCCCCTTATCCCATCTCCAAGCTTTCCAAGTTAAACCACTTGTCCAAGGTCACACAGCCTGAGCAGCAGCACCAGGAGTCGGGGTTAAGTCCCACAACCCCAGGAAAGAACTTGTGTTCCAATTCTGCTTTTGCTACTCGGTACTTAGATGAATTTGGGTAAGTCCCGGGCCCTTCTGCAGCCTCAGTTTCTCCAAACGTAAAATGCAGGATGTAGCATGCACGACAGAGATCCTTGCAGCGCACCCCTCCCCCTGGCCCCAGGTGGAACAGCGCCGGCCCCTGGCCTCCTTCCTGGGGACGGACACGTAGACGAGGCGGAGGCCTGCGGAAGGATGGCAGTCCCGAGACACTGAGGAGGGCCGGAGGCCGCGGGGAGGAAGGGCTCCTCTCACACTCTTTCCTCTACGGGTCCGGGAGGGCCGGCTTGGGCTGCCTTGAGGGCCCCCTCCTCCGCCCTCAGCACCCCTCCCTTCACCACTTTCCCTCACCTTCCTTGTCGGCCATGGCGGGCGAAGAAGTTGACGGACTGAATGACGGGCAGAGGGACCGGGGGCTCCTGGGGTCGCGGCACCGTAAGGGGGGGGTGAGGGTGAAGGGGTGGGGGATGGGGAGGGCTCGAGGGCGCTCGCTCCGCGCGCGCGGCCTCTATTGTTTCCTGCCGCCCCTGCGTGTGGCCCGAGCCGTGCACCTTCGCGCCAACGGCGGCCAATCGGAACAGGCCGAAGCGAAACGAAGGGGAAAGGGGAGGAAGGTTCTTGTTGGTAACCAATCGGAAAGCGCGTCGCTGCCGGGAGCCGGCTTCGGCATCGCCATGTACCCCTCCCCCCACGGCCTGGCACCACCTCCTCCTTTCCCCGCGCGGTCGGGTTGACGAGATTAGCGAGCGCGCGCAGCTCGGCCGCCCGGGAAAACGGTTGACGGTCACGTGAGCGGGGCAGGGGGCGGGGGAGGGGAAAGTTGGAAAAAGGGGAGGCTCGAAGCTCCCCTGAGAGGCGGCCATTTTCCAAAGTTAGGCTCCATTAGGGCTCACCCGAGGTTCTGGCTTTCACCTTCTTAAACTGGAGAGTCAGGATCCCCCTACACCGAGGGTAGAGGGAACCCGGGACCTTTTACTGAGGGAAGCCCAGCTTCTCTACTCGAAGGCAAAGACATCCTCGCTCAGACCTACAGTAGTGTAAGGGCTGGGAGCTAATTTAGCGCCTAATCCATCGGCCAGCACTACTACGTGCTAGGGTCTAGTCAACGAAAATGACAAGAACTGAAGTCTGGCCCTTTAAGGGCACTAGTCGCGGGGCGGAGACTCCGGGCGGAAGCTACGCCGGCGGAGGGCGGAAGTGGAGCCTCGGGCGTAGTAGTCATGGCTCAGGACGGGGAAGACGTGAGGGACTACAACCTGAATGAAGCGCAAAAGGCGATCAAGGCCAAGTACCCCCCGGCCATCCGTAAATATGAGTGTGAGTGCGCTTCCTTTCAGATTTTGAGTCTTCCGAGCGTGGGAGGCCTTCCCCGCGGCGTGAGAAGGCCGCAGTGGGAGTCCCTCCTGTACTCTCCTAATGAACTTTGGAAGCTCTTCTCACCCATCCCCGTTTTACTGAGGTGTAGCCGGAAGTGCAGAGAAAACCTAGTTAACCCCGATGGGATCCCCACACCACTCACTCAGATCCAGGGTTCTTTCCCCGGGCAATTTCGGCCCAGCTTCGTGCTACTCGGGGTACCCCAGGAGTCCTTCCTTCGAATGAGCGTCAGTGTCCTTTTCAGTAAAAGTCAATCCTAGATTTAGGGTCAGAAGCACCCTCAGAGGGCTTTTATTCCGCTCTCATTTTACGATGCCCCAAGATCTTTTTCCACTTTTACGTTATTCTTCATCTTCGAGGGCCCTTCCAGGCCTCTGGCCATTAAATCTTTAGGAGTCCCTACCGTTCATGACTTCATCTAGCTAGTTGAGAGGAAAGCCTGGAGATGTGTAAAGTCAGTTTCTAACTGGTATAGAAATAAGCAGATTGTGTACTGAGGGAAATCAAATTTGGATGCTAACTTTGGGGCATCAGAGTCTTCTTGAAGTAGGCAAATTAATTCATCAGTTAATTTGAATTTATTAGTGAATAGAATGACTATAGCAAAAGAAATAGGATCCAAAAATAGAATACCTGAATGTGAATATTTCTCTGCTACTTATGTTACCTGTGAGACTTTGAGGAAGTCACTTAATCTTTCTGGTCCTCACTTTTATCTGAAATTCTGTGACCTTTTAATCATAGTTAGCATAGAGTATTGAATGGAATGAAATTAGTGTTGCTAGTCTTAATATATTTTCAGAAGTCTAAGCTGTGGAAAACTTAGTGTGGCAAATCATTTACCTCTCTGAACCTCAATTTCCTTACTGTAAAGTGGTAGTAATAATACCCTGTCTACCTCACAGAGTCATTGTAAGTAAATTTCAGGTTTTGTAGTATTATATAAATGAATTATTATTGGTGACTTGGGTCCCAACTTTGCAGGGTTTTTTTTGTCCTTTGCTTATTTTAAATTCATTGATTTATGACATTTTAAAAATTTCAAGTTCTTTCCCTCCAGCCCCTCCCATCTATTGAGAAGGCAAGCAACATTATATCCATTAGATGTATTAAGTTATGTAGAGCATGTTTATATTACTCGTCCTTTTCAGCCTTTCCTTTTTAAAGGGTGAGCTTAAGTATATATTAAATATAAATGTATATGTATTGTATACATTTAAAGTTCTTTTAGGGGGTAAAAGTCACAGAATCATAGATTTGATATTAGGAGGAACCTTAAAGGCATTGGTCCAATCCCCTCGTTTTACAGGTGAGGACATGATCCCAGAAGGGTTAAGTGACTTGCCTAAAGTCAAACTGGTATTAGAGATTCAGCAGAGCTTGGAATTTGAATATTCTTATAACTACAAATCCAGCATTTTTTTCTGTTGGATCACTCTACTGTATTAAAGTAGGCAAAGTTGCTTAATAAATTTAAAGGCAGCCAATAAGTATTTTATTTAGTGTCCATTGTAGGAGATAAAAATTGAATCAAGTATTTGAATGGCCACCATATGCAAAGGATTGTACAGATGTTTTTCCTTAAAGAGGTCTAGGTGGGAATCCAGGACCACTGTGCATGAAAGAATTAGAACAGTGTAATAAGCAGCTAATTGAGTGTTTGTTAAAATTGTAGGTTGCTGTAAAAGTTCAGAAAAGCGTTATCACAGAAGATGAATTTAAAAAGAGGCAGAATATGAGCTAGGATGTATAGATATTGACTAGTTGAGAGAAGATTAAGCATTCCCATTGAGGGAGACAATATGATTGAAACCAGGGAAATGAAATTGGCATATTTGTGTGATAGTGTGGAAACGAGCCAGGCTAGAGCAAATATAACTTTGGGGGAATGATAGGAGAAAGGTAGGAAAAGAAGAGTCTTAAAAGCCAGGTAAAAGAGCTTGGGTAGAAAGTGTGCAATAGACTTCATGTAATATTCAGTATTTAGCCTAGGACAAATCACATGTGATCTTTGAGTTTCCTTTCTCCCAGTATTTTTAAATAGGTGAAAGCTGGTTAAAGTAATCTCCAGAGCAGTTTTGCTGGAAAGAGCATAAAAGTTCAGTTGTTATTCAGTTATATTCAACTTTTTGTGACCCCATTTAGGGTTTTCGCAAAGATACTGGAGTGTTTTTGACATTCCCTTCTCTAGCTCATTACCAGATGGAGAACTGAGGCAAACAGGGCTAAGTGACTTGCCCAGGATCACATAACTAGTGAATTTCTGAAGCTAGATTTGAACTCAGGAAGATGCTTCCTGATTCCTAGCCCAGTGCTCTGTTTGCTGTGCCACTAAAAAGTCCAAAAGCTATATACTACCTGTTGTGGTACAGAAGTGTATAGAAGAGGAATGGAGGCAATGCTGTCCAGTGTCCTTTCCAGTCTGATTATATATAGATTATATATAGATGAACATCTTTTATTTCTTTAGCTGGTTCTCACTCAGTAAATATTAAGTGACTACTATGTGCTCAGTGCTATACTAAGTATTGAGGATACAAAGAAAGGCAGAAGACAGCTCCCACATGCATAAGTGCTAGAACTTAGTGAGAAATCATGAGAAGACTGCTCTGCTAAGAGATCGCCATTGTCCAGTCAAAGAGAGATATGGACCCCAGGGGAAAGGGAGATAAAGGAGATGTGAGTGTTTAAGAGTTATAATCTTTCAGGATGATGAGTTTAGAGTTTATGAGAAAAGTAAAGTTAGGTGACTGCCCTTCTCAAATGGATTTAGGCAGCATTCTGGCCCTATTTTATTTCCTCATTAAAGTATTCCCATTCTGAGTGGAATAATTATCTACCTTGGTCCCCATTTATTTTAGGTTGTCCTAAAAATCCTACTACTCCTTTGAGGTACTGTTTTTGATTCAAAGTAAGTTTTAGTGTAGTGTAGATCTTAAACTTTTTCCACCGGTGACCCCCTTTTGCTCAAGGAATTTATATTACATGACCTTGGATATATAGATGTGTAAAATAGGTATACAAATCAAACATTTACTGATAATCATAATTTTGTGACCTTCACATTCAGTTATAAGCCCATTTGGATCTTGAACCACACTTTTAAGAAGATGGGATATAGATAAATGTAATACTAGTCATCCACATAAATATTATTCAGTAATTTCATTTCATCAATTATATTTATTGATCACCAAAAGAATTTAGATTTTTATCTTGTGGACAATAAGAAGTCATTGAATAATTTTCTTAAAATACCGTTTTTCAAAAAAAAAATCTACCAGTGAAGGGGGGCGGGGAATAGTAGAGGCAAAAAGCCTAAGTTACTATAATAATTTAGATAATGATTATAACTCCATTACCTACCTAAATGCCAGCTCTTATTGTATAATACTTTGAGGTTTCTAAAAGATGAATTAATGGAGGTTTGGTGGAAATGTGAAAGATAATTACAAATTTGAGCCTCAAAACAATCCAGTGAAGTAGGGAAGGTATTATTCCCATTTTTAAATATAAAGAAATTGAACCATAAAGAAATTAAGTAACAACCAAATTTACACAGGTTGTTAATGACAATTGAGAAGAGAAATGAAGTCTTTTAATTCCTAATCCAGTGTTCTTTCAATCCCTCTATGCTGCTACTTCCCCTCTTTTGTTATGAAAACAGTAACAAAAATTTTTCTTCTTTTCTCTGAATGTAATCATTAAGCTTTGTTACAAATATATAAAATATTTATTTCATTGCTACTTCAGTGTTTTGTCTTTGAGCAGAATTCTTTAGATACAATAGAAATTATATAGTATGTCATATATGTATATGTGTGTGTATATTTACCAGTCCTATGTAAAAATTAGCTTTGAATATATTTCTGAAGATTATAAAATATGAGATGTTTTCTACTCATGAGAAATTTTTTTGTCTCTAGTATCCTAGCTATCTGAAAAATTAAAATTTAGAGAAAGCTTTCCATTTGTTTTTCATGGTGGTATTATAATTCTTTGAATGACATTGTACCCAAAAGATACTTAGTAAAAATTTAATTTTCCTTGTTAGAGGAAATTCAACTAGGGCACACTCTACTATGTTTTTGCTATCTACTAGTGACAAGAAATGATTTGGTTAGATATATTTTTCTAATTAAGTAATAGTAATTTCTTAGATACTCTCCAGATCACTGTGAAATCAGAGTTCCTGCTCTTCCCTTTAGGAGTTGTCCTTTATTTTAATTATAAATTTGACTTGTTAAATCTAATGATACCAATTTTAAATTGAACTTATAATTTCATCAGTGTAGAGACCTCTGGGTAAGGAACTTCTTTTATCATTGCAGATTGGCACCTTCTCAGCAATTTATAGTTTTAAAGCGTTACCTGGGGAACTGGGTTTAATGACTTGCCGTAGCTTCAATATGTGGCAGACAGGAGCTTAAACCCATCCAGGTCTTCTTGAGTCTCAAGACAATTCTGTCTGCCATATTGTGCTACTTGATAGATACTGCTACTAAGTAGCATATAGCCAGATAGATTTTAAGTTTTAAAATAATTGTACAAATTGATACTGGAGTGTGAGATATAAATGTATTTTTCGTTGTCTTCCTCAAAGTTTAACAATTTTGTAATAATGATCTAGATGTAATTTTTGTATTTTATGTGAACATCAAATTTAGCATCTCATTAGTATTTTTCCCTCCCCTAGATCTGGATCACACAGCTGATGTACAGTGAGTATTACTGGAATTTGAAGCCTTAAAATCACTATATATATTCCCTTGAAAATCTACATTAAATTGAGACTAAAAAGGAGGACTTTGTATATGGCTACTGTAATCCTTCTGCCTAATTTGGTTCCTCTGGAATAAGAAAGGGGTGGTTTTGAAACATTCAGTGTCAGTGCAGTTAGTCTTTTTGTGTTTACATTGGTTTGTTGTCCCTTTGCCCTGAAGTGATTCTTTGCAGGGGTGACTTGATTCCATCTCCATAGGTTACATGCTTGGGGAGACACGTTGGAAGAAGCATTTGAACAGTGCGCAATGGCCATGTTTGGTTACATGACAGATACAGGAACTGTTGAGCCTCTCCAAACAGTTGAGGTGGAAGCTGAAGGTAAAAACGCGCTTTTCTTTCAAAACAAAGGTGTCTAAATTTGGGTTTAATATAGTGACTAAATTTGGTTCAGAACCCAGGGGATAACACATTTCCCTCTTCTTGGGGGAGAGTGGGAGGTTGTGGGTATAGAAGATGCATGTGCTCTTAGACATGGCTACTCTATCCAGGGGATAACACATTTCCTTCTTCTTGGTGGAGAGTGGGAGGTTATGGGTATAGAAGATGCATGTGCTCTTAGACATAGCTACTCTATCCATTACATTTAATGATTTTTATTTCAAAAAAGTTCTGTGGTTTGGGGGGGGAAGAAGGGAATCAATGTTAAACATCTACTATGTGCCAGACACTATGCTAAGCCCTTCACTTTGATCTTCAGAGCAACCCTTTGAAATATGTACTGTTATGATCCCTATTTTATAATTGAGGATACTGAGGCAGACAGCAGTTAAGTGATTTCCTTAGAATCCCAGAGCTAGGAAATGTATCTTGAGGCCCGATTTGAACTTTCTGACTCCTAGCCTCACACTAGATATTCCTCATATGCTTACTTCAGGGCCTATATGGTTAAAAAATAAAATAAAATAAAACATATCATTAAATCTTTTTTTTTTTTACTCCATTTACTTTTTTCCTAAGAATAAACGCATTCTCCAAAGAGGGAATTGCTATAAATGTACAGCATTTCATGTTATTAAATGTGTTAGAAAATTTGACAATATAAGTAACAATAATATTAGCCAAACCTATTTTCACATTACATATGCAAATATATAGTTGCTGATTTTCATGCAAGATAGAAAATGTAAGGACTATTAAAATAGTATTCATTTTATCCATTTGTTGACTCATCAGTCATGTACTAAGTATATATGTTGTGCTGGAGTGAGGTAAGATAATGATTCTTTCCCTCACGAAATTTATAATCTAGCAAAGAAGATGACCTATATATCGGTATGCCATACTGTATGATAAATATATAATGGGCATAGTGAAAAATAGAAGTATAAAATGGGTACAGATTTTTTTTTTACTAGAAAAGATCATTTCTGAATTTGAAGAACAGCAAATTTATAATCCTTTGTGGCTTGACTTTGTAGGAGATGATCTGCAATCTCTTCTCTTTCACTTTTTGGATGAATGGCTATATAAATTCAGTGCTGATGAATTTTTCATACCTCGGGTAAGCAATAATTTTCTCTGTTACTGAGCAGAGGAGTTTTTTATCTACTGCACAGAATCTCAGAATTGGAGTTGCCATATTGTTCAACCTAAACAAGAATCTCCCTTTATACCCTCACAACCTTAGTCAGAATGCCTCTAGGGAAGGGAAGGAGTAACCTACATTTCCTTAGGCACCTCATTTCAGTTCTAGAGAGCTCTTTTTGTTAGGAAGTGCTTCTTGACATCAAACCTAGGATAGGCTCTGTAGTTTTCACTCATTGTTGCAAATTCTCCTAATTTTATATATATATATATGTATATATATATATATATATATATATATATATACTCCAAATGCTTGATGATAGCTATACTGTTCCTGAATTTTCCTCAAGCTAAACATCCCTTTTCCTTCTAATCACAAATCATAAACTTAAAGCTCCTTTACCTGGTTACCCTTCAGTAGGCACACTCTTGCTTCTCAAAAAAACCTTCCTTAAATATGCTACCTAAAATTGAATTCAATACTCCAGATGTGTTCTGACCAGTGCAGCATTGACTATGACCTCCCTAATCCTGGACACTGGGCTCCTCAGTGCTGCTTAAGATTATATTAACTTTATGGTTACATATTGCACTGTTGACTCATTTCAAAATTGTAGTCCATAGATTGTTTAAAGTTAAATTAAATTGAGACTATTTATATAAATGTGTAAAAAGGTATTGATTCAGAGAAATTATTCTAATTTTTTGTTGAAATATAGTTACTTTGCCCTAGTTACTTAATATTTGAATTCCTTTCACTTGAAGGAAGGATTCTGATTACCCTGATCATTTTTTATTTAGAAAAATTTATTTAGAAAAAATTGATATTGGGTAATGCAAATATACTTTTTATTATTACATACAAGTTTGGTTTACTTCTCTATTCTTTCTCCTTAGGAAGTGAAAGTACTATCTATTGACCAAAGAAACTTCAAATTACGCTCAATTGGGTAAGCAATAGGTTTTTTTCAAATCTATTTTTATTTTGCTTGCTCTCTTTTATTCTTATGACACATTACTTCTCCAAAATACTCAGACCTTTTTTTTGTTTTTTTTTTAACCTGGGGAGCTATCTTTTATAACAAAAAACAGAAAAGGAAGAGGGGGAAAAAAGTAATTAAAACAAATCAAATCTGGAGCTATAAACATCAGTCCTCATCTGTTGAAAAGAAGAGGGGAAGTAAATTCACATATTTCTTCTTTGAGGCCAATCTTAGGTCAGTTAACAAGTATTTATTAAGCACTTACTGTGTGCCAAGCAGTGGGGATACAAAAAAAGGCAATAGATAGTTCTGCTCTCAAGGAGTTCATAGTCTGAGCAGAGAAAGCTTACTAACAAGTATGTATGAACAGACAGGCTGAAATTGGAAATAATTGAGAGAATGAAGTCACATTAAGGGCAATCAGAAAAGGTTTTTTGTAGGAAGTAGGGTTTTAACTGAACCTTGAAATAAGCCAGATAATAAACACGAAGAATAAATAACAATAGGTGTTTATTTCCTTTTCACTTGAAATCTCATTAAGAAGATAAGTGTGTGTCAAAATAGCATTTGTCAAATACCTTCTTTATGCGGAACCCTGTATTGCACACTTGGTTTTCAGGAGTGCCTGTCAGCTTGGTAGAAAAGATCTATGTGACCAAATTGCCTAAAAAAATTAGAACAGTAGACCTTCCAAATTAAAATTCTTCTTCAGTTATTCTTTCCTCCCTTCCTCCAACCTCATGTGCTGAGTTATTGAAATTGCAGGTCATTGATCTAACTATTGCTTTCCCCTGCACCCCCAAGGCATTTGGAGTTAAGTGACTTGCCTAGGGTCACACAGCTAGGAAAGGTTAAGTGTCTGAGATCAGATTTGAACTCAGATCCTCCTGACTTCAAGGCTGGTGCTCTATCCATTGCACCACCTAGCTGCCCCATTTTCCTATTGCTTATTTCATCAACTGGGTGCCACTGGATCTAGAGTCAGGAAGATTTGAGTTCAACTGCAACTTTAGATACTTAGTAGGCCCTGACAAGTCTGTCTGCCTTGTCTCAGTTTCATCATCTGTAATAATAATAGCACTTACCTGTTAGGTTGTTGTGAGGATTAAATGAAATATTTATTAAAAGCATTTATCATAGTTCCTGGCATCTAGTAGGTGTTATATAAATCCTTATTCCCCATCAGTGACACATACTAGCTGTGTGACCCTAAGCAATTCACTCAACCTCTCTGTGCTCATTTTTCCACATCTTGTAGCCCCTACCTCATGGTATTATTATGAAGATCAAATAATAATGAAATAATTTAATTTCATTGATTAAATAATATGTGTAAAGGGCTTTACAAACCATAAAGTACCATAAAAATACAAAAATCCAATAATAATTACTAAAATTATGCAAGACTTAACCATATCTTGATTTTTCTTAAGGTGGGGAGAAGAGTTTTCTTTGACTAAGCATCCTCAGGTATGTAAAAATTCTGTTACCTTAAACATTTTTTACCCAGAGCAAGAGAAGCACGATAAAATTTTCTTTCCTAATGTTATGTCAAAAGTTTTGAATGAAACATTTCTACCCTGTTAGTTGTCATGAGCAAGTCACAGAATACTCTAGAGGACAGGTTTTTCCAGAATTAATATAAATTACCTGGAAGTAAATGACTAATATATGTAAAGCATGTGATAAATGTTAAAGCTCATAGAAGTGTCACTTATTAGAAACTATTTGGCTGAGTGATCGGCGGAAAGTCAGGTGACCTTGGGACTCCCACACAGCTCTGAGTAAGTCCATAAGCTTCAAAGCAGGTGCTTAGATGCTCTTAATACATTGGTAGAGGGACATCACAGGTATGGATTAAAAAGGTTATTGTTGTACAGTTTTTAATAGTATAATATGATTTTAATCATATGCCAAACATTATTTCCTGAGACCAAAGGGAGAGGGTAGCAGCTCTGGGGTCAGATAACCTGGGTTCAAATCCTTACCTCTTAGGTTTACTACATGTATGACAACAACCAAGTTACTAAGCAGCCCCTCCAACTCACCTGCCCCAGGGCAGAGTTTGCATATCCAAAAAATGAGAGGATTGGACGAGATTGTTTTCAGAGGTTTCGTAGGTCACTTTTAGCTCAGCCCTATAAAACTATTCTCTTCCTAAAGGACAAGCCTGTGAAGGCCATAGATGAAAGCCAAAACAGGTGGAAGCCACTTCTAGCAAGCCTTATGCTCATGATGACTCTTCTTGTCACTTAACTGTTACCTGATCAGCAGCCATTAAATTAGTGGTAAAAGTAAAGTTCTGATGAGCACCAGGAAGATAATAAAAATAACATGTAACACTTTGAGAGGTTGCAAAGGGTTTTACAAATATTAGTTCTTTAATCCTCATGAGAACCCTGCATCGCAGGTGCTGTTACTATGCCCATTGTACACATAAGGAAAGTGGAAGAGAGTAAGTGACTTGCCCAGTGTCACACAGCTATTAAGTGTCTGGATTTGAACTAAGTATTCCTGATTCCCAAGTCTAGAGCTCTATCTGGTGTACTACGTTGCTTCAGAAAGGCAGTAGAAGGTGGTAAGTAGCTAAGAGGAACAGAGCAACAAATTTTTAGTCTTTGTGCCATGTTGTTTTCAGGGTTTATGATAATACTTCATTTTCTCTATTTAAATTTTACCTAAATTTTTCTGTCTCCAATCACCATTTTAGGGTACTGAAGTCAAGGCAATAACATATTCAGCAATGCAAGTCTATGATGAGGAAAAGCCAGAAGTTTTTGTGATTATTGACATTTAAAACACAGAAATGAAAGGACTTCTAAGAACTGTTGTTTCTTTTCCCTTAGGGGAAAAATATGGTGATTGTCCTAAAAAAGGAGAGAAAGAAAAAGGACAGATGAATAGCTAGCCTTCTTTTTAAGAAACTGAAACGGATGTATTCTATTCTCTCTCTATTCAAATGTAGAAAAAAAATTCAGGGCCTGAGTATGTTTCCTCATTCATGAATTCTTGGCTAGAGTAGGAAGAAATTTAATCTTCCTAAGACGCATACTAACCCTATGGGCTTTTCTACATTTTCCATTTTTGAAAATGGACTATTGAACAGATAGATTTCACTAAATTTTGCTTTTTGTATTTGCTGAGATAATTTTAATTTACACCTATGAAACAACTAAATAATAGGCTGCTATGAGATGGCTGTGTCTCAAAATCCATATGGATTCATTTTTAAAGAAATGGTTATAGGTATACTATTAAAAGATTTTTTTCTTGGGAAAATTCACTGAAATATTTTGACTCCTTCCCTTCTTCCTTTTTTAGATTATTTTCCCTGCAGGTAATTATAAGATATGATAGCTTCTTAATACTTTAAAAATGAACATTGGTAAATTGTTAGAGACTGGTATATTTAAGTGTGTGTTTGTCATAATTAATAATGTAACCCTTCTCTGATAAAGGTTCAAGTGACTACGTAAACTACACTCAAATGATAGCCTTGTTGCTATCCTTTTCAGTGAAGTGCTTCAGTCAGATTTTAAACTTGATCTTTCTCTGTTACCTCTACCGCAGAAAAGATTTTGGTTGAAGCTTCCCTCCTAGCACTAAGAACTTTAGTTTGTTATTTATGCACTTCTCTTTAAAAGTGACCAGTGGATAACGCTATAACTTATTTTCATATTTGCCAATATTTACCTAAAAGGAAGATCTTGGCTATGTAAAGGATACCTTTATAAAAAAGTAGCATTGCCCTGTGACTCAGCAGAAAGTGGAGTTAATCATGACGGGGGCCAAGAGCCTATTGATTGAAAAACCTGATCTACAAAAATGAACATGTATTGTATACACAGAGTGACCACTTCATTGCAACATAGAGCAATGTTTGACAAAAATGATACTTTGTATTTCAAAAATGACTCACAGTTTTCCTGATGTAAGTTTGTGTACCTTCAAACAAAACTGTCAAAAAAGAATTTCATTATCTTTTTCTAATTTGCCTTTTTTTAAATAAAAGATTTCTATTGGATAACCACAAAGAAAGTTGGATTATTATTTTTCTCTGGGTCTCTGCAAAATTATACTATATGCCAAGTACTTTTATAGGTGCTAGGGATACAAGGACAAATATTGACCTTACTCTGGAGATCACCTTCTGTCAAGTGACATGTAGCTCTAAGAACCTAACATTAAATTTCTGTATGATCTTGGTGGGGACAAACTAGCAGATGGAAAGGAATCACGTACATTGGTTTGAGCCAAGTTAGGAGGAACCTAAGGATTCTAAGAGGCCAAGGATTAAGGATAAAGTGCATTCTGTTCAAAGGCACAAAGGGGCCAGATGGATGTAGATATAAGAAACAGCAAGTTTGGGTAGAACAACAAAGTATATGAAAGGGGTCATGGATACAATCTTTCAAAATAGGTTGGGAAGGGGTTTGGGTGACAAACAGGAGTTTGTATTTGATCTTAGAAACATTAAAGATACAAATCAGTGATTCTTTGGCTATTCAGTTACTCAGATCAACTGGTTGAAGTCTGTATAACTATACAGCATAGTATTTTGCATGCTTGTTGGGATTATAAAAGAATGTAGTTTCAAATTCTGATAACCTAGTGGAAAATGAGCTTTTCTCATTCCTTTGGATATAAGTTAGAGGTTATGAATTACTGAAAAAGTTTGATAATAGATGGGGAGGAGGCTTGTTGTCCTCTTGATGTAAAAGTAGAGCAGTAAATCTCATTGTTTTGTCATAATCATAGGCTATAGTTAGCATATGAGAAACTAGCCAGAATTATATCATTAACTGCATTGTTTGCAGTTGAATGGTCATGGTATGAATGAAGGTGAATGATGGTCATGGTAACAGGAATGTAATGGAAGCAAGAGAGGGGTTTACCTAGTTAAGAGCAAACTTGGAACTCATGAGTAGGATCCCTTTTTCTCATTTCCACCACAATGTTTTCAATATTATACTCTTTGGACTTCTAGCTCATACATTAGCATGTTGGATTGACAAACAGCAATGATAATTTATTCTTGTAGTTATGAAGATGATTTTGAAGCTATTAGCTTCTAACAATGTAGCTTTTTAAATTTCAGTAGTATTTTTGTTCCAATTACTTGTAAAGATAGTTTTCAACATTCATTGTTGTAAGATTTTAAGTTCGTTTTTGTGTTTTTTTCTTACCTTTTTTCTCCCCAAGACAGTAAACAATCTGATAAAGATTATACATGTATAATCATTTTAAACATACTTCCATATTAATCATATTGTGAAAGAGAAATCAAAACAATAGGGAAAAACCATGAAAAAGAAAAAGGAAAAAAAAGGGGAAAATAATGTTTCAATCTGCATAAGGTTTCCATAGTTGTCTCTTTTGATGTCAATGACATTTTCTATTGCAAGTGTATTATTATTGTCTTAATTCTCTGTATTACTGAGAAGAACTGAGTTTTTCATAGTTGATCATCGCACAGTCTTGCTATCATTGGGTTACAATTTTCTTCTGCTTCTGCTCATTTCACTCAGCATCAGTTCATGTAAGTCTGAGCTTTTCTGAAATTTACCTGCTCCTTTTTATGGAGCAATAATATTACATTACATTCACATACCATTAACTTATTCAATCTTTTCCCAGTTGATGAGCATCTACTCAATTAACAGTTCTTTTCCATCATAAAAAGAGGTACTGCAAACTTTTTTGCACATTTGGGTCCTTTTCCCCTTTTATTTATGATCTTTTTGTGCTGCAGATTCATTCAGTGATCCTACTGATTCAAAGGGTATGTACAATTTTATAGCTTTTTGGGTATAGTTTTAACAGTGTAGCTCTTGAGGCTCCACTGGTATCTATTATCAATCAACCATCATTTGAACTTTGTGAGTAGCCAAGAAAGTTAAAGCAACTCCAGTGATCTGGTTTGGTTTAGATTTAATTCTGGCACCAGCAATTTCAATCATGGCAAATGGTGGTTTACCTGGAATATGAGATTCCTGGATGGGCTGAGTTGTGGAATTGCAGGGGTCACAATTGGGAAATTCCATAGACTCCTCTCCATGCAGGATAGCTTTTATAGTTCAGTATTGAGGACCTGATAAGTAAACTTGGGCAGGTGAGGATTGGCTGTGCTGCCCTAATCCAAAAATGGCAATCCCTCTTTTCCCATCTGATCATTCAGGTAGAGGGGTCTGATTCAATCTGCTTGGTTTGGTACTGGGCTAGAAATCTATTTCTCTGGATTAATTGGGAAGACTTAGCAAACACTTCTGTGTGTGTTTTCTTTGTTTCAGTTTATGTAATATCCAGTATGATGTTAGCATTGTCTGTGTTTTGTATCTAAGTAAATTCAACTGACTTTTTCTGGGATCTGATCAGTCAAAGGAAAAAGAAAGAAAATTTTTCTACAGAATTTTCAAAGCCTTCAAAAAAGAAAACTCTACATTTCTAATTCTGGTCAGCTGGGGAGGCAGACAAGAGCCAACACAGATAAGACAGGAGGGAATCTTTTCCCTCAAACTGCAGAAATTTATGGCTTTGTAAACTAAGGACTAAATTTGTGATTGAAATGTAAGTTCTCTACTGTGAATTTGTTTTGTTTTGTTTCTCTAAGGCAATTGGGGCTAAGTGACTTGCCCAGGGTCACACAACTAGAAAGTGTTATGTCTGAGGTCAGTTTTGAATTCAGATCCTCCTGACTTCAGGGTTGGTGCTCTATCCACTGTCTACTGTGAATTTTCAAATTATGATTTGAGTGTCTGTGACAAGTTTTGGGTTGCCACTGTATAGAATTTATTTTAAGGAAAAAGAATAAAACTATGAAACTTACATGAAACTGTTGACATGATTTTTTCATCATTCTGACCTAGAGAGTGACAGATTTATTTAGTGCAAAGGGAGATTATTTCATTGAGAGAAAAGGGGTTTTAAAAAAAAAAAAAAGGAACAGAAATTAGTTTGAAATTTTCTTCAAAGAAGAAATAAGTTTGGAGTTTTAATTTATTTGTTATAGTTATAGAACTGCCTGCTATTAACTCTTTTCTTTATCATGAATAGAGAGAAGCTTTGTTACAGTATGAGGAAAGGGGGGGAGAAAAAAGACCTTATAAAATCTTTATTTGTGCACTTTCTTGATTTGGGGGGGGAGGACCTCTTTCTTGGGTAAGGTCATAAAATCTCATCAGCTCTGTGAAAGAATTTGGTAAATATTCTGAAATTTTTTTTTTTAATGTTCTGAAATTCTAAAACAATGAGTTGGTTTACTAAGAAAATGGGATCTTCTCTTCCATCACCAGCACTGCCAAAGTAAGGGGTGGGGGAGGCCTATACATTTGTTTATAGCATAGAAGTGACTTATATGCTAATTTACAATTATGAACATTTTGAATTTATAGCCAGAATAGTATGTATTGAATATCTAATTTTAGGGAATGAGGTAATTGGGGTTAAGTGATTTGCCCACGATTACATAGCTAGTAAATGGAGTCAGCTGAGACTGTTGGCTCAAGATGTAATTTCATTGGGAGCAGCTAGATGGTGCAGTGGATAGAGCACCTACCCTAAAGTCAGGAGGACCTGAGTTCAAATTTGACCTTAAATATTAAACACTTACTAGCTGTGTTTTCTCAGTAAAAGTCTGCTAGCTATAAAACAGCATAATTTAGTAAAACCTACTAAAATCTAATCAGATAAACCTTCTTGTAATTAGTTCACATGCTAAAAACCAGTGAAGCTATGGAGCTAATCTTTTTTAATAGCTTTTTATTTACAAAACATATGCATGGATACTTTTTCAACATTGACCCTTGCCAAAACCTTCTGTTCCAAATTTTCCTCTCCTTCCCACCCCCTCCTATATGGCAGGTAATCCAGTACATGTTAAAAACAATATATGCTTACATATTTATACAGTTATCTTGCTGCTCAAGAAAGATCGGATCTAGAAAGAAAGTTAAAAAAAACCTGAGAAGGAAAACAAAAATGCAAGCAAACAATAACAGTAAGAGTGGAAATGCTGTGTTGTGGTCTATACTCATTTATGGAGCTAATCTTATAAACAACAGACTTAGAGGAAAACACTATGAAATAAAGTATCTTATATTTGCATCTCATAGCAATTCAGAAGTGCTGGGCAGCATTGCAAAAATAAGATTTATCATTTTTAAAAATTAGTTTTACCTATCATGGTTAGAGTTATTTGCTATGAAAGGAGGAGGGAGAGACATAGTTTTAACAACATTGGGATTGGTCCTTCAAGTCTAAGAGCACATAATGACTTAATATTAATGGGACAAAACATTCTTAGCTCTATCTTTAAATTCAGGTAAGAGTTATAATTAATTTTGTGGAACAGAAAATCATATAGAAAAGTTTCACATTATTTACAAGATACAGAGCCAGGCTCAAGATTAATCAGACAAAAGAATATTCTTGTTCAAAAACATCATAATATAATGGGGAAACTGAGTCAAGAAGACCAGACTTTTGTCTATGCAAAATCATCCCCTCAAAATTCCTACAGACAGACATTCCACACTCCTTTTATACCTGAATTCAAAAATCAAAACAATATCAAAGTACAGTCCCAAGAGATTTTGCCTCAAACATCAACTTTCACTAATCATAACTTAGGGATAGATATAGAAATTATCTCATGTTATTGCAATAATATGTAGCAATATATAGTTTACTAGCTCTTTTAAAAAATTCACTCAATCTATTTTCTTTTTTAGTTTAATCTCATTTTGGTATAAAAATAAATCATTAGAAGTTAATAAAATAATTATATTCTGGAACTACACATAGTAAATTATGTATGTGTATATATATATGCATATATATATACACACATATATAATTAAGTTTATTCAAAACCAGAAAAATACTGACCACATACAAGTCTCCAGACAGATATCCATCTTAGTCAAAAAACCGCTGGGGGGAAATGATAGAAATCTTTGGGGAGGGAGTTATTTCTAAACCCGCTATACAATCTTAGCTTTTTGGCCCCTTTACTGAACTTTACACTATTCTCTACTCACAAATCACAATGGGGAAACTGTCCTATTGTTTATTGCCAATCCCTAACCCTGGATTACTCCCCCCATTTTCTCCACTCCTATTCCTGAATGTACCTAAGGGAAATCATTAAAATAAGCTGATTGGGTTCACCATAAATGTGTGTTATCTAATTTCAACTGATTCCTCACTTCAGCAAGATAATTTTTTTTCTCTGTTATTGTTCACTCAAATCTGATTCTGTGACTCAAGGTTTTCTTGGCAAAGATACTGCAGTGATTTGCCATTTTCTTCTTCATTTTACAGATGGGAAACTCAGGCAAACAGCGTTAAGTGTCTGAGGCTAGGTTTGAACTTTTGGATCTTTCCATTTTCATGCCACTGTGCTTTCCGTCCACTGTGCTTGCAAGGCAACCATTATATCTTTAATCCTTTAATTATTTCAAATTCTACCTTGGAACTTCTTGTTTCTTTTTAGGGCAACTATGGCATCCCTCTTCCCACCATCTCTACTCAACACCTCACCTTTTCTTCACTGAAAAAAAAAAATGAGATGATTTAGTAAGATATTCTTCTTGTCCCCTCCTCATCTTCCATCATCCAAACCTTTTCCCCCATTACATCCTTAATTCTGGTCTTGAATTAAAAAGGTGGCTCTTCTTGTCAAAGTCAGTCCCTTTCCCTTGCAGCCTTGATTTATCCCTTTCCCATGTCTTCCAGCAGTTTGCTTTCACTATCATTCTTATTCTTTTATCTTCCTTTTTTTCTCCCCCAACCACTGGCTCCTTTGCAGGCTACTAATATGTCCATGTCTTCTCCATTATTAAAAAAAAAATCTTAATCCTACTATCTCTCCCCCTTTATTTATCTAAAATAGTGTATACACAGTACTTCTACTCTTAATAATCTCTTGTAATTTAGCCCCCCCGTCTCATTTTTGAACTGAAACTTCCCAAATTTACCTGTGATCCCCCAATCATCCAACCTAAATAGTTTTTTTCAGTCTTCGTCATTGAATGCTGTGACATTTAACACTACTGTTAATTTTCTGGATGTTCTATGAGATTTTGTGAGAATGTTCTCTTAGTCCTTCTTCATCCTATCCCACATTTCCACAGTCTCCTTTACTATCTCCTTTGCTCCTGTAGTCTTCATCCAGTTCGTACCCACTAACTATAGCTGTGTCCCAAGGTTTATTTTTACTTAATACTATCTCACTGGGTGTTTTCATCAGCTTTGGGTTCAGTGATCACTTCTATGTACATGATTCCCAGATTATTCAGCCCTAGTCTTTCTCCTGACCATCTTGAACTAATCTTAAACTCAGTATGTACAAATCACAACTCATCTTTTCCCTGATACTCTCCCCTCTTTTTAGTTTCTTCATTAAAAGTGAGGGTACTGCCATCTTTTCAGTCACCTGGTTGCATACTCTCAGCATCATCCTCAAATCAGGAATCTCATTCCATATGTTCAGTCCATTGCCAAATTTTTCATTCATACCTTCACAGAATTTCTCCTAGGATTGCTCTTCACTTATTAAAAAAAAAAAAAAACCTACCAGTCTCCTAGACTATTATAAAAGCTTTCTGACAGATCATCTTGTTTCAAATCCCTTCCCACTCTAATCCACCCTTTCAGTGCCAAGGTGATTTTCCAAAAGTTTAGATCTGACCCCTCAATAAACTCCAATGACTCTTTGACTGCCAGGATCCAAATATAAAGTTCCCTGAAATTTTGGACTCTTCATAACCTGGACCCTTCCTACAACACTAGTCTTTTAATGCCATACACTCCACACATTTTACCATCTAAGTACACTGGCCTATTTGCTGTTCCTCTCCATCTACCCTACATACAGACTGCCCTCTGTGATGGTAATTTTGGCCCCACACTTGGCCCCTTAACTGCCATTTCTTCATTCAACATAACTTAAATGCCACCTGATGCAAGGGGCCTTTCTGGATACTGTCAGCTGCTAGAGACCTTCCATCTCTTCTTATCTTGGTTATTTACATGCTGTTTCCCCATTAGGGTGTCCTTGAGCTCAGGAATTGTTTTTGTCTTGTTTGATATTCCTAGCACTTAGCCTGGCACATTGTAAGCACTTAATAAAAACTGATCAGTTTATTAAAACAACTTGTCCAAGGTCATACAGGTAGATAAATGGCAGATCTGGGATTAGAAGTCAGGTCCTCTGACTCCTTCCTCCCTTCCTCCTTCCTACTTTCTTTCTCTCCTTCCTTCCTCCCTCCCTCTCTTTTTCTCTCCTTCCTTCTTTCCTTTTTACTTATCTCCCTTTTCTCTCCTCCCTCCCTTTTCCCCTCCTTCCTTCCCTCTTTCCTTCCTTCCCTTTTATCTTTCCTTCCTTCCTTCCTCCCTCCCTTCCATCCTCTCTCTTTTTTCCTTTTGTCCTCTTTCCACACCTCCTTCCTCTCCTGTCCACAAATGAAATCATATCCTTACCTGTGGGTGCTCTGCCCAAAGGAATATAAATTTTTGTAGCTGAAACCTGGAAAAATATCTTGAGTTTGGAGACCAGATTTCTCTCTTTTTTTAACTTGTTAAAATATATGTTAAACCCAATATGTGTAAACATATTTATATAATTCTCTTGCCAGATTTCTCTTAATAGACCAATCTTTAAACCCAAATAACTGGCTCTCATTTTTGGGGGGACAACAATGAGTTTTGATTTGGATAGCTCAGAGTGAAAATAAATAGCACTTGTTTCTGTTTTGACCAGAATCCTTTCCAGTTACATTTATTTGACTAAGAGGCTGTTCTTTGCCTCATTTTTTACCTAGGTTTTAATCATCGAATGGACTTTGCTTCAAAAAAAAAAAAACTGAGGTCAGGGAAAGTGCTTATTAGCTCAAAAAGACTAACATTTCCTACTGCCATCTGGGGCCATATCCAGTTATTCTAATCTATATCTTGCCACTAACCCAAATAAGTCCGTAAGAGAGAGTAAGGCTGGCAACTTTGCAGTTCTCCCTCATTTAAATCCAATTCACTTGCAAGTCATGATATCTCTTTCCTGATGTCATAATCCTCTGAGAATGAAAGAAAACAATAATAGGGTTATTTTATTTTCATGTCAAAAGTATTTTTCACAAAAGGAATCTGAAAGTAAATCTATATAACAGATGAAATACCATATTGATGCAGATCACACACAGAGAATATTACCTGTAGCTCTGGCCATTGCAGTTTAGTTGTACACCTGGAATCCTACCTTCTTGCATACAGAAAGACACATTGTTACTTTATTTGATTAATGAGCAAGATGGCATGGTTCAAATGAAAACTTGCAAACTATTAGCTATATGAAAGGATGCTCCAAATTGAGAAATGCGTATCAAAACATAATTTTATAATATACTTTTAACCACCAGGTGGTGCTATGCTCACAAGTCACCAGTTAACAATTTCATTAAAGTATATCAAATATTCATGGGTGGGCTCCCTCAAAGGCTGTAGTATCTGTATTCCCCAAAGACCACTAAGCTTTCAAACTTTTAGACTATTCTCCCCTTTCACTGACTCCAGATTATTCACGTCATGGCCTGACGGCTGGCTCTGAATCAATCTTAATCTAAGGATATGAAAATGGATTTGCATTCTGAAATACTAATCTTGTGGAACTCTCTCTGGTCCTACTCCTGAACTATATCTGGAATAGTTTCTTCAGTCTAACTAGCCCTCTACATTTATGTTATACAAGCAATGTGCACACGTGTTATTGGACTAGGAAAATAAAACTAAAGGAAATACTTCACTCATCATCAACTAACAGTTATAAAGTGCCTACTCTGTGTCAAAGCAGAGACAGAAAATGAAATATTCCCTGAGCTCAAGAAGCTTGGGAATAAGGGAGACAGCACAAATAAATATCTATATTTACATAGATTTAGATACAGAGATGGAGGGGAAGAGGAAGGGAGAGAAAAAAGTGGAAAGGAAGAATAAAGGAAGGGAAAGAGAGAAGAAGAAAGGGTAAAGAGAACCACTTTCTTAGCTCATGGCTGTTTTGATGTGCATTTTTCATATAGTTAATAGTTTGCAATTTTTCATTTGAAAACTGTTATAATTCTTGACCATCTGTCTGTTGGGGAATGACTTTTTGGACATATACAGTTCTGTTACTTGTCTATATATCTTGGATGCAAAATCCTTCTCAGAAATATTTAATACAAACGTTTTGTTTTCCCATTTGACTACTTCCTTTTTTTAATTTTACATGCAATAAAGGGTTTTGTTGTTGTTGTTGTTGTTTTTGGTGTGTAAAAGTTTTTCAGTCTCATAAAATTTTTTGCAGCTAGGTAATGCAGTAGATCAAGCACTGGGCTTGGTATCAGGAAGACTTGTATTCCTGAATTCAAGACACTTACCAAATGTATGATCCTGGGAAAGCCACTTAACTCTGTTTGCCTCAGTTCCTCCATTATAAAATGAACTGGAGAAACATGGCAAGCCATTCCAGTATCCCTAAAATTTTTTTACACCCTCATTTCTAAAATATGTTAAAGAATTGACTCAAATGTATAGGAATTCAAGCCATTCTCCAATTAATAAATAGTCAAAGGATGTGAACAAAAAATTTTCAGATGAAGAAATTAAGACCATTTCTGGTCATATGAACAAATGCTCTAAATCACTGTATTGGATCAGAGAAGTGCAAATTAAGATAACTCTAAGGTACCATTACATACCTGTTAGATTGGCTAAGATGACAGGAAAAGATAATAACGAATGTTGGAGGGGATGTGGGAAAACTGGGATACTAATATATTGTTGGTGGAATTGTGAATTGATCCAATCATTCTGAAGAGCAATATGAAACTATGCCCAAAGGGCTACCAAACTGTGCATACTCTTTGATCCCGCAGTGTCACTACTAGGTTTGTATCCCAAGAGATCATGAAAAAGGGAAAAGGACCTATATGTACAAAAATGTAGCAGCACTTTTTGTAGTGCCCAGAAAATGGAAACTGAGTGGCTGCCCATCATCTGGGGAATGGCTCAAGAAGTTATGGCATATGAATGTTTTGGAATATTATTGTTTTATAAGAAACGATCAGCAAGATGATTTTAGAAAAACTTATATGAACTGGTGCTGAATGAAGTGAGTGGAACTAAAAGAACATTATACAGAGCACCAATAAAATTATCCAATGATCAATACTGATAGAAATGGCTCTCTTCAACAATGAGATGATTCAGACCAGTTCCAATAGTCTTGTGATGGAGAGAGCCATTGACACCCATAGAGAGACTGTGGGGACTGAGTGTGGATCACAACATAGTATTTTCACTGTTTTTGTTATTTTTTGCTTGCTTTTTGTTTTCTTTCTCATCTTTTTTCATTTTTGGTGTGATTTTTCTTGTGCAGCATGATAATTATGGAAATATGTATAGAAGAATTGCACATGTTTAACATAAATTGGATTGCTTGCTGTCTAGAGGGAGGGATGAGGAGGGAGAAAGAAAATTTGAAATACAAAGTTTTGGAAGTGAATGTTCAAAACAATCTGCATATATTTTGAAAATAAAAAGCTTTAATTTAAAAAAAAGAGTTCTTCCCCTACCTGTGAAAAAAATTTTTTGTGGTATGATCTTTAATATTCAAATCATGTATCCATTATGAATTTACCATGAAATGGGTGCAGCCTCAATCAAATTGAGACCTATTGAAGACCTAAGCTTTTTTTTTTTTTTTAATTAAAGCTTTTTATTTTCAAACCATATGCATGGATAATTTTTCAACATTAACCTTTGCAAAACCTTATGTTCCCATTCCCCCCTTCTCCCCATCTTCCCCTAGATAGCAAGTAATCCAATATATATTAAACATGGTAAAATATTTGTTAATCCAATATATGCATACATATTATCTTGCTGCACAAGAAAAATCAGATCAAAAAGGAAGACAAATGAGAAAGTAAATAAAATGCAAGCAACCAACAACAAAAAGAGCGAAAATGCTATGTTGTGGTCCACACTCAGTTCCCATAGTTCTCTCTCTGGGTGTAGATGGCTCTCTTCATCACAAGATAATTGGAACTGATCTCGATCATCTCATTGTTGGAAAAGAGTCCATCAGGATTGATCATCGTATAATTTTGTTGTTACCATGTACAATGATCTCCTAGTTCTGCTCATTTCAATCAGCATCAGTTCATGTAAGTCTCTCCAGGTCTCTCTGAAATCATCCTGCTGGTCGTTTCTTACAGAACAATAATATTCCATAACATTCACATACCACAATTTATTCAGCCATTCTTCACTTGATGGATATCCGCTCAGTTTCCAGTTTCTTGCCACTACAAAGAGGGCTGCCACAAACATTTTTGCTCATGTGGGTCCCTTTCCCTCTTTTAAGATCTCTTTGCAATATAAGCCCAGTAGAAACACTGCTAGATCAAAAAGGATGCATAGTTTGATAGTCTTTGGGCATAATTCCAAATTGTTGTCCAGAATGGCTGGATCAGTTTACAATTCCACCAACAATGTATTAGTGTCCCAGTTTTCCTATATCTCCTCCCATATTCGTTCTTGTCTTTTCCTTTTATTTAGCCAGTCTGAGAGATGTGTAGTAAAACCTCAGAGTTGGATGACCTAAGTTTAAAAAGGCCACGGTCTCTCATTTCATCCAGGGTCATATCCAGTAGTCCTGATCTATATTTGGTCACTGATGACCCTGGAGGGGAAAGTGAGGCAGGTGACCTTTCATAGCCTTCCCTCACTGAAATCTAGTTTACTTGCATGTCATAGCATGACCTCCCTTGGTGTTCTTTGAGAACAAAAGACAACTACCACCACCACCATGAAATATGGTATGATATCTAAACCTAATTTCTACCTTATTGCTTTCTAGTTTTTCCAGAAGTTTTTGTCAAATGGGGAGTTCTTTCCTAGATAATTTATGTTTTTAAGTTATCACACACTAGATTATTGAGTTTCATTATTTGATTCTTTTTCTAGTCTGTTCCACTGGCACACTTTTCTATTTTAAAAATAGTTTGGTTAAACCAAATGGTTTTAATTATCCCTTTTTTATATTGTTGCTTAGGGTCTGGAAGTAATATTCTTTCCTTCCTACCTTTTTTTTTTCAGTATGTCCTTTGATATTTTAAATCTTTTGTTCTTCAAAATAAATTCTATTATTATTTCATCCAGGTCTTCAAAGTAACTCTTTAGTTTTATTGATGTAATATTAAATATGTAAATTAACTTTGGTAGTATTATCAATTATATTACAATGACATAGCTCATTCATGAGAACTGAATATTCCTTTAGCTATTTAAGTTGTTCTTTATAACTTTAAGAAGTATTTTATAATCAAATATATACAAATATTGAATGTGCTTTAATAGATTTAGTAGGTTGATGAATTTTGAACTATTTTCAGTGAGATTCCCTTTCTCTTATTTTCTCATGGATTTTATTATTTTTCTGCAGAAACACTATTGATTTTGTGAGTTTGTTTTTATCTACTACTTACTGACATTTTTCCATGAGTTTCTTTGACAATTTGCCTGGCAAATGCTAATTTTTAAAAAATGTTAGTAGATTACTGATGCTTTAACATTTCTAAGTAAGTTTTTGTGTTATAATCTTATAGCTATAATTTTGTAAATACTATGTATATACTTTTGATTTCTTTCTTTTATGGCTTTTGCTAAAATTTCTAGAACTATGTCATACATTAGTGGAAGAGGGCATCTTTACTCTTGTATTTATTATGAAAGTTTCTAGTGTTTCCTCATTGCATGCAAAATTATGCTTTGGTTTAGATATATTTACTTATCATTTTTTAAAAAGCTTCTCTGCTTATGTTTTGTAAGATTTTAACATGTTTAATTTTGTCAAAGACATTTTCTGCATCTATTGACATTGTCATGTTGTTTGATATGTTTTGGTTTTTACTATGATTAATTATGTTGTTTTCCTTTCTTAATGTTCTTTTTTAATCAATAAGAATTTTTTCCTTCCTTCCTTCCCTACTTCCCTCTCTTCCCTCCCTCCCTCCCTCCTTCTTTCCCTCCTTCTTTCCCTCCCTTCTTCCCTCCTTTCTTTCTTTCTTTCTCTTTCTTTCTTTCTTTCTCTCTCTTTCTTTCTTCTTCCTTCCTTCCTTCTTTCCCTCCCTCTCTCTCCTCCCTCCTTCCTTCCTTCTCTCCTTTCTTTCTTTCTTTCTTTCTTTCTTTCTTTCTTTCTTTCTTTCTTTCTTTCTTTCTTTCTTTCTTTCTCTCTTTCTCTCTCTCTTTCTCTCTTTCCTCTCTTCCTTTTTGAAGGCTATTTTCAGTTCTTACTATAACAAAATCAATTTATCCCCTTCAAATTCTAGTGCTGGTCCCCTTCACAATTAACTAGCCTGGGCTTTGAAGGCAACAAACAATATTTGCTAATTATTGGGTATACAAAGATTAAAATGATAGTCGTTGTCTTCAAGAAGCTTACTTTCTATTGGAGAAGATACATTCTAGCCATATATAAATAAATATAAAATAATTTTAAGAGAGAGGATCCATCAACAGGCAAGGGGATCAGGAAAAGTTTTATGCAAGTGATTCCTGAGGTGAGTCTTAAAAGAGTCAAAGACTGATTTAAAAGGAGGAAATGAAGGGTCACATTACAGGCATCAGGAAAAGACATATAGACAGCCTTATAAAGGCAAAGAGGTATGTGATTAAATGTACAGAAAGAGAGGCAGAAATGGGGAAGAAATGAAAATAAAATGAGCAATAAAGAGAAGTTTTTAAGTCTAAAACAGTAAAGAAGTACCTCACAACAGATGATTTCCATTTTCTCAGTAAACTAAATAGCAAAGGTCTCCCCTAAGAGGGAAACAAAGAGTGGTATATGAAGTTTGAAGAGAAAAGACCAATTGAAACAAATGCTGTTCAAGAATACAAGACAATCAATCGAGGAAGAATAAAAGAACTGCCAAGCAGCAGTTGAAATCAGCTAATAAACCTGTAGTGAATCCAGCATAGTTTTATAATTCCTTCTAGCACTATTCAATAGTATTAGAGAAAGCAGAAAAAGTGGGATGGCACAGGGTTGGGCATTGGTAAGGAAAGAGCTTGATGGCACCTTTCATCAAGGGATGAAAGGATTCAGGAATTTAGAACATATTTGAACTGATTAATTATAGAGTCAAGACTACAAAGGGAAAAAGTGAGATCAGAACACAGGTGACATATAGAGAACAGGGAAAAGAAAGAGTGACTAGAAGTCACAATGGGAACATACAACAGGTTTAAAAGAAATGAAGGAGAATATAAGTTTTTGAATAGAATTTCAGCTCTAATATAGAACTACTTCTGTAAAAATATTATTTATATTAATGGTATCAGTCATGGAGCCTAAAGAGCTGATGGAACTAGGAAGCCAATTGTTAGAATGTTAAAAGATTTATTTTCTTACTTACTCTTAGTCACTGGTTGGGTATTGTCTCAGTCAACTGAGACCTGTCAAAAAAGACTTTAATTTGCAAAGGCCAAGGTCTCCAATTGCATCCAGGACCATTTCCAGTCATCCTGGTCTATACCTGGCTGTTTGACTCAGATGGATGAGAAAATGATGCTTATGACTACCTAGCCCTACCTCACTGAAATCCAATTCATTTGCACATCATGGCAGCCTCTTTATGATTCTGTGGTCCTCTTGGAGAACAAAAGATCAACAAATAGCAACAGGTCTATTGAAATCCTCAAGAAAAGAATTGCCTCTTTATACTGAGAGGATGACAAGAAAAAAAAAATAAAACCTCTTTTTGAGAGGGTAACAGCAACTGGCAATGGGATACTGTTGCCAAAGGATGAAGTAACAGTAATTGCTTTGGCCACAAGATGGTATTTGGTTCCTTCTTTGATGAGGTCTGTGTAGGGAGTACATCTGGCACCTGTCAGTCCTGCTTGCTATTCAAAACTTTCAGAGGTCCTCAAACTACAGTCCACGGGCCAGATGCAGCAGCTGAGGACAATTATCCCCCTCACCCAGGGCTATGAAGTTTCTTTATTTAAAGGCCCACAAAACAAAGTTTTTGTTTTTACTATAGTCCGGCCGTCCAACAGTCTGAGGGACAGTGAACTGGTCCCCTATTTAAAAGTTTGAGGACCCCCTGTTGTTTGTAATTAGGGAATGCTTGATGATTTGCATAGCCTTGACCTTTACTTTTGGAAACTTGTTCTCGTGGTAGAGGGTTATGGTACAAGATTATTGACCAATTTTTCTTTCCTTGACCTTCCAAAAACTGTTGGTACTTTTGATCTGGGAAGATCTTATTGCCACATGCCAGGTGACTGAGGAGTCATTGGTATAAATTCTTCAGGGCAACACCATAACTGAATGCCCAGTAGAGGGGTAATTCTTTGATTCTTATTTCTTCCTTCAGTGTTGATCTATTAAAAATTTTAATTTCCAGGGGTGTTAGTTTGAGCAATTTGCATTTTTGTAGCAAATAATTTATTTCTTTCAAGTTGTCCTATTTGTTATAACCATTTGTTTTATTTCCTAATAATATTCTTAGGGTTTTGTTGTTGTTGTGATTTCTTTTTTCTGCTTGTGATTTTTCTGATTCACTTCTTTCTCTCAGTAGAATTGCTAACAGTTTGTCAATTTTGTTGGTCAAAAATCATGTCCTGGTTTTACTATTTTTTTGTTCTTTTTTATTTTAAATGTTTTATTTTTCCTAGTTACTTGTAAAACTATTTTTTATATTTGTTTTTAAAACTTTTGAGTTCCAGATTGTCTCTCTTTTCCCATCTCCACCCCACCCTCACATTGAGAAGGTACATATGAAATTATGCACATTTCCATAAAAGTCTTGTTGCAAAAAAACATAGATCTGCCTCCCCCCCAAAAAAAATCACACAAGAAATTAAAGTTTTTTAAAAGTATGTCTCAATATGTATTCAGATCCAATCAGTTCTTTCTTTGGATATGGATAGCATTTTTCATGTCCTTCAGAATAGTCTTGGATCTTTGCATGGCTGAAAATAGCAGTCATTCACAGTTGATCATCTCACAGCATTGCTATTACTTTAAACAGTACATTTAATTTTTCACAAGCTTGTGGAGGACTTTTCAGATTTTTGAGAGCTTCCTGCTCTCAAAACAATATTATTTTATCATAATTACATATCACAATTTATTCAGCCATTCTCCAATTAATGGGCATTCCCTCGATTTCTAATTCTTTGCCCTTAGAAAAGAGCTGCTATTAATATTTTTGTACATATAGGTTCTTTTCCTTTTTAAAAAATCTCTTTTCGGTTACATGCCTCGTAGTGGTACTATTAGGTCAAAAGATGTACATGATTTTATAGCCCTTTGGGCACAGATCATATCTTTTGATCATATCCTTTCCTTTGGAAAATTCTCTCTCTCTCTCTCTCTCTCTCTCTCTCTCTCTCTTAATTTGATTCAGTTCTGTATACATTCATCAAAGAAACTTGCTTCAAAATTCTTTTTACAATTACTCTTGTTAATTTTATTTCCACTTCCCCCATCCTGTTAATTTTATTCTCTCCTTTAATTCTGTCCCTCCTCAAAAATGTTTTGCTTCTGACACTCCCTCCCCCAATATGCCCTCTTTTTTTTTTTATCATCCTCCCCACTTCTCTCCTCCTTTCTCTCCTCTATAGTTTTGAGTGTCTATGTTATTTCCTCTTTGAGCCAATTCCTATGAGTAAAGTTTATTCATTCTCCCTTTGATCCTTCTCTTCCCCTCCACTGCAAAAGCTTTTTCTTGCCTCTTTTTGTAAGAGATAATTTATGCCATTCTATTTCTCCCTTTCCCTTCCTTCCAATACATTCCTTTCTTACCCCTTAATTTTATTTTTTTTAAAGATATCCCTTTGTATTCAACTGTGCTCTCTGTCTATATATACTACCTCTAACTGCTGTAATAATGAGAAAGTTCTAATGAATTACAAGATCACCCTCTCATGTAGGAATGTAAACACAAAAATCTTATTAGTCCCCTATGATTTTCCTTTCCTGATTACTTCCTCATGCTTCTCCTGAGTTCTGTATTTAAAAATCAGATTTTCTATTCAGCTCTTGTTTTTGTTTTTGTTTTTGGTCACAAATGCTTGAAACTCTTCTATTTCATTGAATATCCACCTTTCCCTGAAGGATTATACTTACTTTTACTTTATAGGTGATTCTTGGTTGTAATCCTAGCTCCATTGCTTTCTAGAGTATCATATTCCAAGTCCCCCAATCCTTTAATTTAGAAGCTGCTAACTTTTAAGTTTTCCTGACTGTGGCTCCACTATACTTAAATTGTTTCTTTCTGGATGTTTGCAATGTTTTCTCTTTGACCTGGAAGTTCCAGAATTTGGTTAAATATTCCTGGGAGTTTTCATCTTGGGATCTCTTTTGAAAGGTGATCAGTGGATTCTTCCAATTTCTATTTTATCCTCTGATGCTAGAGTATTAGGACAGTTTTCTTTGATAATTTCTTGAAAGATGATGTCCTGGATCTTTTCATGGTTTTCAGGTAACTCAAAAAATTTAAAATGATCTCTCTTGGATCTATTTTCCAGAACAGTTGTTTTTTTCCAAATGAGATATTTTACATTTTTTCTATTTTTTTCTATTTTTTTTTTTTTTGGTTTTGCTTCATTGTATCTTGATTTCTCATAAAGTCATTAACTTCCATTTGCTCAATTCTAATTTTTAAGGAATTATTTACCTCAATGAGCTTTTGTACCTCCTTTCCCATTTGGCCAATTTTGTTTTTTAAGGCATTTTTATCCTCAATATCTTTTTATATTTCCTTTTGCATCACTTTCATTTCACTTACCGATTTTTCCTCTCTTACTTGATTTTCAAACTATCTTTTGAGCTTTTCCATGGCCTGAGAACCAGTTCTTATTTTTCTTGGAAGCTTTAGATATAGGAGCTTTGACTTTGTTATATTCTTCTGAGTGTGTTTTTTGATCTTCCATATCACTGTGGTAACTTATGATCAGAATCTTTTTCTATTGCTTGCTCATTTCTCCAGCCTATTGCTCAGCTTTTAACTCTTTGTTAAAGTAGGACTCTGTTTCCAGGGTGGAGAGTGGAATATCCCAATTTTCATGGGTTTTATTCAGCTGTTTTCAGAGATCCTTTTAGGGAACTGTACTGTTGAGTCAGCACTGAAACTCAGATCTCTGGACAGAGAGTTCCAAAAGCAGCCTCTGTTGCTGCTGCCTCTATTGCCTCTGCTGATGCCACTATTGATTCTCTATCCTATTTATTTCTATGCTAATAATCATTCTCTTTTTACCATTCTTCAAATGTGGACAAATAAAATAGTTTTGTTCTTTTTCTACAATTTTTCAGTAAAAGCTAACTTCATTTTTTTCCTTTTCTTTCTTTTTTGTGTACTCAGCTGATTGTGCTGGCTGTCTCACTCCCATTTCCAATTGAAACAGCCCTTTTCTGTCAATCTTCGAAATTATCTCCTGCTGGTAATTTGTTGCACTCCCAAAATCTGTGGTTTCTGTCAGTTACAGAACTAATTCAGACACTGGATTTGCTTAAGTAGTCTGGGGGTGTAGGAGAAGGTCAGAGAGAAACTTGTATCATCTCTACCATCTTGGTTCTGCCCCTGAAAGTCAATGTGGTAGTTTTTTAGAAGAAGAAGAATGATAAAGATAAAGAAATATTTATTTCCCCTGAATTTGAAAGGATGAAACTGATACTCTTAACATTTTTTGATGTTTCACAAATTGTTTTTCTGGGAGTTGCTTTCTTTTTCCATTTTATCAAATCTATCTTTTAATTATATTCCTTTTCCAAACCCTCTTATGAAGTTTTCATTTCCTTTCTCCATTTTTTGAGAGCTTAACATTTTTTGATATAATATTTTATTTTCCCCCAGATACATGATAAGAGAAATTCTAGCATTCATTTTTATGAGATTTTGAGTTCCGAAGTTTTCTCTATTTTCCTCCCTTCCTCTCTCTTCTGAAGAAGGGATACAGCTTGATCTAATTTATACATATACTGTCATACAAAACATATTTCCATATTAGTCACAGCTACGAAAGAAGAATCAAATCAAAAGAAAGGAAGGAAGAATCAAAAAGAAAGGAATCGATCTACATTCAGAGGCCATCATTTTTTTTTATCTGGTTATGGATAGCATTTTTCTTTGTGAGCCCTTTGTATTTGTCTTAGATCATTGTGTGGCTGAGAAGAGCTGAGTCAATCATAATTGATCATTTTACAATAATCCTAACCTATGTTTTAGATATCATTGATCCTGTCAGCTTCCCAGAGTATCAGTTTCATCCTTTCAAATTCAGGGGAAATAAATATTTCTTTATCTTTATCATTCTTCTTCTTCTAAAAAACTACCACATTGACTTTCAGGGGCAGAACCAAGATGGTAGAGATGATACAAATTTCTCTCTGACCTTCTCCTACACCCCCAGACTAATTAAGCAAATCCAGTGTCTGAATTAGTTCTGTAACTGACAGAAACCACAGATTTTGGGAGTGCAACAAATTACCAGCAGGAGATAATTTCGAAGATTGACAGAAAAGGGCTGTTTCAATTGGAAATGGGAGTGAGACAGCCAGTATAATCAGCTGAGTACAAATGCCAGCACAGACAGCACAGAGTCCCAGTGTGGTATGGACTCCACAGGGTGGTGCAGACTCTTTGTGGAGGAGAATCTATGGAGAGGAAACAGACCAGTAAAGGTCCATTTCAATTGGAAATGGGAGGGAGGCAGTCAAGCACAAGCAGCTGAGTACAAATGCCAGTGCAGACAGTGCAGAATTGTGGGGCAGTCACAGATGGTGCAGACTCTATGGTGTGGTGCAGACTCTACACAGCAGAAAATCTATAGGGAGGAATCTACAACAGCAGTCTTGGTTACTCTGCCTTGGCTGCAAGCCAGTAGATCAGCAGAGAAGTTAGAAAACATCCAATTCAAACACAGAAATTAATAGTGAATGCCCAAATGCCAGAATCTCATGGGACCTGGCCATGCACCAGGTCCAGTACCAGGAGTGAATCAGCACTGACCCAGCACAGTCATGGCCACTCATAGAGGAAGCTGCTGCTTGTAGAGAAAGCTTGAAAACCTCCCTTGCCCTAAAAGTAGACCTTAACTTAAAAAAAAATGAGTAAAAAAGTAAAGAGAACTCTGACAAGAGATAGCTTCTATGGTGAAAAAGAATAGATATCAAATCCTGAAGAAACTAAAGGCATATTGTCTCCAGATGAAACCCCAAAAGGTGACAATAACCTGATTCCCATCACACAAGGCTCTCCTAGAAGAAATTAAAAAGGATCTTAAGAGAGAGCTAGGAAAAAAATGGAGAAAGGAAATGAAAACTTCATAAGAGGGTTTGGAAAAGGAATATAATTAAAAGATAGATTTGATAAAATGGAAAAAGAAAGCAACTCCCAGAAAAACAATTTGTGAAACAGAAAAAGAAAACTCCTTAAAAAACAGAATTTGTGAAATGGAAAAATAAAATAACTCCTTAAAAAAATAGAATTTGTAAAATGGAAAAAAAAATCCATAGAATAAAACAATTCATTTAAAAATTCAATTGGACAATTACAAAAAGAAGTAAAAAAGTAAACAAAGAAAATAATTCACTAAAATTCAGAACTGAACAAATGTAAATGAATGACTCAATGAGACAAGCAAAACCAAAAAAATGAAAAAAATAGAAAAAAATATAAAATACCTAATTGGGAAATCAACTGATCTGGAAAACAAATCTAGGAAAGACAAACTAAGGATTATTGGACTCCCTGAAATCCATGATGAAAAAAAGAGCCTAGATACTATTTTTTCAGGAAATCATCAAAGAGAATTGCCCAGATGTCATAGAATCAGAAAGTAAAATGATCATTGAAAGAATTTACCAAACACCTCCTGAAACAGACCCCAAAATTAAAACCCCAAGGAACATCGTGGCAAAATTTCAAAACTATCAGACCAAGGAAAAATATTACAAGCAGCCAGAAAGATATAATTCAAATACTGAGGAGCCACAATAAGGATTACTCAGGACCTAGCAATTTTCACTTTAAAGGATTGAAGGGCCTAGAATCTGATATTCTGAAAGAGGAAGGAACTTGGAATGCAGCCAAGACCTCCAAATATAGAACGCAAGCATAAAAAGATAAAAAGAAAAAACAAACTCTTAAGAACTATTTCTGTTATGGGTATACATAGAGAATACATGTATAATCTGATTTTACTGTTATAATATAAAAAAAGAAACTAGAGGTGGAAAGGGGATTGTAACAGAAAAAAAAAAAAAAAGAAAGTGGAGGCAAACTGAGAGAAATTACCTCTCAGAAAGAGGCAAAGAAAACCTATTATAATTGAGGGAAAGAAGGAAAGGTGATTGTAAAGGGCTGAAACTCTATGTGCACTGGAATCAGAAAACCAAGCACTTAAGGCTAATTACCTATTGGATAATAATTCTATTAGCATATGCTTGGAAAAATGGCCCATCTCACTATTCCATACTGGCTCTATCTTTTGGTGTATACAGATAACCATAGGAGGGATAGGGGGTGGAGTGAGACAAGCCAGAGTCACTTTGGAGGAGGATGAGGAGAAGGGAGGTTGGTGGAGAGCATGTGGCAGTTTTATCCATCTCCTTCACTTCTCCCCCTAAAGACCAAGGACTTTTGCTTATCCTGACTCCTGCTGATTCTGAGGACTCCAGGGAGCTAACCCAGACTTCACATTTTGGCGCCCAATGGGTGATGAATATTGTGTCAATCTTACTCTCATCAGATTTGGCTCAAAAAAAGAATATTAGATATATTTGGTTCCACTGAAAAACTTCTTTCACCTTATAGAAAAGTGGGAGGGGAAAGGGGAAAAGGAAAATGGTAGGCTAAATAGAAGGGAAAACAGAAATAGCAGGGGAAAGGTATAAGAAAGGGGGAGGATCTCTAAAGGGGGAGGACTGCTTGAGGCAAGTAGTGCTCATAAGTAAAATACTGGGGAGGAGGGAAAAGGAAAGAGAAAAGTATAATTTGGGGTTAAGATGGCAGGAAATACAGAATCAATGTTTTAATTATAAATGTGAATGGAGTGAACTCTCCCATAAAACGTAAGTGGATAGCAGACTAGATTAAAAGTCAGAATCTTCCAATATGTTGTTTACAAGAAACACATTTAAAGCAGAGTGATACATACAGAGTAAAAGTAAAAGGCTGGAGCAGAATCTGTTATGCTTCAGGGGAAGTAAAAAAAAAAAAAAAAAAAAAAGCTGGAGTAGCCATCCTGATCTCAAATCAAGCAAAAGCAAAAATTGATCTAATTAAAAGAGATAAGGAAGGAAACTATGTCTTGCTAAAGGGTACCATAGATAATGAAGCAATATCAATATTAAACATTTATGCATCAAGTGGTATAGCATCTAGATTCCTAAAGGAGAGGTTAAGAGAGTTGCAAGAAGAAATAGATAGCAAAACTATAGTAGTGGGAGATCTCAACCTTCCTCTCTCAGAACTAGATAAATCACAAAATAAATAAAAAAGAAAACTATAGCATTAAAACTACTGCATTATCCTCACCTGAAAAACAATCTATCATAGAGACATAGAATAGGATTCACAGGGCCTGATAAATAGTTCCATTCGCTACTTTGTACTCTGCCATTGTAGCACCTGCATCAGGTGCTACAAGTATTTGTTTCTAATTAAGGGAATTTAGCTTTCCTTTCTCAAATTTGTTGGCTCATTAAATCCCCATCTTTTTTGCTGAGGCAATTGGGGTTAAGTGACTTGCCCAGGGTCACACAGCTAGGAAGTGTTAAGTGTCTGAGACCAAATTTGAACTCAGGTCCATCTGACTTCAGGGCTGGTGATCTGTCCACTGTGCCACCTAGCTGCCCCCACACACACTTAAGAGTTTTAAAGACAATGCTATTTTTGGCTCAAGTCTAGGGTCTTCCTAAAAAGGGAAGTAGGAAAAGAATACTTGATTCCAATGTGAATTGGGTTTGGAACAAGTCATTAGTTTCTATACAGAAAGCAATGATAACTATAGAAAGAATCACAGTAAATAACAATAAAACCCATTAAGTAGGATTTCAGTAACAAATATGTTAGTACAATCAACTAATAATACTTGGAGGTTTATACTTAAGAATATTGGGACAATGGATTCTGTAAGACTGCTAATTGATAATTATTACATTTTGCCTCTATCCTCTTCCTTGTACTCTGTTAACAACCTAGAATAACCCATTGGTAAAGTAGCCCAACTGGATCAGTACTTTCTGGTCTATTTGATATATTTCCCCAACCACTGTGGCTTTGGTGGACTCAGTGTCACTACCAATTAGTGAGAAGGCTGTTACCATTGCTTCTACAAATACAGACTAACATATCTTTCAAAACTCACAAAGACTCCTACTTAAGGAAAGGAAATGCAAGAAAAAAGTGGCCCCATCCTAGACCTTGCTTAGAAAGGGTATGTCCTCTTGCCCATATAGACCTGAGAGATAAGGTCATTATTTTTCTCCCACATGACTGTCTGCATGCAATAATCCTCAAAAGACTTCAAAACTGGAAAAGAGAGAAGGGTAAAAAGACAGGTCATACTTTATTGAGTTCCAGCTGAGCAGCCAGTTAGGAAACTCTTTATCATCTCTTATTAAAATCCCCTGAATCATCAGCTTTTCTGGTTCAGTAACCAATTAGGGGATTTTTCATCATCACACAGTGAAAATCCCTTAGCAATGAATTATACATAGGCATAAGTGGTTCTTCCCCATAAGCTTCCATGTGTTTATTTGGTACCCTCAATGATAACTGGGTATTATTCTCCATAGGGGGGAAAAATGGGCCCTATTACAAAACCATAAGGAATCCTAGGATATTTGAGCTGAAAGGATCCTTGCTGATTATTTAATCCAAGTCCCTCATTTGACAGTTGTCAAATATAAAGTTGAGTTGTGAAGTTGAGAAGTGAGTTACTTGAGGTACACAGATAGTTAATGGTAGAGCTGGGCCTTAAACCCAGGCTTTCTGATTCCAAGGTCAGGGCTCTTTTCTGTTATACCACACTGTGGTTTGGGTGGGGTTTATGTCTGAAGAATGAAAAACAGGCAGTTGGCAATGACTTTCTTCCCTGACATTTGCTTAAACAATAAGCTAAGTGATCTTTTTGGATAAAATAGAAATTTCAGCAGTTTAAAGAGAGTATCTGGTCCCTAAGAAAGTAGAAGAGGGTACTTGCCCCCAAATAAACACATTGACTTTATAAAATTCTCTAGAAAAAAAAAAGAAAAAAATTATCTGAGACAGCTAAAATTCCAGAAAACACTTTACAGACAGCTCCATACTTCTCTCATCCTTTTATCCTTCCCATTCCCCATTAAACTCAGCCCACACAGACTAGGGAATTACTGGCAGCAGCTGGATGTCTGCTTCCTTTGCAAAAAAAAGGAGACTATTTCTGATTTTTTTTCCTTGGAATTATAGAATTTAAACTAAACTCAATCTAATTTAAGTCAACAAGCACTTATTAAGCACTTATTATGTGCAAAACACTTTTGCTGAGCTTTTGGGACAAATGAAAAAGTAAGATCTTGAGGAGTATGGTTGATAGCAGTCTCATTAGCTTCACTCCCCTTTTCTTCTATATCTACAGCTCCTGCTGGTCCTACTTATCTCCTTGAATCGACCCTTGTGGAAAGAGTGATAGAGCCTTTTTTTTCCTTTTATGACTTTGGAAGAAAAGGATTATGGCCTCTCATTTGGGGTCTTATTGAGCTCTCATTTGCAATGGGATAAAAGTCACTGTGATACTATAAAGGAATGGTATCTACATATTGTGACGTTTCCTCTTTGCTTTCTCTTTTTCTTCCTCTGACCTTGATATTTACACTTCTGGGAAACAGAAAGAAGCATCAGGGGTGACTGGAGACCAGATGGAGAGGCGGAACAACATGTCATGTGCTGGCCAGGAGCCATGGTGACATGAGAAGAGCCTCTGTGCCTGGAGCAGAGGTGGTGACCAGGGAGAAGTCATTTCATTGCAGAAAGGATCCAGAATTACTGTAACTGCCAGCTATTATGTCTCCTTTTGGGCTGGTGATCTGAGGAATGATTTCCCTTTTTAGTCCATGAATTCTGAGATAGGGAGGGGGAAACCCCCTATCCACATATCTTTTTTCATGAATCATGGATGTATGTGGTAGGGATTTATTACCCCCACAGTCAAAAGTCTAGGATGGAAATGAGAAGATGGCTAAAAGATGATTAGAGATGAATAACTCTACATAGGAGTAATTAGTCAAAGTTTCCTTTTCTTCAGTGTATTTTAATTTCATCCTGGAGTTACAGGCTTGATTTATTCATATAAGGGGAGACTCACAGTTTAGGTGAGATATCTTGCTCCCAGTAGGATAATTCATTCAGCTTTATATTACTGTCTGATACCTTCTAGTCTATATAACTTCTCAGATTTCTGTTTGCTATCCATTGGAATAAAAATGGACTTTGTATAATTAGCATTTGGTGGGAAGAGAGGCAAGTCTTCAGATATAGTTTATGCATTAAGAGTTGGTGACCAGGAAACTGGCTTAAATCCAAGAACAAATCATTTTCACTAGTCTAATAATATTTAAGATGGTAGATAGATATAATTTTAGTCTGATGTTACATTTGTAAAGAAAAATATAAGCCAGTCTCCTGGTCCCAATTTCCTTCTCTACAGGCAGAAATCAAAATCTCCTGAAGAAGAGTGGCCAAAATTCCCTGTGAGTGAATTTTTAAAAAATTTTTTTAAAATAACTTTTTATTGACAGAACCCATGCCAGGATAATTTCTTACAGCAATATCCCTTGCACTTCTGTTCCGATTTTTCCCCTCCCTCCCTCCACCCCCTCCCCAGATGGCAAGCAGTTTTTAACATGTTAAATAGGTTACAGTATATCCTAGATACAATATATGTGTGCAGAACCAAACAGTTCTCTTGTTGCACAGGGAGAATTGGATTCAGAAGGTAGAAATAACCCGGGAAGAAAAACAAAAATGCAAGCAGTTTATATTCATTTCCCAGTGTTCTTTCTTTGGGTGTAGCTGCTTCTGTCCATCCTTGATCAATTGAAACTGAATTAGCTCTCTTTATCGAAGAAATCCACTTCCATCAGAATACATCCTCAAACAGTATCGTTGCTGAGGTAATAATGATCTCCTGGTTCTGCTCATTTCACTTAGCATCAGTTCATGTAAGTCTCGCCAGTCCTCTCTGTATTCATCCTGCTGGTCATTTCTTACAGAACAATAATATTCCATTACGTCCATATACCACAATTTACTCAACCATTCTGAATGGGCTTCCATTCATTTTCCAGTTTCTAGCCACTACAAACAGGGCTGCCACAAACATTTTGGCACATACAGGTCCCTTTCCCTTCTTTAGTATCTCTTTGGGGTATAAGCCCAGTAGAAACTGTGAGTGAATTAAGACAAAACCAGGTGGACATGCACATAGCCCACATGGACAACACGCACTTTATATTAGAATTTGGAATAACATTTCATTTTCTAGATTCAATTCTGACTTAACAAAAAGTTAAGTTAATCAAGGGTGTTTTTAGTGATACTATGACTACATCCTAGCCTGACAAAGTATAAACAACAAATTCAGAGCAAAGGGAATGTTTTAGTGTACATTGTGCTATCACAGTGACTTTTCCGAAAAAGCCCACTGACATCCCATATGTATGACCATCACCCTCCCATGCCAGATGGGATGAGGGGGTGAGGAGAAATGGATAGCACAATATATTTGTATTTTTCATTCTACAACACTTTCAACATTGACATTTTTTGGGTCATTTTTGCCAATTTTCAGGATGTAGGATGAAATCTCAGAGTTGTTTTGACTTATATTTCTCTTGTTATTAGTGGATTTGGAGCATTCTTATAAATTGTGGAAGTACTTTGCAATCCTTGTTTTAAGAACTATTTTTTTAAATCCATTGATCATTTATTTATTCAGGAATGGCTATTATATATGTGTATGTGTATGCATATGTATGGATATGTGTATGGATACACATATCACAATTGTTTATTGTGCTGCTATATTGGATGCCAAACCTTATCAGAGAAATTTGATACAAAAATTTTTTTCCACTCAATCATTCTCCTTTTTACCCTAGATGCATTTTTAATGTTATCTGTGTCAAACTGCTTTTAATGTCAAACTGCTTTTCAGTTTCATGTAATCAAGGATCTATTTTATATTTTGTAATTGCCTCTATCTCTTGTTTGATGAAGAATACATTTCCTACTTATAGCTATGAGAGGTATATAATTTGCTTCTCTTCTAATTTTTTAAATAGCATAATCTTTACTATTAAAGTTATATATTCATTTAGTTGGTTGTTGTTCTTTGTTCTTGAAGAGGACCAAAATGATATCACTACATTAGAATCAAGCTAGTGTGTCTGATTGTGGCTGAACGGACCAGTAAGAGCTCAGACTTATTTTGGTAAGGCAATTGGGGTGAAGTGACTTGCCCAGGATCACATAGCTAGTGTTAGGTATCTGAGGCCGTATTTGAACTCTGGTCCTCCTGACTTCAAAGCTGATATTATCCACTTCACCATCTAGCTGCCCCTTCCCATTAGTTTTTAGTGGAATTAAGAGTTTGTTTCCTAGGTAAATTATCTTTTCCACTTTATCAAACACTGAGTTTGAATTTTATTGTTTCTGATTTCCCTAGTCTAATCTATTACATTGCTCTGTATTTTAAATTATACCAGATAGATTTGATGGTTGCTGTTTTGTAAATATAGTTTGAGGTGCCAAAGTGCTATTTTCCCTTCACCCTTTGTTCTTTTCAACATTTCTTTTAATATTCTAGGTCTTTTGATTTTCAAATGATTTTTTAAATTTCAATTTCTTTTTTTATTATAGCTTTTTATTTACAAGATATATGCATGGGTAATTTTTCAGCACTGATTTGCAAAACCTTCTGTTCCAACTTTTCCCCTCCTTCCCCCCACCCCCTCCCCTAAATGGCAGGTAGACCCATACATGTTAAATATGTTAAAGCATATGTTAAATACAATATATATTTACATATCCATATAGTTATATTTCAATTTCTATAAAGTATCTATTATCATACATTCTTTTTTAAATTATTGTTTATTTCATTAAGTATTTCCCAATTACATGTAAAAAGTTTTTTAACATTAAGTTTTTAAAAATTTGAATTTCAAATTCTCTCCATCCCTTCCTTGAAAAGGCAAGTAATTTGATATTGATTATATATATATAGTCATTCAAAATATGTTTCCATATTAGATGTGTTAAAAAAGAAAAACAAACCAAAATTTAAGAAAAATATAGAAGGTTAAAGAAGTAGAACATACATTCTAATAGAAAAAAACTCCATATAAGAGAGAGATGAGCAGGGAGGAGTATTTTATCCTGGATAGGTGAAGAAACCAGGTCAATTTTATATCTCCATAATGATTACAAGTATAATGCCCCTTCTTATTGTCTAGGTAGTCAAAATCCCCCAGCAAATCAACCTTGAAACAATTCTGGGGGTAGTACCATTCTGAAGAAATAATTTGACTGAAGCTAACTGGAGCAGAAATTCAGGTGTCTTGTAGGAGAAAGGTGATCAGAGGTAAAAAAAAAACTTAGGAGGACAAGAGGGTTGGAACAACCTGAGCATGCTAAAACCAAATATTTCCTTTATTTACTGTGAAAAACAAAAGGGTTAAAAAAAAAGAAAGAGAAGAAAAACAAAAGGATTATTTTAATTCTATTCAATTAAGGAAATATTTATCCATTTTATGCTTACAGATTACATGCATTTCTTCTTCAAACTCTACTAGATGCTATGAAACAATAAGATGCAATGCAAAGAGCACTGGATTTCGAATAAGAGACCTTGGATTCAAATCCTGAACCTGTCATTTTACTTCCTAAAGTGGCCTTGGACAAGTATCATTTGATCTTGTTGGGCTTCATTTTTCTCACCTGTAAAATTAGGGGAAAAAATCTGACAAAACTCTGAGCTGCCTTCCAGCTTTTTGTCTATGAAGCTATAAAAAACACAATTAAGCAAATATTTGAAACACTTGCAAAGTGCAAGGTAGGTACTGTTCTAGATGATAGGGAAACAATGACCAAAATTAAGTAGGCTCTGCCCTAAAGGACCTTAAATCCTACAATGGATGGGAGAGAGTAGGGGAAAGAGATAAATAAAAGGAAGTTTGAGGAGGGAGAGAAAAGTCATGAATGGGAAACAGGATCAAGAAAACCTTCATGGAAAGGCCTGGAGAGACTTATATGAACTGATGCTGAGTGAAATGGGCAGGATCAGGAGATCATTATATACTTCAACAACAATAATATATGATGATCAATTCTGATAGACGTGACTCTCTTCAACAATGAGATGAACCAAATCAATTCCAATGAACAGTAATGAATTGAACCAGCTACACCCAGCAAAAGAACTCTGGGAAATTGTATTTAACATATGCTTTAACATATTTAACATGTATTGGTCAACCTGCCATGTGGGGGAGAGGATTGGGGAAAGGAGGGGAAAAATTGGAATAGGTTTGCAATTGTCAATGCTGAAAAATTACCCATGCATATATCTTGTAAATAAAAAGCTATAATAAAAAAAGAAAGAAAACCTTCATGGAGCAGATGGCAGGCACCTGGGCTAAACCTTAAAGGAAAGAAAGGATTCTGAAAGTTGGAGATAAGAAGATAGTACATTTTATGCATAGGGGACAACCTATATAAAAGACAGAAAAATGGAATGATGGTTGGTTGGAAATTGTTTGGAACAATAGCATACGTGGAATGGATCATGTATAAGATAAAATGGGAATAATAGATGGAGTCAAATCCTGATGCCCTAAAGGTCTTTAAATGCCAAGCTAAGGAATTTATATTTTATTCTGTAGACAGTATGATCTGCCCCAGAGCTTTCCCTGCCATCAGCCCTCTCAGGATTCTTTGATACCTTAAGAAATTGACAGATATCTCTTCTCTGTTTGTCATTGGTTCTAGCCCCTGTCTTTCTCCCCAGCCCCTAACATTGTTGTTCAGTCATTTCAATCATATCTGACTCTTCATGACCCCATTTGGAGTTTTCTTGGCAAATAAACTGGTGTGATTTGCCATTTCCTTCTCCAGCTCATTTTACAGATAAGAAACAGAGGCAAACAGGGTTAAGTAACTTTTCCCAGGTGACTTTTCACACAAGTTTCTGAAGTCAGATTTGAACTAATGAAGACAAGTCTTCCTCATTCCAAACCCAGTGCATCTCTCTAAGCAAAAGAAACTATGGTTCCATTTACCATTTCCAGTGCTATTTAACCACTTTACATCAATTAGCTTTTACAGACAGTTACTTACTTCAAAATAAAGCAAGAACAAAATACAAGCATCCAGTACCTCCGGGGCATATACTCTGCTATACCACTCTTGTCTCTGGGCAGAATGGGTTCATGGAAGCTCAGTTCCTTCATAGCATTGTTCTTGAGTTCATGTCTAGAGGCAACATGTCTGTTGAATACCTCCTACTCTTAGCTTCCACTGGGCTAGGTTCAGGAGGTCATTGTCAAAGACTACTTCTTAGTCCTGAGAGCATCAGTGCTAGGCAGTCTGCGAAACCCAGCCTGGATGCCAAATCTTAGATTCCTGTGGGTCATTCTTCTGACCATTCAAAACTTATAAGTTAAATATTATACTATTTTGACAAATAAATACAGAGGACAAAGACTGAAGTCAGGAGAAAGCCACTTCTGCTCTTGCCCTTGTCTCTCTCTGGATGCTTTGAGAGGAGGCTAGCTAATGAGTAGCCCCAAGGCAACACAGTCCCAGAAGCCAACTGAGGTCTTTGAGTGCCTCTCAGAGCAGCCAGAGAGTCCCCCATTCATTCACCATGTAGTTAGCCAGCCAAGCTGAACCAGTTACATAATGCCTTTTAGTATTTCACAGTCTATCCAAGGCATTTTTTTTTTCCTCGCACATCGTCTGGACTCTCCTGGAAGCTGGCCCCTCAGACTCATTATGTAGAGAGATGCCATCTGAGGCAAGGGAATGGTTTGTCAGACCTGTGCCTCAGAAAGATTGTTTTAACAGCTGGATAAAAGATATATTGTAGATGTCACAGGATTTAGATCTAGGGTGGAAAAAGGACGTTAGAGGCTAGGAGCAACTGCCTCATTTTATGGAAGAAAAAATGGAGGCACAGAGAGATTAAATGACTTGTTCAGTATCTGAGACAATATTTTAACTTAGGTCTTCTTCCTATCTCTAAGTCCAGAGCTCAGTCCACTGAGCCACCTATCTGGAAGCATGGAAACTGTTTCAGAGGCAGAATAACACCCACTAACTAGAAATTATTGTAGCAAAAGTATATTTGAATCTGGGCCAGGGGGAGGGAAGGAGACAGAGAGTGAACAAGGGAGATTAGACAAAGTATCTCTCCAGCAAGAGATAATATGTAGTATCCCTCTTGCTCTAGATGTTTTAGAATATTGTTCTATGGCTTTTATGGGTTTTATTCCAGGAGCAAAATATTTTATACAGTAGCTAAGCATGTCCGCCCATTCATTCTCATGGAGTGTCATGTCAAGGTCACATGGATAGGGCTCAGTAAAATAAGATCATAGATTTAGAGTTGGAAAAGACTTTAAAGATCATTTTACAGATAAGGAAACAGATGCTTAAAAAGACAAAATGACTTGCCCAGGGTAATATAGATAGTAGCTACCTGCTCCAGGATCTGAACCCAGACAGCTAGGCAGTACAGTGAATAAAGTGTTGGAGTCAGGAAGACCTGAGTTCAAATTCAGCCTCATATATTTACTAGTTGTGTGACAATGGTCAAGTCATTATGATATGATTTAGGAGAGCAATTGCTGGTTCCAAATGATGTGTCTGGGGTTTAGCATCAAATGATGAAATTGTGGGCACCAAATGTTGGGGTTCAATCATGTGAAAAAGTCACAATGGCCATTCTCCTTGGCAATGGGTAGGTTTATTTAGGAAAAGAGGTTACAGACAAAATGAGATACAATAGATATCAGGAGTGGTAAATATGAAATAGAGTTGAGAGAGCACATAGCAAGAAAAGGGTTTTAATAATTAGTGATGGAAAAGACAAGTTCCTGTATGAAATTCACTATTAACCAGGAGAAAGGGAAAACTCTATGAGGTTGTAGTATGCTCCTAACTGGCAGGCTAAATCTATAGAGGAGTTTAGTCCCTAAAAGAATTAGTTAGCTATAAAAAGTAGAAAGACATCATGAGAAATGGTGAGGTGAGAGGAGAGATAGTATGTGGCATGAGGGTGACTGAAGCCAAGTGTCATGATAGACTAATCCAAAGGGATCAATGCCAGCAAACATGGCATGGACCAAGGACAGATTTATAGGGGAAATTTAATGGGATTTGGATTTCTGAGGAGATATAGCAAAATAGAGCCCATAACCTCCATAGAAAGTGGAACTATGAGATTAAAATGATCTCCATCAGTGCCCTTTCTGTTTGCCTCATGGGATAATTCCATCAATCAGGACCTCATTAACTATCTGCTTCAGTTCCCTTAATTGTAAAATCAGGAGAATAATTTTACCTACTTCTCAGAGTTGTTGTGGAGATCAAATAAAGTTTATATATATATATATATATATATATATATATATATATATATATATATATCTTAGCACAGCACCTGGCATGTAGTAAATGTTTAATAAATATTTGTTTCCTCCTTTTCTTCCTTCCTCCCAGTCTAGTGCCCCTCTTTACTACACCATGTGTCTCTCATGAGATAGCAAATAAAGGGAGGAGACAAGGTTTCTTGCAGGTGGGATCTTGTGAGCTGATTCTGATTAAGTAAATCCACAATCTACAAACCACCCTAGATAATGTCAAAGAAAGTATGCTACTATTGTACTGTATATTTAGGCACATCTTCCAAAAATGATTTTTATTCATTTGACATTATTCTAAATTTGACATTATTTAGGCAAATGTTTAAAGCAGCATAGTTTCTTTCTCACCATTTGTATCCTTAGGTATTTCTGTACCATCAGACAATTTGAAGTAACATTTATAGGAGTTCTGAGCAAAGAAAAGGTCACCAAATGTTAAAAGGCAGTTTGGGGTTAATATTCTATTCTCCTTAATAGAACAACGGTCAATAAAGTACTCAGTTCCCTCTTTGAGTATCCCCCCTCAATCATTTTCCTCCAGACTCCCTGTAATTAATATGAAACTATCCCTGGCAAGGAGTTGACTAGTCACAAAACACTCTAGGATTTCTGGTTCTTCCCAGTTTGGGAAGAGAAAAAAACTAACTTGAAATTAGCCATAGGACAGGTGGAGCACAGAAGATTTTCACACAGCAACAGGAGGAGTTTGGGAAAGTTTGGAAAAGAAGGATGAGAGACGGCAGAGGTAACAATTGTCTCATTGTAGTCACCAGCACAGCTGTCAAAGTCTGCCAAATCTATAGTTTTCTTCTTACGATCATAAAAGGTCATTTCTACATAAATGAACAAGTGACTATATATTTTTATCACAGGTGTTTGCCCCAGAATCAGGAGCACTGAGAGAAATAAGCTGGCTAAGAAGATCACACATTGCCCACCCTTCCTCTGCTTTAATTCTGCTTATTATTTTTTTAATTAAATTTGTTCTGTTAAAGAACATATTTGTCAGAGTAAATATTATTTCTCATAAACACCAGTGCTTGACCCTGCCCTTACGTTTCTGAGTATCCCTTTGTTTGTTCCATGAGGATTCAATGAGAGCACCATAGGGCAGGGCTGGAAGCCCAGATCATTGTTAAAAAGTTTTGTTTTCTGAGGGCATAAACACTAGTCATTTCACAACTCCCTTTCTAATTGCAGTATCCCTGTGAATTTGGAACCTACTCTTAATCCCTATTCCTACGACCTTAGTCTTAATTCTTGACCTTTTGTACATTATCTTAAAGGGAAAAATCTGGGAAAGATTTTATACTAAAGAAATATTTATATCTCAGGATTTTCATTTGAATTAAAAAGGATTTAAAATATATTTCCATGATAGCAAGTTGACACAGTCTCTCAGAAAGAGGTGAAGATGGGTCATTGAAAGCTCTTTTCTCTGAGAATCATATAATTTAGCAGTTCTCCAACACTTCTATTCAATGAAATAAATTATATGACCACGAAGATAAAAATGGTACTTACCATCCAGTGACAGAATCTTTTTGCTAAATAGGATAGGATTTAACCTGATGATTAAACTAGTTAGTCCATAGAGTCTAACCCATTCTCCTAGTCTCATCTGTCAGTCCCCCAGCCCCTTATCTGAATTGGTCAAATGCACTCACAGCAGGAGAAGGAGAAGCCTGTCCCATAAAGTCCAGGCCATAATTCCATAACAGAACTGATGATTCTTGACCCTACAGCCTGTAAGAAGAGGTGATAGTATGGAAATGTCGGACAGGAATGGTGTGGAAGTAGACAAAGATGGGCTCCAGAAAAAGGATGTCAAAGAGACAAGATTAGAGTTGGTAGCCTGGGGCCTGGCCAGGGACTCAAGTGGAAGTCTTGAAGGACTGGCACAGAAATAGAAGAAAATGTCTCCTCCAGATGTCAGAGCCTTGGGGTAAATCCCCACTTGTTGTTCAGCTCTTTCAATTGTTTACAGATTTACAGTTTATAATTACAGATGAGGAAACTGAGGCAAATAGGGAGAACTGACTTGCCCAGGGTCATACAGGTAGGCTGAATTTGTACTCAGGTTTTCCTGACTTCAGGCCTGACATTTTATCCACTGCACCACCCAGCTACCTTTAATTCCCCACTAACTTTGGGTTAATTATAACTGTTTTAAGAAACTATTATAATTCTGGCTAGAAGTGACTGAAAACCTTCAACAGGGCATTTCCTTTGTGAATATAGAGAAGTGAGAGATGTGCAGGTATGATTGATAAGACTTGACAATTTATTAGAAATGGAAGATGGGGGGAAAGAGGAGTATCCATAGAATTCTTGGCTGGGCTACTTGCTACATGTGACTTTGGTCAAGTCACTTAACTCCTCAGTTTCCTTATCTGTAAAATGAGGGAGTTAGACTAGGTGATCTCTAAGATATCTTTTAACTCTAAGTCATGGGATTCCTTGAATCAAGAATGAGTCAGAAGTCATTGATCTGGATGACTGGTAGAATGGTATCAACTAATAGAAGTAAGGAAATTTGAAAGAAGTGTGCATTTAGGGAAAATATGTTCCATTTGGGACATTTTGAATTTGAGGGTAGATGGGACATCCAGTAAATATCAAGAGAGAAAATTGTCTGGAAATTAGATAATTTAATTACATTTTTAAAAAATATCAGCTGCATAGATGTGGTAATTGAATCCAAAGAACAGATGAGATTAAATAGAGAAAAGAATATGAAAAGAGAAGAAAACAGAATCCAGGACAAAAGTTGGGGAGGGGCAATGTCATATTCTTAGGAAGCTGAAGATAGAAATTGATTCAGCAAAGGGAATTGAGAAGCATTGGTCAGATAGATAGGAGGAAAACCAGGAGAGAATACTGTTACAGAAGCCAAAGAATAGGATAACTTAGAAGAGGGGTGGTGGTCAACGTAATGAAAAGATAAGCACACTGATTCAAGGCTGATGGGTGATTGTTCTCTGTTCTGGAAAACAATTTGAAATTGTGCAAGAAAATTACTAAATTGCTCATGTCCTTTGACCCAGAGATTCCACTACTGGAATTATACCCTAAGGAAGTTAATGACAGTAAGAAATGATCCACTTCTACAAAAATGCTCATGTCAGCATTATTAGATCTTTAAAAAACAACAACAACAACGAGAAATAAAACACAAGATGTCTCAATGACTGGAAAAGGACATCCAAATTATGGTATATGAATATGATGGAATATTACTCTGTTCTAAGAAATGACAAATATGAAAAATTCAGAGAAATTTAGGACTAACTATGAAATATGATGCAAAATAAAGCAGAACCAACAGAAAAATAAATGTATAACCCTTTCTACTGAAGCAACTTTCTGTTGTCAAGTAGTTTATCTATTATTCCTCAGACATTTTTTACATATTTAGATACCAAAGAAAAAATGAAGTAGAGAACTAAAGTCTGACCTCTGACAAATGCCCCCTTTACGACAGACGTTACCCCCAAAGTATTCCATTCTTTGGTGCCAAAGTGTGACCTCTGACAAATGTCCCCTTTATGACAGATGCCCTCCTTATAGTATTCTTGAGGCCAGACAAATTGTTTTGGAGTTTTCTCTCTCTCTGGCTTCTGGGGTATATATTTCACATTGTGAAGAGACACAGAGAAAGAAGTTGTGATTGATGGGTGCTTTGGAGTTTCCCTAAGGCTAGTCTGCTGACAGATTAAACCACTGATTTTTTGGTCTGGGACCAGGAGCTAAATTGCAGACTCTTTGGTAGTGGTACCATGATGGGGAGGTGATGATCACCATTGATGAAAGGAGATTGTGTGACCTGGTTTATGGGGAATTGTTTTTTCCACCCTGACTTGCCTCTCTGAGATTGAGAGTGCTTGATACTAGTGACCAACAAAAAGCCTTTAGAAGTATCTGAGCCTTTGAGAAAATAGGCAACAGAACTTATAAGAAAGAAAAAATAATTGAAATTAGAAATTTACACTTGATAACAAGCAGTAGTGGATGATAATTAAATTGCTTTGGATTTTAACCTTTTGTTTCAATTTCATTTTAACAAATTCTATTTAGTTTAAATGCTGAGTAAGAAAATTATTCAGTAATTTTCCCAGAGTAGGAAAAGCAAGTTTGGAGAACCTGAACTGGAAATAGGAATTAGAAATATTTGATAAATAAGATTTTGAAGGAATTAATTCCTATCCCCAGACTTGAATTTGAATCTAGAAATGCTAGGGAATGTATTAGAGCAAGGCTTCTTAAACTTTTCCCACTTAGGAACCTTTTTCATGGTCCTGCACATATTAATATATAAAATAAGTGTACACATTATTTGAGAAACTTTTACATGGTCCTGCACATATTAATATATAAAATAAGTGTACACATTATTTACTGATAATAAATCATAATTTCACAACCCCCACATATAATTGTGAATCTCCTTATGGGATTGAGAACCACATTTTTAAAAGCTGGGTATTAGAGGGTGAAGAATGCTGCTACTTATGATCAGCTTATGATCAGCAGCTACAGTATGATCAGCTATACCAGCCTTGGTATAGATTGAGCTAGTACAGCTCAAGTTTTGAGTCCCATTCAGAATCTTTTGAAGACATGGAAATCTGTAGTAGTGATTCCAAGACAAAATCCTTTTCCCCCTTTATTAAAGCTTTTTATTTTTCAAAACATTCAGCCCTTGCAAAACCTTATGTTCCAATTCCTCCTCTCTTTCCCTGCCCCCTCCCCTGGAAGGCAAGTAGTCCAATATAGATTAAACATGGTAGAAATATGTCAAATCCAATATTTGCACACATATTTATATAATTATCTTGCCACACAGGAAAAATCAAATCAAACCAGAAAAAAAGAGAAGCAAGATGAAATGCAAGCAAATAACAATTATAAGAGTGAAAATGCTATGTTGTGAACCAGACTCAGTTACCATAGTCCTCTCTTTGGGTGTAGATGGCTCTCTTCATCACAAGATCACTGAAACTAATCTGAATTATTTCATTGTTGAAGAGAGCCACGTCCATCAGAATTGATCATCATACAGTTTTGTTGCTGCAGATCTCCTGGTTCTGTTCATTTCACTTATATCAGTTCATGTAAGTCTCTCCAAGCCTCTCTGAAATCATCCTGATGGTAGTTTCTTACAGAACAATAATATCCCATGACATTCATATACTAAGGCAAACTCTTAAAGAGAAAGGAAACATATTGGTACACATATGATACTTGGGTGTTACATATGTGAGTGTTGTAGCTACAATATAACTATCACAATGCAAATAAAATCCAAATTGAGATATTAAAACAAAAGCTGGTGAAACACAAAATTAGGTAACAGTTTTTTTTTTTTATCAGCATGTTTTTTATTTTTTTAGCTTTTTACTTTCAAAATATATACATAGTTTTCAACATTCACCCTTACAAAACCTTGTGTCCCAAATTTTTTCTCCCTTCCTTCCTCCCACTTCCTCCCTTAGACAACAACTAATCCAATAAATGTTAAAAATGTGCATTTCCTCTATACATATTTCCACAATTATCATGCTGCACAAGAAAAATCAGATCAAAAAGGAAAAAAAAATGAGAAAGAAAACAAAACAAGTGAACAACAACAATGATGAAAATATTATATTATGATCCACATTCAGTCCCCACAGTCCTCTCTCTAGTGTAGATGGCTCTCTGCATCACAAGTTTGTTGGAATTGTCCTGAATCATCTTGGTGTTGAAAAGAGCTGCGTCCATCAGACTTGATCATCACATAATCTTATTGTTGCTGTGGAAAATGATCTCCTGGTTCTGCTCACTTCACTCAACATCAGTTCATGTAAGTCACTCCAGTCTTTCTGAAATCATCCTGCTGGTCATTTCTTACAGAACAATCATATTCCATAACATTCATATAGCATAACTTATTCAGCCATTCTCCAACTGATGGGCATCCACTCAATTTCTAGTTCCTTGCCATTACAAAAAGGGCTGCTGCAAATATTTTTGCACATGTGACTCCTTTTCCCTTTTTTTATGATCTCAGGCTCAGTAGAAACATTGCTGGATCAAAGGGTAATAAATAGCTCTTTGGGCATAGTTCTAAATAGTTCCAGAATGGTTGGGGTCAGGGTAACAGGATCTTTTCTAGAAAAGATATTCAATGTACAATATTTCTTTATTTCTTCTACCACAAAAAACGTAAAGGAATCACAGGCACATATTAACAAACATGTCTGAAATCACATACATTGGGGTCTTTTGTGGGTGGCTAGACTGATATTTCACATTCACCTCAAACCTGTACAGTATGAACAAGTCAAAAGTTCCAGTCTCCTGGCCAGCTTTAGTTATTTCTTAAGTTATTCAGCTACAAGACACTCCTAGCAACTATGCTCATCTTCCCTGATTATAGAAATCACTTCTTGACATATAAGAACCGATATCAAAGACTAATTTCAAGAAGAACAAACTGTTTTAAATGTGGAAATGTAAACCATAATTCACTTATTATTAATAAGTGAATAGTCCAAAAGAAAGATTGGGATAGAGCTGAGTGTGATGTGACACTAAAAAGCAAAACCATGTAGGAAAAGATAAAAAGAGTGATTATGCTATACAAATGAGGTCAAAAGAGGACATGAAGGGGAGGCAAGAAAAATAAATAAATAAATAAGTGCCCAGCAGAGAACAAAAGAAAACCTACAAGGAAGCAAAAAAATATGGACAGTTTTGAATACAGTGTTTTCTATTATTATATATGCTTTCTTGAAATGTGTTGTGTCCTGCTTTCTGGAGCCCCCAAGTTGGGGTGACAAAGCGTACCATTACTTTCTAGAGCAGGGTGATTAAAATATCCTGCTTTTTAGAGCTCTCATGCCAGAGTGATTAAAATATAAGGAGGGTCCTTGTGGAGAAGTAATGAGGCTGGACTCCCGAGGATGGTGGAAAAATGGAGTCCATTTATTATAAGGTCTTTTCCCCTTTTATACCCTCATACCCTTAAGTAATAAAAATACTACTCATGCAACCAGTATATACTGTGCACTTGGGACCACATAAACAACTTGCTATTGTACATAGTTTGCCACCTGGTATCACTCTTCCTCAATCACAACACAGGTTGTCACTTCGCCCTGACTTCTCAGGAAGGCTGAGAGCCCTTAGGGGAGATGGGGAACTGAACCAGACACTGTCAGCAGGTTTTCTCTGAGCTGAAGAGTCTTATACCTTATATAGAGTTTCCTCACTGTCTGTGACCCTCTACAGAAATGAAAATTTATTATGTATTTTGAAATCTCTATGTTCTGTAGTGCATAGTACAATGTTTTTGTTTCTTTGTGTTCTTTTTCTTTTTTTCTATTTCGTATTTTAAATAAATACATTTTAAAAATAAATCACTTTTTGCTGGGCTAGTAGCAGCTGACTTAGGAACTCTTGAAGCTACCAAGGTTGTACAAGTTACTTTCTCAGAATTATTAGTTGACCACTTGCAGTGGATAGATAACTGGTCTTGGAGTCAGGAGGGCTTGAACTCAAAATCCAGGCTATATCAGCTATGTGACTCTAGGCAAGTCACTTAACCTTGATTATCTCTTTAAAAAAAAAATCACTAGTTGCTCAGGGAAAGAACTTAATGGACAGAAGTCAGTTATAACTTAAAGTTCAGTCTCTAACCTCAAAGACTTAGCAAATATACATTCCTGTTTATGTGTGTTTGTATGGTAAGCTGTCATTGCTAGCGCAGAAGAGCAGGAGAGAAATCATCTTCTCTCATCTTTCTAGAAGTTCAAAATAGGTAAAGGGAGCACAAGGGGAGAGTCCAAAGAAAAATGGTAGAGTTTATTTTCACCAATTTTCTATTAGAACACAGAGTGGGGAGACTCTTCAACTGTAATCCAACCTCATCAGGCTCTGGGTTCTCTGTGATTACTTTTGAGACATTCTTCAATCATTGGAAAGCAGTTAGGGTTTGCTATGTCATTCTGGTAAGTTTCCTATGTATCAGCAAGGAATCCATGTCAAAGTTTGGTTTTCTGGGAGATCCAGAAAAACATATTCTCTTAATTATTTTTGCTTCATTTGTAAAAACAAGTGGACAAGAATATCAATGGACACACTGAAAAGAATCATTAGATGAAAGTAGTCTTGGATTTTAAAACATCATGAAACAGTTTTTATTAAAACTTTGGCATTGGTCTAAAAAAAAATAAGAGCTACGACTTTGATAGAAAATAATAAAATATTGATATTCCAACTAAATGTATATAAAAGATTAGTTTTTGATAAAATTATAGAAAATAGAAAGAAATTTTTAAAAGACTTATTTAATAAATACTTGGGCAATCTGGTTGGTAATCTGATGGGAAAGCATTTTAGTTCTATATTTTCTATCAAATACCTCAGTGAATTCCAAATGGAAGTACAAACATAAAAGAGATAGAAGAAAATGTAATGTTGTATTTATTTCAATAATTGAGGGAAGATTTTTAAAAATAATTTTCAACAAATAGATGGAATTATTAGGGATAAAAGATTTTTTAAAATTTATTTTAAAAATTCTATATAACAAGGATAGTTTATCTCTCAGACTTGTGGAGGAGAAAGAAATTTGTGACCAAAGATGAACTAGAGACCATTACCGATCACAAAATAGAAAATTTTGATTATATCAAATTAAAAAGCCTTTGTACAAACAGAACGAATGCAAACAAGATTAGTAGGGAAGTAACAAACTGGGAAAACATCTTTACAATTAAAGGTTCTGATAAAGGCCTCATTTCCAAAATATATAGAGAACTGACTCAAATTTATAAAAAATCAAGTCATTCTCCAATTGATAAATGGTCAAAGGATATGAACAGACAATTTTCAGATGATGAAATTGAAACTATTATCACTCACATGAAAGAGTGTTCCAAATCACTATTGATCAGAGAAATGCAAATTAAGACAACTCTGAGATATCACTACACACCTGTCAGATTGGCTAAGATGACAGGAAAAATTAATGATGAATGTTGGAGGGGATGCGGGAAAACGGGGACACTGATGCATTGTTGGTGGAGTTGTGAACGAATCCAGCCATTCTGGAGAGCGATCTGGAATTATGCCCAAAAAGTTATCAAACTGTGCATACCCTTTGATCCAGCAGTGTTTCTATTGGGCTTATACCCCAAAGAGATACTAAAAAAGGGAAAGGGACCTGTATGTGCCAAAATGTTTGTAGCAGCCCTGTTTGTAGTGGCTAGAAACTGGAAAATGAATGGATGCCCATCAATTGGAGAATGGCTGGGTAAATTGTGGTATATGAATGTTATGGAATATTATTGCTCTGTAAGGAATGACCAGCAGGATGAATACAGAGAGGCTTGGAGAGACCTACATGGACTGATGCTAAGTGAGATGAGCAGAACCAGGAGATCATTATACATTTCGACAATGATATTATATGAGGATGTATTCTGATGGAAGTGGATTTCTATGACAAAGAGACTTAACTGAGTTTCAATGGATAAATGATGGACAGAAACAGCTACACCCAAAGAAGGAATACTGGGAAATGAATGTGAACTATTTGCATTTTTGATTTTCTTCCCAAGTTATTTTTACCTTCTGAATCCAATTCTCCCTGTGCAGCGGGAGAACTGTTCGCTTCTGCAAATATGTATTGTATCTAGGATATACTGCAACATATTTAACATATATAGGACTGCTTGCCATCTTGGGAGGGGGGTGTGGAGGGAGGGAGGGGAAAAAAACGAAACATAAGCGATTGCAAGGGATAATGTTGTATAAAAATTATCCTGGCATGGATTCTGTCAATACAAAGTTATTATTAAATAAAATAAAATTTAAAAAAAATTCTATATAACAAAATATAACAACGAAAAATAACAGCTTGGGGAAAAATATTGATGGCAAGTAAGACATATAAAGCTAGATTTTTTAAAAAAATATTTTATTTTATTTTATAATAACTTTATATTGACAGAATCCATGCCAGGGTAATTTTTTTTACAACATTATCCCTTGCACTTGCTTCTGTTCTGATTTTTCCCCTCCTTCCCTCCACCCCCACCCCTAGAGGGCAAGCAGTTTTATATATGTTAGATATGTTGCAGTATATCCTAGATACAATATATGTTTGCAGAACCGAGCAGTTCTCTTGTTGCACAGGGAGAATTGGATTCAGAAGGTAAAAACAACTCGGAAAGAAAAACAAAAATGCAAATAGTTCACATTCATTTCCCAGTGTTCTTTCTTTGGGTGTAGCTGCTTCTGTCCATCATTTATCAATTGAAACTGAGTCTTTGTCAAAGAAATCCACTTCCATCAGAATACATCCTCATACAATATCATTGTCGAAGTGTAAAGTGATCTCCTGGTTCTGCTCATTTCACTTAGCATCAGTTCATGTAAGTTTCTCCAAGCCTCTCTGTATTCATCCTGTAAAGCTAGATTTTTAAAATAAAAATTGCTTTTTAAAAATCATACTGAATTTCTATCTACAATTGATAAATGAACAAAGTATTATAATAGACAATTTTTAAAAAGGAAATAAATGATGAATGATCACTTGGAAAAAATGCTGAGACTTTCTGTCCTGCCAGGAGGAGATAGAAGCAAAATGTGGGCCAGAGGCCACTCTTCTGTCTTCAGAGAAAGGGACTCCCAGACTAGAAGTATATCTATTTGTGCATTTAAGTATTATTTGTCTAGTGGATATGATCAGATTCCATTTAACTTTTGATTATGTTGTCATTTGTGGGGGAAGGGAAATCCCAAGCTCTATGTTCATGGCTTGACCCTTTCTCCTAATACTAGTTCCTCATTGAAAACACATAGCAAATAGAAAACAATATTTGTCCAAATAATAGCAAAACAGAAATCAGAGAAAGTAGATATAGGAAAATATATAGTAGACCAGGGTTTCTTAAAATTTTTTTTCCATGAGCAATTTGGAACTATACTCAAAAAGTTATCAAATTGTGCATACCCTTTGACCCAACAGTGTTCTTATTGGGCTTATATCTCAAAGAGATCTTAAAGAAGGGAAAGGGACCCACATGTGCAAAACTGTTTGTGGCAGCTCTTTTAGTAGTGGCAAGAAACTGAAACTGAGTGGATGCCCATCAATTGGAGAATGGCCAAATAAATTATGGTATATGAATGTTATGGAATATTATTGTTCTGTAAGAAACAACCAGCAGGATGATTTCAGAGAGACTTGGACAGATCTATATGAACTGATGCTAAGTGAAATGAGCAGAACCAGGAGATCATTATACACGGCAACAAGAAGACTATACGATGATCACTTCTGACAGACCTGGCTCTCTTCAACATTGAGATGATTTAAACCAGTTCCACTTGTGTAGTGATGAAGAGAGCCATCTACACCCAGAGAGAGAACCATGGGAATAGAGTGTGGAACATAGCATTCTCAGTCTCTCTGTTGTTACTTGCTTGCATTTTTTCTCAGTTTTTCTTTTTCTTCTTTTTGGATCTGATTTTTCTTGTGCAACAAGATAACTGTATATACATACATACATATATATGTATATGTATACATGTATATATATACATATACACACACACACACACAAATTGGATCTAACATGTTTTTCAACATATTTAACAAGTATTGAACTACCTGCCAGATAAGGGAGGGGGTAGGGAGGAGAAGGGGAAAATTTGCAACAAAAGGTTATACAATGGTCAATGTTGGAAAAATTACCCATGCATATGCTTTGTAAATAAAAAGCTTTAATAATTTTTTCCATTCAAAACCCCTTTCAAGTGACCCCAGATATATAGATATATAAAACAGGTATGCGAATCAAATATTTACTGATAATAAATCAATTTCATAATCCCCATTCAGCTACAAGATCCCATATGGGGTCATGAACCACAGTTTAAGAATCTGGGTCCTAGACAATACAGAGTGAAAGAATTTTCTCATTGGGAGTTGGGTAATTCATTTTAAGAGAGAGAGAGAAACATGACAGAGAGAAACAGAGAGAAGGACAGAGAGAGAGAGTGGGAGAAAGAGAAAGAGAGGGAGAGGGATAAATAACTGATCTTAGCCATGGTTAAAAATATTTTAGAGACAGTGTTTTTCTTTGTCAGTTTTTTTTTAATCCAAATGATCTACCTTCAAGATCCAGATTTTTATTTCAGGCAAACTTTGACACACATATTTACATTATCAACCCAGATTGAGGTTCCAAGACATTATTTCAGGAAACATAAAGAATTAGTCACTGTCCCCCTGAATTTGAGAAAGGCAGGGCAGGAAAATGAAAAGAAATGGAAAGAAACATTTAGAATTAGAGAACCTGAATTCAAATCTTTCCTTCTCTGCTGCTTGTGTCACTTAAATTTTCTGGGATTCCTCTCTAAAATGAGAATAAAGAATGAGTTGAAGGAGATGTTTTTTTTTTTTTTTTGAGAGCTCTTCAGGTTCTGACATTTTATGATGCTCTGAGCTATGACCTCCCTTTACAGTTTGCTTGTATTTCTCCCAGGCAGTGACTCTTAATGATGTAAGGGCTCCCATCCCCAATTGAGGTTGCAACTCTTTCATCTTAACCATCAGTTTTTGTCCAAGTCTTTTCAAAAATTGTCCATGGAGGATTCAGCACCTTAAACTATAAGACTCGAACCCTCAGATCAGCTTCTAAAGACACATTCAGTTATGGGTGGGAAGGTGGAGAATGAGGAGAGATCCTGTGGCTCTACTCTGTGGTGAAGAGATAGAGCCTGGTATACCTTAAGACTACAGTTGGGAGGCTGCCACTTGAGGAAAGGAGCAGAGCTGAGCCAGATGGGGAGGAGCTGATTAGGGAATATAGTTGCTGGAGAGAGGAAGCATGCCTTTTGGTGGCTTTTTATTTTAACTAGTATTCTTGTCAACCAGGGACTAAGTCATTTTCTTCTGCTGATGTTGACATACTCAGAGTACTCTAAATTTCAGTGTCTTAGGACAAAATTCTTGTTACCTTTCCCTATGTATTCTGTTCAAATTCCTTGAATGACTAGTTTATTTTTCCTAGTCATATATGCTTTTGACTATTTTATATCAAATTATTCCATAAGGTTGCATATTTATTATGCTTCACAGGATTATAGATTTAATGCTGCAAGAGACTTTAGAAGCTATCTAGTCCAATATTTTCATTTTACAGATGAGGAAACTGAGGTCCATAGAGGTGAGCTATTTTGCCATAATCACCTAGATGGAAACAGCTGAGATTTGAACATTGGTCCTGTTATTTCACAAGATGTTTTTTTTCATTATACTTTCATGTATTCCAGCAATTGTGTATGTTTATCTTCTCTTTGTACTAGGTTCTCACTTCATCCATCAAACATTTACTCTGCACCAAAGTTCAAGGCATTGAGCTATGCTCTGGGGAATAAGAACCAAATCTTAGTTTCAGAGTGGGGTGCCCTTAGGTGAAGAAACTCCCATATAAATGCAGGTGGGCATTTATTTTGGAATTTGAAGCCTTAGATAGGTACCTAGGGAAACAAGAGGTCAAGTGGTGTGCTGCCAGGGTCATATAGCTATTTTGCATAAGAGATGCCACTTGAGCCTATGTCTTCCTAGCTCCAAGGTCAGCTCTCCAAATAACCACTCCTTTTAGGAGTGGAACGTAGGAATCCAAGAACAAAACAACAACAAATACCAGTCCCTGACCCCAAGTTTGTACATTCTAATAAGGTACTTGTGGGCATTCTGAGGGCAGGTACTGGATTTTCAAACTTGGTACTTTCCTCAGCATGGAGGATGGATTTGTATTATATAGCATAATAAATAGAACATCACACTTGGAGTTGGGAAGACCCGAATTCAGATACTTACTAGCTCTGTGGCCCTGAACAAATCATTTTAACCTATTTCAGTTTCCTCTTCTGTAAAACAGGAATAATAATAATAGGACCGACCTCTTCCCAGGGTTGCCGTGATAGTAAAATGAGTCAGTATTTATTTGTAAAGCCTTCTCTAAATGCTAGCTATAATTATTTGTTGATTGTGATTTTGAGTTACCAGAGCTGGCCTGTTTCATCAGGCCCCGATCCTCAAACACCATTTACCTATATCCTTTGGTCCCTTTGCTGATCAATTGGGCAGTTTCCAGGCTCCTATTAGCTGAATGAGTCAGGTGACCCTTTGAGAAATCATTGAGGCTTGGAGCTCTACAGACTATGGCTTTCTGAGCAGGAATACTTTCCCAGTGATCCTTTGAGGTGCCCTTGAGTGAACATCTAAGGAAGAATCAGCCTTTGGAGGGAGAGGACTTGTCACTGAATCATGCATAAAACATAAACACTTTGTCCTTATTAAGTCCCTTGAAACTAATCTTTGATATTAACTCATTATATGCCAAATTTTCTATGAAGTTCAGGTTTGTTTGCCATAAAATCCTGAAAATCTGGCAATTCATTGAATATCCTTTTTTGTTGTTGTTCATATTATGCTTAATTTTACTGAATATAATATTTTCAGTCACAATCTTAGTTCTTTAGATCTTTGATATATGGTATTCCAAGACCTACAGTCTTTTATTGTAGCTGCTGATAGATCTTGTATAATTCGGATTATAGCTCCAGTGTACTGGAATTGTATTTTTTGTCGCTGTTGCCTGTAAAATTTTCTTTTTGATATGAAGGTTTTGAAATTTAGCAGTAAAGTTCCTATAGGTTTTTCTTGTAAAAATCTCTTTCAGATGGTGATGAATAATTTTTCTGCTTCTACTTTTTCTTTTTGTTTTAAACTTCAGGACAATTTTCTTCAATCATTTCTTTCATTATTGTATCCAGATTCTTTTGTGGTCATAGCTTCACATAGTCCAATTATATTTTCTCCTCTTGAACAGTCCTCCAGGATCTCTAGGTGTTTCTGAGATACTTCATATTCTCTTTGGTTTTTTTTCCATTCTTTATCTTTTGTTTTATTATTTCTTGATTTCTTATAACTTCACTGGCTTCCCCTTGCTCAATTCTAATTTTCAAAGTCATATTCTTCCTTAAAACTCTGGATCTCCTTTTCTAATTGGTTGACTTTCTTTTCATAATCTTATTTTTCTTGGATTGTTCTTAGTATTTTAATGCTTTTCCTCAATCATTCATTAAATTTTAAAGTATTTTTTGAATTTTTCAGTAAATTTTTGGGGGGAACAGCTACCCATTTTACATGTAGGAGAGGGTTTTTTTTACTTAAATGCCCTTGTGTAAAGATGAATCCTGGTCTTCCCTGTTCCCATGAATAATTTTCTCTGGTTGAATTCTTTCTCCTTTGCCTGCTCATTTTTAAAAAAATAAGAACTTGTTAGTGTAATTGCCTCTTGTCGTGGGGAGAGGTGCTTTTGGCTTCAGGTCTTCCTTTAGTTCTTCCCTTTGAACCCCAAGCTAAAAATTCCATCCTCCTGCAAGTGTCTGATTGAACCAGGATGACCACTATTCTACCCCAACTCCTATTTGTTTCTAGCTGCTCTATGTTCACCTAGAAGTGCAGTTTTGTGAGGGAAATTAGAGAGCTCAGAATTTTCTGACCTATTCTTCTATATTCCTAGAATGCTCTCTCAAAATAAGGTTTTCTTAAATGGATAATGCAAAGAAATAGAAGAAAATAATAAAATGGTGAAGATAAGAGGTGTTTTGAAGAAAATTAGAGGTATCAAGAGAAAGTTTCATGTAAAAATGGACATAAAAGTAAAAAACAATAGGAACTTAATACAAGTAGAAAAGAATAAGAAGTGGCAAGAATATAGAGAAGCAAGGAATTTCCAGGAAAAAAATATCTTTATTGACTTATACTAAAAGCTTTTGAATATGGATAAGAACAAAATGTAGCAAATCCTCAAAGAGATAGGAATACCAGATCATCTTACCTGTCTCCTGAGGAGCCTGTTTGTGGGTTAAGAAGCAAGTAAGAACCAAAGAAGAAACATCACTTAAGATTGGAAAAGGGGTATGACAAAACTATGTCGTCACCTTATTTATTTCACTCATATTCAATGCATCATGTAAAATACCGGGCTGGATGAATTAAAAGCTGGAATTAAGTTGCTGGGAGAAATAGCAACAATCTCAGATATGTAGATGATACCACTCTGAATGGCAGAAAGTGAAGAATTAAGAAGCCTTTTGGTGGGGACAAAAGAGGAAAGTGTAAAAGCTGAATGAAGCTTAATATAAAAAAATCTAAAATTATGGCAACCAGTCCTATTACTTCCTGACAAGAAGAGGAAGAAGAAATGGAAACAGTGTCATATTTTGTATTCTTAGGCTCAGTGATCATTGCAAATGGCAAGTGCAACCATGAAATTAAAAGATATTTGCTCTTTGGGAAGAAAACTATGGCAAATTTTGGCAAATTCTGATAGCATATTAAAAAGCACAAACAATCTTGCTGACAAAAGTCCATATAGTCTAAGCTGTGCTTTTTTCTATAATATTGCATGATTGTGAGAGCTGGACTATAAAGAAAGCTGGACACTATAGAACTGATGCTTTCAAATTGTGTTGAAGAAAATTTTTGAGAGTCCCACTGACAGCAAGGAGATCAAATCAACCAAAACTTAAAAGAAAATAATTCATATTATTCATTAGGTTAAATACTGAAATTGAAGCTTAAATACTTTGACCACATAATAAGAAGATAGGATTCATTTGGAAAGACCCTGATGTTGGGAAGTAGGGGTACAGCAATGAACAATAGTTTAGAAAGAAAGACTTTGGGAGATAGTAGAGAATAGAAGGGTTTGGTGTGCCATGGCCAATGGAATCATGAAGAGTTGGACATGACTGAATGTCTATATAACCACTTCCTGACTCCAGGTCTGGTACTTTACTGACTATGCCACCTATCTGCCCTTCCATATAGCTGTCTTTCAGTTACTTGAATATACCCATCTTCTCCCCCTAGAATCTTTTCCAAATTAAATATCCTTAGTTCTTTCAACCATTTATTTAACATGGCATCAGACACCATATTGGTTGTCTTCTTCTGGCTGCTTTTTTACTTGTCAGTATTCTTCCTAAACTACTCTGATTCACAGAACTGAATATAATACTCCAAATAAAGTCTGACTGTAACTAAATATAAAGGAATCATCGCTCTCTTATTCCAGAAAACTGTGTCCCTTAATGAAGCTCAAAGTCACATAATCCTTTTTGGCTGTCAATTTACTTTGTTGCCTCAACTCATAAATGCTCAGGTCTTTTTCAAACTGCTATTTAACTAAGTCTCCATCTTGTATTTGTGAAATTGATAGGACTTTTCATTTATCCCTACTGACTTTTATCTTGTTAGATTCAACCAGTCAAATAGCCTGTCAAAATCTTGACTCTTAAACAAAGAATTAGCTGTTCCTTCCACTGATCACTCATGTGATCACTCATATAGATTTGACAAGCATGCCATTTATACCTTTATTCAAATCATTGACATATATTCTAAACAATAGAAAACTATTGTTCTTTGGACATTTCACTAAATACTGTGGGGTACAGAGCTATCAAGTCATTAACTACTAAGTGGCATCTTAAACTTATAACTCACTCATTCCTTATATCATCCAATTTGTTGCTAAGAACTTTGATTTTATCATATCTCTTGAATATGTCCCCTTCTTTAACACTGTCACAGTTCTGGTGTAGATCTCTTTCCTAAGTTATTTCAAAAGTCTGCTGGTTGGTATTCCTACCTCTTCAAGTCTCTTCCCACCAGTCCCTCTTCCCATTTCAATAAATTCATGGGGCTTCCTATTGCCTCCAGGACCAAATATAAATTCTCTGGCATTCAAAAGCCTTAATAACTTGCCCCTTTGCTACTTTTTCAGTCTTTTTACACTTTATAACCATCTTATCCCCTCCATGTATTCTGTGATTCACTGACCACCTGGTGTTTCTTGAACAATACACTCAATCTCTTGACTCCAAGGCATTTTCCCTAGTTGTTGTGCATGCTGGAAATATTCTCCCCAGTGCCTTCCCTGCCTTACAACATATCTCAACTAAAAAAAAAATTAAGCTATTTATTTTCAAAACACATGCACAGATAATTTTCAACATTCACCCCTGCAAAACCTGTGTTTCAGATTTTTTTTTTCTTCCCTTTCTCCCATCCCCTTCTCTATATGGCAAGCAATAATTTATTTTCTACAAAAAGCCATTCCTAATCCCATTTAATGCTAGTAATGCTTTTCCGTTGATGATTATTTCCAAATTATCGTGGAGAGAGCTTGTTTGTACATAGATATTTGAATGTTTCCTTCACTTTGTGACCTCCTTTAGAACCGAGGCTGTTTTTTGTCTTTCTTTTTATCTCCAGAGCTTAGAATAGTGCCTGGCACACAGTAGATATGGTATTTTTTTTATTATAGCTTTTTATTTATAAAACATATGCATGGGTAATTTTTCAATATTGACTCCTGTAAAACCTTCAGTTCCAACTTTTCCCCTTTTTCCCCCCAACCCCTCCTGTAGATGGCAGGTAGTCCAATACATGTTAAATATGTTAAAGTATATGTTAAATCCAATATATATATACATATTTATACAGTTATCTTGCTGCACAAGAAAAATCAGATCTAGAAAGAAAGAAAAAACCCAAGAAGGAAAACAAAAATGCAAGCAAACCATAACAGAAAGGATAGAAATGCTATTGTTGTGATCCACACTCATTTTCCATAGTTCTCTCTCTAGGTGTAGCTGACTCTCTTCATTATTAAACAACTGGAACTAGTTTGAATCATCTCATTGTTGAAGAGAGCCATATCCATCAGAATTGTAGATATGGTATTAATATTTATTGACTGACCAATTACCTTAAAACATTATAAGTTTAAGTTAGCATTCTTAGAGGAAAATGTGGTATAGTGGAAAAAACTCTGGATCTGTGTTTCAGTACAATTTTGCTATTCTCTGATTTTGATCAAGATATTTGTGCCCTCTATGAAATTAAGGGTTGAATTAGGAGCTCTTTAAGTTAGTTTCTGGTTCTAATCTAAATCTACCTTTAGAATTTTATTATGTTTCATGGATGCCTCTGTGAATCTGACCAGCCCAAAGCATGGAGTCAGTATTATAGTGGGAATTGAGGATGGAGAACCTTGAGAGGGACTTCAGACTGTATTCTTTCCTGATCTCTGGTATAATCCTAGGTGATGTGGGAGAAAAGAATATTATGTGGATTTACTATTGTACCATTCTTAACCCTCTCGGCACTCTACCTGGAGGAAAGAAATCACATTCACAATTTTGTATTCACTGAAATCATATATTGAACAAAAGTATAGAATCTTATTAATATTTTTTAAATCAGTTTCATTTTTAGTTCTGAATTGTCTTTCCTTTCTCTAGCTCTTGATATGGCAAGAAAAATAAAACCCATTACAAATACATGTGAAACAAATTCTTATATTAGCCATGATAAAAAAAAATGAGAGAGAAGAAAATATGCTTCAATCTGTTCTCTCATTCCATCAGTTTATTGTTTGGAACTGTGTAATATGTTTTATTATGAGTCCTTTGGATTTATGGTTGGTCACTCTGTGTTGATCAGTTACTAATTCTTCTGAAGTTTATTATCTTTATAATATTGCTGTTATCATATAAATTGTTTTCCTGATTCTACTCACTTCACCTTCCATCAGTTTATACAAATGTTCCCATTTTTTTCTGAAATCTAACTCTTCATCATTTTTATAGCACAATATTTTCATCACATTCATATACTATGACTTGTTCAGCAATCCCCTAACTGATGCCCCCGCTCTGGTTTCTAATTCTTTATCACCAGAAAAAGAGATGTTGTAAATATTTTTGTACATATGGATCTTTTTACTCTTTGGGGAATATATATATAGTAGCAGTATTATTGGGTCAAACAATATGCACAGTTTAATAGCTTTTCGGGCATAATTCCAAATTTATTTCCAGAATGGTTGAGCTAGTCCACAGTTCCACCAACAGTGTTATGTTCTTTCCCCCCCACACATACCCTTTAACATTTATAATTTTCCTTTTTTTTTTTTTTTTTTTGGTCATCTTTTGTAATGTCTGGGCTAGCTTTCTGGGGGAATCTCTGAACAGGCGTTACTCTTTAGGTGGAGAAGTTATGAAGGCAGGACACCACCAGGAGGCTAGTCAAAGATGGAGTCCCAAATCTTCTCTGTGTCTATGTCTGAGACTCTTCTGTGTCCATGCTGAGAGGCTCATTTCCAGTTCTCCCAGCCCTTAAATACTTCAGTACAATTACATCACTACAGCAACTGAGTATGTACAACGATTACATCACCATATTACATTAAATATATGTGTAGAGAACCATTATCTCACGTTGAGTAGGTGTTTAACTATAACTACCCTGCTGTCCTTGATTCAAGTACACTTTTTCAGAGTTCTGGCACTCCTAACAATCTTTGCCAAACTAAGGGTTCGAAGTGATACCTTGGAATTGTTTTAATTTGCATTTCTTTAGTTATTAGTAATTTAGAGCGTTTATTCATATGGCTATTGATAGCTAACTTGGATTTCTTCCTTTGAGAATTTCTCATTCTTATCTTTTAGATATTTATCAATTCTTTTTCTTGTAAAATTGGCTGAGTTATCTATCAGAGAAAGTTACCATATAGATTTTTTCTCTTTAATTTATCTGCATTAGTTTTGCTTATACAAAAAACTTTAAATTGTATGCAATGAAAATTACATATTTTAATGGCCTCTGAACCACAATATCTCTTGTTTGATCATGAACTCTTCCTCATCTATACAGCTAACAGATTATTTCTTCCATGCTCCATAAACAAGGAACCTTTATGTCTAAATCATATACCCATTTTGAGCTTGAGTTGGCATACCATTGAGATGTTACTATACATCTAGATCTTGCCAGATTGCTTTCTGGTTTTCCCAACAGTTTTTGTTGAATAGTAAGTTTTGTCCCCAAAAATCGAGATTTGGGGGTATATTAAACATTAGTTACTATGTTTATTTTTGTATATTGTGTACCTAATCTGATCAAATTATTTTGATGTCTACAGCTTCGTGGTATAGTTTTAGGTCTGATACTGCAAGTTCCCTTTCCTTTCCATTTTTTTTATTATTACCTTAATATTCTTGATCTTTTGTTCCTCCAGATTAGTCTTGTTATTATTTTTTCTTAGCTCTATAACCCTTTGGTAGTTTTATTGGTATGACACAGAATAAGTAATTTTGGTATTTGGTTATTTTTGATATATTGTCTCATATACTCTATTAGTAACTAATATTTCATCAATTATTTCAAATATTATTTGTATGAAAATAAATGTCTAATTATGTTCATAGAGTTCCTGTATGTGCCTTGACATGTGTATTCTCAAGTATTTTATGTAGACCACACTTGTGTTATCATAGAGTTGATTTATGGTTTGTTTAATTTCTCTTTTCTGTAATATAAAGTCTATTTCCATTCTGTTAACATGAACAGTTTATACTTTTATAAATATTTGACTGTTTTATTGAAACTGTCATAGATGAAATAATTCATAATAATTGTTTTTATTTCTTCCTCATTGATTAGAAATTTACTTTTTACTGTTTTTTTTTGGTTTTGCACTTTTTTCCTTAATCAAATTATATAACAGCTTATCTATTTTTAAAAACTAGTTCCTAGATTTATTTATTTTTAAAATTTTAATTTTGTTAATTTTGTCTCTGATTTTCAGGATTTTTATTTTGGAGTTATTAACTGTTTTTTTCTAGTTTTTTTAGTTGCATGCCCAATTCATTGATCTGTTCTTTTTGTCTTTTATAGATATAATAGTTTAGAGATAGATATTTTCTCCTAATTACTGCTTTGGCTACAGCTCACAAATTTTGCCCTGTAATTTCATTGTTTTTATTATCTTTGATGGAATTATCGATTGTTTCTTTTATTTGTTCTTTCACCCTCCCATTCTTTATATTAATTTATTTAGTTTCCAATTTATTTTAAATTTTTGTTGCAAAGGTTCTTTATTGAATGTAATTTTTTTGGTTAGTAAAATATGCACTTAATATGTCTGCTTGCATGCATTTTTTCTGTATTCTGCAATTTTTGAGGTATATGTATTATTAATACACAATCAATTTTTGCAGAGGTCTCATACATAGATGAGAAAAGTTATATTCCTTCCTGTTCCCAGTCAGTGTTTTCCAGAGGTCTACTATATCTAACTTTTCCAAAATTCCTTTCAGGTACTGTCTTATTTAGTTATAATATAATATACTTTTTTTGGTTTTATTTTTCAGGTCTGAGAGGGGTAAATTAAGATTCTCTACTGTTATACTACTGTCCATTTTTCCTGTAACTCATTTAAGAATTTAGATGCTATACCATTTGGGGTGTGTGTGTGTGTGTGTGTGTGTATACATATATTTGATACTAATATTAATTTGTTGTCTGTAGTACCTTTTAGCAAAATATTCCCTGATTATCTTTCTTAATTAGATCTATTTTTACTTTAGCTTTGTCAAAATCATGACTGTCCCCACCCCCCACCCCCAGCTTGTTTAGCTTTTTTTGTTTGCTTGTTTTGTTGAGGCATTTGGAGTTAAGTGACTTGCCCAAGGTCACACAGCTAGGAAGTGTTAAGTGTTTGAGGCCAGATTTGGACCCAGGTGCTCTTGACTTCAGAATTGGTGCTCTATACACTGCACCACCTAGCTGCCTCTTGTTTGGTTTTTTGTTTTGTTTTGTTTTAACTTCAGCCGAAGAATAATAGATCCTATTCTAGTCTTTTATTTTAACTCCCAGGTAGTATTCTGTTTCATGTTTGTTTCTTATAAACAGTGTATTGTTTGATTCTAATTTCTAATCCAGTCTTCTCTTTTCTTCCATTTTATAGGTGTGTTCATCCCATTCACATTTATAGCTTTGATTGCCAACTTTGTTTCCTTCCATTTTTATATTGTACTTTTTCTTCTTTTTTCCCTGTTTTCTTTGGAAGAGTTTATTTTGCTTCTCACACCTGCCTTCCTTCCTTAATCTAGTCTCCCTTTATTCTGTACCACCTCCTGCTCCTTTCTTCTTAATTCTTTTCTGTCCTTCTTCCCTGTTGGTAACATGAATTTCTATGCCCAACTTTGCATGCATGTGTTTTCTCTCCTGTAACCAGTTCAGATGAATGTGAACTTCAAGTGCTTCCCACCCCAACATTCCCTTCTATTATATAAATCCTTCATTGTACTCCTCATTTATGTAAGATAATTTTCCCTATTCTTTTGCTCCTCCCTCATCCTCCACCCATGAATTCTTCCACCTCACCTGTCTATTCTTTTTTTTAAGTTTTTCTTTATTTTTCCAAATACATGCAAAGAGTTTTCAACATTCACCTTTGCAAAACTTTGTGTTCCAAATTTTTCTCCCTCTCCTCCTCCTCTAGCCAGCAAGCAATCTGATATAGGTAAATATGTGCAATTCTTCTAAACATATTTCCACATTCATTATGCTGCACAAGAAAAATCAGATCAAAAGCCATCCATCTATTCTTTTGAGAGCATGGTAGAATACAGTAGAATTACACCAAGGCCTCTGTCTAATTATATTGAAGCTTTAGAGGCAATCTAATTAGACAGAGGACCTTGATGTAATTCTAGGTGCCTTTTTGTTTCTTGCTTCCAAGTAATATAATGATTTAAAAATTTTCTCTACTGAATTTATTTTCCAAGTCAGTTGCTTTTTTCTGTGAGATATTTCAAATTTTCTATTTTTTCAGTCTTTCAACTTTTAAAAAATTATTATTTTTTGATGTCATATGGAGTCCTTATGTTTCCATTTGGCCAATTCTAATTTTTAAGGAGTTTTTTTTTCCTTTTGTAAGATTTTGTACCTCTTTTATCAAGCAATCTTTTTATAACTTTTTTTTGCCTAGCTCTCATTTCTTTTCCCATATTTTCCTCTTTACTACTCTCATTTGATTTTTAAAATCATTAATTTTTCTCTTTTGGGGGGGAATGTTCTTTTTTTAAAATAACTTTTCTAATTCTTCTTGTTGGGATTGTACACAGGGAGCATTTTCCTTTGAGATTTTGCTTGTAGATGTTTTTTAAGTCATTGTCTTTTATATTTGTCTCTTGAGCTTCCCTAGCAGCTCTTTATGTTTGGGTTCTTTTTTTGTCCACTGGTTCTTCCAGTCTACTTCTTGACTTTGGATTTTATTACTTCTAACTGCATATTTTAGGAGGTGGGAAGGATGAGCTTCAGTGCTTTTATGTCCTGCTGCTTTCATAGCTCTAGCTGGAGACTGTTATGGACCAGAACTCTGAACTTGAAACAAAGGATTCTTACAATGTACTAAGTCAGTGGAATTGATAGAGACAATAGTTATCTAATTTAGCATGATTCGGTATGATTGATTTAATCCTACAAGGAGATGTTATGGGCCAGAACTTGAAACAAGGTAAGTGGAATTAAGGAGACAATGGTTAAATCTAGTTTAGCATTGATTTAATCCTACAACAAATAATGGTTTCCTAGTGATATAATGATTAGTTTGTACTCAGTGTGAAGCATATAAGCTAGAAGCCTCAGCCAGGGAGATTCAGAGGCATTTGGAGAGAAGGCAAAGGACTGGTGGCAGGAGCTTTAGTTCTTAGAACCAAGAGGAGAAATTCAATTCGATCTTCCTGGTGGCTGGCCTGGACTCCTGCACTTCCCCCACTAAGACTAAGGCCAGACTGAAACGCTCTCCAGAAAGCTGGCCAGCTCCAGAAAGGAGATAATAAAGGATCTGGACTATAAAAAAGCTAACCAGGCCCCAGGAAATGAGACAAGACTTTGAAAGAGACAATAAAGGATTTTGGGCTTTAACAAGAACTGGCTGTTCTTGTGGTAATTACTGAACTGAAATGAAGGCTGCCTCCAGAGACCCCAAGAAAACCTCAACAGAGAATATTACATTTTAGAGAGAACATTATGGGGGACCTGCAAATTTTCAGTGCTCCCAAAGTGGACTAGTAAAATATGAAAGATCTATTCACTGTCCTCTTCTGCATGTTCTTGAGTTTTACTCTATTGGTTTGTGTATGGATTTGAGTAGACTGCTACTGGACTCAGTTACTGTTAGTGCTCTGGGAAGTTCAGAGTAATTAAACTGCTGAGTCCTTTTCTGTGAGGGATTTCAGCATTAGTTATTTCATTGAAGGTTTAAACACTGAACTAAAGGCTCGAACTGAGTTCCTGCTGCTTGGTTTCCAGGCTCAGAGCCACATAGCTATATTTCCAGAATGTGTTCCATGCTTGGTACTCAACTAGACCCAGCATTTGTTTGGGACTGATTCTCTCTGACCTAGATATGTGCCCAATAACTGGGTAATGGGAAACAGAGGTGCCAGATGGTTCCTGTACTTACCACTAGTTCAGGGATCTCCTGGGATTTTTTTCTATCTCAGTATTTCCTACCCTGGTGTTCTGGCTCAGCTCTCTTTCTGCCCTTGGGTGCTGGAATATTCCCCCAATGGTGCCTCAGTATTGGCAAACATCTCTATCTGTCTCTTTAAACTGCCTTGGGTTCTAAAAATAACTCCTAGTGACTTTTTTTTTTTTTTTTTGCATTTTCAATTAGAATTTAGCCTGCTAAGTTCTCTAGGCTGTTCTGGAGGAGATGTATTATATGAGCTAGGCAAAAACTCTGCCATTTTGACTCTTACCTTATTATTTTCTTAAGATCAACACTGTATAACAGAACAACTCCTAGCCCTTGTCTAATTGGACTCCATCTGTGAGTGTTGATAATAATAGAGATCATAAGAAATACATACATTATCTCCCTCATTCGTATGTGAACAGTTCATATTTGTTTAATCCTCATTGTTCAATCATGTTTATTTTTTTGATATCTCTCTTCATTCCTACCTTTGTACTTCATAGTCTCTCCACATATCTGGTCTTTTCATTAGGAATGTTTGACTATCCTATTTTATTAAAGATCCATTTTTCTCCTGTAACATTTTATTTAGTTTTTCTGGGTAAGTAATTTTTGACTGAAAGTCCATATCCCTTGCTTTCTGGAATATCTTATTTCAAGTTCTCTGTGTTTTTGTTTGTTTGTTTTTCTTAGTGGTAGTTGCTTAATTGTATGATCCTAATTGTGGTTTTTTAATACTTTCTTTCTGGTTACTTACCCTTATTTTCTCTTTAACTTGGATTTTGGCTTCGAATGTTCCTTGAAGTTTTCTTTTTTTGGTGGTAGAGGAATGATTGGTGGTTTCCTTCTATTTCTACTTTGCTTTCTGGTTCTGTATAAGAGACTTGAGTGCTTTTAAGTTTCTTAAAATTTGATGTTTATGCCCCCCTTTTTTTTGGTACAGGGGTGCCATGGTATTCAGATAGTTCAATGATTCTTAAATATTTTCTCCTCAATCTTTTTTCCAGGTCAGTTTTTAGTTTGAATATCTTACATTGCCTTGTATTTCTTCAGCCTGTTGTCTTTGTTTGAATATTTCTTGTAGTCTCACAAAGTCATTGGCTTCTATCTAGTCCAATCTAATTTTGAGAGAGTTTAACGCTTGGGCAAAGTTTTGTACTTCTTTTGCCAAGTTGTTAATTCCATTTCCAATTCTTCCATGGCTCATTTCTTGTTCTATTTTTCCCCCTCAAGTCCTCTTATTTAATTTATAAAAATATTTTTTAACTTTTGTTTCATCTGTTTCTGAAATTCTAGCTGAGTTTGTGCCTAAGATATGTTTTTCTCTGAGGCAATATCAAGAGATGTTTTGTAGTCCTTCTCTTTTGCATTTGTGTTTTGAGCATCCTTGCCACTACAATAGCTCATTATGGCGGGATTCTTTTTGTTTGTTTGTTTGCCCATTCTTCCTACTTCTTGATTTCTGCATTCCTTCTATTCTTGGCTCCTTAGATTTTATTCATAAAATTTTTTTCTTTAAAATAATCAAAATTATCCATTTTACACTTCAACAAAATGCCCTCATTTTGTAATGTGGGTTACACTTTGATACTACTAAATCTGCTTCCTTTACAGTTTTTCCCCCCATGCTTACTTTGAAGTTCCTGACCTTTTGTTTTTTGATATGACTTTTTCATTTAAATAATTTATTTGTTTGAATTTTGTTGTAGTACTTGGTCTGTATCCCAAAGAAATCATGAAAGGGGGAAAAGAACTCACATGTACAAAAAATGTTTGTAGCAGCTAGTTTTGTAGTAGTAGAGAATTAGAAAATGAATAGCTAGCTCTCCATCAATTGGGGAATGGCTAAATAAGTTATAGTATATGAAAGTAATGCATTCTTATTGTTCTATAAATAATGATGAATAGGCTGACTTTAGAAAGGACAGGAAAGACTTACATGAGTTGCTGAGTGAAACAAGCAGAACTAGGAAAACATTGTACACAGCAACAGCAAGATTGTGCAATGATCAACCATGACAGATTTGGTTATTCTCGGTGGTTCAGTGATCCAAGACATTTCCAATAAACTCTGGATGAAAAATGCCATCTGCATCCAGAGGAAAAAAATTATGGAGACAATGCAAATCAATACATTCTATGTTCACTTTTTTCTTTTTTTTTTTCTCTTGTGGTTTTTCCCTTTTGTCCTGATTTTTCTTCCCTAACATGGTTCATATGGAAATAATGTGAAAAAATGAGTATACACATATAACAACAAAAAAAGTTGTTTTACATGTAATTGGAGAAAATAAAATTTTAAAAATATGAGGAAAAAAGAAATTTGCTAAAGCAGGTGGTACAAGATGCTAGAATAAAACTTTTTTTTCCTTGTCTTAGTGAAAAGATCATTGACTCTTAAACTTCAGAGGACATGAGTTCAAATTTCACCCCAATACATTTACTACTTCTGTGACTTTGGGCAAGTCATTTGACTCAGTTTCCTCATCTCTAAAATGAGAGGATTAGACTACATGACATTTGAGATTTTTTCCAGTTCTAGAGGCATAACCTTGAAAGTGCCCATCTGCTTTTAGTTTTCCTGGCAATTCTTGTCAAAGACTCTCTTAGATAGTAATTTATATTCTTGGGTTAACTAAACACCAGACTGCTTGTGTACATTTGTTATGCTTATCTAATCTATTTCACAGATCAGCTTATTTATGCCATGCTAAATAGTTTTGCTAATGTCAATACCCTCCTCCCCTTTCCTCTCTCCCTCTGAGCTTTCTGATTATTATAATTGTCACTACAATTCTCTCAGAGGTTCACTATTCATTTTTTCCCACTCAGTTTATACATTCAATCAGTTAACCTAATGTAGCAGTTTAAATGTAAATTCATACATCTCTCTTATACATCCTCTTCTCTCTATTTCCATAGCTGTCATTCTAATTCAGACCCCCTTGTCATCTCTTTACTTGTCTTGTAGTAGTAAATTTCAGATTGGTTTCATTACCCTAAGTTTCTCCCTATTTCAATTCATCCTCCATTCAGCTACCAAAATAATTTTCCTAAAGCATAGTTTAGACCATATCGTACCTTCCCTCACCTAAGTAAATTCTACTGTCTCCCTATTACCTTCAGGATTAAATAGAAAGTTTCTGGCATTTGAAGCCCCTTCATAGGTGTTTAGTTTTCTATATTTTACTTCTCTTCACACATTTTATAATCCAGCCACACAGTTCTTTGAACTAAATATACTATCTTACATCTTCATGTCTTTTTTTTTTTTTTTGCACTACTGTCCTCAAGCCTGAATGATATTTCTTCTGAAATTTTCCTTTCTGAAATCTGCCTGAATGATCTCTACCTTTTAGGATTTCAACTTCCTTCAAGATTTGACTCAATTGTCACTTTTTACAAGAGGCTTTTCCTAGTCCCTTCAAGCAGTTAGAGCTTTTCCTTCAAGGATCATCTTTCCTCTATTCTACATATATCTTGTATACATTTATTTCTTTTTAAAAATAAATTTTTGTTGATATTTTTTTATTTTTATGCATGCACAAAAACATGTGCAATGTTTAATACCTGTGGACATTCAACTTTTACAAAAGAGTTGGTGGGGAGTGTCTTCTCATATCTCTTCATTTGATGTTCACTTGACCTTTATATTTTTGTTACATTTACTTTTGATTTTTTTTTAATGTCTCTCTCTCTCTCTCTCTCTCTCTCTCTCTCTCTCTCTCTCTTTTACATTGTGTAGTTAGCATATATATTGTTTCCTTGAATTTGCTCACTTTGCTCTGAATTGGTTCATACAGCTTTTTCCATGCTTCTCTATATTCATCTAACACATCATTTTTTTATAGCACAGTATTATTCCAAAACATTTCTACATCACAATTTGCTTAGCCATTCCCCATTTGATGGGTACCTATTATTTCCAATTTTTTACTGTTAAAAACAAACAAACAAACAAAAAAACCCTGCTGCTATAAATGTTTTGGAGGTTGATCTCCAGATACTTTATGCATTTTGTAATCTGGAATGGGATTTCACTTTCTTTAATTGATTATTGTATTTTGTTATTATATAGAAATATTGGAAATGATTTTTGAAGATTTATTTTGTAGCAACTTTGCAATAAAACTTTTTATTTTCAGCAACTTTGCTGAACCTATAGTTTCAGTTAGTATTATTTGCTGATTCCCTGGGGTTTTCCAAGTAAATCATCATATCATCAGCAAACAAGAATAGTTTCACTTTCTTTTTGCTTTCCAGCGTGTCTTTAATTCTTTTCTTTTGTCTCATTGCCATTTATATTCTTGACCTTTTATTCTTCCAGATGAATTTTATTTTTTTTCTAGTTCTATAAAATAATTTTTTGCTAATTTTATTGTTATGGCCCTAACAATTGAGCAATTTATATTTTTTCCAGTTATTTAGATGTGATTTTATTTGGGTGAAAAGTGTTTTATAATTGTTTTCCTGGATTTGTCTTGCCATGTAGAAACCCAAATATTTTATTTTGCCTACGGTTATTTTAAGTGGAATTTCTCTATTGTTTGTTGCTGAGCTTTGTTAATAACATTTGGAAATGCTGATGATTTGTGGTGATTTTATATCCTTCAATTTTGCTAAAACTATTAATTGTTTCAAGTAGGTTTTTGGATGATTCTCGAGTATATCATCACATCTGCAAATTTCCACTCTTCTTTAGTAAATATAGTATTATATTCCTTTAATTTTTTTACCTATTTTTTTAAAAAGGTGGTCTTGTTTCCACTGGGTCTCTTCTGATCTGATCCTTTCTTGTCTTTTACCCTTTTTCTTTTAGGATTTTGTTTATTTGTTCCTCTCTCTTGCTTTTATCTTATGACATATTTCTTTCCTTTTTTTTTCTTACAGGTAGTCATGTCGATTCCCCCTTCCTTTCTTTCCCTTCAACTAGACATTTCTTTTTTGTGTGCCCCTTTCCAAAAAAGGATTTTTTTCACTCTCTCCATTATCCATCTTCTCTTTCTGTTTATTCTAGAGTCGACCATCATTCTCTGATTTATGACCCTTATAATCATCGAGTCTCTTTTCTCTGTATTCTTTATACAATCAAAACTTCCAAGGTATCCTTGGCTTTGCCAAACTAGATGTTTTCTGCCACTGCTTTGAAGGGATTACTTACCTCATGGATTGCTCTTTTCCATTATGTCGTGTCATATTTATTGCAGATGTCAGAGAGAGGACTTCGCCACATGGTGCCCTCCTTCCCTTACTGATCTATACCCTTTTTTGTTGACCTTTCTTTCTCCCGTTTTCCACATTTACCCAGGAACCTCCTTACTGTGTCCATGCTCTCCACTCCTCCAGGTGCCAGGGGTTCCACCTCACCCACTCCCAGGACAAAGTAGACTTTTCAGGCACCAATTCATCCAGTGTAAGGTCTTCATTTCCCCTTACCCATAATTGCATTCATCCCTTCCCACAGAAATCATCTTTCCCTCATTGTTAGTCCTTGCTTAAACTTGGGCACTTCCATACTCCCCTCTATCCCCCAGCTCTCCTTCCAAGTTCTTTTTATGTGTTCTCCCATGTTGTAATGTTCAGATACCTGAACTCATTTATTAAATGTGGAAGCTATTTCCTTCTGTAACTGTTCTGACTTTTGATTTATCTGTTTGTGTTCAAAGTCTTTGAGATTTCTTCCTCTGAATTTTTTCTGACTTTTGTAACTTTCTTCTTCCACCTCCTGTAACTATTTTTCTTATCGCTGTATTTCTGGCACACTCCTCTCTGACTATGATTTCTTTAGAGGCCAGACTCAAAACATCTCAGCTTTCTCCCACACTGGGCAACTCAGGGTTCCTCAGCCTAAGTCTCTACCTCAGCTAACTTCTGAATGGTTAGAAATGGTTCTAGCTAGTGGCTCTTTCCTTCTGACTTGATGGAATGCTGCACAACTCCCTCCATGCAGGATGTCCTGTCCTGGGAACTTGTCTTGCTTCCTCCATTTCTTAAGTCTCTGTCTCCCTCCTCCCTCCTCTCCCCCAAGCCAGAGTTAGTTCAGAACTTGCTTTTTGCATTGGTAGTTCAGAGTTTCTCAGTGCTGGGTCTTTCAGTTTGTAGCCCTTGGAATCTGCTGCCAAGTTCAAGTTCTATTAAATCTACCTTTGAAATATCTTATATATTAAAGCTACTTTTGAAACATCATATATTTATACACACATACACACACTCCATCTTATAAATTAAATCTACCTTTGAAACATCTTATATATAATATATTTTATATATAAATTTATATATAAACATATATATTTATATAGATATATTTTATATATAAGATTTGAAACATTATATATATATATGTATGTATATATGAAATGTCTGACACTCCAGCTGTAGGCTCTCATTATCTTATACTTAAGCTATTACAGAACTTCTGACCTCGTTTCTTCTTACCCCAGACAATCCTGTTAGACTCACCTACCAAAATTTTTCTAAAAGTGATCTGGACCATACATAAGGAGCATGCACCTTCCTCTCCCTTCCCCTCCCAAATCAGTAAATTCCTCTGGCTGTCAACGACCTCTGGGGTCAAATATAAAATTCTGTGTTTAGCTTTTCAAGCCTTTTATAACCTCCTACTTTCCTAGTTCTATGGACTGGCTGCTTTAGCTACTTTGACTTCCTTGCCTTCCTAGCAGATACTGTATCATCCTGCTCCATTCATTTTCAGTTGACTACACCCAAGTCTGCAATTCTTTCCCTTTTTATCACTATATCCTTCTCCTATTTCCTTCAAGCCCAATTACTAAAATCTTACCTTCTGTATGAAGATTTTTCTGAGCTTCCTCAATGCTAGTGCTTTCCCTCCATTGATCATTTTCCATTGTTTATATATTAGTAGTTTGTATGTAGTCTCTCCTATTAAACTGAGCTTCTTGAGCTAGGTTTATTTTTTGCCTTTTTTGGTATCCTTAGCTCAGTACAGTTCCTGACTTGTTGACTTTATAAGGTTTTTTAAAAAAATAGTTAGTCCAGTATTTTATATCATATACAAGAGCAAATATAAATGTTGCACTTTTTCCAGGCATTTAAGTCTGTTTATTACTGTGAAAATTATCTTGTAGTGGTATTTATATGTCCTGGGTGTATGTTGGCAGATTAACTCCTAGATAGTTAATGTACTTTGTTGTTGTTATAAATGAAATTTCTCTCTTCCTCTGAAGTTATTAGTAACAGAGAAATGCTTGTGCTTTGGAGAAATTTATCTTGTATTATTACTTTACAAAAGCTATTTTTTTTCAATTAATTTTTAAAAATTTTTTAAAATTAAGTATATATTCTCTGAAGAGATAGTCTTCCTTTTTATTTGCTTATTTCCTCACTTTCTTTTTCTTATCTTTTTTGCTACAGCTATTAGAAATTTCTAACACCATAGCTAATAAATATGGGGGGAAATTGTCACCCTTGCTTTGGTACAATCTCAGCTACCTTTTAGAAGCAGGAATACTTTAAAGGTTGGATTGTATAATATATTTCTTAAATTTAGGAATTGTGAAAATGATTGTTTTGCTAAAAACCTAAATTATAACTCATCAGCCACAATATTTAATCTGAAAGGAATCTTTGTGACTGCTTATCCATGTTATGATACTCTAATTTTGCAGATAAGAAACAGACTTGGAGAGATAGTTTTTGCTCAAGATCATATAATATTTAAGTGGTACAGCTAGAAATAGTTAAGATGACTTTGCACCAAGTCTAACATTTTCAGCAACACAATTCTGCTTTTTAAAGATACATTTTCTTCTATTCAAAATCTTAACTTGAAAGTTTTTTCAAACTGAAGTAATGTCCTAAGCACTTGTCTTCTTTAATTAATCGAGTAAAACTGAAAAAATTAATTTTATTTACTTATAAAAGGTTCTGGGGCAACTAGGTAGCGGATAGGGTACTGGCTATGAAGTTAAAAAGAACTCATCTTCTCAAGTTCAAATCTGGCCTTAGACATGGATTAATTGTATGACCTTGGGCAAGTAACAACCCTGTTTTCCTCAGTTTTCTGGAGAAGAAAATGGTTAACCATTCCAATTTCTTTGTCAAGAATCACACAAAGTGTGGATACTACCGAAATGACTGAACAAAAAATAAAAGGTTCTATACATAGTAATATTGCTATTTGTTTCATACTGTTTGTGAATGAATGCTAAAACTTTTTGATCATTAAAAACACTGAGGTTTTTTTTTTTTTTCAGTTTTCTGCTTTTAGTAAATTATCTTTTTCAGAATGTAAAAATGTATTTAAACCTTTTTTAAAAAGTTAAACTGATGAGGACATATTTTGATGGAAGTGGATTTCTTTGACAAAGAGACCTGAGTTTCAATTGATAAATGACGGACAAAAGCAGCTACACCCAAAGAAAGAACACTGGGAAACGAATGTGAACTATCTGCATTTTTGTTTTTCTTCCCGGGTTATTTATACCTTCTGAATCCAATTCTCCCTATGCAACAAGAGAACTGTTCGGTTCTGCAAACATATATTGTATCTAGGATATACTGCAACATATCCAACATATAAAGGACTGCTTGCCATCTAGGGGAGGGGGTGGAGGGAGGGAGGGAAAAAAAAATCAGAACAGAAACGAGTGTCAATATAAAGTAATTATTAAATAAAAATTAAATAAAAAATATGCTAAAAAAATAAATAAAAAAATAAAAAGTTAAACTGAAAATATTAAGAAATTAAGAATCTTTTTACAGTCTGGAATCCTTTTTGAATTCTCCTTAGTAAAATGTGTGGAAGGTCAAGAACAAGAAATTAAGACCTCTAAAAAATGGATTGAGGGATAATTAAATTTACAACAAAAAGTGCTTCTTGTTTAGTTAAAATCATTTCTTTTCTTATTCCTTGAAGTGATAGGAGCAATAGCTCCCCTTATGACTATGTCTTCTTTCCCATTCTGAAGAAATGAAAGTATTAACCATAAAGAGGAAGCCCTTTCCTGTCAAGGGCTGAAACTGAATATGTGCACTGGAATCAGACAATCAACCACTTAAGACTAATTACCTATTGGACAATACTCTATTAGCACATGCTTGGAAAAATGGCCCTTCTCACTATTCTTTGCTGGCCCGATCTTTTGGTGTATACAGATAATTGTAGAGTAAGACAAGCCAGAGTCACTTTGAAGTATGAGGAGAAGGGAGGTCAGTCCGTGAAGGCTGTGTGGCAGTTTCATCCATTCCCTTCACTTCTCCCCCTAAAGACCAAGGACTTTAGCTGATCCTGACTCCTGCTGATTCTGAGGCCTCCAGGGAGCTAATCCAGACTTCACACTTTCCTTGAGAACAGTAGTCAAAAAAGAAAGATTAAGTGATTTTTTTTTCTGAAATGAAATTTTTAACCTTTTTTTGGTCATGGATCCTTTTTCACAATCTGGGGTAATGTGCTGCTTCATAGAATAATTGAATTAAATGCTAAATGTCAGTTAGAGATTAGTGAAAATAAAATGGCACTTTTTTTTTCTGTTCAAATTCATGGTCCCCAGGTTAAAAACCCCTGTTCTAGAATGCTGACTTCAAACAATATTTTTAACATATTGCAGCTTTTTTCTTGTTCAATATTCCTATAAATGTCATCTCAAATTGTCGTAAGGTTGAGCCATGACACAATTCCAGCAATTTGGATATCCATTTCTCTCTATGCAAGAAATGCTTCGATGTAATGTTCAATTATCAATACTGTTTCTGGCATAATTGTGCTTAACATAGGGTATAGCTTAGACAATTTTTTTTCTTCAACAAAATATTTAGGAGTAATAGCATGAAAAATCCAAAATAGTAGATAATTTAAAAACTAAATTTCTAAATTTAAAAATTTTTTTTCCGCCCCCTGCAGGGAAGGGTGCTTTAGTTATATGGTTAAGTATTTTGTGTTCTGAAACTCATATAACTTTTTAAAAAATGAAGCTAGGAAAAGCCTGATTGGATTGTAGTCCTCTTTTTCCCATCTTGATCTTCTATTCTAGTTTATACTTTGTACTTCATCCTAGATTTAGACACAAGCACCCCTCAAATTGAGTGTAGGAAGAATTGCCTTTGTAGTTCACAACTTCCTTGGGAGTCAGGAAAATCCTTTTTTCTTTCCAATTTCATCCTGGATAATTGGGTTAAATTTGCACCTCTAAATGAGCAACATAAATAAAAGTTGTATTAAGAAGTAAAACTATTTTTCCAGTGCAGAAAAAGAAGAACTTTTATTTTGGGCATAAGTTTATAACATCTCTATATAAGAAATAGTACTTAGTAGTTATAAGTGATATTTTGAAAATAGTATTGGACTTCAAGGAGCTGATTGTTGCCTCCTGCAGCCAACTTCTTAACCATCAAAAAACAGACTAGATATGTCATAAAACTCCCTTTTGAGAATAAATAAAGCTCAAATTCTTTTTTCTCATATTAAAAGGTAATCATTCTTAGAGGATAAATATAAATGCAATTGGCTTCCTCAAACTTTGAGACAATTAAGTAGAAACTAAAGAGTATATTCTCAGTTGTTTCCCAGAGGAATGATTTGCATAATCCTATTCATTTAGGTTTATGGCTAAAGTTTTTGGGGTGATATCAAAATGAATCTGTAATGTCATCAATATGAGCATTCCCCTTCAACTATGGAGATCATACGTTTCTGAAGCCACCCCTTGCAACTCTTGTCCATATCTTTCCCTAAATTCACCATAGTGGTCCATTCAAGATTCTGGGTACCTTCCTTTTGATGGTATGAAAAACAACCATCCCAGGAACAAATGATGCTATTTCACAAATTTTCTACAATTGAACAAAAATATGAAGAACAAAAGCAAATGAAATGTAATAAAAATAAATAGCTATTTTAAAAGTTAATTTACTTAGTATTTTTCTTAAAAGGATGGGAAAGTGAAAGGATAATGAAAAGATAACTATTTGATTACTTGCCAAGAAATAATATAATTATACTATCTGATTACTTAAATAAGTATACTATTTGGTTACTTGCTAAGAAATCTGATTTAAAAGTTTATGGGATGGGGGGAACATGCTAACATGTCTAAAATGAGGTTTGAGGAGCCTTAGTAATTTCTTTTCCCACCCTGTTCTTCTCATTAGCACAAAAATTCAATTAAGATGGATTGAACATCAAAACAAAAAGTTGAACATAAGAGAATCACATTTCACAATTTATAAAAACGTCTTAATGTACTTTTAATACCATTTTTGTGATAACCTGAATTTCATGTCATTTAAAACTCTTGTAGTTAAAAGTAGTCTGCTTTATATGAACAATATTTATTTCATATATGGTATATCCATACAATGCTTTAAAACAAATTAATGTCATTTGTAAAAAGTTACCTTATAAAACTAGAGTGATAAACATTACAATTTATGATCTAAATCGTACATATTACTCTAGAATTCCAAGAAGCTGATGGGTTTACTTTCCATTTCTGCCATTGTTACTTAAATGTCTTGTGCCTTTGAGTCCTTATCTTTAAAGTGAAATAACTGCCCTATTTTATAGGTATATGAAGGAAAATGATTATTACAGCACTTTGCAAATATAAAATGCAGTATAAAGGCTAAATATGAATACTAGTAAATTGTAGTAAAATGTAATATATAATTTTTTACTTATAATTTGGAGTTTCAGGTATAATCGAATGTAAGGAAAGCTCTGGAAATGGTGTTACACAATGTACCAATTAAATTCTTAAACATACCATTTCTTAATGTTGTATAATAAATTTGGAAAATTAAAAATGCAAAAGCTGAAAATATAAGGGGAAGAGATATTTATTAGGCCACATGGCTTATAAAAACAACTTTTGATGAATTTAATACTGAACTAACAACCATCTGATAACTCATAAGTTGTCAACAGAATGTAACCTTTTTGAGAGCAGTAATTATTGGTACCTTGTATGAAGTAGATAATAAATATTTGTGGAACTGAATCAAAAATTTCTAATTGGTTTATATTAAAGTCATCTCCATTTTTGATCACAGGATCATAGATTTAGAGCTAGAAGGCGCCTTAGAAGTCATGTAGTCCAATTTTTTCATTTGACAGATGAAGAAACTGAAGATTAGAGAGATGAAGTAACTTGCCTGATGTCATGTAGGTAGTAAGTGGCAGCATCAAATTTAAACAAGTTTAAGCTGTGCTTTTACCATAAGTTATACAACAGGTTATGTGATTTAATTTAATTGTTCAAAACTAATGTTGCTAAGTTTTAACGTTCAATGAAAAACTTCAGCACTAACAGCTATATTTATAAGAAAATTTGAACATATTAAGAATTACTTGTTATTCCAAAAGTCATCCTCTTTTTTAGTATCTTCATTTGTGTAAAAAATTAAATGGAGGGTAGGCGATTTTAAGATGATAGAATTCAAAGAGAATTCCCAAAGTTACTTAGTTCATTTGTTGCCTCCAGGCAGAACTGCATTTAAATGGAGAATTTATGTTCCACATTGTTTCTGCAAGGATCCAAACTCATCGGTTAACATTCTTCCATTGACAGTTGTGACAGAGTCAGAAGTTGGTGATTGGAACAAAATGTCTACTACTGTAATCTTCACTCCAAATTAAATCAGTTTCCTGTGTTAAAAAATTTAAAAATTCTTAGTATAAGGCTTACTTAAGCAATTACTGCCCCATATAACATTTTCTCATATATAATATTCAACTTTTTAGTCCCCTTAAATTGAATATTTATTAAGCATCCCCTGTATAGAATGCTTCATTACAGAAAAGAGTCACTTTGTATGGAATCACAATTTAGAAGATGTTCTTATTAAAATCCTTTTTAAAGTTAATTACAGCTATCTTTTATAATTTAATTAGAAATTTTGCAAGGATGTTATTTGTCATGTTTTTAGATTATATCTTGCTATAATGGAAAAACAGAAGCACCAGTAAGTACCCAGTAATTTGGACCTACTTAATTTGGATGTTGTTGGTTTGGGGAATGATAACTTGGTTAATGTCTTTACTGTCAAGGGGTAGTATCATTTCTGAAAAAATACAATTACTCTATATACCCTGGTATGGTACCATGTTGAGGAGAAATATTAACATTCATGCTGACAGTATTTACATTCCCATGCAGAAAAGATAATAGCATAAAAGAACATTCAAAACATAAATTTTGAGAGGGCACACATTTAAATGTAAACGTACACATGTAAAATGAGAGCACATATGAGATACTATTTCATTCATAAGACTGAATTTCAAATTAGCCATTGTGCCTATAGATTCCTAATTAAAATGTTACTTTTGGGAAAGTTTCAATATTACCCTCAATGCCATTAGAGAATGAGCACAGAACAGCTTTAAGCATCCCGATTCAGAGACATTCATATTGGAGAACTCCAGAGTATAAGCTAGATTTCCTGTGCTTTGATTCCATAGGTAATTTAAAGTATGGATAATCCTGATGAAGTTCTAAGAATGCCATAAGAAACAGTGGCCTTACATTGGTGCTTATATACATCAATAACTTTATGCCCACAAATTGATATCAAGGATAATGATTTAACAAGGATAGAAAAATATAAATAAGAGGTACCATTTTGATGTGATAACATGTTTTCGTATTTTTTTTAAGAGTATGCAGCCTTTATCTCAAAAAAAAAATTTCTAATGTAATAGTGACAGCACTTGCTTTGACTTTTTAATAATACAGAATGGCTTAGTTCTTTAATTCTACCATTTGGTTTTCAATTTTAGAACTATAGTTAATTTCTCACAACTTTTGGCTCTTCTTTTGGATTTATTTTATAACTTCAGCAGAACTGAAATTTACTTAATTGCTTAAGTTTAAAAAAAATTTAAAGCATGCTAAGTGATTTTAACAATAAGAATACTTTAAAGTTATTTTTAATATAAACTTTTCAAAGTCTTAGAAGCATTTAGTTTACATAAAACAGTTGGTGTTGCTAAAGATTTTAATCTATTAAAAACAGATGTTTTACCTAGCAACACTTTAATAGTATTGTATTTAAATTGTCTCTAATTCATTTTAGTCAACTTTGCCTTTATTCTTAGTAGTTTCAGAAGAGAATCAGCAAGAATAATATAAACTATTAAATTTCCATATCTTAAAACTGAAAAGGGGCAACGAGGTGGCCCAGTGGATACAGAGGCAGCCCTGAAGGCAGGAGGATATGAGTTACAATGTGACCTCAGACACTTAACACTTCTTAACTGTGTGATCCTAGACAAGTCCACCTGCTTCAGCAAAAAACCCAAAACAAGCAAACTGAAGCAACAAGATTTCAGATACTCCAGCCTAATTTTAGTATTGGTTTCTTGCTGTTAAAAAAGTTAAAATAAAGTGCTGTCTGTTTCTCACTTTTTGTCAGTCACCAAATTTAATTCACTGGTGTCAAATTCAAATAGAAAGGTTTTTACTTTTTGTTCATTTCGCATTTACATTTTAATCTGATTCCAGCTGCACTTTGTAAGTTTTACAATTCTGACTATGGCACTTCATATGAATTTCTAACTTCAAATGCTGATCTTAAAACTGTAGTTTTCTAATTCCTAAGCCATCTTATACATTTTGAAATAACAAATCAGATGTGAAATTATCATAAAAGATTTTTTTTATTAGAGCATTCAGGTGGGCAGCAAGATTCTGAAATGTGCTCTTACCTTTTTCCCACAGGAATATGCAATATAGGATAGCTTATCTATTTTTTTTAAGCATCTGCAAATTCTTATAAAGTTTCATGTCTGGCTATAGTTAATTTATCTTAAATATTTATTACTGAAAAATTTCTCAAGTTGATCTTCTAATGTATAAAAAGTATTACTTATAGTTGAGAGATGAGTTGTTCATCCATCCTGCCAACTCAAGCTAGGTTCTCTTTTCCAGTGCAGCAACATACGAGTACCCCAGAGCAACATGGTTCAGAATGTGAACTTAATGGTCTGTCCATAAATGCATGCAAATTAGATCAGGTCACTTAAAATAGCCAGTATGACAGATGTGTTAACCAGACTCTCGTCAAGGGAAGAGAGAAACGTAAGCATTCAAATACAAGACATGCCGGGTCAGTTCTTTCACAACTACCTAATGTTGGGCTTAATTTCCTTTTCTTCTTCCTCATCTTCACTATCATCCACCTGCTGTATGACCAAATCAGCAGACCCATCCTCCACAATCTCCACATAAGATTTTTTTTGTCCTTCATTCAGTTGCCATTTTGATTTCTTATCTCCATCTGGAGGGGATGCAAGGGGTTGTTCGGCTCCCAAATCAAGGGGGATGCTGTCTATCCCAGCCTCGGCAAGGCACTCATTGCACAGTCTGTAGCGCCTTGTTCCTTCCTGTACCACCTGTCCAGTTAGATCAGTAACGTGACGCTTGCATTTTCGGCAGATTAGCTTGCATGCCTGATGAATCTATGAGAATAATTAAATAGATATAGAATCATTGATTTTTTTTTTTCAAAAGCAGGACACATCATAAAACAGAATGACTTCACTTAAGAGGATATCCAATTTCAGGCTAAGTTTGAAATATTTAAAGTAAAATCATATTTGTTATTAAGTTAAATTAATCCATTAAGTTCAATTCTTAAGCTCCAGAATACTTCAATTGATAGAATTTTTCTAAAATGTTAAGTTATAAAATTAATCTTCCAAAAGATGTCTTATGGCACAAAGAGACTAAGAATACATTACACAAAGATCAGCTGAGTATAGAGAGGCCATTTAATCACCAGAGAAAGGCTGACCCTTTTTCTGGCCTTAATAAATTACGAGAAAGTAACTACCAAATTGGAATAAAGGCTTTGCAGTCTTTATCAGGAAAGGAGTGTCTACATTGATAAATCTTTTGAAGTAAAGAATAAAGTTTTAATAATTAAGATATTTAATTTAATCCTTTCTAACTTTGATTTTCCTTTAAACAAGTAATATTTTGGCAAAACATGGCAAAAATATACAATTTAGTGGGAAAGATATAATTGAACTATTGATTTTTCCCTCGTGTTTGGTCTTAGAGGGGAGTACCAGGGGGAATGGTTAAAAGATGTTGCAGATACAAGAGTGATCCACTTTTAAATGTCTTTAAAAGTCTTTCCAACTATAAGATGAGCCTGGGAAAGTTAAAATCCTCACCCTAACACAACTTGACCCCAAATCCTACCTTATTTTATTTGGCTTTTTTTGTTACATTAGAGAAAATAAACATTTTTCCCCAAATTAAATTTTACCAAAATTAGTTTTTTTCTTAATGGGGAAAGGATTACTTGCTATTGTTTCTTAAAAGCAGTATCATATCTTATAATACTGGACTAAAAATGAGAAAACCTGCTTTCTCAAGTCCTAGTATTATCATTTTACTCGCCATGTGATCTTAGATAAATCACTTAATTTTTCCATTCCACTATATCTTTTATATAACTTATATTTCTTTTCTATTTCTCTTTAGAGGATAGTTTACTAAGTAGAATTTGCAAAAGTTTTAGACCTTGAAAATAGGTAGATTTTCTAAAAATTAACAAACATAACACAATTAGAATCAGTAATAATTATGCTGTCACTAGTTTTCTTAGAAATCATCTTTTTAATAATAGAAGCTGAAAACCCAAAGGGTTGTCAAAATGCTTGATTTCACAGAATTTAATTCTCTGTCAACATCCCTTCTGTAAGATATTTAAGTGGGCCCATCATGGTAATATTCTTCAGGATAATATCCACTTAGGCATAGAACATAAAAGGAATCAGGTTTGGAAATAAATCATCACTGAATTATGAATAGTCATTATTACTACTGACATTACTTCAAATCACTAGGTTCTTCAATATATTAGGCCAAGATCTCCAAAATTTTTTATAAGGTAAGCTTTCTACAGATACTAATAGGAGACTGGGCACTTTATACTGTGTTACACTATCTCAGTTTGATCATATGGAACAGACCTAAAAAAGTTAGATAACTACATTGTGATGGGATACTATGGACTGTAAGGAATGAAGAAAGAGATGATCTCAAAAAGACATGGAAAGATTTTTATGAACTCATGGCAGGTGAAATAAATAGAACCAAAAGAAAAATTTATACTCAACTTCAATGTTATGAAAATGATCTATTTTGAGGACTTTTTATAAACCAGTGAATGAAATAAGTAAAACAAGGAGAACAATTTATACAATGACTTTGAAAGTTATAATAACTATGATAAATTTAATGACTATTTTTGATTCCTGAAGACCAAATAATGAGAGATGATATCTATTATATACACGGACATGATAAATTTGGAGTGTATGATGAGACATACATGAACATTTTTATACAGCCATTGAGGAGCGGTTATTTTGTTTATGCATGTGTTATAAGAAATCGATTATTGGGGCATCTAGGCGGCTCAGTGGATAGAGCCCCAGCCCTGAAGTCAGGAGGACCTGAGTTCAAATCTGACCTCAGACACTTAACATTTCCTAGCTGTGTGACCCTGGACAAGTCACTTAACCCCAATTGTCTCAGCAAAAAAAAGGAAAGAAATAAAGAAAGAAACTGATTATTATTTTCCAATGGCGTGAGAAGTATGAGAGAGAGATTTCTGTTAATGTTTTTTTTTTTTTAATGAGGAGATGATATAGCTAGGAAATGTTACATGGACTTTCAGATGAGGTATTATTAATTTTACTTAAAGATTTTACTTTATTATAAGAGACCCCACAAAGGGAAAGTAATATGTAAATGTTTGTAATGTAAAAACAAAACATCAATACAACCTTTTAAAAAAGAAAGTGGGTCCTAGGAGGAAAGGAGCTTCATGGCCTTATGACCCGAAAGGATAGCAGGCTTGGGATTGGGGAAGCTGCCTTCATGTTTGTACCTTGGGCAAAATCTTGACTGTCTTGTGATAGTACTGGCTATTTATTGTTCTAATATCCACAAGTATACACTACTAAAATAAGTATTAAAAATTTTCAAATACGTACTGTTCGAAAATGGCTACTTAAATGGTCTAGCCTGCTGAATCTTTTCCCACAGGCTTCACAAGGGTAGGGCCGTTCTCCTGTATGGCAACGAAGGTGGCGCTTTAGATCTGCTTTCCTTTTTACCACATGTGTGCAGAACGGGCATTTGAATCTCATTCTAGGCAGTTCATCTGTTACAAAACAATCTCATTAAATAAATAGCAAGTTTATAAAATGACTCTAGTAAGTTATAAAAACTTGAAAAATTTTAAGGGACTTTTTTTTAACTTAAGGAAGTTTTAGCAAACTATGTATTCAATAACCAAAGGTGTATGGCTATATTAAGTACATTCTACTGATTTACTACGCTTTTGAAAAACATTCCATTTTGAAACTAGATGGACCAAAAATAGACAAATTACTACTATTACAGATGAGGAAACTGAGGTTCAGAGTTAACTGACTTGGCCATAGTTACACAACTGGTGTCAGAAGAAGGATTTGAATCCAAGTCTTCCTGACTCTAAGTCCAGCACTCTATCCATTACATGTAATGCTGTCCTTTTAAAAGACTAAAAATGTTAACAAAAGAAAAAGAGAATTTGTCACAAAGGCAAACAATGCATCAATTTAATAGCCTTTCCCCCCCCTCCCAGGCAATTGAGGTTAAGTGACTTGCCCAGGGTCACACAGCTAGGAAGTGTTAAATCTCTCAGGTCAGATTTGAACTCAGGTCCTCCTGACTTCAGGGTTTAATAGCCTTTTTATAAAAGATTGTCTATATTACTGAGGCAATTACCTATAATTTATAAAAGTTAACAAGTTAATCATGTTATCAGTAGGTTAAAATTTCCACTTCTGCCCAATTTGGAGGCAAAAAAAAAAGAAGATGGCTTTTTGCTCTTTTGTAAAAGAACAATAATTTTTTAAATACCTAGAAGATTCCTATTACCTCCATAATCAAAACAAAAAATCCTTTTGTCTTTCAAAGCCCTTTATTTCCTGCCCCCTTCTAAGTTCCAGTTTTTTAATACCTTACTCCCATATCTGTATTTTCTATAACCCAGATATATTGTTTCCTTGCATAAGATATTCTATCTCCCAACTCCTATATTCCCAAGGTATTTTCACTGACTTGTCCCTAATGCCTAGAATTCTCTACTTCTCACATTCCTTGACTTCTTTTGGGTCCCAGTTAAAATTCCATCTTCTCCAAGAAAATTTTTCTGTTCTCCTTTAATGTTCATGCCTTCCTTCTATTGATTCTCCCTTATTCATCCTGTATATAACTTATTTGAACAGTTACATGCATAGCTTTCCTTCATTAGATTGTGAGGTCCTTGAAAGCAAGAACTTCTTTTATTCCCTTTTTTGTATCTCTAATGCTTTATTGGTAAAGTGCTTATGTATAAGAGGAGCTTAATTAATAACTCTTAGTGTGACTATTTGGGACTTATAATTTTTTTTTTTAACAACCATTGTGGAAAATTTTTACTACTCTCCCCTTCTATACTTACCAGTACCTTGTCAATGATAGTAGCATCTGTTAGTAGCCTATATTAGTCATATGAAAAAGTAGAATATTGGAGCACTGATGGGGCAGTGGATATTTTCTTCCCAAAACCAGGAAGACCTGAGTTCAAATCTGGCCTCAAACACTTAACACTTTGTAGCTTGCTTCCTAGGCAAGTCACTTAACCCTAATGGCCCAGGAAAAAAAAAAAATAAAAGTACAATATTAACATTGGAATAGGAGGGAATAAGGAAAGATATGCAATTTTCATTCAATTTCCTGTATGTATATAATTTGATGGATTTAGAGCTAATTTAATTCCGTAGTTACTGAGCTTATGAGAATGTATGTCAATTTACATGATCATTTTTCCTCCCCTTTATCAAACTTTATAATCAGTTCTTTCTGCAAAACTATAATTATTTGGAAAAAATAAAACATTTATATCAGTTTTAAAAGACTGAACTATTTAGGAATTAGGATAGAATATTAACAGCAATCTCCCTAGTGTACTAATAGAAAAGTATATTTTGCTTCTTATCATTTCTTGGCTGTCAATCAATGTATTCAATATTTATGTCCTCTGTATGGGGGATTTCTTTAACTTGGCAATTAATTAAATGTAAAGTATAATGTTAGAAAACCTTGAGTATAAATCTTAAAAGCAATCACTTCTTACCTTCATTCCAGCTGCCCATAACCCCTAGAATTAAAGGCATATTGGAATAGGGTTCATCAGTTTTGGGAGACTTGGATGTAGCCCTAGAGGATTCTTGTTCTTGTTGGGAACCTGGAAGACTTCTGGAGGTAACATCGGACCCTTTGCTGTACTTATGTCCCACACGAGGGGAGTCAATCCCAGCTTCATTCTGGACCTTTTCTTCGCACGCAGTGGTGTTATTAAGCGGCTCAGAAGTCCGCTCCTCAAGTTTGCTTGACTTGTAATGAGGAACATCCGCAGACTGTGGTAGCCCCAAATGCCTGGACTTTTTCACAGACTCTGGTCTTTGCTCGTGTTTGCTCGGGGCTTGCTGAGAGTTCCGCTGGGAAGCCGGATAGTAGTTGTAATTATTCCATGGTTTCCCACTCACGGTACATGTCCCTTGATCTGGATTTACGTGAGATTGCGGGGGGCTGCTCTCTCCACACCAGCCAGCATTATAAGAACGTTCTGCTACCCCGTTAGAACTGGCGTCTTTATCGGAGAGACTAAAATAGCGATCCTTTTCTTTCTCACTTATATCAAGAGAGGACTTAATGAAGGTCTTACAGACACTAATGACATCGGTCATCTGAAGGAAACTAGCCGCTGACATTACTTCTATGACGTTTTGACCCGTGAGAGAAAGTTTGCCTGAATATACAAAGTCCAAAATAACAGTAAAAGTGTCAGGGGAGAATGCCTGAAATGTAGCTGTGGTTGGCTGACTTGTCTCCTTTGAGCTCTGAGAAAGGAGCATTTTAAAGTAGCCACTGCTTGCAAACAGCACATTTCTATGTGCTTTGAAGACCTTCCCTTCAACTAAAATATTGCAGTCACAAAAAACATCTTGTCTACGTTGCTCGTTAAGTTGTTGCAACAGGTGAGACTGATGAGAGGAAATCTCCATCCTTGAGGAAAAGGAAAACACAGTTACCTAAAAATAAATGAGATTGCCTTTTTAAGAGTGATTTAACTGAAATACAATCAGTGGATTCCATTTTATTTTTCCCCCCACAAAACCATACTTTGTTTGGTCACCTTCCTCATTCATAGATTTCAATTTTAGAGGCTACACACACGTACTATAAAAATAACCTTACTTTAACAAAACAAAAAAATCAATTTTACAAATGCTTTATTATGATTATTTTAACATGATGAATCTGAAATGAAGTATATCTTATAAAGTCAATAGAAAGTAAATCAGCATAAATTCAAAAGTTTAATCAGTACTATTTTAATAGATTTATCTTTAGGAAATTTAATTGCAAAAATAAATTATCAACAAAAATAAACATTTAAATTCTAGATATTTTCTTTTAACTGATGTATGAAAAAACTACAAATGAAAACAGAAGGGGGTACTTTTTTATAGCCAGCTAGCTGGGGCAGTGAGATGGCACAGAAAATAAGAGTGTTGAGTCTGGAGTCAGAAAGATGAACTTTCCTGAGTTCAAATCTGGCTTCAGACACTTACTAGCTCTGTGACCCTGGCCAAATAACTTAATCCTGTTTGCCCAAGTTTCCTCATCTGTCAAATGAGCTGGAGAAGGAAATGGCTAACCACTTAGTATCTTTGGCAAGGAAACACCAAATGGATTTACAAAGAGTCAGACACAACTGAACAACAACAATTTTTCACAACTGTGGCTAGGGACATAAAAGATCATAAAAGTCAAACAGCTAATTTTGATCACAAAAAATTCAAAAGATCTTCGATGTAGTACATCTTAAGGATATTGTTCTTGGCTCTGTTCTGTTTCAACATTTTTGTCAGTGATTTTAATGAAGGCACATTTATCATAGCTATATGTTTATCAAATACATTTTTAAGTACAAATATTAAAAAAGGCTTATAAATACAAACTTTTTTTTCAAACTCAATAGATAATATAAAGTTGGGACAGATAGTTAATGGATGACAGAACTGGAGGCCCCCCCCCAAAAAAAAAACCCTCAAAAATGATGTAGATCAAATATAATAAGATGGAATTCAACAGCGATAAATGTAAAGTCTTACACTTGGATTTTTTCAAAATCAACTGTCTCTAAAGAGAGGATGGGGAGATAAAGTTGGTCAATACTGATGTGAAAAAAATCTGGAGGTTTTTAAGACTGCAAATTCAATTTTCAATAAACAAGCAAACAAAGCTAATAAAACAACCTTAGGCTACATTAAGAAATACAATTAATTTCCAGTTTTGGGGTGGTCACAGTTCTGCTGTATTCTGCCAAGGTCAGATCATATATGAATTATTGTGTTCAATTCTAGGTACTATATTCAAGAATGAAAATGACAGGCTGGGAGCATACAGAATAATGATTAAAGGATTGGAAATCATGTCATATAATCATGTTAACTGAAAATACTGAGAGATGTTTATCCCAGAGTACAAAAGACTGAATGGGGAGAGGATGAGGAACATGATGGAGTTGTCATAAGAAGGGTTATACTTGTATCGCTTTATCCTAGATGCCCAGTTGGAAATAATAGGTTGATGTTACAAAGAGACAGTTATTTATTTCACATAAGGAAAAGCTTCCTAATAATTAAAACTGGGCAAAAGTAAAACAGTATAAGATAAGAGATTCATCTTAAAAGTATAAGTTTTATGTTACAGAGGAATACTATGGTATATTTTAAAGAGAATTTCTATTCATTTCCAGGTGGAATAGATGACTTTTTTGTCTCCTTCAAAGCCTAAAATTCTCTACTTTTGACATGTTTTAAAAAGATTAAGATGATGATGGATTAAATAAGAGAAATGATAGGAAAAGAAAAATAACTTAGGGGATTTAGTCCTAATAAGGTAGTAATCAGGATGAATTGATTGTATATTAAAGTACTACAATGAAGAAATCATTAGAAAGATTTAATTGATATGATACTGAAAGAGTCTAAAATGATTTTGAAGTTTTGAGTTTTGGTGACTGGTGGCATCATTAATAGCCACAAGGAAGTCAAAGAGAGATACTATTTTTGCCGGGGAAATTGGTTTCAGACATGATGAATTTAATTTGAAGCTATGACAACATTCAAGTAGAAGTGTTGAGTAGGCAGTTTTGAAATGTGGGAGCAGACCTCAAAACTGAAGAGATTGTTTCTAAAGTCATTTAGACCCGGGAGATAGAAATAGATGGGTTCTCTATAGGAAACATAGAGCTAAAAACCAAGGGAAAAGTTCATGTCTAGGGGGTAGAAAAATGTAAATAAGAGGAAGAAAGAGTTTCAGGAAAGAAGGAAAAACTTGCAGAGTAGAGGGTTAGAAGAAAAGAATAATAAAAGCTAGATGTCTGTTATTGGGGATGTTGCAAAAAGGAATTTATGAGAGTTGGACTGAATGGACAGAGGCTCTTTCAAACTGAAATTCTGAATCAAAGAAGTAAAAGAATTTCAAGAAAAGAGGGAAGGAAACTCAATAGTAAAAACCAAACTCAATATTTTGAATATGAGAAGACTTAAAGATGGCAAAGACAATGATAAGAAATGCAATAACAAGTTAACAAACCAGGGAAATATCAAAGGAATAAAACCATTTATTGGAAGAATTAGCCAATATATCCCATATATTGAAAAATTCATAAAGTGAATCTTTAAATAATGAATAAATGTTTTGACTTTATTACATAAATCTGCTAGTTTTGTATACTGAAGTATCTATATTGTCAATAATTATACCTGTAAATAAATGGGGACTGCTCCTGAAATAGAGTCAAAACAGGGGAGTGTCCAAATCTGCCAATTTGGGTTATCTCGTACTTTCTGTAAAGAGAAAATATAAGTGCTTTTAATATATTTTTATAATAGATGAAATAAGTGCTGAGAAAAATATTTAAAATATCAGAACTAGCAGACAGAAAGACATTAGTCATGGAGTTTAAGTTTTATTTTTCTGTAAAAAGTCACAGGATGGTCATAGCATTTAGCTAACTCAAGGACCTTCCACCAAAAACTTCACATTCATTTATGAAATAAAAAGATATCAATAAAAATAAAAGTTAACATATTCATTTCCATCTTCCCTTTTCCCCCTATCTAGTGAGCTATTCCATATGACAAATATACAAATCACTAAATAAATAAATGGGGGAAAGGGGCAGTTCAGCAAAACCAACAACAAACACATCAGCCATATCTGACATAAAAACCTAACTTCTGCAAAGAAAGGGAAAATGAATTCTTCAACTCTTCTCCAGAGCCAAACTTGATCATTATAACTAAACAATGTTCAATTTTTTTCCACATTTACACACTGTTGAAATTGTGTATATTCTTTTGTTAGTCCTGTTTTTTTCAATCTTCTTCAGTTCAATATAAGTTTGAATTTTTATTTGCTGTTTCTTATAGAACAGTAACATTCCATTATGTTCACATACATAAATTGTTTTCCTATTTCTCTGTTAATAGACATCTATTTCCAGTTCTTTCCTACTACAAAAAGTGATGCCACTAATATTTTTTATGTATCTAGGACTTTTCTGACTTTGATCTATTCAGGAATGTGTGAGATATGGAATCGGGGGATGGGAGATGCCTAACTGTGGTCAGTGGGACAAAAGGTCTGACATAATTCACATATATATATATTTTTTTTTTCCATGTGTGTGTGTGTGTGTGTGTGTGTGTGTGTGTGTGTGTGTGTGTGTAAATTCTGTAAATACCCTGGATATCAGACCCAATTTCAGAAATATTTGATATATGTATTTTCACCAAACATTGAAATTCTTTATTTTGTCTCTTGTGATCACCATTATTTGGTTAAGAATTCTCCAACATATTTGTGAAAGCATTTGATCTGGTTCTCTAGCAGAAAGTAGATTTCACATTTCTTCAATGGACTTTTTAAGGCAATAGGAATGATTTTTATTTTGGATTTTTTTTATTTTTCAGTTCCAAATTCATTCCCTTCCACTTCAGTCTCCCCAACCAATTGAGAATAAAACCCACTACAAATATGCATAGTTATACAAAACTAATATCCACTTTAGATATATTACCAAAAAATTAAGAAAAATAAATAGAATATGCTAACAATCCAATTCTCTGAGTTCATCAGTGCTCTACCTGAAGGCGGATAGCACGTTTCCTCAAGAATCCTTTGGATTTGAGGTTCATTGTTATGCTGAGCAGAGTTGCTAAGACTTTCAAAGTTGATTTTTTTGTTTTTACAATATTGTGTTACCATATAAATTGTTCTCATTATGCTTCGTTCACTTTGCATCACTTCATACAAATCTTCCCAGGTTTTTCTAAAACTGTCCATTTCTTCTTCATTTTTTACAATACAGCAGTATTCCATCACATTCACATACCATATCTTGTTTAGCCATTCCCCAACTGATAAGCATCCTCTTAATTTATAATTCTTTGCCATTACAAAAAGAGTTGCTATGATTATTTTTGTACATAATCATTTTCCTCCTTCATCTCCCCCATTTGATTTCTGAGCTCCTTGAGGGCAGGGGAATGTCTTTTGCCTTTCTTTGCCTCTCCAGCTCTCGGTACAGTGTCTAGAACACAGTAAGTGCTTAATATTTATTGAATTGGAGTAAATATTAAATATCTCCTTTTATTAAATACTTGCACCCCTTGTCTTCAGACCCCAAATAGCCTCCTGGACCATACCCACCCTGTAAGTGTTCCTTCTCTGATTAATTTTCTTTCAGATCCTTTAAATATAGAATATTTCCCAAGGATCTAACACTATTCCTCCATTATCCCACATTTGTTAACTTAGGTTTGTTTTTAATCTTCCCTCGAGTCTCATATCTGGTTACTAAGTTTTGTCAGTTCCACTTTCACATCCCTTCCCTTCCTTTTTCCACCCAGTCAATATCCTAGTAAGGGCCTTCAATTAGAATATTGTGATAATATCCTTTCAGATTTTCTGGCTTTAGTCCTTCCTTTTCCACACCATCCTAATCACCTTTCATACAAGTGCCCTAAGAAACTTAGCTTTGTGGTCACGGAAGACTGCTGTGAAAAGGACACCCAGTGTGGAGTCAGACTTTCTCATGCTTGCTGTGGGAGCTTGGACAAATCACTTAAAAACCCCAAAAACTTTATTTCCTACAGCTATAAAATGAAATATAAAACTATTAAATGTCCTCTGATGTCCAGCTTTACACCTTATGATTCCAAATTACTCCTTTGTTTAAAAAAAAAAATTACTATCTATTGATCTACTAATTAAAAGTTTAAACATTTTTGCCTGTCATTTAAGACTCTCCATAATCAAGCTTTACCTATCTTTCCAATTATCTTACAGGAAACCCTTCCACACATCCTACGCTCCAGTAAAATTATGCTCTTTTCCTCTCTAACAGATGCTTCACTCTAATTCCTCAGGGCCTTTGCTTAAAGTATTCTTTATGCCTTGGAATGTGCCTTCCCTGTCTTTTTAGCTTTGTTCAATTCCTACCTTTGCTTTTAAAGATAAATGTAAATGCTAATTCTTCCATAAAGCATTGTCTGAACTCCACAAATTAGTTATGTCTTCTTGGCCATCATATAATGTTATATGCATATTTCTAATATATAATCACATAATATTGTATATTATAAAAACATTATACACATAATATTTAAATCTATATATTTTTATTATAATAATCTATATTGATGTCTTACGCTGATAAATTTCAAGTTCTTTGAGAATAGGAACCATTTCTTAGGTAAATTGTATCTCTCTCGTGGTGAGCCCCCAGATTAGTCCCTCTGTCATCTCCACTTTGTCACTTATCTTCAATCTCTCTTGTCTCCTTGCTCCTTCCTTTCTTCCTACAAATACATCTATGTTTTCTCATTCTCAAAAAATACTTTATTTGCTCTTTCCATCTTTACTAACTATAGTTCTATGTCTCTTCTGCCCTTTGTGGTTAAATTCCTTAAAAAGGTCATCTGTTAATCCTATAAATATGTATACATATATTGGATTTAAAACATTTTAACATGTTTAACATATACTGGATTACATGCCATTCAGGAGAGGGGAAGAAATGGGGTGAGGGGGGAATTGGAATACAAGATTTTGCAAGGATCAATGTTAAAGAATTATAAATGCATGTTTTGAAAATAAAAAGATTTGGTTTTTTTTTTTAAAAAGGTCATCTGTAATAACTGCTTCCATTTTCTCTCCTTTCATACTCTTCTTACTTAACCCTTTACAATCTGACCATATCATTCCACTGACACTGCTCTCTCCAAAGTTACTGATAAGCTTTTAATCCTCAAAGCCTTTTCTCCTTCCTCATTTTCTTTGATCTTTGCAGCTTCAGACACTGCTTTTGCCTTTCTAGATTTTGGCCTTTTACATATCTGATCACTTCTTCTCAGACTCTTTTGCTGGATTTTCAACCATATACATAACCATAGCTGTCCAACAGGGTTTTGTCTTGGGTCTTCTTTTCTTCTCCCTCTTGGGAGATCTCTTGCTCCCATAAACTGACTTATTATCTCTATGCTGATGATTCTTAAATCTACCTATCCTGCCCCAAATTCTCTGCTGACCTGTAATTTCACATCTCCAATTGCCCCAAAGATATCTTAAATGGATTTCCAATAGACAATCTTAAATGCAACATATCCAAAGCTGAACTCATCTGCCTCCCTCCCCTCTTAATTTCTCTATTAAAGGATAACACAATACTTTCAGACCTCCAGACTTACAACCTAAGTTTGACTTTATATTCCTTACTATCTCTCATTTCCCATATCCAATCACAAGGCTATTGAATTCAACTTGACTTTTACCTTTCACTGTCCAATCCAATCATTAAAGTGATTTTCCTAAAGCACAAGTTCAGTAAACTCAGTAAACTCTACTGGCTCCTACTGCCTCCAGGATGAAATGCAAAATCATTTCTTGTTGCTCATAACCCAGCTTTTCAGCATTTGATCTCCCCCTTTGATCCAGTGACTTAACTTGTCACTTAACTTGTTCAAAAAATAGAGCATTCTATTTCTTGGCTCCCATCGGCTACCCCTCGAGTCTAAAATGCTCTTTCTCCACTAGACCAGAGGCTTCCCTGGCTTTGATAAGTCCAAACTCAAAATCCCATTTTCTCTAAGAAGTCTTTCCCAACTGTGTGTACCTTCTAACATATTTATTAATTTGTTTTCTCCCCCACTAGACTATGAGCTCTTTGAGGGCAAGGATTGGCTTTTTATGCCCCAGTGCTTAGGCACATAGTAGGTGCTTAAATATTCAATACTCAATAAATGTTTATTGACTGACTGAATCAAAGCTCCCATCCCAGTCAATGATGGAATCCAGCCATGGCTGTACTATTTCAGCTTAAGGAAGTCCAAGTCTCAAAGCTAAGTAATCCAGTGGATAAATCATTGGTGTGGAGTTAGGAAAACCTGAGTTTAAAACCAATCTCTGACATTTACTAGCTGTGTGACTCTAGGTAAGTAATTTAACTTCAGTTTATCTGTTTCCTTAATTGTAAAAGAGGATAAGAAAAGCACCTACCTCTCAGGATTGTTGTGAGAATCAAATGAGAAGATATTTGTATGTAAAGCATTTAGCACAGTACTCCACACATAGTAGATGGTTAATAAACACTTGTTTCCTTCTTTTCCTTTAAGAAAAAAGAAAAAAAAAAAAAAAGGTGAGGGATTAGAAGTCATACAACTTGAACTGTTAAATTCTGAAGAAAAAAAAAAAAAACCCTTTTGGCAAGCTTGATAGTGTAGTGTAGTAGGGGAAGTATTAAGCTTGGACCCAAGACACCTGAGCCCTAAGTTTCAGTCTACGCTAGCTCTGTAACTTGGAGCAAATCATAGAATCTTTCTGGACCTCAGTTTCTCCTCTATGGAATGGAGATAATAATTGTACTACTTAAGTCACAGGATTGTGGAAAAAAGCCCTTACTATCACTAATACTATAAATAATTATGATAGTAAGGGAAATAGTCAAGAAAAGTCACAGCTTTTACACATAGTTATGTATAACTGGTCAACTGGCCAAGCAGAAGGAAAATTATTAATTTGTCTTTGGTCAGAATTATAAAACCCAGGCCAACCTGATATTCAAAGTTAAGAAATAAGAGCATATAAAAAGAGAAGAAATGTTCAAAAAAAATGGTGGTCACAATGAAAAACAGAAGATATTCTGAACAAAAGCAGTAAGAAAGAGCAATCCAGAATACTGTTGTCTGTTAGAAGAACACACTAAGAAAAGCTGGAAATGAGAAGAGCTCTGCAGTAATTTTGTTTTGTTGGAGAGTAAAGTAGGGCGTTGAGCTAGAGAAGCACATTCACTTAGCCACTGGAATACTAAATATGGGATGTTTGATCAGTAGACATGAAGGAACTGAATCATATGAATATTGGCATCCTCATTATAAATCAAAGTGGACACGAAAGGAAGTTGCACCTAAACAGAAGAATTCTCTAGTTCTCCTTGAATAGAAAAATAAAGGACTTGGCTGAGTTAGTTTTATTGCCCATCCTCAGAAAACAAAAAAACATCATTTCATAGGACATTGGGTAGTCTCATATTTCAATTTCAATTCTCATAATTTCTCAATTTGCATAATCTCAATTTTCAAAAAAGAACACCATGAAAAACATAGCTTATACAACTATGTTGCAGATGAATAAAAGTTTTACCAAAAAAATTGTTAAAATGTTTAAGATAAGTTAAGATAAACTAATCAATCAAACTCGGTTATAGAGAGAACAATTCTAATGACCTGACCACGTTGTTCAGATGTCAAATATATGTTTTCCAAAAAGACAATTTTATGGCAAACTCACACAGGGCAAGTTCTCTTGAGGGAGTCAGAAAAAGCCAAACAAGAACACTCTCAAGAACTTTAGAATTGATTGTGGGACATAGGAGGAGCCCAACACGGTGTGCCTTTGCCAGCTGTGCCCTAAAAGCAAAGCAAAAGTGAAACAGCTCAAAAGAAACACAAGTTGCCCAAATTTGGAGAATTCCACTCTCCACACTCCACATGGACTTTTTGTGTCCAACCTGTGGTGGAACAGTCCAAGCTCCTACTTCTCTGATCAGCCACAATCAGACATACTAAAATTTTGGTCCTTTTCGAGAACAAAAGACAAGAACCAATAAATGTGGGCAAAAGGGGAAAATGTTAGAGAAATATTAGAAAATCTGGTTCAGAAATAAGAAATGAGATACCAAAGGTTTATAGATGGTAAAAAAAAAAAGCCTCTTGCCTGTAAACCATAATCTTCAAATGTGGCAAGTATCAAAAAATGTCATTTAAAAATGAAAATTGATTACATTCTAATTAAGAAGAAATAGCTAATTACTAATAAGGGAATAGTGTCTGAATCACTTGTCTGTATAGTCACCTCATCAAGTTGTTAGGAAAAAAAGATCGAGATCAATGCCAAACTAGAAGAAATAAAAATCAAATATCCCATGCATTTAAGAACCCACCAAGCCACTTTACTGTGGAAATTGAGAACTCAATAAAAGAAAGTACATTACCACCATTTCTTAAGGAATTTAACTTCTAAATATAAATCGCCACAATAAGGAAGAAGACAGACTCCAGAAACCACCTTGGCTAGCAAACGTTTGATCTTACTAGGTAGAGAGCTTTGGCAGCTAATGATATTATGGGTTTAGAAGTAATTTGTAAAATCTTACTGAGGATAATGGAAGAAAAAAGCACTAAGGGAGCAAATTCTTAAGATATCTAAAAATGGAATCAAGATGAGGAAAAAATAGCTCAGACATCTTATCAACAAGAAAGACAATTTAGAGACTATCGTTAATTACTGATCCATATGCCTAATTCCTCATCTATACAAAATTTTTACAAATATAACTATTACATGCATTGAGTGGCAACTTGAAAAAGAACAGGCAGGTTTCTACCAAATGAAATGTATGTTGCCACAGCATACCAGAACCTTACAATCCCAAAAATAACTAAAAAAGTATATGTATGGAAAATACAAAAAACAAAACAAAACAAAACAAAAAAAAAAAAAAAACACTGTACTATTTGACTATAAAATGTATTTGACTGGCAGTTCTTCCAGATGCTCCTTTTGTGAGTGATATTGTATTAACTTGCATCAAGACCTAGAACCTTCTAAATAAGATATAATCTTTCACAAGGCCCCAAATTCATTCATTCAAGAAGGGAAGAGAATAAGCATTTGTTAAGCATCCACTACCATGTTTCCCCAATAATAAGACCTATCCCGAAAATAAGCCCTCCCCCAAAAATAAGCCCTATTGAGATTGCTACTGTAATGAAGGTGATCCCCTGCACTACACGCTACATCCTCTGTATGCATCGTCCCTCCCCACCCCCCCAGGTGAAACGCACGCCGCTCTCCGAACTGCATCCAATCAGAGCTGCAGCAGTGAGGGCATCATCCTGTTCTTCCCCAGTGATTTGCTTGCTGGCGCCATTGAGAGCAGTGCCGCAGAGGAGAGCTGAGGCAGGACAACATAAAAACCCAAAGCGGGATTTTATGTAAGCAGGAGTGAGGGGGCATGATGGAGGATAAAAGGGGCATGATGGAGGATAAAAGAAGAACTCAGGGGGCATGATGGAGGATAGAAGAAGAACTCAGCCAGCACTCACCGCGCTAAAGAAATGAAGAACTTCCTTGCAGAGGGAAGAATAGGTCAAGTAATGATTCCTGCAGGAATGACTGCCAATCTCCACACCCTTGATATTGCAATAAACAAGCCATTCAAGAAATGGAAGTCATTTGCGCATGGAAGTCAATGACTACATTGAAAATAGAATGGAAAGCAATCACGTGGAAACTTTGTGAAGCCCTGTCTGCAAGAAGTCGTGACTTGGGTGAAGAAGTCATGGGATAAAATTAATGACAGCTGTGTCGCCAAGGCACTACGAGCAGGTGACCTGGACAAGACATGTTCATTTAAAGAGAGCTATATTGCGGGACATGACAGATTGGGTCCACTTCTTCTGAAGGAAATAGAGGCGCAAGACATCCAGGACGGAATTCAGGGTAGGGACACTTATGACGATGTTGTTGAAGAAGATGACATGATCATTATTGAATAAAGGTACTTTTTTTTGTTCACATTTACCTGTTTATTAAAATTGCTATCAATGTTCATTAAAATAAGCCCTCCCCTGAAAATAAGCCCTCTGGTGTTTTTCTGTCCAAAAAAATTTAATAAGACAGTGTTTTATTATCGGGGAAACACGGTATGTGCCTGGCACTGGAGTAAGTGTTTTATAAATATTATTTCATTTGATTGTCCTAACAAGTGCTGCTATTATCACTTCCATTTTACATTTGAGGAAACTGGGCAGAGGTTAAAGAATTTGCTTAAGGTAACACAAGTACTAGGAATCTGAGGTGAAATATGAACTCAGATCTTTCTGATTCCAGGCCCAGCATTCTATCTACCATACTTCCTAGCTGCCTCAAGAAAATCTAAGAAAACTTTCAAGAAAAAATTAGAATGTCTATTGTCTATACTGTGATGTACAGTTATGTGGAAAACCCTTAGGGACTGTACATTAGTACATATATTTTAGTGTTTTTTTTTTTTAATCAAGACTTTTTATTTTCAAAAGACACTCATGGATAATTTTTCAACATTGACCCTTGTATAGCCTTGTGTTCCAAATTTTCCCCTCCTTCCCCCCATCCCCTCCCCTAGATGGCAAGTAATCCAATGTATGTTACACACGTTAAAATGTAAGTACATACATTTTTGGATATACACTGCAAAGGGACAATGAGCTGAGCTCAGAACTGAACAGAATTGAGCAGGCTAGATTGCCTTAGGAAATTCTTGTACCTGAAACAAAAGCCCAATTTTTTTATACCAGTATCCCTTCAGTGATGATGTATATTTATAGTTATAAAATACCACAGTCCCCAAAGAACTGTACCAAGAATGATCCAAAGACCAATAGAGAGATCAATAAAGTCAATCAATAAGCATTTATTAAACACCTACTATATATGCCAGGCATTGTGATAAGCTCTAGGGATTCCAAAAAAGGCAAAAGATCATCCCTGCTCCCATTCTGACTGGGGAGAGAGGTAAACAACTCTATACACAAGCTATATCCAGGGGAAGATACTAGAATTAAAAGGGAGTAGGAAAAGTAGAAGATGAGAGTTTAGCTGGAATTTAAAGGAAGGGGATGGTGGAGATGCAAAGGTCAGCCCAGAACCAAGAGAAGTGCTCCAGCATCAGAAAGTGTTAGGGGTGGGAAGGGAGGATGTAAGACTGGAAAGGTGGAGATGGAAAAGTAAAGGGGAATAAGTCCTAGAAGGCTTTCAATGGCCAAGGGGATTTGTGTCTTTCTTCTTGGAGATGACTAGGGAGCCACTGGGGATTACTCAGGGAGAGGGAAGGGGTGTGTGAGAGAGATATGGTTGGATCACTTTACCTGCAGAGTATAGAATGAACGCCCTGCAATGGGAATTGAGACGGACACTAACAGTGAAGTCTAGGCAGAGATGAGGGTCTGCTCTGTATCATGGGAAAAAGGGGACGAATGAATCACAGAGATGTGGCAAAGGTGAAATCAACAAGCCTTAGCAACAGACTAGATACGGAGGGTGGGAACAACGGAGAGGAGAGCATGACATCCAGATTTTGAGCTGGGGGACTGGGGGGATAATAATAATAGTACTATAATAGTACAATAGTAATTACATATAGTTAATATCTAATTAATTATAATAAAAATAATAGTATTATAACAGAATATATTAGAATAATTATTATTTCTTATTACAATTATATAATGCATTATTATTATATAATATTACAATAGGGTATATAATGTATATATTATATAATATCATAAGATAGGATGATGATAATAATAATAATAATAGGGACATTTGGAAAGAGGTAGGTTTTTTGGGGGAAAGGTATGAGTTTCATTTTGGACATGCTGAGTTTAAGATGTCTACAGGACATAGGAAACACGTTTGATACATCTAATAGGCAGCTGAATATGAAAGTGCAAAACAGGCAAAGAATGAGCACAGGTAGACTGCCAAACATTACAAACGAGGAATTACATGGGACAAGTAGCATAAAAGATGACAGAAAAACATACGACTAGGGAAAAAAAAGTGTCATGTAGCAACAGTAGGAGTAAACAGTAGTATTTCACTAGTATTCACCACACAATGTTAGAAGAACACAAGTATGTTGGATGTACCTTCTTAAGTTGGATTTGGACAATAGGAGCATAGCATAAGCATGCAAGGTTACAATGCATTCTGCATTTAAGAGAGAATATCTATATTAATAATAGATAATTGGGGCATTGAATAGAGCACCTGCCCTGAAGTCAGGAGGACCTGAGTTCAAATCTGGCCTCAGACACTTAATACTTCCTAACCATGTGATCCTGGGCAAGTCACTGAACCCCAATTGTCTCAGCAAAAATAATAATAATAACTACTTGATTGATAATAAACACAGACTCATTAGAATATTGGTAACAAAATGGGTAAGAAAGGTAGGATAAGTTTAGGGGTAAACGCTGGCATATACTTAATATACATATTTAATAGCCTATAAAAACACTAAAGACACACTAATTAGAACAGCTCTGAAAGTTGGGGAATATTCATACGGTAGAAAGTAAATCCAGTTCGTTTCAGTATTATTATAAGACACGATATTTATGGTAGATCTGCCTTAAAGGTAGATATACCAAGTAGTCCCATGGATCACAGGGCCATTTATGGCAAGACGGTGGCAAACAGACCATTATTTGTTTTTTTTTAATTAACTCATTTCTCAATACAGTCTATCCCCTAAACAATTCTGCAGTACTAATGAAATATTTATTGTAGTGCTAACTAAATTTTGCCCTAACAGGTACCAACAAATCAAGTCTTACTGTATTTAAGCAATATGAAGGTATTGACTATATTCTTAGAAGATTTTGTTGATTGGAAAATTTAATCTTTCTAAAACTTTAAAAGTGGCCTTCCATTTACCTTTTGTCAGAGTGAAAGCTAAAGCGTGAACAGAATTTTAACCAGTTTTTATCATATTTTGTTTTTTAGAATTATGAGTTTACTGGAATCTAATAAAAAGTTTATTGTTAAACAATTATGGAACCCACCCTGATGAGGCAATATACATGTCTATTGTTTTTATCATCTTCTGATTTCCTCATGAATTCACTATTTAGACTATTAGGACATTACTCAGAACATTAAATATTATTACAGATTTCATTACAATCTAATTGATTATGCTGGCTTTATATATGTTTTTTAATTCCAAACATTAAAGCTAAAATTTCAAATATTGCTTATGTCTGGTATTCTTCAGTAATTCATACTTTAAGGATTGTAGAAAATTGTGGTCTACAGTTAAACATCTACAACTGGCTCTAGAGAGAGGACCTAGTTCTAGTTCCACCCCAGATGCACAGTATGAATGAACTTGAACAAATCATTTATCTGTAGAATAAAAATGAGTTTACATCAAATGATCCCCTTAGGTCCATTCTAGAGCCAGGATTCTAAAGAAAACATTTAGAAATGCCCAACAGTAAAGATCGATTTATCTAGCATGAAAAGTTTTTGCATATTCTAGATGAGTAGATTTTCTAGTCAATTAAGCTTAAAAACCCCTAAGGGCTAATATTTTAAAACTATTTTTGATGGATTTCTGAAATGTATTACTACACATTCCCCACCTTATTTTATTGAACAAAATCTAATCTTTTTGCCAAGATTCAGGTTCATTATCATGAACAGTTATAGTGCTGTGATGACAGATGAGCATCAAATGGGTACTGATCCTAACTTTTGCATATCTGCTTTCTTGAACAAGAATTCCTTGTAGTTTACATGCTACCTTTCTGTGAAATTACTGAATTAAAAGACTGAATGAGCTATTTCTTCAGATAATCTTCACTGGGAGTATGTTTTTTGATTTGTCAGCAATATCCAAAAGAAGCATTATTTCTGTATCATTAACTTCCTTGTCAGCATAAATCAGTTTCTTTATTTCACTTGTCCTAAGTCATAGAATTACAGAATGTTTTTATGGGAAGAAACCCTTCACCTAGCCAGGTGGGAAACCTAGAAGGGAAGAGACTTCCCCCGGGGGTAGGAAGCAGAAAACCATAGGATTTGAAAACAAACCATGTGTCTTATAGCTAGCAAATTTGGATTTGTGTTTGGGGAGGGTCTACTTTGAAGGGTATTTAGTAGTCTCAGACCATCATCTAATTCTTTGTGATTCCATTTTCTGGTAAATTGACCAGAAGTCAGCTTGGGATGACTGTTCATTTTGGTTTAAGAAGATGGGGGAAAAAAACACACACACACAACACTTCTACAGTGTTTGTTATTTTAATTTGGGACCATCATCTCAAAGGAGCACCATCTCTGTCACAGGATTTGACATTTTATATCAGTGTTTCACAACTTGCAGGTTTTACTGCCTTGGGGGAAGATAGCAAGTTCCAGGTCAACTTTCACCATAAGGGCTGCCTCCTTGTAATAGTACTTAGAGTTTTCAGAAATTACGGGCTCCCGGCACTGAAACATAGGACCTTTTATGCAATAGCCTTGCTGTAATTCCGATGTTTGGCAGTCCTGTTTTGACCCCATTCAATGGCAATGATGAGAGCAGAAGAGTGTACTGGAAAGAACCTTGGCCCAGGAATGAGGTTCTAGTTTTGTTCTATCTCCACTGTTTCGTCTGGAGTACCAAGAATCCCAAGAATAACACGTTTAAAAACTTTTTATCAAAATCTGGTCTTTTAAAGACTTCTCTGTAAAACGCTGGGATGTTTCCATTGTAGAGTTTGTTTTGTTTTAGGACCGGTTAGTGGTATTATTCTGATGGTTGTCTATCTCTGAGATTTCTCTTTAAGCCATGACCCCTAATTATTACAGCTTGAAAATAAACCTTTGATACAGTTGCAAACGATAAACTTTAATATAGATGTCTTTCCGGTTACTTATTTGTGTTGGTTTTACATTTAATTTAATATCAAATTAGAAGTATCAATTTTGTGGGTTCCTGTAAAATAAAGGCTTTGTTGATTGTAAATTTTAATCTTTCTAAAGCTTTAAAAGTGGCTTCCCGTTTGCCTCTTGTTCAAAGGACTTGGGTTCACTCCACCTAATGCGTGTGATCTTGGGTGAAAGTCATCCCCTCTCCGGGTCGCAGTTTTTTCCACTGTAAAATGAGGGGGCTGGACTAGACGGCCTCCGAGGGCCCTTCCAGGTGTGATCCAATCCCTCTGTAATGCGGCACTGCCGTCGCCCGAGCGAACCGGGGCTTTCCTACAACGAGTTAAGAGGGTTTGGGGACTTTGCCGCGAATCCCCTCCCAGCTGGCGGCGGTGTGCTGGTAAATTTCTCCTCGCTAGTGCCCAGAAAGCGAGCAGGAGCTTCGCGGGGCCATCGGAACTCTCTAGCGCTATCTAACCGGGCTCCGTCGGACGCCACCCCATTGGTCAATCACCACTGTCATTCAGCAACGCAGCCAGTGCGATGCAGACGCTCGTCGACCTTTCCGTATCTGGGGACGCCCGACGGTTCCAGACCCGCCCGGCACCCTCCACCGCACAGTTCTAGGAAGGGCGGCGACGAGAGCCGCCGGCGGCTCCGAAGCTTCTCAACTCTTCCCGCCTCTTCCCTACCCCCGCCTCCAGTGGTGGCAAGCGGGGACTGGGCGCGACGGGGCGGGGCGGGGCAGGACGAGACGGGCGCTGGCGGCAGCTGTCAGGGCGGGCAGACTGGCGGGCGTGCAAGCAGGCGGGCGCGAAGCGGGGCGCCCGCAGGGGCCGGGGAGGAGGGGAGCCAGCTATTGTCCGCACGACTGACCACAGTTCCCCGCCTAGCTAGCGAGAGAGCCGTGCTTTGCGCCCAGCCCCGGGGATAGGGGAGGGGGCGCCCCTGGGGGGCTGCGGGAGCCTCTTCGCTCCAGCGCCTCTTTACAACCTCGCGACAGGGACCGAACCTCTCGGTTACCTCCTCGCCGAAACATCGTCCTTGTTTCCAGCTTCCCCTCCTGGCTCTGTGGCCATTTCCAGCCCCTCGGAGTCGCCGCCGCTGCGCCCAGGGCTGCAAATGGCGCCCGCCCGCCCGGCTCGGTGCCCGGCTCCTCGCCTGCCCTGCCCCCCGGCAGCGGGAGCGTCAAGGGGCAGAGGCTTCCCCCCGCTCCGCAGCGCGGGCCCAGAGCTGTGCGGGGCTCCCGCTGCCACGCTCCCGGGGCTGCCTTGAGCCGTGGTGCTCGTGCCGCCTCTTCGGTGGCCGCCCCCCGCCTCCTCCCTCTCCCGCAATCAGTCGCATCTGGGCCAGCGCAGGATGAAAAGCCCGACGCCCCACCCGCCCTCTGCCCGCTCCCAGCGCTGCCACTTACCGGGTACCGCGGGTTACGGGCTGGGGGGAGTCCCGGCGGCTGAGCTGGGGAATTGCCCCTAGGAATCCCGTTTCCTGCCGCCCTTAAACTAGTAGCCCCAACGTGAGAGAAACAAAAGGTATTTGCTGACGTGGGCGTTGGACAGAAACGCCCGAGGGCCGGGGACACAATTAAAGGGGCAACGCACTGATTCCAGGCACCAACCAGTAGCTTCGCCCACTCCCCTACCCCTCCCTACACCCTGATGCACCCTCCGCAGAAGCCGGGGGGCCCTGATTCCGGAGCGGTTGCCTGCAGAACCATTGTTTAATGGAGACTTTAATTTAAAATGCCCCTGTGCACAGCATGAGGCGCCTCCGGAGGGCAGAAGGGGCTGGGTTTCTAGGATCTGGGGAGTTGGGTTTAGAAAAGAGGGAGGGACTTAGACATACACAAGATTACTGTGCACATACATTTGACATTACTATACTTAAGTTTATCTAAATCAAATACAAATGGCTTTCTAAGAGTACAGTTTGTTGTTTTGTTTTGTTTTTTTCCTTTATTGGAACAAGCCCTCAGTTCTGGGTAACCCTTTCCTAAACCTAGATAGAATAAATTTCAAGATTGTAGGGTGGATGGAGTGAAATGTAAGAACATAGTTCTATAGAAAAGACCAAAAAAAAGTAACTTAAAAATGTACATTTTTGCATTTGATAAAGGTAGGGCAGTGTATAATCTCTGGCTAGATTAGATAGTCCAAGATCTTTTCAAACTCGGAGATTCTTTGATATCTTCTCTACTTTATATTCCCAATCTATATGTTAGAAAGTGAAAATTACTGAATTGCTAATTTCTGCAAAAACAAAACTTTCATAGGGTTCTGATATAATCCCACCTTTGTAGATGTCTGAGACCCTTCCATACTTCTTAAGTCTTTTTACAAGTTCCTCCATAAAGCATCTGCCCAGAGCCATAGAGGCCTTCCTTAAGGTTCTTTTAACCTCTTAAAGGAACCAACTTGATGTTTAGCCTAACCATTTTTGATCTGTTCTTCCTAATAGAGACAGTGAATTACTATTGTCATCACAGGATTAGCCATTTTTCATTAGCCTATTCCTTGGATTGTATTCTGGCTTTCACTGAGACCATTTAAAAACCCAATTTAGGAGAATTTACTACAGTCTGTGTTCTGTTAGTATAAACTTCAAAAAAATCCCAAATAATACTTTATAAGTAAAGAAGTTGGTCTCCTACGCAGACAAATCCTCTAGAAAATGATGAAGTCTTACTGTGCCTGTCTTAATTTCTGACAGTATTGCATTCAAAGGGATACTTATGTGCTAGAGGACATACAGTTAAACTTTCAAAACTGTTAGTATATGAGTAGAAATTAATTTGAGGAAAAGTTTTGATTAGTGAACCTAGTGAACCTAGGTAGATTATTATCTGTATATCTTGAGGGCTTTTTGTATTTGGTAGGAATTTGAAAGAACATTGGCATTTTTGCTTGGATGCATTGACTGAATTGTACTAAAATTCTAATTTTCTCAAAAATTATATATGTGAAGTCTTTACTGAAAATCAGTTAGGATAATAATTCTATCCTAGGATCATGGATTTAGAGGTAGGAGGTCCCTTAGGGGACAGTTACTCTAATTCTTCCATTTTATAGATGAAAAAACTGAGACCCAGAGGTGGTAAGTGACTTGCTCAGTGTCACTTAGGTGGTAAATAGCAGAGATTTTGATTTGACTTCTCTGACTCCAAGTTATTATTGAGGGCACCTCCATCTTCCCACTAATCTCTCTCCTCATTCTTATCAACTCCTAACCCCAAACAATACGTTGGATAGTTCTTTGATTCTACATTTGGACATTGCCATTGTTCTGGTCCAGACCCTCATCACCTTACATTTGAACTTCTGGTGAGCCCTTTTTCTCAGACTTTCTTCACCTCAGTTTATTTGCCATTCAGCTGTCAGACTGACCTTTCTAAAGCCAGGCTTTTAAAGTCCATGTCAGACTCCTCTACCCCCAATTCAGTACCTTCCCCTTCCATATAAAATATAAAATCTTCTGTTTGGCATTCAGAACCTTTCACAATATGGCACCTTTCCAGTTTTCTTGAACTTTATATCCTTTCCTCCTCCTCTCCCCTCCCCATGCATGTACTCTGAAATCCAATAATAATACTGGTTTTCTTGCTGTTCCTCAAACAAGATTCTCTTGTTTCCTGACTCTGAGCGTTTTGACTGGCTGTCTCCCATACCTGGCCCCATCTTTAGCTCCTGGCTTCTTAAAGTCTCAGCTAAAGTCTTACCTTCTACAGGAAACCTATTCTCATCCTTCTTAATGTTAGTGCCTTCTGTTAATTATCCCCATTTATCCTGTATATATCTTATAATTTGTACCTAGTTTGTTTGCATGTTGTCTCCTCCTTAGAGTGTGAACTCCTAGGGAGCAGAAACTTTCTTTTGTCTTTCTTTGCATCTTCAGCACTGTGCCCAGTAAATAATAGGCATTTAATAAAAAATATTCACTGATAATTGTGTATCACTTACTAAGTTAATTAGCATTAAGTATCTGTTATGTGTCCTGCACTGATTATATACAAAGTTGATAAAAGATCCAATCTTTATATTCATGGAATTCATGATATGAGGTAGAGATGATTGATACATAAAATATATTATGTGTACATGATACAAATTTCCAATATGGAAAAAGCAGAAGTTCTATTCTGCCCCTATACCAGTACTAGACAAACATAGCCTTGCCTTCTGAGCCACTCTCTTGGGTCATACTGGAGAAGCAGAAGGAACCACTGAAAGCTGTCCTTGGATCCTGAAACCTTGGATTCCATGAACTTTTATAGATCAATTGTCACCAATTACACCCTTATGGCTAACAATCTCCCATTGCTTATTTCTCTCTATCCCAGTGTTAGTCAGAAGCAAACTATCCCCAAATCTCAATATTCTCTTATCTCCATCCTCCTTTATTCTACTCTACTTTTGTTCCACTCTAACCCTACCATCCTTCCATGGTGCCTGGGAATTCTCATTCATAGTGAACAAACTTCTTTGTTCTGGATCTCTTTCTCTCAAATTTCAGTGGCACTATGACTATCTTTTCTTCCTAAATCTACTCTCTCTGGGTTTTTGAGACATTACTCATGCTGCTTCTACTCAATGATGTTTCTTAAGCTTCTCTTCTGGACCTGGTGGGGCTGAATAAGACCTCCAGGACTTTGGTTATGGAGGAGTAGTATGGGTAGAGAAGCCTGGATTACAGTAAATCTGCAAACCTAGTTACTCCCTGGGGCAAGCAGGAAGAAGCACTGATTTGGATCACCTGGGCCTTTTGTTGAAAATCTTAAATGGACAAAATCCAGAATAACCCCATAGTTACTATATCCAATCAGAAAACCAAGTTATGATGTCAACACCTAAATTATATTTCTCCTATAAAAGACCTACATTTCTGTAAATCACCCACCACTCCAACTCCATTTTGGGATTAGATACTTGCTAAGTGTCACAATAGCTAATACTAATAAACCCTAACTTTTTTAGGGTTAGCATACTAGACAATGGCATAATCCCCCATTTGCCACGACTTGACATCTTTCTCCTTCATGGTGTCTTAACAATTGCTAAATTAATTGCTAAAACTACTTTCCTTACTTTTAAAAGCTCTTATGGATCTAGCCAGGATGCTGCATCTCATTAGGCCTTCTTCTCTATGCTCTATGTAGGTGACCTTATCAGCTTCCATGGATTTAATTGTCATCTCTCTGTAGTTGACTTGCTGATTTACATTTCTAAAATCAGTCCCACTTTTTTCCTTGAGAGTCAAACCTGATATTTCCAATTGCCATTTCAAACCAGACATCATAAAAAAATTTATTAGTTTCCTGAAAACTTTGTCCTTTTCTAAAGCCCCTCTTTCTGATGAAGAGAGTCTCCCGTGTTCTTAACCTGAACATTATCCTCAATTCACTCTCATCCAGTCAGTACATAAATTTTGTTTCTACTCCATGACATCTCTCATATCCCATCCCTTCTATGTAGCAATTTTTCAGGCCCCTGATCACCTTCCATCTACCTAGTGAACAAAGGCCTTTTAACGGGTCTCCATGCCTCAAGCATCTCCCTATTTGAATCCTTCCATACTGTAGCCAAAGTGATTTTCCTTAAGCACAGACCTATTTAATCACATCTTTACTCAATATATTATAGTGGCTCCCTATGAACTCCCAGGTAAAATATAGATTCTTGTGCTTACCTTTTAAGCTTTTCAAATTTGAGGCCCAAAGTAAAATTTCTGGCTTCAGTTTATATTATTTGACTACAGGGGAAGTGAGGAGGTAGAGGGAAAAGCTACTAATCCAAAGGCTCTCCAACTCGGGACCTCCAACAGGATATGAAAGAAGGTGATTTGACTTATCTAGCATATTCCTTTCTTTCCCCGTGTCTTGCTGATTCAACTAGGCTAATTTGTCTGCCCCCTAGGCAAAATAAGATAAGTCTAGATAAGCAAGAATAAGAAACAATTGAACTCAATGTCTGATAAACCCCAAAACATAGACTATCGGGAGAAGTATTACCTTTTTACAAGAGCGACAGCAAAAACTAGCAAAACAGTTTGGCAGTGTTGAAAGTGGGTTTTGAGCAATGTGTATTAAAAATAAATTTACTAAAAAAATAAAAATAAAAACATGAAAAAAGTGGGTTTTGAGGAGAATATAACTGATTCCATTTTGTACTCTATTTGACTTCTTTGATCATATCTCCTTAGGTCCCTTCCTTCTCCCCATTATAAAAGAAAACTCATAGGACTTTGGTTAGTTCTAGGAACTCATCATCTTCTCCTTATCCTATATAATAAAACAGTAGTAGTTTATCAAATACTAATTGACTGATAAAGAAGATACCATTTCTTAAATTCCTATGAAGGCTCAGCTAAAGGACACATTCTTTCCTTTGAAACATTTTAAGCATCCTAATAAGTAACTTTTCCACTCTGCCTAGGCAATTTTTTTCCTCAGTAGTATTTTATTTTTCCAAATATATGTAAAGATACTTTTTAACATTCATTTTTGTAAGATTTTGTGTTCCAATTTTTTTCCTTTACTTCCTTTCGTTCCCTCCCTCCTTCCCTAAAGAACAAGCAATCTGATATAGGTTATACATGTACATACTTTTAAATATATTTTCATACTCGTCATGTTATGCCCCCCCAAAAAAAAATCAGCTCAAAAGGGAAATGAGACAGAAAAAGCAAACAAATGCTTCCACCAAAATTCACTCTCCGTAATTCTCTCTCTGGATGTGGATGCCATTTTCTATTCTAAATTTATTGGGATTGTCTTGAATCACCAACTCTATCAAGTTGATCATCACATAATCTTTTTTTAATAGCTTTCTATTTTTCAAAATACATGCAAAGATAGTTTTCACCATTCACCCTTACAAAACCTTGTGTTCCAAATTTTTCTCTCTCCCCCCTCCTGTTCCCCCTTCCTTAGACAGCAAGTAATCCAATATATTTTAAACATATGCAATTCTTCTAAGCATATTTTCACATTTGTCATGCTACACAAGAAAAATTATATCAAAAGAAAAAATAAGAAAAAAAAAGGAAGCAAATGAGGATAACAAAAAAGGTAAAAGTACTCTGTTGTGATCCACATTAAGTCCCCACAGTTTTCTCTCTGGATGTAGATGGCTCTCTCCATCACAAGTCTTTGGGAACTGGCCTGAATCATCTCATTGTTGAAAAGAGCCATGTCCATCAGAATTGGTCATCATATAATATTGCTGTTGCTGTGTATAATGATCTCCTGGTTCTACTCACCTCACTCAGCATCAGTTTATGTAGGTCTCTGCAGGCCTCTCTGAAATCATCCTGCTGGTCGTTTCTTACAGAACAATATTTCATTACATTCATATACCATAACATTCAGCCATTCTCCAACTGATGGGCATCCCCTCAATTTCCAATTTCTTGCCACTACAAAAAGGGCTGCCACAAGCACTTTTGCACATATGGGTCCTTTTCCCCCTTCTATGATCTTTTTGGGATATAGATAAAAAAGTGATGATGAGGCCCTGAGTAGCTAAGTGGGTGTTAACAGAGAAAGCCTAAAGCCCTGAGAGTATTACAATCTTCCCTGGGCAATCTGAAAGCACCTGATTGGATCATCTCAGCCTTAATTAAGCCTTTTGTTCTTGAGTAGGTCTTTTGTTCAAGTGATCCCACTCCCAAAATGTACTTTTCTATAAATCCCACCTTTATTTATCCAATAAGAAAGCCAATACCTCAGGCAGAGAGGGGGTGCAGTAGATAGAGCACTGGCCCTGGAGTCAGGAGAACCTGAATTGAAAACTGGTCTTAGACACTTGACACTTCTTAGCTGTGTGACCCTGGGCAAGTCACTTAACCCCAATTATCTCAGCAAAAAAACCCAAAAAACTGCTAATGCTTCAAGGTTATATTTCCCTTATAAAAGATTCACTCATGGTGTAAATCTCAGCTAAATCACTTTTAGGGTTATTCTGCCATGGTGTCTTGCTTCATGGTGCCTTTATCCTTGTTATAGCTAACTCTTTAGGGTGCTGAATCCCATTTAGGGTTGGCCTGTCGATCAATGGTATACTCCCACTTTATGGTGTTTTTTCCCTTTAAATAGTATTTCAATTTCCAAGGAAGAGAGGGGATTAGGAGAGAGAGAGACAGAGAAATACAGAGAGGGAGAGAGAGAGAGAATATATATGTATGCATAGGTATATAGATATAAATGGTTGTCCTTTCTTCTCAGAAAGGAACAAAATGACATCATTACTGATGAGGTCTTGAATGATGGGTGGGGCTGGCAAAGAGAAATGAAGCACTTGATAAAATGATTCCCTGGGGCAGGGAAAAAGAAGGCTCTAAAAAGTAAGATCAATTAAGTTCTGTGGTCCTTCTCTCTGTGGAGGTAATCTAGTCAGAAATCTAAGTTACATCAAATCCCGGAAGCGAACTTTTCCATATGACTCTGCTTATAAGCCATGGCTTTGACATTGGACCTCCATGGTCAGTCTGCCACAGCACTTTGTTTCATATGTCTTTTCCCTTACCTCTCCTCCCCGCCATGTAGTACCTCTCCTAACCCCACTATGCTTGTCAACCCCACTTCTCCTTACAGCTGGGTGCTAAACCTGTTTCAGGATTTAGCCTGCCAGCTAAAGGCAATGCCCCAGTCTCTTTCTGTCGGGTGAGTTCCACTGGGGAATTTATCTTTTTATGCTATCCCAACTCTATTTCATACTTACTATTCCTGTCTATGGTATCTCTTCATTTTGTCTGTAACTTCTTCTAAATAAATCTATCTTTTGCCAAAGAGAATGGCCATTTGTGAATTCTTCACATGACCGAACCCCAACATTTGGTACTCTTCTGAAGCACATCATCTGGTGTCACATCATTTGCTACCTCAGCCACATCAGTCATTATGTTAGAGTCAAGTTACAGTGTGTTCACCTGTAGCTGATCAGACTGGTACAAGTTCAGAATGTTCAACCACAGACTGGGCACAAATAATCCCCATAAACATTTGGGATGGTTCTATAAATTTGTGCATCTTGCATTTCTTTTGACCTACTTCATTTCTGCTTTGCTTATAGGGCAGCTTCTTTGATGAGGATACACCACATTGGCAGTGTCTCCCCCATCCTAAAATCAATTCCAGTTCTTAAAATGAGACTTTGAGAGTGTTGTGCCACAGTTCCCTTTTAATGTCCTGACCCAGTTTCCCTAATTGTCCTATTCAGTTACTCTGCCTCAGGTTATAACCATTCCCTCTTAATGTTTGATGGGATAAAGGTCTTTATCCATTTTAGACATCATTAGAATATCAGGAGCCTCTCCAGTACCTCCCTCCATTATGTCATCCTAGGTGTCTGCCTCCATTATGTCATCCTCATCCTAGGTTCCTCCCCCCATTAGGTCATTCCCATTCAGGTACCTCCCCCATTATGTCATCATTCTTATAACGATATAAAAGAATCTTGGGTCTGACATTCTTTGAGACTATAGTCTCATTCAGCCCTGCGACCAAACCATGGATCTATTTGGTCCCAGTAAATCTTTCCTGTTTAATAAATTATTAAATACTCTCTAATCTCTATCTTGTTCAGTTTCTCTGGCATTACAAGAGTGTCTTTGTATGGCTTTTTCTAACCACTATGTGAGTGCTTGCCCTGTCTGAACTTTCCATAAAATACTCTTTTTTTGGCATTTGAATAATGTGGCCAGCCCAATAGAGTTGCTCTCTCGGTAATGCTTTGAATGCTTGGCAATTGTGTTCAATTATTATCTGATATCTTATTCTGCCAGGTGACAATTCAAATGTAGGTAATTAAGTTTCCTGGCATGATGCTAGTTTACTCTCCAGATTTCACAGGCATACAACAATAAGGTCAGCACAATGGTTCTATAGACCTTTAGTTTGTTGGTCAATCTAGTACCTCTTCTCTCCCATACTTTTCTTCAGAGCCTCCTAAACACTGAACAATCTCTGGCAATGCATGGATCAATCTTATCAATGTGTGCCTTCCTAAAAGGTTTGTGAACTTCTCTACAGCAATTAGAACTTCTCCATTTGCTGTAAACAATGGTTTCATATATGGATAGTAGGGTGTCTGTTTTCTTGGTGTTAATTGTTAAGCTAAAAACTGATATCCATACTTTATTGCATTTCAGCATCAGAAGCTGCAATGAGTGAACAACAACAATAAAAAATCATACACCAACTCTCCCTCCACTTTAGTCTTGACTTAAATGCTTTTTAAGTTTAAGAACTTACTATCAGTGCAATAGCTAACCTGGATGCCATAATTCATCTTCAATGAAGGTTTTTGTCAATGTGGCTGCACTGTGCTAAAAAGTATGGGAGCAAGGACACGAGCCTAGTTTCATTCCATTGGTGATTGGGAAAGTGCAAGAGCATTTTCCATTATCTAGAACCCGACCAAGCAAGTTGCTGTAAAATTGACATATAATATTGATGGACATTTTTGGGAAACCAAATTTGTGATTGTTCTTTACCTTTATAGAGATAGACAATTGGTCCCCTTGAACTCCTCTTGTGGAAAATTTTCATCAGATTTTATATGAGCACCAGGTACTTTGCCACACCAAAGTAGCCTAATGGCCTTGAAAATCTCCAGTTCTGTTAGAAGTTTGGCTAAAGAGGGAAGGACTTCAACCTGAGATAGCAGCACTGATTGATAATGTTCTGTTGAGAACACCATGGAAGTGTTTACTCCATCTCTCTAGGATTATGTCTTTATCACTAATCAGTGTGGCTTCATCAGCACTTGAGATGCACCATAGGTCTTTCTTTGGCCCATAAATAGCCCTCAGAGTAACATAAAATGCTTTAGATTGTTACTATCAGCATAAAACTGAATTCCATCTGCCTTCTTACTGAGCGAAGATTCCTACTTCTCTCTAAGCTTCATTTGTGCTTTACTTTTGATGGAATTAAATGCTGTCTTCTTAGAGATGGATGAACTATCCTGCTGGAATACTCTGTGGAATTCTTGTTTTTTAGTTAGCAGCTTCTGAATTTCCCAGTCATATCAGTCTTGATGTTTATGAGTATTCTGACCCACGTGAACAAATGCAGCGATGTACATCAAATCTCTAAAGGTTGTCCACTCCTTTTCTGCTCTACTGTTGCCAATTGTGTGCTGGCTCAGCTTTCCCTCTAAATTATCAATAATTCAAGAGAATTATTGAAGTGCTCAAATCTGCTGACATGAACTCTTCTGGTAGGTTTTTTTCCCCTTGAAGTCTCTACTTTTTAATTTATTTTTTGGTGGGCTCCCACTTTTGTTGGATGCAAATATTTTGCAGAAGATAAGTCTATGATCAGTCCAGCACTCTGTCACACGTTGCCTTTGTCACTTTCACATCTTCTCTGTCTCTTGAATGTGCATCACAACATAGTGTTTTCACCTTTTTAATTGTTTGCTTGCTTGGTTTTTTTTTTCCTTTTGATCTGATTTTTCTTGTGGAGCATGATAAATGTGGAAATATGTTTAGAAGAATTGTACATGTTTAACATTGCTTGCTGTCTAGGGGAGAGGGTGGGAGGAAGGGAGGGAGGAAAAAATTTGGAACACAAGGTTTTTCAAGGGTGAATGTTGAAAACTATCTTTGCATATATTTTGAAAATAAAAAAAGTTATTTTAAAAAAGAAAACAAGCAAAATAAAACAATAATATATATATTTTAAATAAGCTTGTCTTCTTTTAGTACATTGATGATAAGGGTATCCAGGTCTTCATAAAATTTTTCTTTGACCTCATCAGAGTTTGTCATAGTGGGAACATAGGCACTGATGATGTGGTATGGTATTTTCTTGCAAGTGGCAATTGTATTATCATGAGCCTGTCATTCATTCCTTTTGGTAGGCATTCAAGATTGTTGACTAGATTACTTCTGAGTACAAAACCTTCACCAGCCTCATGGCTGGTTTTACTTTGCCAGTCTTGTTTAATCCAGGCCTGCTATTTGGATGTAATAGCTGCTGAGTTTTCTTGAAACAACAGCTGTTCGTCTTTCAAATCTCCTGGATTTTGTGCGGTCTATAAGTATGTGTGTGTGTGTGTGTATATATATATATATTCCATGTACCAATGATGAGTGGAATCATCTTTGCAGAAGTTTTTGTGGTTTTTTTTTTGGTTTTTTTTTTTTTTTTTTGTATTTCAAACCCAGGGTGGGATCTCAGCTTACCAGGATAATCAGGCTAGGGTTGGGTAAGTACAGTTTTTCTAGCTCCTCCCTCACACTAGGAGATGAGTAGTATGATTCCTAAAAGGCTGCTCAGACGCCCTGGGGGCTGCTGAGTCCCACTGCTGCTTCCACTGAGAAGATGCTCCTCTGGCCTGGGCAGTACAGGATTGTGATACAGCTTCCAGTGTATCTGCACCTGCCGCTCCATCACTTGTCTGTTACCTCAGGAGTCTGAGACAGGTAGAAAAGGTAAAATGGCCTGCGGGATGTTTTTTGATTCATATTACATTGGATTGAAGGGATCTTGCTGACCTCGTGTTGTTCTCCAGAGTCATCACAGTCCAGTGTTAGGACAGAGTCAAGGCAAGATGATGGCTTGAGATGCAGTGGAGGAGCCAAGCTCCAAGTGCTCCTTAGTGCCCACGGCAGCTGCCTTCATGGCCTTTGGAACAAATTTAGATATAGATATGTCATATGTGAAGTTGTAAGGATGTACATGACCTATCTCCTGACTGAGGGTATGTATCACATTCTTTTTTTGTTTGTTATTTTACAACATTGACCCTTGCAAAGCCTTCCAACTTTTCCCCTCCTTCCCCCCACCCACTCCCTTAGCTGGCCGGTAGTCCAATACTTGTAAAATATGTTAAAATATATGTTAAATCCAATATATGTAATGTATCACATTCTTGATTGCATAACTAAACTATAATTTCCCTGTCTGATATATCCTGAGCTATTGAAATTCTTTTATCAGCAGTAAACAAAATTAAGTTGGTAAATTACATGCCATAATAAATTCCAAATAGGTGTGAACTTAATATAAAAGTTTACTTGAAAAAAATGAATGGAAGAGCAATCACTGAGTGATTATACAACACACAATACTAAATATTAGGGATTTGAAAACAAAAAAGCTCTAGAAATTTACATTCCAGTGAAGGCGATTGACAAGCAATTCAAAAGTAATAATAAAATGGATTTGACTTCAGTTCTTAGTACTATAAAATGGAGGAAAGAAGGGCTGTGGAATAGAAGACTTGTGGAAGAAACTAGTGGGGAAATAGAGCATTAAAGGTAGATCTTTCCGAAATTAGTAGTCCTAGCATAGTCACTAATTAATTGGGACAGCAGAGACTCAGGACAGAAGTTTCCTCCTGGGTAGTGAATGAAAGAGGATATTTCATCTTCACAATTATAGCTATACATTCTCAAATGATAAACGATCAAAGGATATGAACAGACAAGTGAAAAAGTGCTCTAAATCACTAGTGATTAGAAAAATGCAAACCCAAACAGTTCACAAAAATATTGTGAGGACCACCTCACACTGAATCAGATTGTCTAAGGTAACAAGAAAAGGAAAAGGACAGATGCTGGTGTGGATGTGGGAAGACAGATACATTAATACACTGTTGGATCATAATTTAGAACTATGATCCATGCATACCCTTTAACCCAGCAATGTCTCTACAAGGTCTATATCCCAAAGAAATCAAAGGAAAAGAACCAATATTTACAAAAAATTATTTTTTTAATGGATGATTTATTGTAAGGAAAACTTTTAATATAATGGCTTATATCAGTAACAAAAGTAACAAAATAATATGATTATATCAATAGATGCAGAAAAGGCTTTTAATAAAATTCAACATTCATTCCTGTTTAAATTTTTAAAAAACATTTGAAAGCATAAGTATGAAGGGATTTTTTTCCTTAAAATTATAAGAAGCAGCTATCTAAAACTGTCAGCAAGTATTGTTTATAATAGAGATGACCTAGAAGCCTTCCCAGTAAAATTAGGAATGAAAAAAGGATGCTTTTTGTCACCAATATTATTTGATATTCTATTAGAAATTCTAGCAATAGCAATAACAGAAGAAAATGAAATCAAAGGAATCTGAATGGAAAGGGGGGGGATAATAAAACTCTCTTTTTGCAAATGATATGATGATATAGTTGGAAAATTCTAAAGATTCCACTAAAAAATTAGGGGAAACTACATACAATATACAGTAGCAAATGATTATGTGATATGTGCTTGAAAAATGTAAATCTTTAGGCTTTTGGGATAAGAATTCATTATTTGGTAAAAAAAAAAAAACACTATTGTGAAAGCTAGAAAGCAGTCTGGCAAAAATTGGCATATGCCAATATCTTATACCATTTAACAAGATAAGATCAAAATGAATATATGGCCTAGATATAAAGGGAGATATCACAAGAAAATTAGAAAAACATGGAACATATTACTTATCTACTTATGAATAGGAGAACAATTTATAAATAAGAGATAGAGCACATTGTGAAGTAGAAATGGATAATTTTGATTACATAAATTTAATAAGTTTTATACATATAAAAACCAATGTAGCCAATATTAGAAGGAAAACAGAAAAATTGGAAAAATATTTTCATAGACAGTTTCTCTGATAAAGATCTCATATCTCAAATATAAAGAATTTTGTAAAATTTATAAGAAGAATAGGGAAAATGAAAAGAAGATATCTTCTAAAATATTTATAACATCTCTCTTTGTAGTGGCAAAGAATTGGAAATTAAGTGGATGCTTGTCAATTGGGAAATGGCTAAACAAGCTGTGGTATATGATTATCATGGAATATTGTGCAATAAGGAATGATGAGCAGGTTTATTGTAAAAAAAAAAAAAAACTTTGAAAGACTTGCATGAAATAATGAAGATTGAAATGAGCAGAACCAAGAGAACATTGTACATAGTAATAGCAAAATCATTCTGAGAACAATTTTGAAATGACTAAGTCATTTTGAGTATTATAAATATTCAAATAAAACACAAAAGGCCTCTGAAGGAAAGATGCTATCTACATCCAGACAAAAAACGGATAAATAGAAGTATGTATAGCCTGTATGTGTAATATATATAGTATATATTTGTGTCTAATGGTAGCCCTTCTTTAGAGCAGGTCTTCTTAAATTTTTTCCACTCATGACCTCTTATCAACTGAGAAATTTTGCACAACCCCTAATATATAGCTATTTCAAATCAAACATTTACTCATAACAAATCATAATTTCATAACCCCTACCTACACCCCATCTGAGACCATGACCCACAGTTTAAAATACTTTACTTTAGAGAAGGATAGGAAGTGAGAAAGAAAAAAAGTGCATAGCAGAGAACAAAAGAAAACTTAGAAGGTATCACAGAGAAAAGAGGTAGCTTTGGGAAAAAAAGTGTGAAATGTAAATTTATGGTTTTATATTGAGTTCTGATTTCATGTTGTTCTGTGTGCATGGAAATGTTCTTTTTTTGTCTTTTTATATTCAAGTTCAAAATTAAAATCCTAAATATAAATACTTATTGCAGTTTTTTGTGGTGGCAAAAAAAAAATGGAAACAAGGCACTCTCATCCACTGGAAAGTGGCTAAACAATTTATGATATATGATTGTGCTCTAAGAAATAATGAAGGGAATGATTTCAGAAAAATCTAGGAATATTTGTATGAACTGGTATAAAATAAAATGATTATAACCAGAATAATTTATATAGCAACAACAATATTATTCTTTAAAAATCAAGTCTTAACTCTGACATACCACTACATACCTCTCAGATTGGCTAAAATGACAGGAGAACAATGACAAATGTTGGAGGGGATGTGGGAAAACTGGGACACTGATACATTGTTGGTGGAATTGTGAACACATCCAGCCATTCTGGAGAGCAATTTGGAACTATGTTCAAAAAGTTATCAAATTGTGCATACCCTTTGATCCAGCAGTGTTTCTACTGGACTTATATCCCAAAGAGATCTTAAAGGAAGGAAAGGGACCCACATGTGCAAAAATATTTGTGGCAGCCCTCTTTGTAGTGGAAAGAAACTGGAAACTGAGTGGATGCCCAACAATTGGAGAATGGCTGAATAAGTTATGGTATATGAATGTTATGGAATATTATTGTTCTGTAAGAAATGACCAATAGGATGATTTCAGAGAGGCCTGGAGAGACCTACATGAACTGATGCTGAATGAAATGAGCAGAACTAGGAGATCATTATACATGGCAACAACAAGACTATACAGTGATCAATTCTGTTGGACCTGGCTCTCTTCAACAATGAGATCAATCAAATCAGTTCCAATTGTTTAGTGATGAAGAGAGCCATCTACACCCAGAGAGAGGACTGTGGGAACGGAGTGTGGTTCACAACATAGCATTTTCACTCTTTCTGTTATTGTTTGCTTGTATTTTTGTTTTCCTTCCAGGTTTTTTCTTTCTTTCTAGCTGATTTTTCTTGTGCAGCAAGATAATTGTATAAATATATGTACATATATTGGATTTAACATATACTTTAACATAGTTAACATGTATTAGATTACCTGCCATCTGGGGGAAGAGCGGAGGGAAAAGAGGGGAAAATTTGGAACAGAAGGTTTTGCAATTATCAATGCTGAAAAATTACCCATGCATGTGTTTTGTAAATAAAAATATAATAATTTATATTTTGTAAATAAAAATATAATAATATATATTTTGTAAATAAAATATAATAATAAAAATAAAAATAAAAAATCAAGTAAATAACAGATCAACAAATGATCAATCATAAATCCTGAAGACTTATGAAGAACTACACTGTTCATCTCCAAATAGAGAACTGATAAACTCAGTGTAGAATGAAGCATATATTCTTCTATTTCTTCTTCTTGCTTTTTTTTTGGAGGGGAGGGAGTTAATGGGGAAATGTGTTTGCTATGACTTCATATGTATAATGGTGATCATATTTGTTGCCTTCTAAATGAGAAGAGGAGTAGAGGAGAAAGATTGACAATTTAAATTTTAAAAATATATAGCTATTAAGTGAATTTTCAACCATAGAAAGAGAAAGTCTTTAACAATGTGTAAAGTGATAACAAAAGAGAAAATAATTTCATGAAATTAAAATGGTTTTCATGAACAAAATCAATGTAATTAAGAAGGGAAACTCAATTGGTTAAAAAAAAAAAAACTTTACCAAATAGCTGGTAAAAGTTTAATTCAAGATATTATAGGGGATTAACATAATTGAAGGTATTATTCAAGAAAAGTCATTGAGCTATCTCTGAATCTTGCTGAAATGCTGACTGCCAGTTTTGAGAAGGGAAGCTAGTGATAACTCTGGATAGGACAAAGCAGCAGATGGAGTTGGAGAGAACAGGGTAGGCAGGAAATTCAGTCAGTATTAGAAATCCAAAATTAGGGAGCTGCAGCTGACTATGAATGGCAAGGGACATAACCTCTGATACATGCAAGCACAAAAGACTAAAAGCAAATATGTGCTTCTTCTAGGAAGAGCTATAGCTATTAGAGGAAATGGTGAAGAAGTGGTCCAAAGGAAAAAAGGAAAATTCTGCTTGAAGTGTATTCTGAGGGGCATTTATGATAGATTTACATAAGAATGTTGACATTGATAATATGACACACAATTGCAAATTGACAGAGATGCCCTCTATAAGATTCTGCCCAACAAAGTAAATCCGTTGGTAGTGTATGAGGGGAAAATTACCCAGCCTATGATATAAGTAGTAGCTTAGATAAATAGTGAAGGGAGATCAAAATAGTGATTGAACAGCCCTTTAAGTGTTCTAAGTGCATTAAAGTCATTGCATAACCAAGGATATTCTGTTACTATGGACCTCTAGGTATAAAAAAACACCACTAATTTGGGACTTCTGTCCAGATGGCTTCCTGAACAAGACGACAGTTACCCAAGTTCCATATTCTTGTTCCATCAAAGCCTGGAAATTTGCACTACATAGAACAGTGATCAAGAAATATAATAAGAATCTAAAGTAAGTGAATTTTTATATTCCCAAACTATTTAAGCGGTCAGCTTGAGGGTGTTTAGAAAGGGAGTTATCAAAGCTAATATCAGCACAGAGTAGCTTCCTCAGGTGACTAGCAACACTGGTATTTTATAAGGCTCTGTGTCCTGAGGTAACCAAAGAGGAATTCTACTCTGACAAAGCCTCATGGTTATCAGAAAGTCATAAGTATGGCAGTACATCAAGGAACAATCAGCAAACCCAAGAGCTCTCAGTTTTAAGATCCAAATACTCTTTTTTTTAAACTCTGAAGAACCAGTACTTTGGATGTCAAAGATCCAGGGAGGTGGGGAACTAATTTTGAGAGGTGAAAGTCAGCTCAGGAAACAAGGTGATTTGGGGGTGAAAACAAATAGATCCCACTACCTCACTCAAAAGTCAAGAAGGGAATAGATCCTGGTCTTGGCAGAAAGTCCCAATTCAAGAACTAAAGCTAGACAGATGAAAGCACCAACAAATAGAAGGGGGATTCAAGATGGCAGAATAAGGCAGGAATTCACCTGAGAGATCCAAATTCCCCTACAAATAACTTTTAAAGTAATACCTCAAAATGAATTCTGGAGTAGCAGAATCCACAAAAGGACAGGGTGAAACAATTTTCCAGCTCAAGACAACTTAGAATGTTGACAAGAAAGGGCTGTGTCACTAAGGTGAGAGTGGAGTATACTCTAGCACAGGTGGCTTGGCTAAGCCAGCAGCAAGTTGTATCTCAGAAAACCAGTGCCCACTTTGGGACTAATTCAATCAGTTTAAGGGACTCTCTGAATTTACAGCCTAGAGCTGGAAAGGGGATCAGAAAACTGGTCAGAAAGAAATAATGGGGGAAACTTTGCTGGCACTGGGTATAGGACTGGATTACTTTGCCCAAATGGGGACCCAGGTCACAGACTAGGGTGGCAATCCAAGAGTGAAGAGGAGCACTAGCACATTAGAGTGTGTGGGCATAGGATCATGGGGATCCTGGTCCCCGGTCTAGAGCAGAGGAGTGCTTGTCATCCAGACCAGAGCAGAAAACCAGAAGAGCAGTGACCACACCTCTTCCTAGATCATAATACGTTGGAAGAACTGAAAACTTAGATCCCCAGAATTAGCCCTGAAAACAAGAATATGAAAAACCTAAAGTTTGGGACAGTGCCCTTTCCACCACAGAAGCAGAGCATAACCATAATATAAAGATAAAAGTCAAGAATTAGGCTGGGAAAATGAACAAACAACTAAAAAAAAAAACAATCTGACTATAGAAAGTTACTATGGTGACAAGGAAGAGTAAAACGCAAACTGAGAAGAGGACAACAATATCAAAACAGGTACATGCAAAGCTACAAAGAAAAAAAAACTAATTTTTTCTTTTCTTTTTTAAAATAGCTTTTTATTTTTTATAAATACTTCCAAAGATAGTTTTCAACATTCATTTTTCCAAAACCTTATGTTTCAAATTTTCTTTCCTTCTCTCTTTCCCCCCATAACTTCCCATAGACATCAAGCAATCTAACCTAATATAATAGGTTAAATATGTGCAATTCTTCTAAACATATTTCCATATTTGTCAAGCTGCACAAGAAAAATCAAATCAAGAAAGGGAAAAAAACCAAGCAAACAACAAAAAAAGTGAAAATACTATGCTTTGATCCACATTCATTCTCCATAGTTCTTTCTCTGGATGCAGATGGCTCTTTCTATCACAAGTTTGTTGAAACTGCCTTGAATTGCCTCACTGTTGAAAAGAGCCAAGTCCATCACAGTTGTTCATCACATAATCTTGTTGCTGTGTGCAGTGTTCTCTTGGTTCTACTCACTTCCCTTAGCCTCACTTCATACAAGTCTTTTCAGGCATTTTTGAAATCAGCCTGCTCATCATTTCCCAGCGAAAAATAATATTTTATTACATTCATATACCACAATTTATTCAGCCATTCCCCAACTGATGGGCATCCACTCAGTTTCCAGTTCCTTGTCACTACAATTTTGCACATGTGGGTCCTTTCCCCTCTTTTATGATCTATTTGGGAAACAGACCCAGTAGAGACACTGCTGGATCAAATAGTATGTACAGTTTGATAGTCATTTGGGCATAGTTCCAAATTGTTCTCCAAAATGTCCAATTTACAACTCTACCAACAATGCATTAGTGTTCCAGTTTTCCCACATCCCCTCCAAAATTTATCATTATTTATGTATGTATGTATATGTATATGTATATGTGTATATATATATATATATATATATATATATATAACATTTTCCCTCAATTACATTCAAAACTTTTTTTTACACTTGTTTTTAAGATTTTTGACCTCTAGATTCTCTCCCTTATATTCATTCACAATTAAGAAATAACATTTGGAGTTATACAAAACATTTCCATAAAAGTCAAGTTGTGAAAGAAAACAGATCTTCCATTCTAATGAAAATAAAAATCCTCAAAAAAATTAAATTAAAAAGAAAAAGAGAGAAAGGAAATAGAGAATGCTTCAATCTGTATTTAGATACAATCAGTTCATTCTTTGAGTATGGATAGGATTTTTCAGAGTAGTTGTGGGTGGTTATACGACTGAGAATAACAAAGTCATTTATAACTGGCCATCCCAGAACATTGCTGTTACTTTGTATACATGTTCATGGAGAACTTTCTCAAGTTGTTTGTTTGTTTTTTATTTTTTCCTGAGAGCATCCTGTTCTTCATTTCCCAGAGAACAATAATATTCCATTACATTCACATACCATAACTTATTCAGCCATTCTCCAATTGATGGGCATCCACTGGCTGCCACAAACATTTTTGCACATGTGGGTCCTTTTCACTCTTTTATGATTTCTTTGGGATACAGACCCAGTAAAGACACTGCTGGATCAAAGAGTATGCTCAGTTTTATAGCCCTTTGGGCTCAGTTCCAAATTGCTCTCCAGAATAGTCGGATCAATTCACAACATCCCCAACAATGCATTAGTGTTTCAGTTTTCCACATCTTCCAACACTTATCATTATCTTTTCTTTTTTTTATGTATAGACATATTTATACAATTCTCTTGCTGTGCAAGAGAAATCAGATCAAAAAAAGAAAGCAAATGAGTAAGAAAACAAAATGCAAGCAAACAAGAAAAAGAGTGAGAATGTTATGTTGTGATCCATATTCAGTCCTCACAGTCCTCTCTGGATGTAGATGGTTCTCTTCATCACAAGGTCACTGGAAGTGGCATCAATCATCTCATTGTTGGAAAGTCACATTCATCAGAATTGATCATCATATAATCTTGGTATTGCCTTGTATAATGATCTCCTGGTTCTACTCATTTCATTAAGCATCAGTTCATGTAAGTCTCTCCAGATCTCTCTGAAATCATCTTGCTGGTCATTTCTTATAAAACAATAATATTCCATAAAATTCATGTACCATAACTTATTCAGCCATTCTCCAACTAATGGGCATCCATTCAGTTTCCAGTTTCTTGCCACTACAAAAACGGTTGCCATTAATATTTTTGCACATGTGGGTCCCTTTCTTTCCTTTAAGATCTCTTTGGGGTATAAGCCCAGTAGAAACACTGCTGGATCAAAAGGGATACACAGTTCGATAATTTTTTGAGCATAGTTCCAAATTGCTCTCCACAATGGCTGGATCCATTAACATCTCCACTAACAATGTATCAGTGTCCCAGTTTTCCCACATCCCCTCCAACATTCGTCCTTGTTTTTTCCTGTCTTCTTAGCCAATCTGACAGGTGTGTAGTGGTATCTCAGAGTTGTCTTAAGTTGCATTTCTCTGATCAATAGTGACTTAGAGCACCTTCTCATATAATCATTATCTTTTCCTGGGTGACACTAAATTTTAATAACTCTTATATAAAAACTTTACAGATCTACTGGAACCACAGGACAAAGTAAAGACAGAAAATTTCTCCAATTACCTTTTGAAAGGATACTCAAAAGGAAAAATCCCAGCCATGAAATAGCCAAAATCTAGAGTTTTACCACCGACAAAAAATAACTAAAAGCATCCAGAAAGAAGCAGACCAAATACCAATGAACCATACTGAAGGTCACACAGACTTAGAAGCTCCCATTACAAAGGAAAAAAATATTTTGGAATATAATACTCCAAAAGGGAAAAAATAATAAGACTTACAACCAAGAATAACCTATCCTGAAAAAGAGTATTACCCTGTAGGGCAAATAAAAGGGGTGGATGGGGGAAATGAAAATTTAATGTCAATCAAATAGCAAACATTATTAAATGCGTACTCTGTTCCAAGAATTGTAGTAAATGCTCAGATACAAAGAAAAACAAAACTATACAAAAGATAAAAGAGAGTCTCTGTCCTCAAGCTATATAAAAAATAAATTGGAAATCATCAACAAAGGGAAGACACTTTATTTAAGAAGGATTGGAAAAAACTTTAGAATATGGGGTTTTAATTAGGATTTACACGAAACCAAGGAGTCCAATATGTATATATGAAAAGAGAGAGTGTTCCAGTTGTTGAGGACAAACAGAGAAAATACATAGAGCCAGAATATGATAGAGTGTCTTTTTTGAGGAACAGAAAAGAGAGGCTATTATTGTAAGTTATAAGTAAGTGTACATGGCTGGAAGTAATTAGTAAAAAAAAAAAAAAAAGACTGTAGGGATAGGAAGCTAGGTTATAAAGGGATGGAACACTAAACAAGATTTTTCTACTTTATCTTGGAGATGAAAGGGAGCTCATGGAGTTTACTGAATGGAGGAGTGGAGATTATACATTTGGACCTGTATTTTAGGAAAATCTCTTTGGAGGCTGAATGGAGGATCCACTGGAGTGTGGAGAGATTTGAAGCCAACCTAGCAGCACTATTGCAGTAGTCCATGCCTGATGGGATAAGAAGAAGGTTTTCAAATATTTCTAAGGAAAAGACAACAGCTAAGTAGGAACCTTGAAGCACAAAAAATGTGATACAATAAAATTAGAAAGGTAAATTTATTTAAGCATGTATAGCACTAGCATAAAACAAACTTAAGAATAATGAAAATAGGGGCAACTAGATGGCATAGTGGATAGAGTGTCAACCCTGAAGTCAGGAGGACCTGAGTTCAAATCTGGCCTCAGACATTTAACATTTACTGACTATGTAACCCTGGGCAAGTCACTTAACCTCAATTGCCTCATCAAAAAATAATAATAATAAATATGAAACATAAAACAAAACATAATTCTTTCAGTTATTTAATACAGTTGAATAAAAATATTCTAATACATGTGTCTCAATTTTGGTATTCCTTTCTGGGTTGCATTCAGAAACCTGTGAGAGTTGATATCAATACAAATTTGGGGCACCATTTTTATTGGTTACTATTCATAATACACAATTAATTATGCCATATATGTTGTCTTTAAGAAGTTTGTCATGCTCAATATATATCAATCAGCAAATAATTATTAAATACTCATTATATCCCAGGTACTATGTCCTTATGTTTATTTTATGTTCCAGCTACCTTTTCTAAATCTATATTAAGATTCTTGATGTATGTGAAATTAAGTTGGAAATCATTAGAAGCTAGACACAATAATCAATGACTGTAGTAATCTACTATTTGATAAACCCCCAAACTCCAGTTTCTGGAATAAGAGCTCACTGTATGACAATTGTCTTATGGAAAATAATATGGTAGAAACTAGGCAATGACCAACATCTCATGCCCCATACCAAGATAAAGATGAAATGGGTTCATGATTTAGGGATACTATAAGCAAATTAATAGAGCAAGAACTAGTATACCTGTCAGATTTGTGGAGAAGGGAAGAATTTATGGCCAAAGAATAACTAGAGAACTTGCATTATGAAATGCAAAATGAATAATTTTGATTACATTAAATTAAAAAGGTTTTACGCAAACAAACCAATGAAGTCAAGATTAGAAGGGAAGTAGAAAGCTGGAAAACATTTTTTACAGCCAATGTTTCTGATAAAGGTCTCATTTCCAAAATACATAGAGAACTAAGTCAAATTTATAAAAATAAAATCATTCCCCAATTGAGAAGTTATCAAAAAATATGAACAATTTTCAGATGAAGAACTTAAAGCCACTTATATTCATATGAGAAAATGCTCTAAATCACTATTGATTAGAAAAATGCAAATTAAAATAACTAAGGTATCACTTCACATCTCTCAGATTGGTTAAGATGACAGAAAAAGATAATGATAAATGTTAGAGGGGATGTGGGAAAACTGGGACACTGATAAATTGTTGGTGGAACTGTGAACAGATTCAACCATTCTGGAGAGTAATTTGGAACTATGCCCAAAGGGCCATGAAACTGTGCATACCCTTTGATCCAGCAGTGTCTCTACTGGGTCTGTATTCCAAAGAAATCATAAAGGAGGGGAAAGAACACACATGTGCAAAATGATGTTTGTAGCAGCTCTTTTTGCAGTGACAAGGGATTGGAAAATGAGTGGTACCCATCAATTGGAGAATGGCTGAATAAGTTATGGTTATATGGATGTAATGGAATACTATTTTTCTATAAGAAATGATGAGCAGACTGATTTCAGAAAAGTCTGGAAAGACTTACATGAACGGGTGCTAAGTGAAGTGAGTAAAACCAAAAGAGCATTGTTCACAGTAAAAGCAAGATTCATGATCATCTACTAAGGACTTGACTTCTCAGCAATGTGGTGGTTCAAGACAATTCCAATAGATTTTGAGGTGGCAAATAATATCTAAATCCAGAGAGAGAATTATGAAGACTGAATTTGGAACAAAGCATAGTATTTTCACCTTTTTATGCTTTGTTTCTTTGCTTTTTCTGTCTCATGGTTTTTCCCTTTTAGTCTGATTTTTCTTGTACAACATGACAAATATAGAAATATGTTTAAAAGGGTTGTTTATGTTTAACCTATATTGATTGTTTGCTGTCTTGGGAAGGAAGAAGTAAGGTGGGGGAGAAAAATGTGGAACACAAAATCTTACAAAAATGAATGTTGGAAATTAGCATTATATTCAGAAAAATAAAATATTGAGAAAAAAGAAAAAGAAAAAAGAAAATCAGAAGTTTATCATAACTCATTACTTAAAAAAAATTAAAAAGTAGATCCATGGAGCAGACTAAGTATGGATTAACCAAAAAAAAACTGAACCCAACAATCCAGTTTTGGATAGATTCAAGAATATAGATTACTTAAGGAAGAACTTTGGGAAGAACTGCTAGGAAACGGGAAACCAGATTGACAGAAACTAGGTGGTTACTATTCAGTCATTTCAGCTTGTGACCCCATTTGTTGTTGTAGTTGTGTTTGGCAAAGATATTGGAGTAGTTTGCCATTTCCTTCATGATGAGAAATCTGAGGCAGACTTGCTCAAGGTCATACAGCTAGTAAGTGTTTAAGGCTGGATTTGAACTCAGGTCTTCTTAACTTCAAGCTGTTGTTCTATCCACCTTGTCACCTAGTTACTCTTGAAAGACCAAATCATACTACAATAAACTCAAAATGGATTGCTCCTGAAACAAGTTTATCAATCATTAATGACCCTCCTCATGATCCCTCTAATTCTAGGGGAACCAAGAGTGCCTTTCCTTGTTATTTTCCCCTATTATAATGTAATCTCTTTGAGAACAAGGACTATCTGCCTGTTTTTTTTTAAATTTGGAGCATTTTTTTTTAATTCAGAATTTAAACACCAAAGAATTATATATACATGTATATATATATGTATACATATGTATGTATGTATATATATGTATATAGTATTTCCATATACATCCAACACACACACACACAAAAAACTATATAAAACTGTGACTCTATTTCTATGTTCCATTCTCTGATTATCACAGAAACAGGTTGACTATATCTCCCTCAAGGTTCTAGGGATACACTTAAGGGGATAAGGTATCTTTTTTTCTACATTCATTGACTCCCATTTTAGGCTTATTTGCTTTACTCTTAGTAATTAATATCCTAGTTCTATTTAACTGACTTTAATTATCTATTACAAGAAAAAATTTACTTAGAAAATACAGCAATAACAAAAGTCTAAAAAATGTCCCCCAGTACTCTTCTCCTATATCACCTCAATTTCTGGACTAAATGTATTTAGACATTGCCCAATTTCTAAATAATATTGATCTCACTAAATTCACACCTAAAAGTAGGATTGCTGTCAGATGAGTCTTTGTCTCAGTTATCCCTACACTAAGTATTGAAGATCACTTCTTAATCCTTTCAGCATTAATCCTAGGTTAACAGCAAACCCAGCATGCACTTAATTCTTCAACTCATTGGTTAACATTCTGATCTTCTGAAACTCACAGGATTATTTTGGGTTGTAGCAATAGTTGGAAGAACTGCATTGTGAGCTGAGCTTTAAATGATAAGTAGGCTATTTCCAGAGAGGAAATATTTTTACATTCTGGACCAGTGGAAATCAGAACAAGGTCATTGTAAGTGATGGCCTTGTTTGTTTGTATTTATGAAGTGCTAATCTATTTTTGAGGTAATAGGAGCACTGTGCATGTATTTCCTCATCTTTCCTTTGATCATGGAAAGAGGCAGTCAGGTAGTAAGTGATTATGTTGGAATGTAGACAGAACATGCCATAATCTTCCATCATACAAACATGAGATTTCCTGATTGGCTCAGAGTGAGTCTGTATTGCAGGTATAGCAAATATGTGTGAGCAAGTCTGCAAATCCTAAATTGGTAAAGAATGAGAAATTTCTTGTGGGGGAAATGTAATTGCTTATTTTAAAATAATTTTTAAAAAAACTTAACATATAGAACACATACTAATAACTAGATGAACTATAAAGCATAAATACATAATTTCATTTTATGAAATAAACAAATCTTCATTTTTTTACTTCACATATTTTTGTTTTATTTAGATATTTAGTTTTTATAACATATTTATTTTTCAAATAATATTTCTCCTACTCAATAAACTTTTCCTTGTAACATATATTTAGGAAGAGAAAAACATAAATGTTAACAAATTTTCTCTTTGTCTCATTCTGAATCCCATTATAAAACCTCATAGTCTTTTTTGTTTGTTTGTTTACAGTGGTGTAAAAAATTTGAAGTCAAAATGTATGGTGTTGTTATTTTACGAATCTTTATGAATGACTTTATACAAATAGGTATTTACATATTTTCTTTTATTGCTCAAATTTCAATATTACTAAAATATTCCATTAACATGTGACAATTTGTTTAGCCCTTATAGCTGTTTATTGAACACATTTGTTTTCAGTTTTTAGCTATTATGAACTTTTATTTTTTACACTTAATAGCATTTTAATTTTTAAAAATTAAATGTAAAGGCAATTTTCAACATTCATTTTTGTAAGATTGAGTTCCAATTTTTTTCTCCCTCTATTTTTTCTCCCATCTATAACTTATATGTGTACAATCATATTAAACATTTCCACATTTGAAAGAAGAATCAGAACAAAAGAGAAAAACAAGAAAAATGAAAAGACAAAAAAAGTGAAAATAGTATGCTTTAATCTGCATTTAGACTCCATAATTCTTCCTGGGGATATGGATAGTATTTTCCATCACAAGTCTTTTGGAATTGGATTGGATTGTTATATTTCTGAGAAGAGCTAAGTATATTGTTGATTATTGCGTAATGTTGCTTTTATTGTATATAATATGCTCTTGGTTCTGCTCATTTCACTCAACATTAGCAAATATAATTATTTACAGGTTTTTTTGAAATACACCTGCTCATCCTTCCCCCCCCCCCAACCCCAGTAGTATTTTATTTTTCCAAATACATGTAAAGGTAGTTTTAAACATTCATTGTTGTAAGAATCTGTGTTCCCAAGTTTTCGTCCACCTTCCTTACCTTTTCCCAGGACAGCAGGCAATCTAAGTTAAAAATGTACAACCCTTTTAAACATATTTTCATATTTGTCATGTTGTACAAGATAAATCAGACCAAAAAGGAAAAAAAACATAAGAAATAAAAATAAGCAAACAAATAAAGGTGAAAATACTAGGCTTTCATCCACATACAATCTCCATAGTTCTTTCTCTGGTTGCAGATGACATTTTCTGTCCCAACACTATTGGAATTGTCTTGAATTACCACATTGCTGAGAAGAGCCAAGTCCATCACAATTGATCATTACATAATCTTGCTGGTAATGTGTTCAGTGATCTCCTGATTCTGTTCATTTCACTCAGCATCAGTTCATGTAAGTCTGTCCAAGCTTTTCTGAAATCAGCCTGCTCATCATTTCTTATCAAACAGTAGTATTCCTTTACATCCATATATCACAGTCTATCCATTTCCCAAACTAATGAGCATTTTCCCAATTTCCAGTTCTTTGCCATCACAAAACAAGAGCTGCTGTAAATATTTTTGTACATGTTGATACTTTTGCCTTTTTTATGATCTCTTTGGGATACAGACCTGTTAGTAGTATTACTGCATCAAAGGGTATGCACTATTTTGTAACCCTTTGGGCATAGTTATTATGAGTATTTTTCTACAAACAAGTTTTTTTAAAAAACATTACTGATAACTTTAGGATATAGTTCTAGTAATGAGATCACATGTGAGTTTTGTGCTTCTTAAATATTGTGTAATAAATTTAAATAAAGACCCAAGAGACAGAATTTCTGAGTAATTAATAACCAATTTATTTATTAGGCTAGCCCAGTAATCAATAAACTGATGGTGATTTCTCTCTATAAACAAAGACATCCAATGGAGACAGTGAATGCTTTAAATACCTGTGTAAAAGGGAATGCCCTTTGCTAGTGAAAATTGACCCTTATTGTTGCTCCATTTAATGAGAAGGTGGGCTAGAAGTCTGCTATGGTGACAAAGAAAATCAAAACACACTCTCAGAATAATTGAACAAAGTCAAAGCTATTACATCCAAATTCTCAAAGGAAAACAAAATTGGTCTCAGACTCTGGAAAAGCTCAAAAGGGATTTTGAAAACCAAATAAGAGAGAGAAAGGAAAAATGGGAAGAGAAATGAAAATGATGCCAAAGGAAATGCAAAAAGCTAATGAGAAGAAAAATGCCTTAAAAATCAAAATTGGCTAAATGGGAAAAGTATAAAAGCTCACTGAGGAAAATAGTTTTTTAATAATTAGAATAGAGGGGCAGCAAGGTGATGCAGTGAATAGAGCACCAGCCCTAAAGTCAGGAGGACCTGAGTTCAAATCTGACCTTAGACACTTAACACTTCCTAGCTGTGTGATCTTGGCCAAGTCACTTAATCCCAATTGCCTCAGCCAAAAAAAAAAAAAAAAAAAATTAGAATTGAGAAAATGAAAGCTATTATCAGCATGAAAAATCAAGAAAAAATCAAAAAGAAAAGAATGAAAAAATAGAAGACAGCATGAAATATCTCATTGGAAGAACAACTGATCTGGAAACTAGAGTCAGGAAGGAGAATTTTAAAATGACAAAAAAAGAATCTAGACATCATCTTAATGAAATTGTCGAGAACATGGCCTGATCATGAGACTCAGCCACCTCTAGACAGAGGAATTCATCTCCATCCAGACCACTCTGGTTGGTTTTCTCCTTCATGAACTGAGTCACTCTAAACTCTAATGAAGGGGTACATGGATAAGGGCTCTTTTCCTTGGTGTAAAAACTCAACCATATTGGATTCTCTTTGCTCTCTAAACAGAAGTTAAGTCTCTTAGTTGGAAGATGAAGATTGAAGAGTGTTTCCTTGAGGGCTAAGGAATCTCATTAATCAGTCATGTCTCTAAGTGACTGACTTTTTAACAAGAATTGGATGTCAATGAATAATAAAAATAATTTCTCTCACTTTTCCTTTTTTATTCTTGAGAGAAGCACTATTGTCAATGATGATATGATGAACACTTTAGTAAGGATTTTTTTTTAACTAATTTATGTTGGGAAGGAGAACAGTGGGAGAGAAATTAGCCTATACATTGATGGGAGCCATTGAGAGTAGTCCCCTTGGCTCTTTTCAGCCAGCCATTCCCACTGTCCCTTCATGAATTCATCATATCTTAGGGCCCAGACATTTTATCTCACACAGTTGTCTGGTTTCTGAAACATTTCCTGATGCAGAACTCTGGTCCTCTGGAAATCTCTCCTCTTAATCACACTGGAATGAATGGGGCTTTAGAGCAGCTTTTCTTTTTCACTTTTCTGGTTCGGGTCACTTGCAGAGGTTCCATTTTCTGTTAAACAAAATAAATTTTAATACAATTAAAGTTAGCTTTGCCAATAACAGGTCAAATAGTGAGAGCTAACTCAAATCTTATCACTCTTATAAGAATATTTCAAATTCAAAACCTCTAGATCAGTGCATTTATATTTTTAGATGAGCAAATTGTCATGTTGATATTTTTAAGAAATTCAAATAACTGTGGACAGAAAATTCCATCTGCATCCAGAAAAAAGATCTACGGAGACTGAATGTAAATCAACCCATGATATGTTCACTTCTTTTTACTGGTTTTTTTTTTTTATCTCTCCCATGATTTTTTCCCTTTTGCTCTAATTTTTCTCTCCCAATGTAATTCATAAAAACAATTTGTATTAAAAATAAACAAAAAAAAGAAAGAAATTCAAATACCAATTGAAAATTAGAAATTTCTGAACCCAATTTTTATTTTTGGCATATATAATTATTTAATTTTTACATTATTTTTTAAAACAAAAAATTTTACTCTAATATTTTATTTCATTATGCACTCTAATTATTTTAACTGCTAATTATCCCCTTAGGAGGATGGGATTATGCTAAGCAATTAATATAAGAACACTTTTTTTAAGAACACTTTTTATGAGAAGATAATCTATAATACAAAAATGAATTAATTCAAAAGTTTCTAAATTAACTTCATTTGTAGCAAAATGTTCAGGGATGTGATATATAATTACATTGAGTCAGCAATTTCAAAACAATGTGTGTTAAATAAATTGTTTATGATAAAAAATTTCAGTTATTAACTATGTTTAAGTGATTAACCTTGAGTAAAATTGGCTATCCTTTTAATTCCACTCAAGATAGGCCACAATTCACTCTTTTGAAATTCTTTTCCTTAGCAAATAACCAAAAACTTTTATATTAACCTCTGTAACAAAATTATATATTTTTACAAATCCTTACATAATTATCTAATTATCTTTATACTATTGTGAGACATTTAAAAATCTTGCCTTAAACAAGAATATATAACTAGTAAGGCAGAAGACAAAGCTGAATATTCAACTACTTAGTTATTTAGAATAAGGAAAGAACTAAATTCTAAAACCTGTATCATCTTATAGTAGCTCAAATGTGCTCTTGTCTTTGAGGTAAAGATTTAATATTGTGTTCATACTTGCTACGATTATAGAAATTTGCCATAAAAAGAATAATAGGGACAAAGCTATAGTAAGGGGAAAATATCCCCTGACTTGAGGTCAACTCCAAATTAAACTCATATAAATTAGTGCATTGTATTGAGCCAAGCTAAAAAGGTATGATACTTTACATTCAATAGGAAACATATGTTGGAGAAACTAAATTGAAGTAATTTGTATGGAAGGGATAATTATCATAAAGAATGACTTATTAGGGGCAGCTAGGTGGTGCAGTGCATAGAGCACCAGCCCCAAATTCAAATCTGGCCTCAGACACTTAACACTTCATTTTGATCCTTTAAGACTTTATGTGATTGTATTCACAACCTATAAATGGATTTCTTTGCTAGTTTAAGAAGTATCATAATGTTCCTCAACCAAACTAGGTGGAATTTTAGGGCAGCTAGCTATTATCTGGCTGCAAAATCAAGTGTGCTTTATTATAATGAACTAGCCAGCTTAGAGTCAGTTGAAGCAGGAGAATCTCTTGTCTTTTGGTGGAGCCATCCTTAGTAGCTGAACAGACTGAGTTATAAATGAGGAACTTCTGTCCTTTAGAGAGTATTGCTAGATGGAGATGGAGCCAAGATGGCAGAGTTTAAAGGCAGGGAGTCATCTGCTTTCCCATACCGCTCCAAATTTCCTTAAATAATGATTTTAGGGGTAGCTAGGTGGAGCAGTGGATAGAGTACCAGCCCTGAAGTCAGGAGGACCTGAGTTCAAATCTGGCCTCACACACTTAACACTTCCTGGCTGTGTGACTCTGGGCAGTCACTTAACCCCAACTGCCTCAGCAAAAACTAATTATAATGACTCTAAACAGATTTTAAAGCATCAGAACCTACAAGAAGACAGACTATAATAATTTTCCAACTGAAGACAAGGTCAGCAAGAAAGGTCTGTTGCATAGGTGACAGTCCAGCACAGGCTGAGTCAGCATAGCCCCAGCCCCAGAAAACAAGGGGTGAGCCTCGGGCCTCTGAATCAGCAGCAGCTGGCAGTTTCCAGATCTCTCAGCCCAGAGACACCAAAAACAACTTGGAAGGTTGGCAGGAAAGGTTTGACTCATGAGGGTGAGAGAGCCTTGGGAAACTACTGGCAGTAGCAATAGTAGAAGCAACACAAGAGGCAGAATATCATTAGTAGTGTTTGGGGCAATTGCACCTACCCAAACTGACTACTCAGGAGTCCCTCCAAATGATGTACAGAAAGAATTTATTAGAATCTCAAGAAGCGGACTGTCCTGGCCTGTGGGCCCGAAAGGACAGCAAAGATACCCACAGGAGGAGAGTCATTCACTTGAAGATGCTTACAACTTTTATACATTTCAGACAAAGAATCCCCAAAATCCCACCCTTTATAGGCTGTGATTGGTTACATAAACCTTTACTCTCTATTTGGTCAGTGGAATGCAGTGAAAAAGGCGATATACAGCTTCGGCCACTTAATTCCTTCTTTGGACAATGGAATGCAGTCCAGGTCTCATCTAAAATCATGTGACTGGGGCCTATAGGCCTGATCTACTTCAGTTAACAGTCTCTGATCAATATGTGCTTAATTTGTAAGTTCTTCACCTTTCCACACAGTAGCAATAATTTCTGGAGGACTGGTCAAGGAGCTGGACAGAAGGAGGTCTCTTCACTAGTACTGAGGAAGGACTCCATTACTTTAGCACATTAGAACTTCAACCACAATGGAGTGGAACCTTCCTCACAGTTAGAGGGTAGAAAAAAGTGTTTGAGGTCATTTAAACACAGTCTTCCTTGGATCACAAGACATTGGAAGAACTGAAAACTTACATGTCTCTAGAAAGATCTCTGAAAACAACAGCACAAAGCCTCTGAAGTTTGGTACATCGCATTCTCCACCCTGGAAACAGAGCCTTACTTTAACAAGAGTTAAAAGCTGAGTAATAAGCTGAGGAAATGAGCAAACAACAGAAAAAGATTCTAATCATAGAAAGTTACTATAATGATAAGGAAGATCAAAGCACACACTCAGAAGACGATAACAAAGTAAAAATTCCTACATCCAAAGCCTCCAAGAAAAATAAGAATTGGGCTCAGGTCATGGAAGAGTTCAAAATGGATTTTGAAAATCAAATGAGAGGAAAAAATGGGAAAAGAAATGATAGTGACACAAAAAAGAAATATAAAAAGCTACTGAGGAGAAAAATGCTTTAAAAAGCAAAATTGAACAAATAGGAAAGAAGGTACAAAAAAGGTCACTGAGGAAAATAATTTCTTAAAAATTGTAATTGAGCAAATGGAAGCTAATGATTTTATGAAAAAATCAAGAAACAATCAACAAAATCAAAAGAATGAAAAAATAGAAAATAATATGAAACGTTTCATTGGAAAAAATAACTGACATGGAAAATAGATCCAGGAGAGATAATTTTTAAATTATTGACTTATCTGAAAATCATGATCAAAAAAAGAGCCTAGACATCTTTCAAAAAATCATCAAGGAAAACTGTCCTGATACTCTAGAACCAGAGAGTAAAATAGAAATTGGAAGAATCCATTGATCACCTCCTGAAAGAGATCCCAAGATGAAAACCAAATTTTGAAACTCCCATGTCAAGGAGAAAATATTACAAAAATCCAGAAAGAAACAATTCAAGTATAGTGGAGCCACATTCAAGATAACACAAGAATTAACAGCTTCTACATTAAAGAAATGGAGGGCTTGGAATATGAACAAGGGAACTAGGATTACAACTAAGAATCACTTACCCAGCAAAAGTATAATCTTTTAGGAGAAAAGGTGGAAATTCAATGAAATAGAAGACTTTCAAGTATTCTTGATGAAAAGTCCAGAGCTGAATAGAAAATTTGATTTTCAAATATATGACTCAGGAGAAACATAAGGAAGTAATCAGAAAAGGGAAACAATAAGGTATTTAATAAGATTTGTCTGTTTTCATTATTATATGGGAAGATGATACTTGTAAGTCATAAGAATTTTTTCATTGTTATGGCAATTAAAATGAGTATATGTAGACAGAAGGCATAGGTGTGAGTTGAATATGAAGGGATAATATCTAAAAAAAAATAAAATTAAGGGATGAAAGAGGAATGTACTGAAAAAACGGGGAAAGGAAGAAGTGGGATGGTATAAATAATCTTTCATAAAAGAGGCTAGAAAAAGCTTTTTCAGTGCAGAGGAAGAGAGGTCAGAAGAGGAATAAGTAAATCTTACTCTCATTAGAATTGGTTCAAATTGGAAATAACATACACTCAATATGAATATAAAAAAAATCTATCTTAGCCTGCAGAAAAATAGGAAGGGAAGGAGGTATAAGAAGGGGAGAGTCTGATAAACAAAAGAACATGTTGAAGGTGGGGAATGTTCAAAAACAAAATACTTTTGAGGAGAATCAGAGTAAAAAGAGAATAGGATAAATGAAGAAAATACAGTTAGCAATGGTAATTGTGAAAAGAATTTTGAATTAAGTTTCTCTCATGAAGGCCTCATTTCTAAAATATATGGGGAACTGAATCAAATTTTTAAAAATTAAGAGTCATTCCCTAATTGATAAAAAAAAGATATGACATGCCCAAAGGACTATAAAATCATGCATATCCTTTGACCTAACAGTATCACCACTAGGCAAGTACCCCAAAGGAAATTTTGAAAAAGAAAAAAGACCTATTTGTACAAAAATATTTATAACAGCTCTTTTTCAGGACAAAGAATTGGAAACTGAGCAATGCCCATTTATTGGGGAATGGGTAAATAAATTGTGGTATGTAATTATGATGAAATACTATTGTTCTATAAAAATGATGAGCAGAAAAATCCTTCATGAACTCAAGCAAAGTGAAATGTACTGAGTACAAAGTAATTGCAATGTTGTGAGATGATCAGCTCTCAATGACTTTGATGTTCCCAGCCCTACAATGATCCAAGACTACTCTAAAGGACGCATGATGAAAAATGCTAACCATATCCAGAGAAAGAACTGATTGTGTCTGAATACAGATTGAAATATACTTTTTTCTTCTTGAGAAGTTTTTTTGGAGGGGATAAGGAAGATCTATGTTTTCTTTTGCATCATGACTATTTTGGAAATGTTTTGCATAACTTAACATATATGAAGAAGAGAGGAATTTATCACCAAAGAACAACTAAAGCACATTATGAAATGCAAAATAAACAACTTTGATTACCTTAAATTAAAAAGGGTTTGCCAAACAATGTGCTGATTTCCATTGTCTCCATATTTCTCTTTCTGGATGTGGATGGAATTGTCCATTAAAAATTTATTGGGATTGCCACTGAGTGTGGATCACAACATAGCATTTTCCCTCTTTATGTTGTTGTTTGCTTGCATTTTGTTTTCTTTCTCATTTTGTTTTCTTTTTGATCTGATTTTTCTTTTGCAGCATGATAATTGTAGAAATATGTATAGAAGAATTGCATATGTTTAATATATTGAATAAACTTGCCAACTAGGGAAAGGATAGAAGGAGGGGGATGGGGGAATTTGGAATGCAAGGTTTCACAAAGATTAATGTTGAAAAATTATCCATGTATACTGCAACATATCCAACATATAAAGGACTGCTTGCCATCTAGGGGAGGGGGTGGAGGGAGGGAGGGGAAAAAAATTGGAACAGAAACGAGTGCAAAGGATAATGCTGTAAAAAAAAAAAAATTACCCTGGCATGGATTCTGTCAATATAAAGTAATTATTAAATAAAAATTAAAAAAAAAAATTTTACATGTCTAAAAAAAAAAAAAGAAAGAAAAATTATCCATGTATATGTTCTGAAAATAAAAAGCTTTAATTAAAAGAAGAAGAAGAAATGAAATCTTTATCAGAAACACTAGCTGTAACTTGTCCCCTCCCCCCAGCTTTCTGCTTCCCTTCTAATCTTGGTTTCATTGGTTTTGTTTGTACAAAACCTTTTTAAATTTGATATAATTAATCAGAATTGTCCATTTTGCATTTCATACTATTCTTTAGTTCTTCTTTGACCATAAATTCCTTTCTTTTCCAAAGATCTGATAGAAATTATCCCTTGCTTGACCTTATTTTGGTATGGAGTGTGAAATGTAGGACTATGCTTAGTTTCTGACATATTTTCCAGTTTTCCCATCAATTTTGGTAAAATAGTGAGTTCTTGTCCCAGAAGCTAGAGTTTTGGGATTTATTAAATACTAGATTACTATAGTCATTAATTATTATGTCCTATATCTATTCCTTTGATCCACCATTCCATTTCTTAGCTAGTACCATATATCTTTGATGACTTATTACTTTATAATATAGCTTTAGATCTGGTACTGCTAGGCCATTGTTCTTTGTAATTTTTATTAATTTCCTTGATATTCTTGACCTTTTGTTCTTCCAGATGAATTTTGTTGTAATTTTTCCTAGCTCTATAAAATAATTTTTGGTAGTTTGATTGGTATGACACTGAACATGTAAATCAATTTGGGCAAAATTGTTTTTTTCTTACTACATTAGCTCAGCCTATCCATGAACAATTGATATTTTCTGTTTAGATCTGACTTTATTTGTACGAAAAGTATTTTATAATTTTGTTCACATAGTTCCTGGGTTTGTTTTGGCAGGTAGACATCGAAATATTTTGTTTTGTCTACAGTTACTTTAAATTTCTTGTGACTTGGCTTTGTTAGTAATATATAGAAATGCTGATGACTCGTGATGGTTTACTTTATATCCTACAATTTTAAGTAGGTTTTTGGATGACTCTTCCAAACACTCTAAAGTACACCATCATATCATTTGCAAACAATGATGGTTTTATCTCCTCATTGCCAATTCTAATTTCTTTTTCTTTTCTTATCACTAAAGCCAACATTTCTACTATAATAAATAGTTATATGAATAAAATAGGAAAAAAAGAGATCAGTGAATTGGGCATGCAACTAAAAAAGCTAGAAAAAGAACAAATTTAAAAAATTAAATACAAAATTAGAAATTTTGAAACAAAAGAGAGATTTAATAAAATTTAAACTAAGAAAACTATTGAATTAATTAATAAAGCTAAGAGTTGATTTTATGAAAAAACCAACAAAACAGATAAACCTTTGGTTAATTTGATTATAAAAAGGAAAGGAAAAAATAAATTATCAGCATCAAAAAATAAAGAGTGAATTTACCACCAATGAAGAAAAAATCAAAGCAATAATCAGGAGCTATTTTCCCCAACTATATGGCAACAAATCTGATGATCTAATGAAATAAATGAATATTAACAAAAATATAAACTGCTCAGATTAACAGAAGACAAAATTAATTATTTAGTTTCATTTTAGAAAAATAAATTGAATGAGCCATCAGTGAACTCCCTAAGAAAAAATCTCCAGAGCCAATGGATTTACAAGTGAATTCTACCAAACATTTAAAAAACAATTAATTCCAATACTAAGTAAACTATTTGGAAAAATAGGTAAAAAAAAAAAAAAAAAAAAAAAAAAAAAGAATCCTCCCAAATTCTTTCTATGACACAAATATGGTACTTATACCTAATCAGGAAGAGCCAAAACAGAAAAAGAAAATTACAAACCAATCTCCCTAATGAATATAAATGCAAAAATTTTAATAAAATATTAGCAAAGAGACTACAATAACTTATCAGCAAGATAATACACTATGATCAAGTGGGATTTATACCAGAAATGCAGGACTGGTTCAATATCAGGAAAAATATTGCTATAATTGACCATATCAATAACAATAGCAGAAATCATATGATAAAGGGAGTTTTTCTTAAAATGCTAAGCATCATCTATCTAAAATCATCAGTGAGCATTACTTGTAATGGGGAAAAGCTAGAGGCATTCCTAATAAGATCAGGAGTAAAACAAGGATGCCCATTATCAATATTGTACAGGAAAAAAAAAATTTATAGCCCGTGTTTCTAACAAAGGCTTCATTTCTAAAACATATAAAGAATTGAATCAAATTTATAAGAACACAAGTTATTCCCAATTGAGGAATGGTCAAAGGATATGAACAGACAATTTTCAGATGAAAAAATTTAAATTATCTATAGCCATATGAAAAAATGTTCTAAATCACTACTGATCAGAGAAATGCAAATTAAAATAACCATCACCTCACATCATTGGCTAAGATGACAGGAAAATATAATTATAAATATTGGAGAGGATGTGGGAAAACTGAAATATTAATACATTGGTGGAATTGTGAAATGATTTAATCATTCTGGAGAGCACTTTGGAACTATGCCCAAAGGACTATCAAACTGTGCATACTCTTTGATCCAGGAGTGGTATTATTAGGTGTGTATCCCAAAGAAATCATAAAGGAAGGAAAAGAACTCATGTGTAAAAAAATGTTTGTAGCAGCTTTTTTTTTTTTTGTGGTGGCAAAAAATTGGGAAATAATTAGATGCCCATTAATTGGGGAATGGCTGAATAAGTTATAATATATGAAAGTAATGGAATATCATTGTTCTATTAAAAAATCATGAACAGGCTGATTTCAGAAAGGCCTGGATAGATGTACATGAACTGATACTAAGTAAAGTAAGCAGAACCAAGGAAACGTTATACACAGTAACAACAAGATTGTGTTATGATCGACTATGAAAAACTTGGTTCTTCTCAGAGGTTCAGTGATCCAAGGCAATCTGAATAAATTTTGGATGGAAAATGCCAGTAGTGAACTATGGAACTGAATATAAATCAACATATGCTATGTTCACCTTTTTTCATGGTTTTTCTCTTTGTTCTGATTTTTCTCTCCCAACATGATTCAAAAGGAAATGTGTTTTTTTTTTTAGAAAATGAATGTATATGTATAACCAAAATAAATAAATAACTTTACATGTGCCTTCTCCATTGTGATGGATATCTGTACCACAGGACACACAGTACAAACATGTTATTTCCTCATTAGTGGAACTTGAATAAACTTGACTAAAACTGACTTTTTCAATGATGTAACAAAAAAAAAATCTATAAGTTGCATTCCTTTAGGAAAAACTGATTGCATTAAAATTCTCTTCTCCAAATCATATCAAAGATGTTTTAGATTTTAATTTCAATAATCAATAGAATAACAGATTTCATAGACAGTTGTATCAATTGAAAAATTTAAGGACATTATTTCACACAGACACACACACACACACACACACACACACACACACATATATATATATATAATAGGCAGATAACTAGGCTGGTTGTTTAGGATACAATGACTACAGATGTTCAGGTTGAAAAAAGCAAAATCTTGCATACTTGTATTGTGTTCATGGCTTCAATTGACCACTTGTTCTGATTATAGAAATTTGCATTGAGAAAAACAGGGACATAATACAAAAGGATCAAACTGGTCCTTAGCCTAAAGGTACATATTTAGCAGGATAAAGTATTCTTAGCTATGTGTAACTTCAGGGAAGAGTCACAGGTGATAACCAATCATGCAGTATTAATTCCACCTCATAGCCAGACTTAGGAATAATTAGGTGGGAAATGTTCCTATTCAAAGGAACACAATTGGGAAAGTGATTCACAAGGATATTATCTTAAGCAAAGCTAAAGTTGTTCTCTCAGCTTTTACCCAGATACAGACCTCTACTACTACAGTTTAGGATTGCATCCCTCTGAGTAGCCTATGGCATTTTTCTGAAATGGTGGAGTTACTGACTTGATGTTTACACCTGAATTCAAAACTCAAAACAGTATTAGTTATAGTTACAAGAGAATTCATCTCAAATAGCAAGTTTCATTAATCACAGCTTAGGGTTAGATACAATTATTTTTACTTTAATGAAGTTTTAATAAACATGAGTTTACCATAATTCATACATATGAAGAATTTAACTTAACATATTATACATGTTTTCTTTTTTTCTTCTTCATGATTTAAACTCATGGTTTAAAGAGCAATCATTAGAAATAATTCCTATGTAATAAACAAACGTAAATTATCAGTAAATCCATTCTTTGTTTGGGAACTATCATAGCGAAACAAACTCTTCTATCAGGGCTGATGACCCTATTCATGCCAATGGTTTCAAGAAAACTGGCAAGTTTACAAATTAAGGAGAGTTGACAGGGCCCCCAGAAAAGGGGCTGAGCTTACCGCTCTTTCCTGTCCTTAGGGCTGCTATGGGCTGAATTGACATGTTTCTCTATTTTGTGAAGGGAGGAAGGGGCTGCACACCCCAAGGCCAAGTGAAAAGACTCTTATTTCATTCCTCTTTTTCCACACACAGTAATGACCAGTTTTAGGTTTTAACATTATGAAATTTACAATTTTACAGTTTTCATAAGTGACAGCTGAATAGTTTAGCTGTAACTTTCTCTCTTAAATTGTATTTACTAGGTTAGGAAACCTGCTAAGTTAGAAAACTGACAAAATAATGTTACAGATTTTAAACAAACTTTCCACTTTCTTTTAATTCAGCTTATAATCTAATAACATTCAAGTTATTAAACAACAAACCTAATCTGGGTTTTACAGAAAAAAAAAATTAGACAATTTCAGAAAGAACCCATTATTTATCAGTTTGTATACACTGGCTCTTATCATTTGGTAGTGGATTCAAGTAGTAGGATTTTCTTTCCCCAAGATATTGAAGCTCTGGAAGTTTTCAAGATGGTTGGCTTCCCCTCCTGTTCCTTAAAGAAATTTTCCCTTTAGTTCAGGGAGAAAACAAGACAAGACAGTTCTTAAAGTTTTCATAAAACAAAAATCTATTGCAAAAATGGATAAGAGCCTCATATCATTAACAATAAAATTTCCAATTTCAACATACATGACAATTTTAAAAGTTATATTAAAGTTAATCAGTATTTAATTTTAGTTGGTGAGATTCCTTAAATTCTAATTAGATATTCTAGTCAAACTCAATTGCCTTTTAGTTCACAGAAGCATTTTCTCTTCTTGTGAGTCAGGAAAAGGCTAAGTTCCAGTTTTTACTTCAAGATGCAGGCTTTCACCTTGGAATTTTTTACTGACACAGGCCCCAGAAATATGATTTTTGATAACGCAAGAGCAACTCTGTTTGTTTGCTGCCAGAGTTTTTAAAGTGGCAATAAATTGATTTTTCTGTTTTCACAGCCCAAATTCTTAAATCCCCTGTTAACATTATCAATGTAAATAGATTACAACTTACATATATCCCTTTAATGAGCTTTGAGTAAAGCGCCTTTAAAATGGCTTTTGCTATCACATCACAAATGATAAATTTCAATGAATTATGCATATATTTTTTCCTTTCTCTCATCCTTCTATACATGTGTTCCTGCTGTAGACAGAGAAGGAGCGAAGGGGAAAGAGAGAGATTCTCTTTCCTCCATGCATTATCCTCCTAGTCCTAAAGTCATCAAGCATGGTGACCTTAATTAAGTTGAATTCACTTCCAAATTACTTTACCCACACAAAAAATATTTATCTCAACAATTTCCTTATATGTTGGTCGCATCTAAAAACTCATATAAAATTATCAAATATGAAGCAATTAAATCCAATAAAATAGCTAACATTCATATAGCATTTGCTCTTTGCTAAGCAGTTCTATAATCATGTGATCCTCATAATAGTTCCTTGATGATTAATATAAAAATCTTTAGAATTTGTTGAAAATGTTTTTAGCAGTTCTATAACTTTAATTATCTAACTTTTTTTTTTTTTTCCTGTAGTCTCACTGGCCAGTGTCAAGACCATAGAAAAAAAGTTTTAGGTGGGGGTTAGGAAATTTTTCCCAGTGTTATTTCTTTAAAAGTTTTTCTTGCTGGCTGCATTTTAAATCTTTCAAGGTAGCAGAATCTAGCTCAGAGACATTCTGCAAACAGAGATGAAGATACAGACAAAAACGGCAAGACAAATAGAGACAACAAAGTGACATTGTTGTGTAAATTTAGTATCCAAAAGCATTTTGTAAGAATTTCTAAAGTACGATTTTCAGATATGGAACCTCAGACTATTATTTTTCCCCATTTACTTATATTGCAGAGAAAAACTAGGTGCTTGCATTAAAAATTCTGTGTAGCAAATTTCTCCCAATTGGTTAGCAAGGAGCCGAGAGGGAATATGATCCATTTTCTCCACCTTCCCTGATTTTTAAGTGCTTCACCCAGTTTTATTTATGACATGAAGGCTGGGCTATTGTCACTTTCTAAAGAGCTGAGCAGAGCAAAATGAGGTATCAACAAAAAGCCAGAAGTAATTTTGAAATTCCTGCATATGGCATGTGTGTAAAGTTTATCTGTCAGTCTTGTGGATAGGTAAAGACATAAACAAGTAAACAGGGTTTAATAACACTTTCACTTGAGCAATCACCCAGAAGTAGAAAGAACATAGTCCCTTTCTTTAGCAAGTGCCTTTTATAGGATGGGATATAAGAAATGGAGAGTTGAGGAATAAAGAGGTCAATGTAATAGACTGGTGGACAGCCTCTTTTGTAGCTGTATCAGCAAGCCAATTTCCAAAGACTTGGTCTATGCATATCTAATAAGTTGTTTATAGGAAAACATATTTGTACCACAGGACACACAGTACAAACAGATATTATTTCTACACTAGTAACAAATTTGACTAAAATTGACTTTTTCAGTGATGTAACCCAAAATAATCTATAAGTTACGTTCCTTTAAGAAAACTGATTTCATTAAAATTTTCTCCAAACTATATTGAAGATGTTTTAGATTTTAATTTCAATAATCAATAGAATAACAGGTTTCACAGACAGCTTGTGTCAATTGAAACATTTAAGGACATTACTTCACACAGACATGTTAGAATCCTTACAGAGTGTTAACTCACTGGAATTGATAGAAACAATACTTATGTACTTAAGTTTACACCTTTGAGAGTTCACACATTAGCTCACACATTAGAGTTCACAAGTCCGAGAGATTGACAAGTTACACCTCCCACAGTCACACTCTCGGAGAAGGAGTCAACCTTTGAGTTTACACCTCTAAAAGAGCATGTAAAAGCTCTTAGAGCCTCAGTCAGGAGTCAGTTGGGGAGACTGACAGAATCTGGGGAGCTTGACAAAGCCATAATTCAGTTGAGAAGATTCAGAACCAAGATTCAGAGAGAGCTGGAGGCTGAAGCTGGCAGAAGCAAAGGACAAGCTGCAAGAGCTATTGGAACCAAGAGGGAAGATAGGCCTTTAAGAAAACTAACTAGGCCATTTTAGAAGAGACAATTTTAGGAGAAGAACTTTTAATAGCTGGCTGCATTTGAGGTGATTATTGATCTGAACTGAAACTAAGGCTGCCTCCAAAAGCCCTCTGAGAAATCTGCTCCCAGATAATGATTATATTTTAGAGAAGAGAACACTACAGACATACATTTTACAGGCAGTTAACTAGGCCAAATATTCATTTACCTAGTGGTTTAGGATATAATGACTACAGATGTTCAGATTGGGAAAAAAAACAAGATCTTACATACTTTTCTGTGTTCATGGCTTCAACTGACCATTTGCTCTGATTATAGAAATTTACTACAAGAGGAAAAATCAGGGACATGATTATAATAGCATCAAACTGATCCTTCAGGCTAAAGACACATATCTGGCAGGATAAAGTATCCTTTTATGAGCCCAGCAAGTCAAAACCTACTTATTTTAGTGATTTTAGAAAATGTTTTTATTGTTAATTTTCATAATCTAGTCTAAGAACCAGAGTTAGGGTCCAGCTTGTCCTTTACATTTCCCTACTCATCATTTCTAACTACATCTCTCCCAAGTCCAGGTTGCATTGGGGTTATCACTACATCCTATCTAAGAGCTTCTTTGAGTAACAATGTTTTAAACTTTAGTTTAGTAAAATTATTCTCTCTTTTAAAGCCTAATATAGTCTTGGGAATTCCTTTGTCTAATCTGTACAATGTCTCCAATTTCTGTAGTGATCCATGATTATCTTTTTGTATCAAGTGTAAATGTGAGGGAGCAAAGCTGAAGAGAGTAGAACTGAAAAAAGCAGGTAAAGAGTCATGTTTGTACTGAGCCCAAAAAAAATCATACCCACAAATGACTTATATTTGAGATGTGGTAGATGTAATTCTAGGCCAGCACTCTTCTTGGAGATAAATAAAAGTGAATAAGGAGTGAGCATCCAGCAACCATCCTCTTCTTACACTCTACAGTGGTAGAAAACACAGTACACCTTGAATATATAGACTAGTGCTTTCCATATCAGATTTCTATCCATATTACATGTGGGTCAATTAGTTTATATTAGACAGAAGCACCGCATATTACATTAGAAAGTCTTAAGTATCACTTAGTCTTAATTATTTTATTAATGCTATTACTGCTGTTCCATTTCTTAATTCATCTATTCTCTTTTTCTTTCTAAATATATTTTGAAAACATGTTACTGTGATCTAGAAAGTATGGAATATAGCTATAAGAAGAGGCAGATGTAAGATCCAGGCGATCCAAAGAAGGAAAAGATAATTAGGGATTAGATATGGTAAATCTTTGAATACAGGGAAACAACAACATTACTTGCTGAACTCCCAAGAATTCTATGTCTCAGGGCTTCGAGTTAAGGAAGGGTCTAGAAAACAGTGAAAAGTAAATTCTCTGGGTCAAAAATCAAAGGACCTGGACCAATTCTAAAGAAAAGCTAAAATCCTCAGAAAGATGACCAATGTCAACAAAACCTAAAGTCTAAGACTTACTTTTTTATAGGCTTGAATGGTATGAATGCTTATTAGTGTAGTCAGGAACCAGCATATAAATTTCAGTGGATGTAAAAGATTTATGTAGGAGATAAAAGGTAGTAGAGTTGTAAATGTAGATTGGATCCAGACTGAAATCTACAATTTGACTTGATTCCATACATATTGGGGAATCTTTGAAGAAAGAGAGTAATACAATGAAACCAGTATATTTAGAAAGTTTGCTTGGAAAAATATAAAGGATATACTGGAAAATGGAAGGTGAATTAGGAAGCTGTCGCAGTGAATTAGGCAAGAGTTGATGAAGTAGAAAATTTGAGAAGTGACAATGGTTGTGGAAAATTAGGCACAGAAAAAAAAAAAAGACATCACAAAGGAAAAATTGACAGAATAGTTATTTTAAGCCTCACTGAGAAAACAAATTATAATAATATTGACAAAAATATAGATTCTCTGTGAAGGGATCTTACAAGGCATGCTTTGGAACTACGGTGTTGATCTAGGGCACAATCTTTGTTAAAAGAACCAAAGAAGTCAGACAAAAATGGCTCCTTGCTGCTTTCAGATGAGAAGAGTTCTGAAAATTGTCTTTTTCTCTCCCTAAATACTCCTTTTCATGCTTGTTTGATAACAGATTTTTTAAAAATTTGTTTTCCTTAAAGCTACTGAAATTTAAAATGTACTATTATATTACATTATAATGGTTACAGGAATATTTTAAATGTAAGTATAGTGATAAATTGATAGATAGTTTTCAAATAATGGAAGAGAGAAAAAATTTCTTTCAAAATAACTGAAGATATTGAACTGAGATACTCCTGACCCAATCATTACTATGTAATGAATTGACTATAAATTCTTGAACTAGAAAGTTAAATGAATAAAATTTTGATGATCTATGAAAAAAATTGTTTTCCTTTTTTTGGGGAAGTTTAATATATTTTAATAGTAAACTTAGAGGAATAGGGGACAGAATCAGAAGACAGGCACCATTAAAAACATGTACTTGCCTGTAAGACCACTCAGTCAGAAATGTATAATGAATGGATAGACTCTATCATATGATAAAAATGCTACAAACACCATTTTATTGCCATAAATGAAAATTTTATTTTTTTAAATCCCAAATGCTGGCATCCCCCCCCAAAAAAAAATTTAACAGATTTATTTATAATTGTTATAAAGTTGAATCATTGAAACTTGATCAGGAAACATCTTTTATATTTGAATATAAATGTCCCCACATTTATATTCAAAATTCACACACAAATGAAAATGGGAAAAACTCCTCTATGCCCACAATCCTATACTTAGGTATCTTTTGACCCCATGTAGGAAAACACCTAACAATTAGGACTCTCAATAAATAAAAGGAAGAAGAGATTTTTTTCCTACTTTGAGGATAAAGAATGTCTCCCATCACAGTGGAGGAGTTTGTTCTCCGCGTACTCGGCACGCTAGCCGGATCTTCTGGTGAGATAGTGACACGTTTTGCGTGGATAGCACCTCGTTTGCACAGAGCAACCAGAGGCTTCATGTGTGTGCGGAAAGTTGTTGCAGCTGCAAACGCTCCTGAGCAATTTTATGCACCGGCTACTGAAAGGGAAGTTTACGAATCAGAAGCTCCGCGGACCTGTCAGATTGCACAAAGAGCCGCAGCATCCAGCCGGGAGCTTCTCGACCCCACTCCCTCACCCCCTTCCCCTCCCCGGTGTAGTGCACTCTTGGGAACAGTTTGAAAGAAAGCCGCTTCCTGGGGGCTTTCCTCCTGTGCTGAAAACTTCACCTTCTCCTTTGGCTTGGGCTCGGAGCGAAGAGGCTGCCCTAACGCTGGAGGGATGCTGCTGCACTCAGTCGGTTTTTTCTCACAATTTATCTGTAGCTGTTTTTTATTCTGAATTTTCACTTCACATAAAAATTCATGGTCAATCACGGACGCTTGTTCTGCATGGATTAAAGAATTAAAGTACACAAAACTCTTGGAACACACTGTGTGTGTGTACATGTCTCGTGTGTTTTGCATATAAATAAAAGGGGGGAATAAAAACAACACTTAACCAGATCACAAGATAATATTAAAATGATATGGGATTCAAAACCCTGTTGTTAACAACTAAACTTCAGTTCTGACTGGGAGGCTCAAAACGTGTGTGTGCGTGTGTGTGAGAAACACACACATTCTGTTAAAGCTCCATAAATTAAAAAATGAATTTGTTACTGTTGCAAGAGTGTGATTGCGTCTCTCCCACAGGCAGAGATTGTGGAAGTGTCTGGGCCCTCCATAGTGACACCTTGTGGTTACATGGCCGTCGTGCCCAAAGTTTCCTCTGTAACTTCTATCCCTTCCATCTAGTTCCAAACAAATCAAATCTCTCAGCTCCATGACATCCTTTTTATATGGAGTATGAATGCACTGGCCTCTCTAAGGGCCCAGATTATCCCCCTCAGGGTTTTCTGGTCCCTGAAAGAGTTGGATGAATCTCCTTTCTTAGCTTAAATCTCAGCTAGCTTTTCCCCTTTTCCCCTCTCCCTGCCTTTTTAAAAAAAGTCCATTGACTATCTCCTCAGCTCCATTTTTAACTATGTAACTCAAAGTTTGTTTTTTTTTTTTAACAAAAACCAAAAAGTTTTGACAAACTTTTACAAAAAGTATATTTACTTCAAAAATATCGCAAGGACAAGTATAAAGACACTTCCCCCAATACCTTACAGAAGTGATTTCCTCTCTAAGTGTCTGTTTCTGAGCTTATAAAAGGGTGGATTAGACTCACAGGTTAGCTTGGATCCTATATAGCATTAGTTCCATTAAATTCAAGTCCACAGTTCCTGGGACCCTTACTCCTCAGAGCATAATTACTGGGTTGATTGCAACATTGGTTTGTATTTCTGATCTTCTGAATTCTCATGGCTTACACTTCCAGACTAGATGACTCTATTTCCAGCACATAGAAAAGAAAAAAGGAAAAGATCAAAGAACTGGAGCAAATTTGGAGGACCAGGTAGACTGGGGGTGGATAAAATAGGAGGTTATTAGCTGTGTGACCCTGAGCAAGTCACTTAACTCCAATTGCCAAAAAAGAAAACAAAAATGGAAACTTGTAGAAAAAACACATGACAAGCCTGGAAGGGGAATCCCTCCACTGTCCCTTCCTGTTCTCCTCTTCCTTTTCTGTTTCCTTTTCTGAGCACAGGTCAAAGACTAGAGTTCTTAGGAGTAGATACTTCATGGGTAATGGTTCCCTAAAGAAAGTTTCTGAGATTATATCTTCTAAAGAGAGAAGACTTCCATGGCATGTTTCTTGAAGAAGAAAAATAATCACCAATGTGACATTTGTAACTGGATGGCAACATCATGGAAGACCAAGAGATTTGTATCTGACCAACTCTTTCCTTATTATTGACCATGAATTACATGGACAGTTTGAGTTGGTGAATGGATAGTATTTGTTCAGAGGTTTTTAAAAGGTTTTTATCTCCCAAGAGGAGTTTACTAGGCTACTTGAGTACTTTGTGATTTCATGGATTCCTGTGAGTCTTTTTTTTATCTCATGTATTATGTATAAAGTCTGTCTCATACCCAATGCTCATTTTATATAATAAATGCCTGTGGTGAAATGTTAATTCACTTTTTGGGGGAGCCTAAACATGTCTCTTGGAAATTTTCTGGAAAATTCAAAGTTGGAATAGTGAGTTAAAGAGTAGAATTGGTCCTTTGAGGTCAACGCTAATACTGAATCTGGTCTGTGAAAATAGTCAATAAAAGCTTTACATTCCCTCAGTGAGTACATTAGTCAAATGGAATATTGATAATATTTGGACTTCAGAAGTAACTACTTTAGTTTTTCTTGTTCTATCTATGCCACATCAAGCTCCCAACATCTGTATCTATATTTGGACTTCAAAATTTACCTATTTTAATGTTTATCTAAACTAATAACACAAGGAAGACTCTAGGTTGAAACTTCTAAAGAAATCCAGCTTTTTAAAATAGCAAACATATAAAAAATTTTAAACATGAAATTTGAAAAGCAAAAATAAATTTATTTTATAAGATCTTAAAACATTTAAATAATTTTAAAACAAGTTATAAAAGTTGTGGAACCTATTAAGTATGAGATGACAAGACAGCTCTGCTGCACATAAATAGGAAAAAAATAAGGTTAATATGAAGGCAGAAATTTTTCTATAGGAGGGAAAATTTTCTGTGATCTTAGGCATGATGGAGATAAGATGACTGATAGCAAAAGGGATGCCTTTAAAGTGCTACTTGGAGAAATAGACCGCTTAGATAGAAACTACGAGCCAAAAAGCACAACAGAACTTTTCAACTGATTTAGGAACAGCTAGGTGGCTGGATTATTGGATTTAAAGTCAGGAGGATCTGATTTGGAATCCTTTTCCAGGAATTTGCTAGTTATCTGGAAAAACCACTTAACTCTGTTTGGCCTGTTTCCTCATCTATGAAATGAAGGTAATAATAGTATCTACCTTAAAGAGATATTATTGTGAGGATCCAATGAAAAAACAAATGTAAAGTGTTTTGCAAAACTTAAAGCTAGCTGTTATAACTACAATGTGCATCTGCCATGCTAATGATGATGTCAGGGTAGCAATTCCTAGTTCTAAATAAACATGTGACATTCACAATGGCCATTCTAAAAGGAAGGTTTATTTAAGGCACGAGGTTACAAACAAAATAAAAGACAAAATAGACACCAAGAGTGGCAAATGTGAAATAGAGCTGGGAGAGCAATAGTGTTATTATTATCAAGGAAAGGAGTTTGGAAGAATCCATTAAAGGAATATGCCATGAAGCCTGAATATGCCATTGACTTGCAAGTTAGATCCACAGGGGAGTTGTGCAGACTAACCAGAGTTAGCTAGAGTACAGAGAAAGATGTCATTAAAGAGAAGGAGGGAGAGAGAATAGCTCATAGTGACTTTGGTCCCGAAAAGGATTTAGCAAAGATCTTCATCATGGGCTCATCTTTTATAGGGAAAATAAAGCTGTGGGGATTTCTCAGGAGAGATGGGGAAATATGAGGGAGTTCAGAAGGAGGGACCCAGAAGGAGCCAGATGGAATGCACCTAGCAAATCAGGTCCCAGACCTTTCTAAAGATATGCTAATCAATATCTCAAAAGCTATTTAAAAATGCACAGATGTTGGGGGATAGACAATGGAGGCTGAAAAAGTTCCATCCTCACAATCACTCTATACAAACAGAATAGCCTGGGACTTATTATGACTGATAATATCCAGACAGAGAAAGTAAGTCCACATCACTTTCATCTTAATGATGTTTTAAAACTAATTTAGGCCAAATAATGGGGGAATTTACTTACACATATCAATTTTGTAAAACAGGGAATATATGTGGATGTATGTGTGTACACACACTAATTTTGTAGAGACAATGGTGACTTAATTGTGTGCTTGGATGAGAGATGAAGTTAGTACCAGAACTTGGGGAAAGAAAGACATTCATTTCTTCATTGAGAGAGACACACATGGTTCTTGATTCTTTTCAAGAAGACACCCAGGGAGAGAAGAAAAATACTTTGGGAAGTGGCAGAAATGTAAAGGAGCTGAAATCTCAATATTCCCTGATCTATCTTGCCTCCCCAGGGCTTCAAGAAATTTCCTCCTGGATGAACCTCTTTCTTGATTAAGGTGAGATATTTCACTCCATTCTAAAGAACTCATTTGCAATGTAATTATTTGATATGATCTGTATAACTTCTCTGATTTCTGTTTGTTATTTGCTTGATAAATAGATATATTCTTTATTCACTATTTATTATGGTCTTTTGTATAATTAGCATTTGGTGGGAAGTGGTCAAATTTGTGGAAATAAGCTTTTGAACTATTCTTCTCCAATAAGAAATAGTAGTCAGGAAAACCTTTTGAAGCATTAAATAGATAGATAGATAGATCATATATAGAGATCAATGCCTCCATTGTCCACTAACCACATTTAGGTAACCCAAGTCTAATGAGGTCCTGGGTAACTAGTTGGGGTTATCAGAGAAAGGCTTGAAGTACTGATAAGATTATAATACTTTGGGGTGAGTAGGAAAGGCACTGATGGGGATCAGTTCAGATTTACAATTCTACCCTTGTAGAGGTCTTGGAAAATCCTACCTTATTGTATCTTGTCAGAAAGTCAAGTTATGATCTTAAAACCCCGAGATTAAATTTCCCCAATATATCCCCAATACCATCTTTCCTGAATCCCTTTTGGGTTAGCCCACCACAGCTTTCTTCTCACCCTCCTTCATGTCTCATAGTCTCTTTCACTTTGTTAGCCAACTCTTTTAATGTACTAAACTCATCTATGGATTTAACCAGCCAGTTAATGGCATACTCCCACCTCATGGTACATTTCCTTTCTCCTGGTTAATTGTGAGTTCCACAGAGAACATGTCTTTGCCATTATTATTAAAACCCTTTTCCTTGCTAACTACATGCTCTCCCAAATCTATTTCATATGTACCACTCCTGGTGTCTATTTTAATTCTTCATTTTGTCCAAAATTTTTCTTTTAAATAAAAGTACTTCTTGGCAAAGAGAAAGCCTTTGGAATTTGTCACATTTATGTGTACCTTATGCCTCATACTTCAAATTAGAAATTGCTACCAAACCCTAGTGTTTGGTGCCTGAACCTTACCTTGTCTTACATAACCTACATTGACAATATAAATACCCTACATGTGAGAATCTATACATAAGAATATGGCAACAATCTCTTGTTGCTTATCTTTGCAGGAAATTTTTTGAAAGGTTGTCTTTTTTAAACTTTTTGGAAATCATTTTTAAAATCTTGCTTCTGAAATTATGGGCTGTTTAACTTTAGAGGAAGTCCATTATTTTATGGCAATATTTTAGTGCTTTCAGCCTGAATAGTTCTGGACAAAACAGGCTGTAAACACTTAGTGACTCCAAAGTCCCAGGGCTTTGATTCTAATAAGTCAATTGTTTTAGTGTTGTTTGTACTTTTGCCTGCCTTGAAGACAAGGTAAGGTTCAGGCACCAAACACTAGGGTTTGCCTGCCTTGAATGAGTTTAAATTGGAATAGTTGTGGGTTTGTTTTTTTTAATTTGTAGGTTAACAGTTTAAATTTATATACTCTCTGCTCTTTTGAGTGTGACTAAAGGAAAGATTTTTCTCAATATGTTTTTTAGGGATAATAAATCCTGCTGATGTTTCTTTTGCCTATAACTCCTTACCTAACCTTTTGCACTCAAATAGGTGCTATCTCAGGCTAGCCATATAAGTAGGAAACTTCTTTAGTTTTAAAGGAAAATTTTAGATATTTGCTGTGATCATTTTGTTTCAGAGAATGATTTTGTCTCATTCTAGAAAATTTTTTTTCTTGAAGTTTTTTTTTTCCTTTCTTTTCAGAGTAATCAGATTTTCTTTTGATGGGCCAGTAATTTTGTTTCTTCCTAGTTATATCCTGGAATTATTTTCTTATGTAACTTTTTATTTTCTAGAGTTATAAAGAGCTCATCCAAATTAGTTTAGCCTCATTCCTTCTTGATATAAGCATCAAAATATTATGTGATTGTTTAAGTTATTGATATACTTTATCACTTAAAAGTTGTGAATGTTTCCATATACATAACTAATTGCTAAATATGATAAGTAAAAACATTTTCTACTATTTTCATTATTTGAGTTAATGTTTTTTGCTGTGTTTTTGGGTTTTGTTTTAAGACTGAATCTCCCCATCTCAGGCCCAAAGTGCTGGGTTCTAACTCACAATTTAGCAACACAAGAGCTTTAATTACCTGAGCCAATTTATTTCTTCTTAGACAATCTGTTGGCTCCCCAACTTCTGGGGAAGAAAAAAAAATGTTTACCATTTTATTAATGCCAAATTTAATATGGAGACTTGATTGGCTTAGTCTCCTGCAGCTCAGAATTTCCATACTCAAGAGATCCACCAACCTCAACCTCAGTAGTAATTAGGATTTCAAGAGTATGCAACCACATCCAGCAATACGGTGTTATTTAAGCACAGTTTACTAATTCAACAGAGCAGTGTTGCTGTAATACTACATTTTTGTTATTTCCATTGATATGGAAATATAGTGTATTGATAAGGCAAACAAAGATGACTACTTAGAGGATTAAGTGATATTGTCTTTCTTTGCAATTATGAAGCATAGAGTGTTCTTATTAGGAATTGATGCAGAACTTAAGAATGAAGACATTTTAATGATATTGTAAAGAAAAGTGAAAAGCTTAAAAGAGTATAAATTTATAGAAATAACAAATACATGAAGTACCCAGGTATCAGATGGTGGAATGTGAAGAATTAACGGGAGACCTTTATTGTAGTTACAAAGGATGCCTTACATTGAAAGGAACATGGATAATAAACAGATTAAGCATGATGATTCAGGTGACATTTTTTTAAATAACTTTTTATTGACAAAACATATGTATGGGTAATTTTTTAACACTGACCCTTGCAAACACTTCTCTTCCTTCCCCCCATCCTTTCCCCCAGATGGCAGGTATTCCATACATGTAAAATATGTTAAAGTATATGTTAAATATAATATATGTATACATATTATATATGCAGTTATCTTGTTGCAAAAGAGAAATCGGATTTAGAAAAGATAAAAATAACCTGAAAAGAAAAACAAAATGCAAAAGGACAATAACAAGAGTGAAAATGCTATGTTGTGGTTCACACTCATTTCCCATAGTTCTTTCGCTGAATGTATCTGGTTCTGTTCATTATTGGTCAATTGGAACTGATTTAGTTCATCTCATTGTTGAAAAGAGTTATCAGAATTGATCATCATATAGTATTGTTGTTGAAGTATATAATGATCTCCTGGTCCTGCTCATTTCACTCAGCATCAGTTCATGTATGTCTTTCCAAGCCTCTCTGTATTCATCCTGCTGGTCATTTCTTATATAACAATAATATTCCATAACATTCATATACCATAATTTACTCAGACATTTTCCAACTGATGGGCATCCACTCAGTTTCCAGTTCCTAGCCACTACAAAGAAGGCTGCCACAAACATTTTTGCATACGTGGATCCCTTTCTCTTCTTTAAGATCTCTTTGAGATATAAACCCAGTAGAAACACTGCTGGGTCAAAGGGTATGCATAGTCTGATAACTTTTTGAGCATAGTTCCAAAATTGCTCTCCAGAAGAATTGGATCTGCTCACAGTTCCACCAACAATGTATCAGTGTCCCAGTTTTCCCATATTCCCTCCAACATTCGTCATTATCTTTTCCTATCATCTTAGCCAATCTGAGAGGTGTGTAGTGGTATCTCAGAATTGTCTTAATTTGCATTTCTCTGATCAATAGTGATTTGGAGCATCTTTTCTTATGACTAGAAATAGTTTATATTTCTTCATCTGAAGATTGTCTATTCATATCCTTTGACCATTTAATCAAATGGAGAATGATTTGACTTTTTATAGAGCCAATTCTCTATATATTTTGGAAATGAGAACCTTTAACTGTAAAAATGTTTTCCCAGTTTATTGCTTCCCTTCTAATCTTGTCTGCATTAGTTTTGTTTTTACAAAAGCTTTTTAACTCGATATAATCAAAATTATCTTTTTTGTGATCAATAATGATCTCTAGTTCTTCTTTAATCACAAATTCCTTCCTCCTCCACAGGTCTGAGGTAAACTATCCTATGTTCTTCTAATTTATTTATAATCTCATTCTTTATGCCAAGATCATGAACCCATTTTGATCTTATCTTGGTATACGGTGTTAGGTGTGGGTCAATGCCTAGTTTCTGCCATACTAATTTTCAGTTTTCCCAGCAGTTTTTATTAAATAGTGAATTCTTATCCCAAAAGCTGGGGTCTTTGGGTTTGTCAAACACTAGATTGCTATAGTTATTGGCTGTTTTGTCCTGTGAATCTAACCTATTCCACTGATCAACTAGTCTATTTCTTAGCCAATACCAAATGGTTTTGGTGACCACTGCTTTATAATATAGTTTTAGATCAGGTACAGCTAGGCCACCTTCATTTGATTTTTTTTTCTCATTAGTTCCCTTGAAATTCTTTACCTTTTGTTCTTCCAGATGAATTTTGTTATTTTTTCTGGGTCGTTAAAATAGTTTCTTGGGTGTCTGATTGATATAGAGCTAAATAAATAGATTAGTTTAGATAGTATAGGTGACATGGCTTTTTTAAGGTTGGAGATGAGTAAGGGCAGGATCTAGGGAGTTAGGGAGGAATTAGGAAGGGAACAGGGACCTAGTCAAGAACAAACTCATAAGCACATCTGAGTGACCAGGTACACTGAAGACTGGAGGAAGTAGAGTATGCCTTTTAGATATTCTAATTAGATAGTCTAACGGATTGAGCCTACCTTTATGTATGACTATGGGGACAGGATGAAGGATTAAAGTTTTGACCATGGAGATAAATCTGAGGAACTGACAATGGGAATTAGTACTGGGGATTTCATACAAGTCTATAGTCTGAAGAAGAATTGCTTAAAGAGATAATTTTGTAAAGCACATGTTAAAGAATTTTCCTACAATCCCACACCAGGGCACAAATATTTCTTTAATTAAGCTATTCAGTATTTAACAATCTAGGCTTAAAACTATTTTATGAAAATAGACCTCCTTGCCTTGTTAACAGGAACAAGAAAAATGAGAGCAAAGATACTGGAGTATTTGTCATTTCCTTCTGCAGTGTATTAAGGCAAACTGAGAGTAAGTCATTTGCTCAAGTAGGTATCAGAGGCTGCATTTGAACTTGGATCTTCCTGACTCCAGGCCCAGTAGTCCCCACACTATGGAACCACCTTTCTGGGGATAAAGGTATAAATAAAGTTCTAGAGTTCAACTTCTTAAAGTGGGTTATGAGGCCATATGAAGTCCTTAAACATGATGTGAAAGGCACAAAATTATTATTTATTATAAGTAAATGTTTGATTTGTATATCTATTTTATACACACAAAAATTTCTTTAGTGAAAAAGTTTAAGAAGTCCTGTTCTAGTGGAATGTTCACTATTTCAGTGGTCTCTTCATATATAATTTAACTGTCCAATTCTTAGACTTTTTCTAAGGTATGACATATCAGTTTTGTATCTGAAATCCATCTGCCTTTTAGTCCCTCTAAACCTGGGCTTTCTGCCTATTCTCTTTTTGGGGGGCTTTTTTTTTGTTTTTGAGAGGCAATTAAGATTAGGTGATTTTCCCAGAGTCACACAGTTAGTAAGTATTGTGTTTTAGAGGCTGGATTTGAACTCAAGTCCTTCTGACTTCAGGGCTGGTACTCTAGCTACTGCTCCTTTTTTTTTTTTTTCCACTGATGTAACAATAAAAATAACTCTTTCCAATATTGTCCTGATAATAAATATCTAACGACATAAAATTGAGAAATATATGATCACCAAAGCTATTTTCCATTGTGATGAAGGATGACATCCATGACAAAGTCCAAGGAGAAGAGTTTTCTTTCGATGATGAGGTTCTCCAGATGCTCCTATTTGTGGCTGACATTATATTGATTCTACTGAGCCTCAAGCCATTGCAGGACTTACTGGAAGAGATCTGTAATCATTTGTCACTACCTAAGAAAAATTCAGTCTGTGCTTACATACAAGACAAACCAAAGGATTGAAGAATGGCTATTGTCCAGATTTCAACATGCATTTGGATAGATACCCTATTGAATTTGTCCATAAGTTTGTATATCTGGTATAAGCAGTATAGATAGACAATGAGTTGAACTGGTCTCAGTTTAAAAAAAAAAGAAGCAAGATGGATTGCTTTCAGGAAATTTCTGATCCCCATGCTTCCCATGAAAGCAAAAGGTTATCTTTTCAATACCAATGTTTTTGTTGGTGCTGCCATCGACAGTGAGATGTAAAACATTACCTATGCTTCCAGCTAACTAAAAATGAGCATTGTATGGAAGACAATAAAAAGATATTTTGCTGTGAAAATAAATTTAGTTTTTTCTAAAAATTTCTGATTATTCTTCTCTTTATTTTAAAAGTTCATTTTCCTTTGCCCTAAACTCTGGACCTATATTTAAGAGTTATAGCAATATCATTTTTTGGTCCAAATACAAATTGAACCTCTAAAATGAGAAATTATTGGAAAAAATATTCTATACATTGGCAGATAACACCTATTATGGATTGTAATCAGTGTTTATATGAGTCATATTTAGGAAATGGAGAATATCACCTCTATTTTGGACCCAATTATTCCTTGTCCCAAAATGTTCCTTGGCAAATTAGTTGGAAAATGCTGATTCACATTTTTAAGCACCCAAGTCTTTTGAGTTTCCATTGCTCTTTTAGAAAGAGAAAAAAATTAGAGTAATTGCTTTCTTTTGGGGGAGAGGGGGAGGCAGGATTAGGGTTAAGTGACTTACCCAGAGTCATATAGCTACTAAGTGTTAAATGTCTAAGACTGGATTTGAACTCAGGTCCTCCTAATTCCAAGGCCAATACTTTAATCCACTGCATCATCTAGCTGCCTCAGAGTAACTGTTTTCAGTGAACAAACATGAATCCTTGACTTTTAAGTTCTTGGAATGTTTTGAGTGATGAAAATCTAAATATATAGTGTATATGATGGCCATGCATGTTGTGTGAATGTCTACAGGGATCTCCGTAAATGGGACTCACAGGGAGACAGGAATAGATATCTTTAAAATAGAAGTTACTCATTTGCAAGGGAGAATTTGATTCTTTTCTCAAAGGGAACAAAAGGTTGGGACCCTGAAGCTAGCCCTCTCTGTTTTCCTCAAAGATGGAGTTCCCAACTAGAATTATATCTATCAATCTATCTAAATATTACTATTCTAGGGGAAATGGATTATATAAAGATCTTCACAAATTGCAGATAATAAATAAATCCTTTTGTCTAAGCAGATAGCAAATAGAAGCCAGAGAAGTTATAGGATGAGAAGAGAGCAGGGAGTACACAAAGTGAAGAAACTGTCCAACTGGGAGTGAGATATCTCAGTTCAACAGAGAATCTTATTGAAAGAGAAATTCTGCAAAGCCTAGAACTGGAAAGCGGGGGTGTTTTGAGACACCAGTTTCTCTATATGTTTATTCCTTCCCAGAGCTTTTCTCTCCTCCCAAGATCTTCTTAAAAAGAGCCTGGAATCACATGTGTACTCTCTCCAAATTTCAGTTCAATAAATCTTTATTATAAAGATTTGTGTCAGGTTCTGTCTAAGCACTGAGAATATAGAAAGAGGCCAAAGACAGTCCCTGCCCTCAAGGAATACACTCAAATAGGGTGGGAGTGGTGAACAACAGACAAGTAAATACATACATACTTCATCGAAAGAAAGAAAGAGAGAGAAAGAGAAAGAGAGAGAGAGACAGAGAGAGAGACAGAGAGAGAGAGAGAGTCATAAACAAAATAAATAGGAAATAATTGAGAGAGAAGGCACTAGAATCTAGAGGAGTTAGAGAAGGCTTCCTGTAAAGGCAAGATATTAGTTGGGACTTAAAGCCAAGGAGGTCAGTCAGAGTGGAGGACTAAGAGAGTTCTAGGCATGAGGGTCAGACAGAGAAACTGTCCAGCGGTGAGAGATGGAGTATCTAGCTCATGGAATAGCCAAGAGCCCGGTATCACAAGATTGGAGAGAAATTGGGGAACAGAGAAGGTGTTAGAAGCCAGGAGAGTTAGGAGGGTTAGGTTGAAAGGACTTTAAATCCCAGAAGGAGTACACTATATTTGGTCCTGGAGGCAAATGAAATTGGGAAGGAGGGAGGAAAAGAAGAGAGGGTGTGTGTGATGGGATTGGATCTGAGCTTTAGGAAAATCACTGTAGTGACTGGTTGGAGAAGGATGAATTAGAGTAGAGAGATACCAGAGGAAGGCAGATTCACCAGCAGACTATTGCATGAGGTGCAGGGTCTGCACTAGAATAGGTCAGAGAAGAAAGGGGGTTTTATTTGAAGATGTTGTGAAGATGAAATGGCAACAGCTTGGGTTGGAAGGTGAGAGATAGTGAGGAATACAGAACGACTCCTAGTCACCAGTCTGAACAGTAACTCCAACAAACATTTATTAAGCACTTACTATGTGTCTCACCATGCTAAATGCTGAGGAGGAAAATGGCAGAAATATAAATATCACGTATGGTACATCGGTTGTAAGTGCTGACAACCCAATTGGAGAGAGAAGATCTGAACATAAATAACTGCTCCTGTTCTTCCTTCTGCCTAAATTGCTCACTCTAATCTCTACCTGAACTCTTATTCACAGACCACCTCTTTCTAATTTGCTAAATAGACATTACATTTTCTCCAGATTCTTTTTATCTCATGGTTACACCTTCTGTCTTGTATTATTGATACTTCAGAGATCTGACCATGTCATTACTCTCCTACTCAAAAATCTTCTGTGGCATAAAATGTAAAAGGAACCCCCCCACACTTGACATTTAAGGTCCTCCATCACAGGTTCCAACCTGCCTTTCAATTCTGTGGCAAAATTCCAGGAAAAATCGATCTATTTAGTATTTCCTACTCTCATTCTGGCCCCTCTCACTTCCATGCATTCACACAGGCTAGAACCCCACATCCGCTTTGTTCAAAACAAGAGAGGTAGCTTCCTTTAAGTTCCACTTCAAGGGCCACATCTTTTATTAAGCCTTTCTTTATTTCCTTACACCAGCTAAAATTTATCTCTCCTTCCTCTGATTATGAATAGCTCTATGCCTGTTCCTTTATCATATTCTATTCTGTCTCATGCTTCTATGTATTCATATTATCCTTATTATTAAGCTGTAAACTTGCATAAAGACAATTGTTATCTTTTTTTATCTTTAGTATCTAGTACAGTGTATTGCATCCATTAGGTTCATAATTAACGATATTAATGTTTTGTCCCTCCTCAAATTATATCTTATATTTACTATTTAGAAGTTTTAGCTTCTGGAGAATGTATGCTTCTTGAGGGCAAGAACTATGCTCTATTCCTTGCATGTAGCATGATCTTTATAAACATTGAACTGAATTGATAAAGCTTATCCTTCCTTGAGAGCAGGGATCAAGTTTTATTCATATTTACATTTCCATGAAGCAACAAACACAAGGACTTGAAAAATAATAATAAATATTTTACTTGTTAAAATAAATATTTATTGATGGAAATAAAGTAGGTATCCACTGATTGAAAAAATTTAGATAAAGTATCATACATGAATATAGCAGAATATCACTATGTTATAACAAACAAGTACAAAGAATACTGAGAATCATAAAAAGCTTTATATAAATTGAAGTGAGCAGAATCAATAATAATAGGTAGCATTTAAGTGCTTAACGTTTCACAAGGCATGATACATATGCAGTTTTGTTTGATCTTCAAAAAACAACACTGTGAAGTAGATGATATATTATCATTCTACAAATGAGGAAACTAAGGACAAAAGAAGTTAAATGACTCACCCAGGATCACATCACTAGTAAATGTCTGAGGCAGAATTTGGACCCAGGACGTCCTCTCTTCAAACCTAACACTGTCCATTCTATTTATCTATCACCTAGATGTCTTTTACTATATCAGTGTAAATAGAAAGAATAGTAGCTACAAGGAACCTGAAGTTTATTCATAAAAAAATCAAAAGTGGATGTAGCAAAATTATAAAGGCCAAGCTTGATCTCAAAGAAAAGGTATGATAAAATATATTTACTATCCTCTTTTGCAGAGTCTGGACCCATGGCTGTGGAGCATTGTATATAACATCAGGTTGTTTTTTTTTAATCTGTTGATTCGTTTTGCTGGAATTTTTTCCTTTTTCTTCCTCATTTTACAAAATAATTTATTATAAAGGATGAGATTAGATGATAAAATTAATAGTAGACCCAGTTTGCAGGGTTTCATTATTTTCTTCAGCTATATTAATTTACTGAAAAAAGAAGATGGGACAAGGTGAAATGATCCCAGGCTACAAATCAGTAGGACTTGAACCATAGGCCAGGGTCACTGGATTATAGAGTAAATGTAGGGCGGGAGGGGTGTGAGCCGAGTAGGGAAAGGGAGTTGGGGATGGGGAGGGGAGGATTGGATATAGGGGATAAGAAAGATTGAAGAGTTGAGGATGACAGAGATTGTGAACCTGGATGACTGACAATAATAACACATTTGAGAGTTATAGGATTAGGAAGAAGGAAGGGATGGAGGGGAAAGATAATGAGTTCAGTTTGGGATATGTTGAGCTTAAGATGTCTAGAGAAGATCCCATTTGAGATGTCGAAAAAACAATTGGAGATTTTAGAATGAAGGTTTGGAGAGAGGTTAGTGCTGAACAAGCAGTTCTGAGATCCTTCTGAGATGGTAGTTGAAAAATATTAATTGAGACAAGATTTGAATACAATATTCCTAAACCCAGAATAGAGTCCTGTTGAATTTCTACTGTGTGGTATGGATTGAGACAAAGAAGGAACAAATAGATAGGTTAGAACATCAGGGCTCCAAAGAGTACTATAATCTTATAGAATGAGCTTCAAAGAAGTTATTGAGGGAATAAAAGAACTGTATAGGAGAGGCAGTCAGGAAGCAAACTCTATTCCAATTTTTCTTCCTGGAAGTTTTTGTGTGTTTGAACTAGAGTAAATTGCAGGAGAGATGAATAGGACAGCATTAAGAGATTGGTGAGGAATGGGATGTCTTCATCTAATGAATATTTATTGGGAAATATTTGCTCCTCACTACCTTTAATCCTCATTTAGCTCCTGTCTTCTTAAAGGAGATCTTCAGTATCAGATATTTTCATTTCAGAGTATTTGTTCACATGAATTACAATATGGATATTGTTTTGGGATCCAAAATGTTTAAGCTTTTAAGAATAAGTACTTTATAACCTCAATTCCTTAGATGGTATTATGTCTTAGAGAAGTCTTCAGTAAACACTTACTTATGAAAGTGTTTTCTAATTATCAGCCCAAGATCTCTTGGGATTTCAGTTTCTTCATCTATAAAACAAAAAGTTTGAGTTACATGATCTCTTAAGGATCCTTTTAACTCTAAATAATATGATCTCATGATTATACAATTGATTGATTTTGCAACATTTAATGTTCTTATTTAATAATGTTTTTTTCCTAAATACATATAAAAAAACACTTTTAACATTCATTAAAAATTTTTTTGTATTCCAGATACTCTCCCTTCTTCCCTTCCCTCCCCTCTCTTGAGAAGGCTAGTAATTTGATACAGGTTATACATATACAATCATGCAAAACATTTTCATTTTATTCATGTTATGAAATAAGACACAAAACAAAACAAGAAAAATAAAGTTTAAAAAACTATGCTTCAATCTGCATTCAGAATCCTTTGGTTCTTTCTCTAAAAATGGACAACATTTTTCATTCATAAGCCCTTCAGAATTATCTTAGATCACTGTATTTCTGAGAATAGCTAAATCATTCACATTATCATACAATATTGTGGTTACTGTGTACAATGGTCCCAGGATTTTGCTCATTTCACTTTGTATCAAGTCATATTAAGTCTTTCTAAATTGTTCTGAAAGCATTGTTAGCCATTGTTTTTATAACACAATAATAATCTATCTCCATCATATTTTTGGACATATAAATCCTTTTTTTCTTTTTTATCTTTTTGAAATATAAACTTAATAATCAACTTACTGGATCAAAGCTTATGCACATTTATATAGATCATTTCCAAATAGTTTTCCCTTGTATACCATTTGTTCTACCAGTGTCACTAGTGGGTCTATATCCCTAAGACAGGAAAGGACCACATGTATAAAAACGACTGTAGCTGCTCTTTTTGTAGTGGCAAGGAAATGGAAACTGAGTGGATGCCCATCAATTGGGGAATGGCTGAATAAATTACGTATATGAAAGTAATGGAATACTATTGTTCTATAAGAAATGATGGAGCTGGATGATTCCAGAAAAGCTTGGAAAGATTTGTATAAACTGATGCTGAATGAAGCAAAACTAAAGTAGGAGAACTTTATACACAGTAAGAGTAAGATTGTATAATCAACTATGGTAGACTTCGCTCTTCTCAGCAATACAGTGTTCCAAGACAATTCCAACAGACTTAGGATGGAAAATCCCAACTACATTCAGAGAAAGAACTAAGCAGACTAAATGCAGATGAATGCATAGTATTTTTAACTTTTTGGGTTTTTTTTTTCCTTCTGTGTAGTTTTTCCCTTTTGATCAGTATTTAAAATGATTATACATAATCAGATTAACTGATATCAAATTGCTTGCTGTCTTGGGAAGGGAAGAGAAAAGGGAGAGAGTGGGAAAATCTGGAATTCAAAATATTACAAAAATGAATGTTGAAATGTATCTTTACTAGTAATTAGAAAAAGAAAAGACAAATAAAAAAAAGAAAAGAAAACCAGATTGCTTTCTATAGGTTTGAATCAGTTCGCAATTCCACCAATAGCATCTCAATTTTTCCACATGCTCTCCAATATTAGTCATTTCCCTTTTCATATTAACCAATTTGATAGATGTGGGATAGTATCTCAGAGTTGTTTTCATTTGCATTTCTCTAATCAATAATGATTTACAGCATTTTTTCATATAACTATAGGTAACTAACTATAGATTACTTCATCTGAAAATTGCCTATTCATATCCTTTGACTATTTATCAATTGGGAAAAATGACTGATATTCTCATAAATTTGACTCATTTTTAAGCAATTATTTTTTTTTATTTTTTTTAAGCAATAAGGTTTTTATCAGAGAAAATTGATATAAATTGTTTTCACAGTTATAATTATTGGGTTATTTCCCTTTAGCCTATTTTCCCCCTTTGTATCCTATTCTGTCTCCTTTCATCCTGTCCATCCTAAAAAGTATTTTGCTTCTGACTGCCACCCTCCCTTCTATCAGCACCAGCTTCCCCCACTTCTCTATCCCCTTCTCTTAAAATTACACACCCACTAAATTTGATAACTTAAATGAAATGGATGAATACCTTAAAAAATATAGGTTGCCCAGATTAACAGAGGAAGAAGTAAATTCATTAAATAGTCCTATTTTAGAAAAAGAAATAGAACAAGCTATTAATCAACTCCCTTCAAAAAAATCCCCAGGACCAGATGAATTTACATGCAAATTCTACCAAACATTTGCTATATAAACTATTCAAAAAAATAGGGAATGAAGAAGTCCTATCAAATTCCTTTTATGACACAGACATGGTACTGATACCTAAACCAGATAGGACAAAAACAGAGAAAGAAAATTATAGACCAATTTCCCTAATAAACATCAATGCAAAAATCTTAAATAAAATCTTACCAAAAAGACTACAGAAAATCATCTCTAGGATAATACACCATGACCAAGTAGAATTTATACTAGGAATGCAGGGATGGTTCAATATTAGGAAAACTATTAGCATAATTGACTATATCAATAACTAAATTAACAAAAATCATATGATCATCTCAATAGATGCAGAAAAAGCATTTGATAAAATCCAACATCCATTCCTATTAAAAACACTAGAGAGTATAGGAATAAATGGACTTTTTCTTAAAATAGTCAGTAGCATCTATTTAAGACCATCAGTAAGCATCATATGTAATAATGATAAACTGGAACCATTCTCAGTAAAATCAGGAGTGAAACAAGGTTGCCCACTTTCACCATTACTATTTAATATTGTATTAGAAAACTAGCTTTGGCAATAAAAGATGAAAAAGAAATTAAAGGAATTAGAGTAGGTAATAAGAAAGCCAAATTATCACTCTTTGCAGATGATATGATGGTATACTTAAAGAACCCCAAAGATTCTACTAAAAAGCTATTAGAAATTATCCACATCTTTAGCAAAATTGCAGGATACAAAATAAATCCTCATAAATCATTAGCATTTTTATACATCACTGACAAAATCCAACAGTCAGAGATAAAAAGAAATTCCATTTAAAATAACTGTCAATAGAATAAAATATTTGGGAATTTAATATCTGCCAAAGGAAAGTCAGGAACTATATGAGCAAAACTACAAAACACTTTCCACACAAATAAAGTCAGATCTAAATAATTGGAAAAATATTAAGTGCTCTTGAATAGCCCAAGCAAATATAATAAAGATGACAATACTACCTAAACTAAACTATTTATTTAGAGCTATACCAATCAGACTCCCAAGAAATTGTTTTAGTGACCTAGAAAAAAATAACAACAAAGTTCATCTGGAAGAACAAAAGGTCAAGAATTTCAAGGGAACTAATGAAAAAATAAAATAAAATGAAGGTGGCCTAGCTGTACCTGATCTAAAACTATGTTATAAAGCAACAATCACCAAAACCATTTGGTATTGGCTAAGAAATAGACTAGTTGATCAGTGGAAGAGGTTAGGTTCACAGGACAAAATAGTCAATAACTATAGCAATCTAAAGTTTGACAAACCCAAAGACTCCAGCCTTTGGGATAAGAATTCATTATTTGACAAAAATTGCTGGGAAAATTGGAAATTCGTATGGCAGAAACTAGGCATTGACCCATACTTAACACCATACACCAAGATGAGATCAAAATGGTTCATGATCTAGGCATAAAGAATGAGATTATAAATAAATTAGAAGAACATAGGATTATTTATCTCTCAGACCTGTGGAGGAGGAAGGAATTTGTGACCAGGAAAGAACTAGAGACCGTTATTGATCGCAAAATAGAAAATTTTGATTATATAAAGTTAAAAAGCTTTTGTACAAATAAAACTAATGCGGACAGGATTAGAAGAGAATCTAGGAAAACAAGAGAACTTGGAAAACATTTTTACAGCTAAAGGTTCTGTTAAAGGCCTCATCTCCAAAATATTTAGAGAATTGAAAAAAAAATTGGAAATTGAGGGGATGTCCGTCAATTGGAGAATGGCTCAATAAATTATGGTGTGTATTTGTGATGGAATATTATCATTCTCTGGGAATTGAGGGGCAGGAAGCATTCGGGGGGAAAAGCACTTGGAAAGTCCTCCATGAACCAAATTAAATATACTGTTACAAAGTAATAGCAATTCTGAGATAACCAGTTGTAAATGATTTTGCTATTCTCAGTAGTACAACTATTCTGAAGGACTTATGATAAAAAAATCCTGTCCATACTCAAAGAAGGAACTGATTGTGTCTGAATACACACCGAAGCATTCTCTGTTTTTCTCTCTAGCTCTCTCTTTTTAAATGAATTTTTCTCAATGGTTTTTATTTTCATTAGAGTGGGAGATCTATTTTTTTTTCACAACTTAACTTTTATGGAAATGTTGCATAATTTCACATATGGTTTCTTAATTGTGGGTGGGGATAAGGAAGAGAACTTAGAACTCAAAAATTTTAAAAACAAATATAAAAAAAAATTGTTTTGAATGGAAGTGAGGGAAAAAAAATTCGATAAATAAATAAGGCCTACAGTTCTTTTAACCAAAGCAGAAAGGACCTTACCATGGAAACACGCTATGGGAGCAAGGAAGACTGAGGTTCATCTACAGAGGAAAAAACCAAAGTAAAAAAAGCTTCTACTCCAAAGAGTAATGTGAATTGGCTCCCTGCTCAGAGAGAATTTATAGAAAAACTCAAAAAAAAATTTAAAAATCAAATGTGAGACGTTGAGGGAAAATGTAAAAACAAAAACAAAAAAACCCAAGAAAATTATGAAAAAAAAAGTTAACTTTTTCCTAGTTAACAACTAGAAACGGAGATACAGAGTCTCAAAGACAAAAATAACTCTGAAAATTAGGGCAAGAGGAAGCCAGTGAAGTTATGAAAGACCAAGAAATAACAAAATGGATTACAAAGAATGGAAAAAATAGAACAGAATGTGAAATATAAGAAAAATACAAGATCTGAAGAACAGATCAAGAATAATTGGACTGCCTTAAATTTGGGATTAAAAAGAAAAAAGGATTTTGACACAATAATGCAAGAAATAATCCAAGAAAAGTGTCTTGGAACATGAGGAGGTAGAACATGAGGAGAAAGTAAAAATAGAAAAAACCCACTGATTACCATCTTAACAAGATCCTTTGTGGAAAACACTTAGGAACATTATTGCCAAATTTCAGAATCCCCCAATCAAAGAGAAAATTTTGTAAGAAACAAGAAAAATGCAATTCAAACACACTGGAGCTACAATTAGAATTGTGTAGAATTTATCAGCAGCCACAATAAAAGACCACAGATCCTGGAATGATATCTGCTGACAATCAAAAGAACTAGGCCTATGGCCAAAAATATCATATCCAACAAAATTATCTATAATATTGAATGAGAAAAATTGATGTCAACGAATTTGCAGATTTTCAGGACTTTCAACCAATTAAACCCAAACTTAATAGAAAATTTAATATATAAGAGGTGATATCAAAGATCACTTTCAAGGAACTCAGCATAAACAAATTATGTTGTCTTTTTTGTTTATATAGGGAATGTATGGCATATATATAAGAGTGATATCAACAATAAGGCAGCTTAAAAGAAAGACTGGGATATAGTTAAGATAAAAATAATAATTATGTCATATAAATGAGGGCAGAGGGAGAATAAACACAGAGGTATTAGAGTTGAGGAGAGGGCTTGTAGTTCTGAAACCTACTCACATTGGGAGTAGATTAAATAGATAACTCTGTGTGTGTGTGTGTGTGTGTGTGTGTGTGTGTGTATACACTATGAAAGGTATAGCATCCTCCCAAATATGTAAAAAATAAAATAAAATAAAATAGGGGGGAATGGGCAGACAAGGAAGCAAAGGGTGCAGGAAGAAGACAAGGGAGGAATCCATAGGTGGGAGGAGATTAAGTAATAGCAAGGCAATTTAGGAGGAGAATTAAAGCAGAGTCAGCACGGATAGGAAAGCTCTGTATGTGTGTGTGTGTGTGTATCCTTTCTTAACTATAGCCTGCTTTGGGTGGGAGGGTATTGAAAGGTGGGGCAACAGGATTCTTCAGAATAAGAAGCATTGCCTGCACCTCAGCCCCCTAAGCAGAGTGGCCAAAGGTAGGGATCTGAAACTTTTTCCCACCAGAGGTGGGATGGCATATGGCTGCAACCTACATGATTTCCATCCCAGTGCAAGTAATATTTCCATTTATAAAGTAGACCTCTTTCTTGTTGGCCCAGGGATAGTTCTTCCCATGAAACACCCAGGATACCAGTGGTTTGGGCAAAGGAAGAAAGTTTTGCTCATTCTCAACATGAAGCATTTGAGGGCATTTGAGACCAATGTGGAGGATGGTTATACATGCTAGGCCCTGCCAGTCTCTATCTTGAAGGTACAATTTGAGACCATAACTAGAGATTGGTGTGAAGCAGAGCCCAGCTTTCAGGGGAATCCCACATTAACCCATGGCATAATAAAGATTTGGTTCTAAATTGTAGCAAAGACCTCTGTTTCTAGGAGGATCTCCTATGTGTTCATAACTTGGCATTTCAGAAGTATGTGACAATTTGTCATTTTAGGCAATCACTTTTATGAAAACCACACAGAGAATCTCTTACCTCATCAATAGTCTACAGACTCTAAAATGTATAATTTTGGAAAACACTGACCTTACCCTGTAATTCTTCACCCAAGATAGTAGGGCATCAGTGAAGCATCAGTGAATTCCATTGAACTGTAGCCAGGTGGCCTCTTGTTGCTGAGGGGCCTAGTCAAAGATGGTAGATTTTTTTGACCCAGAACATGAGGGGAAGGAGGCCTGCAAATGGGAAATGTGTTGTTTCTAAAATGCAAACAGTCCAACAAGCCTTTGGATCTCTTTAACATCCAGGTAACTTCAGGGCCAAGAGCTGATCTTTTACAAGCTGTCTGGGTTAGCCTCTCTACCTTATGGTGGACAATGGACCACCTGCCCCAATTTAAATGAGAAATTGTGGTATCCAAGATTTCCTGTACTGGGTCAGTTGTAGTTCTAGCTAGTAAATGCCACTTCTATTTTGTGGGAATCAGTGGCAGGGGCCATTGACAATGGCTGGGCTATTCAAGTAATCCATAGAGAGCCAAATAAAGATATGCTGATTCTCCTTAAAAGTAAAGGCAAAAATTGGTTGTGATTCAGGGAAAATATATACATAATAGAACATGTTAATCACATCGGTTACCCTATATTAGGGCAGTAGGGATGACTACCTATAGTCTACCAGGTTAATCAAGATAAACATTTTCATTCAACAAAAACTGCTGCCCCACAGCAACTACCAGAAGACTTAATGTCAACAGATTAAAACACTTCTCTAAGCAGGAACTATCTATTCATAACTTGGAGGGAAAGCTGAGTCAACACATGGTTGGCAGCAGTGGAGCAGAAAAGGAGTGGGGAGCTTTCAAAAATCTGGTATACAGCATCACATGTACGCATCGGGGTCAGAACACTTACAGACATCAGGATTTTTTTGACAACAAAGATGGAGACATTCAGAAGCTGCTAAATGAAAAGCGAGAAATCCACAGGAATATATAGATCATCTAATTCTAAGAAGGCAGTATTTAACTTCATCAAAAGTGAAATACAGGCAAAGCTCAGAGGTGAATAATTCTTGATTCAGTAAGAAGGCAGATGAAATTCAGTTTTGTCTTAATAGTAACAAGATGCTTTTATGATGCCCTGAAGGCTGTTTATGAGCCAAAAATCTGGTGCTTCTCAACTAGTCAGTGCTTATAGAGTCATAATCATTAGTGATAAGGACATGATCCTGGAGAGATAGACTGAACACTTCCATAGTGTTCTCAACAGACCATCATCAATCAACACTGAAATCATTAATCATTTACTTCATGTTGAGTCAGTCCCTTTCTAGACAAACTTCCAACTAAAGTTTCCAAGGCCATTTAGGTTCCCCTTGTGTGGCAAAGTGTCTAGTGCTGATTCTATTCCTACTGACATTTACAGGCAAAGGTCCACTGTTCATACAAAAGTTGACTTAAAATTTTCCAGGTTATATGGCAAGAGGAGATTTTCTCTCAGGACTTCAAGGATGTTTCCATTGTCCATCTCTACAAAGATAAAGAAAATAGATTGTCCTGTGACAATCACAGGGGACTCTCTCTCTCTCTTAGTCATTGATGGCAAGATTCTTGCCAAAGTCTTCCTTAGTAGGCTGATCCTTTTCCTGAAAGATTCTCATCTACTTGAGAATCAATGTAGCTTCAGAATAGACTGAGGAACAGTTGATAAGGTGTTTGCTGCCCAGCAACTTCAGGAGAAATGCCAGGAGTTGAACAATACATTTGTCAATCTTACCAAGGCTTTTGAAGGTCAGTCATGAGGGCTTGTAGAAAATATTGGCAGTTTTGTGTGTCTGGAGAAGTTCATCAACACTGTATTTTAATTCCATGATGGCACACTTGTTTAGGTCCTGGATAATGAATAATGTTCTCTTGCTTTCCCAATAACCTATGGAGTAAAGCAAGGTTGTCTGCTTACTCTCCCATGTTTTTAAGCATGATGTTTTTTTTATTTTTTTTTAGGATCTTTTTTATTTTATTTTATTTTTAAATAGCTTTTTATTGACAGAGCATGATGCTTTTTAGCACTGTTGCCTTCAACAACGCCTAAAGGTTAACTATCATACTGATGGTAAATTCAGTGGTAAATTATTTAACTTGGAAAGGCTACAGACCAAGGGAGAGTTAGTGCCTGATTTTTTTGTTCATAGGTTGTACACTCAACATAGCCTCTGAGGCCAACATAAAACAAAGTATGAAGTGATTCTCTTCTAGTTGTGCTTTTACTCTCAGTCTTTTGCTAACTGCTTCCAGCGACTGCTTCCCTTCTCTGAAGTCCACTGTTTCACTGTCCCAATAATTTATTGTCTGAATCTTGAGACAGTAATTATTCTCAATGGCAGTTGTCTCTTTTGTCACTGCCTTTTCCTTATTACTTCCACTGTTTCCTTCCCTGACCTCTTGCCTTCCTTGCATTAGGCTGCTGGCACCTTTTATTGAAATTGCACAAAAGAAATTAATTAATAAATTAATTATTATTATATATTTATTATAATATATAATTCTTATATTTTTGCTCATTATTAATTATTAATAAAAGAATTATTGAAATTACACAACTTGCCAAAATACAAAGTACTTAGAGAACAAACTTGAAAAGAAGTGGTTACATAATGAATACATAATGGATAGCTACATGAGTTGAGATAACTTGCTAGCACCATTACATTAGTTTACATTACACATAGTATTGTTATGTAGGAGCAGGGTCCTATCTGCTTGGGAAAGTGATTCGAAAAATCTCTGATTTAACCTGGAGACTTTGAGGCCAGTTTTAGTTCTTTCACTACTGGGAGAAATTACATGAACCCATAGCTATGGATTCGTTTACCTTGGCAGTAAACTATACTTCCCCGCCACTTGGTAAAAGTAAGGCAATTCTGTCACTCAAATATCCAGTTATCCTGTTGATGTCCTGTTGCTCCATTTCTGGGAGAGGATCATACTTGATTATGTAATGACAGGAGATCTGGAAGGAACTCCACTGGTTGCCTTAACACTACTCATTTGACAACCCTTTTGTCCACAAACTGTGGACTCTCTCCTCCATCTTGATGAGCCAGCCTGTCCCAGAAATGGGAGTTCCTACTTTTAGAATTGGGATTCTGGTTTTTATCTGGCTTTAACTCCTGAGAGGAGATAAGGCATAACACCTGTTTTTCCATTTCTCATTCCTCAGACATACCACACCATAAACTTTTCTTTTTTTTAATAGCTTTCTATTTTTCAAAATAAATGCAGAGATAGTTTTCAACATTCATCTTTGCGGAACTTTGAGTTCCAAATTTTCTTCCCTTCCTCCCCATAGGTATCCTTCCCTGTAAGTTTCACTGATCATTTATTTTCACCACAAACTTCTGAGGAATGGGTGACCATGGCTAGGAGCAGACTTTATTATCTGTGTCCCTGTGGAAGCAATACGCTATTGATGCAATTAGTAACATTAAGGATTGGATTCTGAAAGAAATTCATGAGCTAAGCAAAAGCAAAAATAAATAAATAAATAAAGCAAAAGCAAAAGCTAAGCAAAAGAATGGCCCATACTTGGCTTATTCCCACCCAGATGCTTCAGTTAGATTCTGACAGTATTGTGCCACAGTTCCCTTTTAATGTCCTGACCCAGTCTCTCCAATTGTCCTATTTAGTTACTCTGCCTTAGGTTATAACCTTTCCCTCTTAATATTTGATGAGATAAAGGTTTTATATCTTTAGGCTATAATCATTCCTTCTTAATGTTTGACAGGATAAAGGTCTATCCATTTTAGACATCATTAGAATATCAGTAACCTCTTCAGTACCTCCCTCATCCTAGGTGCCTACCCCAATTAGGTTATCTCCATCCACGTACCTCCCCCATTATATCATTGTTCTTGTTATCCTATAAAAATCTTGCTGTCTAATACTCAGGGCTGGATTCTTTGAGATGATAGTCTCGTCCAGCCCTGGGACCAATCATGGATCCATTTGGTCCCAGTAAATCTCTCCATTTAATAAATTATTAAATTGTTCTCTAATCTCTGTCTTGCTCAGTTTCTCTGGCATTACAACAGGAAAGAATAACTTCAAGAGACATTACAGGATGTTGGGATACACGGGGGCCACCTGACAGTGGCTGCTGGAGGTCCAACCCAGAATGGATCTCCTCTGTGAGAGAATGATACAAGGAGACGGAGAGGCAGTTGTTATTCTCTGACTGAGAGGCCATTGCCTCATCTGACCTCTCTCTTCTTCCCTCTACCTCCAGTTTATCTCATTCCCCCTCCACAACACCTGTGTCAGCCAAGGCTGCTCTGCAACTCCTTCAGATGCTATGCTCCACAGCTGAGGAGGCTCTCGGCGAATTGACCTGTCCTTCAACAACAGGAGACTTTATTAGTGATATATTAGTGGTACCCACTGGAAGAGATTGTTGGTGGATGTAAATGAGGGTCCAGACACCAGTGGCACAAACAGTGAATCTTACAGGAAGAAATAAGGGATTTGGGGAAAGGGTCTTACTTAGGGAATGAAGAAATAACTACGGTAAGCAGGAGCTGATTTCTGGACATCAGCTGAGAATCAGATATAAATCATGATAAACATCATAATGTCAAAGAACTATCAATGATTGTTCTACTGTCTACACACCCATTTGCATGATAGCAGGGCTCTATCTCCTAGAGCAGAGTAAGTAAAAGCTTAGTCATTGTTCTGACTTTGGGCATCTTGACAATAAGGGACTTATGTTAAGAAACAGGGTAAAAGGTGTCTTATCAGAATACATTGATAGGAAAGGCCAAAGTGGGGGTAGAAAGAATGGGAAATCAGCAATTCAGACGGTAAGTTTCCACAGCAAATTAAAAATGTATTACAACAGCAGCCCTGTTTGTAGTGGCTAGAAACTGGAAAATAAATGGATGCCCATCAATTGGAGAATGGCTGGGTAAATTGTGGTATATGAATGTTATGGAATATTATTGCTCTGTAAGGAATGATCAGCAGGATGAATACAAAGAGGCTTGGAGAGACCTACATGGACTGATGCTAAGTGAGATGAGCAGAACCAGGAGATCATTATACATTTCGACAACGATATTGTATGAGGATGTATTCTGATGGAAGTGGATTTCTATGACAGAGACTTAACTGAGTTTCAATGGATAAATGATGGACAGAAACAACTACACCCAAAGAAGGAACACTGGGAAATGAATGTGAACTATTTGCATTTTTGATTTTCTTCCCGAGTTATTTTTATCTTCTGGATCCAATTCTCCCTGTGCAGCGGGAGAACTGTTCGGTTCTGCAAATATGTATTGTATCTAGGATATACTGCAACATATTTAACATATATAGGACTGCTTGCCATCTTGGGGGGGGGGTGGAGGGAGGGAGGGGAAAAAACGAAACATAAGCGAGTGCAAGGGATAATGCTGTAAAAAAATTATCCTGGCATGGATTCTGTCAATACAAAGTTATTATTAAATAAAATAAAATTTAAAAAAATGTATTACAACTCAGAGTTATGGGATGAGTCCAGCTTATAAAATAGAGTTTAAGAAAAATCAAAGGATCAAAACTAATTTACTTCTATATAATAGTCCTTCACTTCCTTGAAAACAGCTGTCAGGTCCCTACTAAGTCTTTTCAATCTTTTAAATGATCTTTATATGACAAATTCAAGATCTTTCATCTTGCTGCCCTTCAGTTTATTAAAGTCATTCCTATACTGTGGTAGTGCCCAGAATAAGATATATCACTATCTTTTGACAAGGGCAGAGTGCCATAGGATTGTTTCTTTCTTTCTCCTGGAAATCTCCTTTCTTTACACTGCTTAAAATTGCATTTTCATTTTGGCTCTCACTTGTGATCCAAATTGAGCTTGAAATTCACTAAATCCAACAGAAACGAGTGCAAGGGATAATGTTGTTAAAAAAATTACCCTGGCATGGATTCTGTCAATATAAAGTAATTATTAAATAAAAATTAAAAAAAAAAAAAGAAAAGAAATTCACTAAATCCCATCAGAGCTTTTTTCAATGACTACTATTTCACCATGTTTCCCATATTTTGTGATGAAGTCCTGGGTAGCTAGGGGAAAGTCTGGAGCATTGATAGGATTACAATTCTTTCTGAGGCAAGCATCAAAGAACACTATAGGATCATCTCAGCCTTAAGTAAGCCTTTTGTTCTTAAGTAGATCTTTTATTCAAGTGGATTGTCATTACAATCCCACTTCAGGAGAAACCCCACTTTTACTTATTCAATCAGAAAGCCCAGTTATGATGTCAAACCCCAAGATTATATTTCCCCTATAAAAGATCCACTCACAGTGTAGCTCTTAGCTAAATCACTTTTTGGGTTAGCCTGCCAAGGGCCTTTCTCCTTGTTACAGTTAACTCTTTTAGGATGCTAAATCCCATTCAAGGTTATCCACCAATCAATGGTGGAATCCCCTTTCTTTGCTAACCCCTTTTGATGTTAGTCTGCTAAACTCTTCCATGGATTTAACTTGCCAGTCAATGGTGTATCCCTACTTCATGGTATTTTCTTTTTAATGCTTCTTCCTCCTTATTAATTGTGAGTTCCCATTAGGCAACTTGTCTTTTCCTTTATTAACTATTAAAACCCCTCTCCTTGTTAACTCCTGTGTATTAATTCACATGATAAATAGCACTTCTTTGTACCTATGATAACTGTCTTATCATGGCTATTCGATGTCATGAACTGAATCTCTATTATGCTATTTCCATATTTTTATTTTTATATATATTTTAAAATAATCAATTGTTTTCTTGAAACTATTTATATTTGCCACTCTTGGTGCCTATTTTACACCTTCAATGACACTGCAGGACTAAAGAGTATATAGTTTTATAGCCCTTTGAACATAGTTCCAAATTGCTCTCCAAAATGGTTGGATCATTTCACAACTCCACCAACAACATTTACCATTATCTTTTTCTATTGTCTTAGCCAGTCTGAGAAGTGTGAAATTGACTCCATATATCTTATACCATGCAGAGGAGAGAGATACTTAAATCCCAAATTCTATACCCAAAGGCAACTCAATAGACTGGGTAGATTTCTGACTCTTGCTCTGTGACAGTAGACCAGAGCAGGTTTTTTTTTTCCCCTTTTGGCTTTATTTTTCCTAATTTTCTTTTACAATATGACTAATATGGAAACATGTTTTGCATGACTACATATGTATATTCTTAATTAATTTGCTTGCTTTCTCAGTGAGGGGTGGGGCAGGGAGAGAGGGAAAGAATTTGAAACTCAAAACTGTTTAAAATGAATGCTAAAAAATTTTTTTACACGTAATTGGGAGAAAATGCAATAAAAAAACTAACAAAAAAGCAGCTGGTATGGTAAGATTGGCAAATTATCCAACTAGTATTTTACCCGGTTCTTAATTTATTGATATAATTTGTAGATTCCCATTAGAACTAAATTTGAGAGAATATCCAACAGTGATTTTTTGACACTAAAAAACAGGACCTCTTTCAGAATAGAGTTTAGCAGAATGTGAGGTTACTAGAAACATTTACATGAAACATGGTTGATGGAAATGGGAAATTTGGAAGAGGGAAAATTTAATTGGGTTAATGATTGCTACATTCAAGAATTTGATGGTCTTGGGTCTTGATGAGGTCAAGGATAAACAAGAATTCCACTGACTTGTGAATAAATCTAGGAAAGATTTTATTATATTTTTGATATGATATAACTTCTAGGGAAATATAGCAGTGGTTTTAGAGTCCCTTGACCTTGGTGGGGTTTTGTTCTAACTATAGGTTGGTCCTAAATCTTCTACCTTTAGAATCTGCCCCAGGAAACCCCTATACCCAATCTGTCTGATTCTGAACACTCCTTAGTCAGGTAGCTTCTAGCCTCAGGAAACTCCCACAGATCAAACTCCTGAGACAATAGTGAAAAAGCCCACTCCTCAATTCATTGCTGACTAGTAGTCTTGTTAGTAATAATCTAGTCAAGAGAACCAAATCCCAGAGATCACTTCTTCCTACCTATGAGACATAGAATTAGTATATCTATGATTGGAAGCTGGATAAATGTTTCTCTTTGCTTCTGTTTCTCTACTGAATTCCCTTACAATTCAGTCTGCTTTGTAATGGTGTTACTATTATTATTGAAATAAAACTTTGTTCCTTGAAGAAATAAGTTCAAGCCTGCAAATTCTTTTGAGATATCTCAAACACTGGTCTGGGACCCCGAACTTTTGGGGTCTTTAATTCCCTCTCAGGAAGCCCAAGTCCATCTCCTGATTCCCTTTTGATTGGGTATTACAGAGGTTACAAACTATTCAGAGTGCCTATTCCCCCAACCTGAGCATAAATCCCCACCTCTGATTACATCTCCTCTTGGCTTTATTTGACCATAGCTGCCTGTGAGTGCAATCTCTCCAAGTTTTGTTTCCTGTGTTCCACTTCAGCTTAACCCCTAGGATTTATTTCTTAGATTTCAGTTTCATTTGATATATATTTTATATAACTGTGGAAATGAAATCCTCATCCAATTCTCACAATTTATAGGATTTATACTCCTTGAAACAAGGAGAGAAGGAGCTGATGGGATTGTCTCAGCTTTAAGTGAACCTTTTTGTTCTTTAGTAGTTCTTAAATCTTTTGTTCAATGGACTTTCAATTACAGTCCCATCCCAGTTGGGGGTTTCTAGAAACACTACTTTTACTTATCCAGTTGGAAAGCCAAGTTATTATATCAGACTCTGGGGTTATATTTTCCCTAGAAAAGATCTATTCATACTTTAGATCTTTGCTACCTCCCTTTTAAGGCTAATCCAACATGAGCTACTTCTACCTCAAGAAATCTTTCTCCTTGTTATAGCTTTCTCTTTTAGGGTGCTAAATCCTTTTTTAGAGTTAGCTTCCAGTCAATGATGTACTTCCATCTCATGAGTCTTCCCTTTAATGGCTTTTTTCTCCTGGTTAATTGTGAGTTCCACTAGCGGACTTGTCTTTCCCCTTGTTAATTGCTCATTCATTTATGATTCTACATTATATCTGTTTAAATTATGTATTATACATGTAAAATAAAATAGCAAAACCTTTGTAATTTGTGATGCATGTCTGACTTGATTTCTTGAAGTCCATTGAACTGTAATCGAATCTCTTTCACATTCTCTTACAATTATGCTCTCCTATTGCTCTCCCAAATCTATTCCATATTACTGCTTCTGGTACTTTATTCTACTTCTTTTTGTACTTATACAATTGATTTTTTCTTAATCCAAGTATGAAACTTTGTTCATCTGCATTACATTTCATCTTATCCATCTTAGTTAAAGTTTGTAACTTAGTTAAAGTTAGTAAAGTTTGAAAAAAACTTGATTCTATCATCTAATATGTGAACTATTTCTCCTAGTTTTCTGTCAATTGGAATTTTTTTGTTTTAATTTATTTTATTTTTTAAAAAAACAATAGAAAAAGGAAAAATAGAAAAGGAAAACAAAACAGAACAGAACATTGTCAAGTACTCAGCAGGACATCAGGGAGGATTCAAAATATATAACAAGAAATTACCGGTTCTGAAAGGAGTCAGCTAGAATTTAATAAGCATGCCAATCCGTTGCTAAATCTTGTCATTTCTACTTCTATAACATCCTCATGTTTGTCCTCTCCTCTTGGTTCATACAGCCACCACTCTAGTTCAGTCCCTTATTATCTCTCATTTAGTTTATTGTACTAGCCTCCTAACTCTACTCTTAATAATAAGAAACCTTATTGTAATCCATCTTAGCCATTAAAGTGATTTTCCTAAAGCACTTTTATAAGTCCCTTGTACACCCAGTTTCCAATTATTCCCTCTCCAGGTTAAGTTGCAAAACTTTTGTCTGCTAGTAATTAGAAACTTGAAAGGGTCTTCATACAATCGCCATAAAAACAGTATTGCTCAATGCTGGTTAAGTTCTCAGGGTAGCCAACAAAAGACTAATATAAATGATACTTGCCACATAATTCTAATATTTATGTTTGTTTCATCTATATCTAACCAGCATCTCCCACAAAATCTTTCCCTCTCGCTTTCAATAAAAACTAAAGAAAAAAAATTCATTACAAATATGTATAATTGGTGGGGGAATTAGGTATTCTTGATAAGACAGTGGTCTTATTCAGCCAGTGGGGAATCAGGGGACAGACTTGCCATTTGGGAAGGATACAAAAAGTCATGCATTAGTGCTCAAGTGTGTGCCTGCTTCTGGACACCTGTTCTTGCAAGATCATAAATAAAAAATCTTTGTCTCTCCAAAAAAAACAAAACAAAAAATGTACAGTCAATCAAAACAAATTTCCTTATAGGCCATGTCTAAAAACACTATCTTAGTATGTACTCTTGAATTCTTTACCTTTCAGAGATGGGTAGTATGTTCCATCATTTCTCCTCCAGAGTCATGCTTAGTCATTATGCTGTTAAGAATCTCTAATTCAAAAGTACTTGCCTTTGCTATATTCTTGTTATCATATAAATTGTTTTCTTTGTTCTATTCATTTCATTTGACATCAGTTCATACATGTTCCCAGAGGTCCCCCAAATCATCTTCTTCATCATTTCTTACAGCACAATAGTATTCCATCACATTTATATGCCATAATTTATGAGTACCCTTTCAAGTTTCCACTCTTTGACATCTCAAAAAGTTATAAAGATTTTTGGATATCTTTAGATTTTGTTCTACTTAGTACTAATTCTTCTGTCTAATTATCTCTTTCCCTATCTTATTTCCCTTTGAGCGAAATGCATTTCTGCACCAAACTCTGTGTGTAAGCCTTCTTTTTTCTTTTAATCAATTCAGATGAAAGTGAGGGTGAAATGTCAGCCCTTTGCATTTATATAAATGTCTTATTTGCACACTCTAATTATAAGATAATTTTCTCTAATCTTCCTTTTTCTTTCTCCATTAATGTATTCCTCTTTCCCTTTATAAGATTATCAAAACATAACAGAACCATTCTCAGACCTTGCCAAATTGAATTTCCTCTGTTGAACCTGATAATAGGTAGAGTTCAATTAGGACATATATATGATCTCCATATTTAAAAGTAAGCAATTTGTCCTTGCTTATTCCCTTGATATTCATTCATGCTGCTTTTTATTTCTCAACTCTTATTCTTTATACGTCAAAGTTTGTATATGGCTGTGGTCTTTTCATCAGGAATACTCATAAGTCCTCTATTTTATTAAAGATCTATTTTCCCACCCTTAGTATTATACCCAGTTTTCCTAAGTAAGTTATTTTTAGTTGTGAGCCCATATCCTTTGCCCTCTGCAATATTGTATTCCAAGTTTTACATTCCTTTATGGTGGCAGCTGTTAAATCCTGTGTGATCCTAACTAGGTACTTGGATTCTTTCTTTCTGGCTACCCCAAAGCATCTTGTTTTTCTTTGACCTGGAGGCTCTGAATTTTGGCTTTGATATTCCTGGGAGTTTTCATTTGGGGATTTCTTTCAGGTAACTGATAAGATTTTTTTTAATTTTCACATTGCCTTCTGGTTCCTTATAAGAAATTGGGCAGTTTTAAGATTTCTTAAAACAGCCTATCTAGTCTCCTTTTTTGTTTATGATATTCAGATAAACCAATGATCTTTAGATATTATTTTTTTCTATCTGTTTTTCAGGTCACTTGTTTTTGCTAGAGATATATTGCATCTTTTTTTTCAATCTTTTGATTTTGTTTTAATATTTCTTATTCTCTCATGGAGTTTCTATTTTGGTCCATTCTGGAAGTGTTGCACGGTCAAGTTTTGTTTCTCTTATGCCAAACTATTAATTCCCTTTCTAATTTTTTCTTTTATAACTCTAATTTCTTTTCTATTTTTCCCTTCATGTGCTCTCATTTAATTCTTGCTTCATTTCATCTAAGAATTCTAGTTGATTTTTTTGTGTGTCCAAGCTGTGTTTTGACTGAGGCTTTACTTACAAATGACAAAAGTCATACTCTTTTTCTGTTTGTTTGGTTTTTTTTTCTTGAGCTTTCCTGCTAATATAATAATAGTTCCTTATGGGGGAGATTCTTTTTTGTTTGCTCATTCTTCTAAAAGAATGACTTTGGATTTGACGTTAGAACTAGGCTCGATTTGGGCTGGTTCTATTGCTACTTTCTTAGGCTATTAAGTGTTTGTTAACCCAGGATCTCAGCCACAGCTTAAGCTGGGGATTTATAGGCTCTCAGTGCTTCCAAAGGGATCTAATTCAGGGCATAGTGTGATTGCTGTTCCCTGTTCTCATTTTCTATCTCTTCCCCACCTGCGTTGTCTGAGCTATGCAAGTTCCTGACCCAGATCTGGGTCTGAGTAACAACAGACTCCTGAGGGACTCAACCATTATCAGCCAACAGGGAAAGTCCTTAAGGTTCAGAATGGCAAATTTTAGACTCAACTTTGGTCTGAGATTCCTCCCCTGGTTATTCCTAGGTTGGACAAATGCCTCACCGTGACTTTTCCTGGTTTTCCTCAACAGAATTTGTTCTGGTACATTTTGTAATCTGGAGTTTTATGGAAGGGAGCATGACCATATTGTTTCTCTATCATCTTAAAACTGTCTTCCCATGTATTCAATTTTCACATGAGAAAATGTATTTCAAATTCTAACTTGGTATCCCAGGAACATATCTCTCCTCTCTCAGTATCAGGATAGATGCTGCTGGCCAGTGGGAACTTTTTAGCTCTCTATACCACTATACACACATAGGATAAGGTGCTTGAATCGGAGAGAATGAGATGATTGTCTCCATGAAAAGCAGGGCCGGCCTACTGCTTCATGTTCCTATATCCAGCCCTTTTTAGCTGGAATATTTAAAATTCAGGGACTACGTCTATTAGTTTCATTTTTTCCAAAAAGTGTGTGCTTGGCTTTATAACATTCCTTGAAATTGCATCAATTTAAAATTACCTACTGCTATTACAGTGATAATAGATTAGAAGGAAATATGGGCTGGTCATGTGATGAGGATGACAGCCGTTTGGTGCTTAGCCAGAGGGCTGCACTTTTGTCATCCCTGGAGGAGAGGAAATCCTCAAGCACAATGGACAGATCCCCTTGTAGGCACCATATGGGAGAGGATGGACAAATCCCATAGGATGAGTTGCCATGGATGAGTTGTTCTCTCTATTCCTGGAGAAAAACTTCCAATCAATGATATCACAGATATGTATGACAGATACACATATTCGGACAAATACAGACAGTCAGCTGGGAATTTTTATATCAAAGGCAAATGCACAAACTACAAAAAGTGGAATGGAGCACACACCTTAGGGCTATTTGATAGCTTTCTATTTTAACTAATTATTCTTGCTAACAAGGGGCAAATCTCTGCTATTTATGTACTTCTAAAGAACCTTAAGTGCTATCAGTGCCCTGAGGTAAGAATTCTGTGGTCCACCCTAGTTATATCTCTGTTAACAATGGTTTGAATTCCATTTTAATACATCTATTTACATCATTTTGCACAGAACTCCAGGTCTGTTGTCCCAGGCTTAATATACTAAATATCAATTATTATTTTTTCAATAGTAAACATTTCCTCACCAACCATTCCAACCCTTTAGAAGGAAAGTGGATTTCAAATTTTTCAGTTTTATTTTGTGACAGAGTAGTTTTCTTGATGGTAGAGATGAATTTGCTTTATGCAGATAATCAGCTTGACCACCCTGAAATTAAAACTAGTAGAAATCATCAAATATGCATTTGGAGCATTGCTTTGTTGGTGCCAAACTGAAAATGTTCCCTGTCCAGTAGAAAGTAAGCATTTCACAATAGTATTTAACCCCCCAAAAAAATTCATTTTCTAAAATAATGATATACCAAAAGTATGATTTAAGGGAGACAGAAGAGAAGGGCAGACCCAAATTCTTTTGTTCAACTCATTTATTTCACTTTGTATTTTTTTCCAGTAAAAAACAAAACAAATTTGGACCACATAAGAACAGTAGGCACAGATCAAGTACATAAAAACATACACTATAGACCAACCCAGGAATGTACCACTATAGATTATTCCCCATCCTTTTGCGATATGCCCGTTGCTGCTATCTGATGGTCTAGTCATTTCCAGCTTTGGTTTGAGTTTTTCTCCCCTTGTAATGTCTTCAAGCTCCCTGACAACAAATACATTTATCAGAGGAACTGGCTGCCTCAGAAACTTGGCAGCCAAAGACTGGATGACAGTTTTCTTTTCCTTTAGATGGTTTATGAAAAGTACAGAGCTGTCATGGTCTAAAGATCTGCAACTATAGCTCTGGACTCTTCCTCTGATTTTTGGGTCACTTGCCAAGTTATAATCTCTAGTATCATACACTGTATTGTCAAAGAAGTAATCTGTCATCTTCAATCAAAATCTCTAATAACCTCACTGGAGAGATTTTGATTAGCAAAAATTGCATCTCCAAAGATAGATTGGTTTCTTACACCAAAGAACCAAGTGAGAAAAAGAGGTGACTAATGGAATTTTTCTTTTCAAAGTACAAATAAAAATAGCCTCCATTTAACTTCCTTTAAGTCTCAGTTAAAATCCCACCTTCTGCAAGAAGCCATTTCTAGGTCTCCTTAATCTTAGTGCTTTCTCTCTGAGATTATTTTTGATTTACTCAGGATATATTTATTGTATATGGTTGTTTGCATGTTGCCTTCTCCATTAGATTTAGCTGTTTGAAAGCAAAGACATTTTGTTTTATTTTGCCTTTCTAGTATCTCCACTGCCTATAGAGTACTTAACATAAATGTGAGTAAACAGATTGAATGATTCCATTTCACAGTGTTGCTTTTTCTCAATTAAAATTTAAAAATAATGTATTGATGATGATAGCATGTATATAGTGCCTTAAGACTTGCAAAGTGATTTACATTTTATTTCATTTAATTGATGGGATTTAGCTAACTTCATTAGTCTTTCACATAAAGCAAGTATCATCTTCATCTCAATTCCACTGTTTGGAATATGAATGAGACCCAAGGAAATAAAAGATACACAACTAAGAGCAAAGTCTATAATTCCACACCTCCAACATGCATAAGCAACCCTTTTCTTAGCCATGTGGTGCTGAAGTTTTAAGAGCATATGTAGGCAAGGTAACCTTTTGGCCACCCAAAAGGTACTAAGCCATGCTCCATTTGGTCATTGTTTGGGTCCTGATTGAGGGTCTTCCTCTCCCGATTCATTCATTTATTTATTTAGATGATTTTTTTTTTGGACTAAATGAAAAAGGAGATTCTTTGCCTCAATAGTTACCTAGCCTTAATCACTGAATGGGTTCATCCTCAGTCAAATTGAGACCTGTTGAAGACCTTAACTTAAAAAGGCCAAGGTCTCCCCTTGCATCCAGGGCCATCTCCAGACATCCTGATCTGTATCTGGCCACTGGACCTAGATGGCTCTGGAGGGAAAAATGAGGCAGGTGACCTTGCCTAGCTCTCCCTCACTTAAATCCAATTCACTTGTATGTCATGATATCACCTCCCTGATGTCAAGATCCTCTTAGAGAGTAAAGGATAAATAACAACCTCTGGTGGAACACTAAGAAAATGCTACTAAGGCAGAATGTTAGACAGCAGTTGTCTAAAACAATATTGTCCATCAGTGATGAGCAGCACTGCATTACTACAGTCTCACAACTTTCCCATGAAACTTGTTTATAATGGACTAACAACCTTATCATAAAAGCAGCATGGTCCAGGTTATAAAAAAAAAAAAAAAAAAAGATTAGATTGGGTCAAAAGACCCGAATTCAAATCCCTTCTCTGCCATTTAATGCCTGTATAATCTTGGATGAGTTATTCACATCTTTGGACCCCAGTTTTCTCACATGTTACACAAGGGGTTCTCTTGTAAGTGAGCTCGAAGATTCCTGCCAATTCTAAACCTAGGATCCTGTCAAAGATGTTTGAGTTGCTTCCTCAGCCCAAGGTTTCCAGTGACCAACTTGAGTTAAATGTCTAGTACTAGAAAGGACAGGATATTCCTATACCTGCACTGGCTTTTGAAAATAACTGCCAAGTAAGAAAAGTCTTTTTATTGACAAATGCTGGAGATGTTCTCATCTAAGCTTTAGGTTCCAGCTTCATAATCTGATTCAACATAAGCCAAGCAGGAATAATGGTACTTTAGGAATCTTCTTTTCTTCCCAAGTTCATTTACTACATGAGATGCTAATTTGGACCCTTCCAAGCCTTAGATTCATTTTCATCTCAAAATAGATAAAGCCTTCTAACACATGGAATGCTGCTTGAGGAGAGAGGAAGGGGGAGTAGGTATTAAAAAAAAAACTAACTTTTTTTTTTTTACTGATAATCAAAGCAACTACTATAAAGGCCTTCTAGCAAAATTTTAGAGAAAGGATGCTGTTGAAGATGCTGTCACTCAAATGCACTACAACTCCAAACTTTAGAGATTCATTTTTACTTTGAACACCAAAATAAAATAGAAGATATGTCTGCTCATTTTTTCTTAGCTTCAAATGAGACAGCCACCACTTGAGTCATACACACTTAATATCTCTCTCAATGAATATTGGATTCTTCCTATAATGCCACAAGGAAAAATTTGAGTTTCTTGTTTCACTATTACTTCCACAGGGGCCTTTTGAGACTAAGACCATGAACACATGCACACAACAATCCCTAATACTTATTTAAAGTAAATGGCTTGCGTTGGTTCTAATGTTCCTATTTCATTCAGAGCTTGGACTTTGCTGAGTGCTGATCTGTTTGGGAACAAAAACAGCAGAACTAAATAAACTTCCTTAGTACTAAAGGCATAGTGTGGCACAATGGCAGAAACACTGATAGAATTTTTTTTTTAAGTCTCCACTCTGATTCCACTAAAGGAGTGACACTGGCCAAGGAACTTCCTCTTTTTGGACTTCAGTTCCCTCATCTCTGAAAAGAGCTAAAGATACTTTTACCACAGGCAGTTTGGGAGAGGGGCCAGAATTCCCACTTGGGAAGTCAGGAAGACTTGAGTTAAATACTGCCTCTAAGAAATAATATCTGTTTGATCTTGGGCAAGTCACTTACCCGCCTGATGCCCCAGGGTATCTCTCTAAATGTGTAAATCACAGAGCAGGTACTGATCTCTATATCAGTGATATAGATGTTCCATCCAAAACCAAAACCAAAAACACTTTCATTACCTAACTCATAGGACAGTTATAAGGAAAGTCCAATGAAGTCTCAAAGTGCTATAGAAATGTAAGCTATTATTATTTGATTCTTCACGTCCCCCTTCCTTGTCCAACTTTAAAACTCACCCATGCCATGTCCAACACAAGACAAGTACATATACTCATATGGGAAAACTCATGTTTTCCTCTGCCCAGCAGCTGGCCTCCTCCCAAAATAATTCACTGATGTATTTATCTGATAACTGCAAATGTAATAGGAAGCCTTAGACTATAGTCACATAAGACACAGATTCTAGAGCTGGGACTGTGTAACTTTGTGTGACGATGTGACAGACCCTTCCCTTCTCAATCTCTGATTTCCCTTCTAGAAATGGATATAATCTACATGACTCCAGATAGGTGTGCAGTGCACAGAGTGCCAGGGCTGGAGTTAGGAAGACTCAAGTTCATGAGTTCAAATCCAGCCTCAGAGACTTAGTAGCCGTGTGATCTTTGAGACAGTCATCTAACTCAGTTTGCCTGAGTTTCTTTATCTTTAAAATGACTCAGAGAAGGAAATGGCAAAATATCTTCACCAAGAAAAGGCCAATGAAGTTAGGAAGAAGTGGACATAACTGATCAATAAATAACTACAAGCTACTAGTTCTGATATTCTGTAACTAAGTGTGCAGTATTTTATGACTATTCAGGGCTATCAGGTCATTAAAAGCCTTGAATCAACAAAAAATGCATTTCTGCAATGTTATTGGAGAAAACAAGTGGTAATCATAATAGTAATAATAGTCATAATAGATTTACAGTCTTTACAATGTGAAAATCATCCTGCTCACAGCAACCCTGGAAGGTAGGGAGTACTACAGATAATACTGTTCTCAGCTTTTTACAAATAGTCCCAGGATTTGAATTGAAAGTGTTTTCTTAGCCATCTTAGAACAAGAGCTACATGAGACACAAGTCACCTCACCAATTCTCCAGGCCTACTTCCTCAAAAAGCCAAGTGAGAACAAGATTCTTTTTTTTTAGTCTTAAAAAGGAGATACAATAGAACTTGGCAAGGAGCAAGAGAACTTGGTAGACTGACCAAACGGCAGAAGAAACAAATCAATGCAAACATGTACTAGGCCAAACCAGATAATAAAGTGTGTCCTTTTCCAAAGGGATGACGGCTTTTGCAAGAAAAATGCAAGGTCCCCAGGAAGCTGAGCTATAGTATTCTTGAGTTAGTACTCATGGTGATGTTTCTCTTAACCCAAGCCTTAGGGGACCCAGCATTTCAGAAGGATGGTCCTGCTCTCTGTACACAAGGAAATCTCGAGGCCCAAATGAAGCCATCTGAGTAGTCTGATAGGTTTTTTCCTGTCTCTAGTTTCAGTTCCTCCATATTTAGGCCTTTCTGCCTCTTCCCTTCCTTCCTTGTGAGTCTGATATGACTGCATCACTTTTCCAGGAAGTTCATCATGGTCAGCTTGACAAGCTCTTAAAAGGTCAGAAATTTTCATTTTAACTGGAACTGTGGACCATGGATCACCATCTCACTAGGGAAGTTCACTGTCTAATGATCACTCAAATATTTACACATAGCAGCATCTTTTGGCCAAATAACCAGACCATAGGATTCCTTAGTCTAGTACAACTAATATGTATTTACATTCCAAACACACCCACCCCACCTCCATCACTGGGAAGGCCTGTCCCCATGAGTTTCCACTCTCCATGAACCCCATTTCAAATTTCATTACACACACAAACCCTTCTTTTTCTCCTCTGCCCATCATTTCTACTATTAAAGTCTTTCAAAAAGTTTCTTTGTGAACTTGAATTAAACAAACAGAAGGAAAAGGGGTCATCAAGACTACCCTGTGGAACACAAAAATCTCAATTGCTACTGGGCTACGTTGGCACAGTTGTGAGTTTACTGCTTATAAACCATTATCAGCTCCATTGAATGACAGTTTAAAGGCAATAACAAATGCTCAGAAATATCTCCTAATATAATGTGGACAGTAATTTAAAATAAATAGACATTTACTTTATGAACTGATATTGCAGATTTAAAAAAACACACCTCCTCCAGCAAGATGACAGAACCCAGTGAGCTGAGCATAATTACAAATGCCAATGCTTTTAGTGAGAATACTGCTCTCCAGAATTGAGATGAAGGGGAAATAATGGGCCATCTGTGACCATAACAGGCTGAAACATTATTGTGGAAAAAATCTCTGTCCTAGGGAAATCTTTCAAGAATGAAATTTCACATCTCATTTTCTCTTAGCCATTCTGCTTTCAAATTCAGTAATGATCCATTTACTGGTCTGAGAATACACCTCAAAGCCAGGATCTCTTCATTTCTATTTCTTCACCTGAAATGAACTACCGCCTTGGGCTAGTTACCTACCATCTGTATCTTTGCAAAAAGAGGAGCCATCCACTCTCCAAAGCTTTGGAGAAGTAGAATTGGGGAGAGTCTGTGAAGCATTCTGATTCTGAAGGTGGAATTCAGGATATTGAAAAGAATGAAATGCTGACATTCTTCCTTTTCTAGCAAATCCATCCTATTGGATCTTACAGAGAAGTCCCCAGTGGGCATTTATGTCTTTATGCTAGGGAATTCAGATTCTAAGGTTCTAAGATCTCAAATAGGATTGTGATTTTATTGCAGGCCAATATCGGCACAAAAACTGGAATGTTAAGTTAGAAGAGAGGTTACTCTTAAGTTTCAACATTTAAACCTGCTTTCTTTGTATCCGACCACATTTTAGAGCTTCTGTCTTACTAAAATATTCCCTTAAAACAACAGGGAAGACTTGTCTCTTATTTTTTTATATCAAGGAAAATGTTTCTAGCATTGATTCATTTTTTAATAGCAAACCTCACTCCAACAGCTATAAACTTTCTTCCAACAGCCATAACTCTGGCTCTCTCTTTGACTAGCTATTTAAGCCCATATCATATTAACCTCTTTGTAGTAATTTGCTAGTTGAAAGTAATTTAGCCATAAATCATTTCTAGACCCCTGGCTATTTCCATAAGGCATACAGTTAGTTTTTTGTTTTTTTTTTACTCAAGAGGCAGAAAACAAAGTAACTATATTACCTTCAGGAGAACACATTTGTACCTCAAGAAAAGGCAGACATTGAGGCCACAATGTAAATTTAACCAGGGGACTCAAATATTAAAGAAGACATTATCACCCAAGATTTCCCTAATCCTGTAAGTAGCCACATTCACCAGAATAACCAAGAAGATTGCAAAGAGAGTAGATAAGTACCCGGGCTCTCACAAATATTTCTCTTCTCCCTGGGTACTACCCTATCTCCTTTGTGGAACCTTTGAAAATCTTAATTACTACTGGCCTGTGTTGGCACTAAAACTTGCTTTTTTAAAGTTTATACTTTGGTTTTAACATTTTGTATTTAAGTAAAACCCATGAAATTTCTGTTGCAGCTATAGTTCTATGCTTACATAGCAATAGAGCCTTAAAGTACAAGCTAGAAAGGGGAATCAGGTTAATATCTTGGCTCCTGTGACAATAGTCTGGATGGCACACAATTCAAAGGGAATCCGAAAATTAGGTTTTGAATCAAGAACCTTTGGGTTTGAACCTCTGGTAACCTTGGGTAATTTATATTCTCTGGTAGTTTCTATTCTTGATCAGTAAAATGGACTCTCAATCTATGATCCTTTGTGTTTCAAAATTACAAAATATGTGCTCTGTGCATGGTGCCATTAAATATCAAAGGCTGAAAGTTCTGTGATTTATCACTGATTAGTTTTGTGATTTGGGGCAAATCACTTAGCCTTTTAAGGCCTCAATTTCTTAATCTGCAAAATGAGGGGTTTGGAATTGATGATCTTTAAAATCCCATTCAGTTTTAAATTCTGTGAAAAACTGACTGCAGGGACTCTGCTGATCTCTCTATAAGGTTTACTTTATAATTTATCCTTAGAGAAAGTAGAAGAGCCCTTTGGTTTGTTCTTGAAAATTTCTGTGTATCAGTATTTATTATGTTTTCCATGCTTGCCTACCTAATCATCATATTATAGAATCTGAGTCCTAGAATTTTAGATTCCTCTGGAACTTTGAGAAAATGGAATACTAAGGCCTTAACATGGTGGCATCTTAGAACCTTCAAATCTTGGAATCACAGAACCCTAAAATCTTGGAGTTGGGAGGAGACTTAGATGGCACATGGCTTCCTCGTCCATCGCTATGGACAGACATCTGATTTTGCATTCAAGTGTTCTACTGGTTTCCAGAATTAACTGATCACTTTAACCCTCAATCTAAAACAAAATTTAGAATTTGTAGTGTCTGAATTGAAGCACTTCTATTTGATGGAGGCATCAGCAAAAAGGAAGTCACATCTGAACAATTTGATAAAATCCAAATGAGGTACAAAGCAAAATGTCCTCTTAGTCATTCTTTCTCAGAAAAAGTGTAGTAATTGTAGGATTAAAATGAGTGTGTGGTGGGGGGAGGCCAGGTGTAAGTGTGTCCACATGTATATATAAGAGAGGAAGGGTCAGAGGTTCTGGGAGCTAAGAAAACAAATAAGAAAATTCTTTCCTACCTCCTAGGAGAATCACCTTCTCTCCTAGTCGGAATTCCAAAATACAGCAGTGAAAAAAGAGATCTGACAAACAGCCACAGTCTGACCAGAAGGAGGAAGTGGCTGACAGAAATACCTCAAAATTAGAGTGCACAGCACTGAGAAGTGAAAAAACATTTCAGAATCACAAAAACCAACCCCCTGCCTAGTGTTTATCAAAAATGTAAAGGGAGTCAATGTTTTTAAAAAATCCTCTTGAGGTTCCATCAAACCGAGTCCATGGGTAGTTTTAAACCATCACAGGATGCTCGGTCGCGAGGGGGTTCTAACAATCCTCCTCCTCCCCGCTTCTTGCTACATCATCGCCTCTCGGTCCAGAAGGCTCCGATGCAGCTGCTGCTTGTCGTCAGCATCATCCCCGGTGGGGTCATTTTCTTCCCCGGACTCCACATATATGGGCCAGTCACTGTCCGGATCGCCCTTCTCCTGAGCCTCCGAGGGTGCCTCCACCTGGCTCAGGCTGACAGGCGCTGGGTCATCCTGAGGATTCGTAATGCACGTGCAGCTATCACATAAACCAAACCGCCGCAGCCCCTGGGACAGGCTGCTCGTGAAGGTTCGCCTGCACCCCTTGCAAATGATCGGTCGGTTGGAGCGATGGACCTAAAACAAGGAACAGAATTCCCCAGTGAAGAGAGAGGAGAGCCCAGTGGTGAAGAGCGGACGGAGCTCCCCGAGACCCGAATGAACAAGAAAAAAGCTTCAAGTTCTGAGCTCGGGACTTAACGGAGAGCTACAATACAATGGGGAGGGCTTGTGGTCAGCTCCTTCCCGGATACGGACCCCAGGCCCAGCATAGGTCTTGTGACCAGCCTTCTGGGAATGAGGCTCTCCGCACCCGGCCAGATTCAGCTTCAGAAACAGACCACCTGGGCCAGAGAGAAGATGCTTTGCAAGCCTTAAGGCACCATATACATGTCGGTTATTAATGTCATTGTTACCATATATACATAATAAGTATTATATATAATATTATTACTCAGCACTTCTTGATTACTGGGACTTGCCAAATCTCAGATTCCACTGGCATGGCCTTTGCTAGGTCACCGAGAGCTCCGATGTTACTGAAGGCACAAACAGGAGGAGAAGGAAAAGGAAGAGGAGGAGAAGGACCTTCACCATGCCATTTTATAACTCCATAAATATTGTGATTGGAGAGGCTGTGTGGTAGAAAGCACTAGACTTAGAATCAGGAAAGACCTGGCTTCAAATCCCTCCTCAGACTCTGGACAACTTATTTACTGTCTCTCAGCCTCTGTTTCCTCATTTGTTAAATAGGGACAATAATAGCAGCCACCTCCCCAGGTCAGCGTGAGGATCAAATGAGATACTGTGCATTATTATTGTTATGACTAATATTAGGATAGAGACTAGACCTGTAATTATACTGGAAAATGCCATCCATATCCAGAAAAAGAACTATGGAGACTGAATGCAGATTAAAGCACTCTTTTTTGTTGTTGTTCCTTACTTTTTTCTTTTTTGTAGCTTTTCCATTTTGTTCATATTTTTTTCTTTCACAACATGACTAACATGGAAATACATTTAAAAGAATTATATATGAATTACCTATGCCATATTGTTTGCTCTCTTGGGGAAGGGGAAGGGAAGGGAATGAGGGAGAAAAAAATTGAAACTCAAAATCTTACAAAATGAATGTTGAAAAACATCTTTACATGTAAATCGAGGGAAAATACTATTTAAGGAAAAAAATGAAGATGAGAATTCCCAGATTAGTAAACTCTCTCCAATGTGACTTGACCCCTTCTCTGCAATTTATAGTCTTAGTTGTCTGGGGCACTGAAAGGTTGTAACTTGCTCCAAGCCACATAGCCAGAATGTGTCAGAGGCAGGATTTGAACCCAGGTCTTCCTGCCTCTACTACATCATACTGTCTTACTGTTATTGATAATTTAGAAATTTAGAAAATTTAGCTGTGTTTTTGACAAGTTACAAAGAAAGATCAAAACCACCTGCTGACAAAAACCAAACAAACATGGAAGGGCACTGAGGGGGAAAGAGTTATGAAGCATAATTCTCAAACCTTTCCTAGACCATATATATGCTTTGTTGTGTCTCTGCTGAGGGAACTCTCTTATTTAGACTTAGTTCTCCCCTTCACCCCCAAGTCTCCTCTTCCCCCCACTCCAAATGTAGGCTGGAGCTCTGACATCATGTGTCAGGATGTTGGGAACAGGAAACAAGTCAACAAGCATTTATTAAGAACTTACTATATCTTGTGCACTATATTAAGCTAAGGACCTACTATCCTGCCTCTAGTACTTATTATGTGATGTTGGGCAAATCTTTTAGTTTCTCTTTCCTGGGTTCCTTCATCTGTAAAATGAAGGTGTTGGATAGATGATTTCAAAGATCCCTTCCATCTCCAGATCTATTATCCTTTGATCTTTAAGGTGAAAGTCATCCCCACCCCAATTCTATCAGAATATGTATTTTAAACCTATTAGGCAATAGAATCTACATTTAACAAACTAAGGGAGTTATAAAAGGAACTGAAAGTCAAGAGAAAAAAGGATGGAAGAACCAAAGACTCTCAAAGTTAAAAGGGATTTCAGAGAGCCTCCAGGCTGATTCCTACTAGAAGTAGGAATCTTCTCTACAATATTCCCAATAAGTGACCAATCCAGCTGATACATTTAAAGGTAATTAACATGCCCTCTCTAAATCTTCTCAGGCTAAATTCCCTGCTTCTTTCATCTAATCTCCTTAGAAGAAGAAGAACTTATTTCCAGTTCCTTCACCATCCTGGTTCCCTTACCTCTAGACAACCTTTAGCTTTATCTTATCAAGTCAACAAGCATTTATTTATTATTACCATATGCTCTGCATCTCATCAATTTCCCTCCAAAAAAATGTTCCTCAAAGCTTGACCTAGGGTAGCTGGGATCTTGGCACCAGACCAAGAGGTGGGTCCCGAAGACAACATCCAGAATGCTGTTGCCCTATATCAGATGGCCCTAGACCCACCCATCCCTGCAGGAAGGAGGGGCACACCCAGACTCACACTCAAGGAATGGCTCCGCAGGTGCTCCTGACGGGTGAATCTCTTGCCACAGGTGTCGCAGGGATAGGGTCTCTCACCGGTGTGGGAACGGATGTGCCGTTTGAGGATGCCCTTTTGCTTGGCTGTGTATGGGCAGAAAGGACACTTGTGGAGTTTGATGGGAACCACCAGCACATCACCTTGAAAAGCAAATTAATGATTTAACTGCTCTATAATATAAGCAGAAGCAGCAGACAGTTGAATTACACAGATATAGGGCTGAGAAATTGTACATGTAAGAATTAGTCACAGTTTATGTTACTGTAATCCTCTGCCCTCTCTAAAGGATGTTAGTACAATTCCAATTTTGCTATTTTTGATAAGTGTGACTTTATATAAGTCACATCACTTTTTCCTCATCAGTAAAATGGACAGGTGGGATTAAATGATCTTTAAAGTCCCTTCCAACTCAAAATCCTAAGTGTAATTTTTCCCATTTTACAGATGAGGAAAAGACTGTGGGAGTTTCAGTAGTTTGCCCATAGGCAATAAAATTGGAATTCTATAATTTCATAAATCTTATAAATTATAAAATACTTAGGATGGTGTCTGGCACTTAGTAGACACTAAATAAATATTTATACCCTTCTTTCCTTCCTTCCTTCCAAGATAGTAGGTAGCACAGTGGATAAAAGCACTGGACCTGGAGACAGGAAGACCTGAATTTAAATGCTGCCTCTTACACTTACTAGCTATATGATTCTGGGCAATTCTATCAATCTTTGATGATCTCAGTTTCCTCAACTGTAAAGTAGGGATAATAATATACCAGCATCAAATGAAATAACATTTGTAAAGCACTGAGCATGGTGCCTGGCACATAACAGATACTTAGTAAATGTTTGTTCCCTTTCCCTCTCCTCTTATATAAAGGAAGGTGAGATCATGAAAGCCAACCCTTCATTTTATAAATAAGCAAACTGAGGTACAATTAGGGGGAATTGATTTATCCATAAGTGATCAATAAATCAATAAGCACTTACTAAGTTAATAATGTGCCACGCATGTTGTTTAGTACTAAGAATTCTAAAATGAAAATAAAGCAATCTATGCTCTCAAGGAGCTTAAATATAAAAAGGAGGACAAAGTGTAGAGAGATAGATAGATATAGAATAAACACAGGCTAGTTTGAAAACAAGATATTAGCATTGGGAAAACTAGGAAAGATTGCAAGTAGGAAGTAGTGCTCAAATTGCATCTAGGAGGTAAAAGTGAGGAGGGAGAGCATTCCAGGCATGAGGGAATGGCTATTGCAAAAACATGGGACATGAACTATCATGAGGAAGGAATAGCAAGAAGACTGCTCTGCCAGACCATATAGTCTCTAGAATAAACTTCTATGTAAACATAATTTATTTAAAAGATGTAGTAATTTATACAATTTCTACAAATTCAAAAGGAAATATTACTTTAGTATATTGTTTCCAGATCAGCTTGAGAACAGACATGAATGTGATAACATTAGAATACTCTAGTTCAGGGGTGGTATTGTAGGAAAAACACTAGGCTGAATCAGGAAAACCTGGATTTAAAAATAGCCTCTGATATGACAACTGTATTGCCATAGGCAAGGCATTTAATCTCCCTGCACTTCAGTTTCCTCATAAGTAACATGAAATGATACTACCTTTATTAACCAACCTCCAAAGATCGTTGTAAGGAAAATACATTGTAAACTTTGAAATGATATAGAATGTGTAATATAGTCTTTTTCTACCTTGGACACCTTCATAGCAATGTTTTATGTTCTTAACATATTTAGGAATATATGATTTTAGAATAGACATTATCTAATCTGACTCACATTTAAGAGATGAGAAAGGACACAAAGTTAGCAAATGTTCAAACCTATCTTCTATTACCACATTTGCTTCTCTTTCCAATGTACCATGGTTCCAGCTAAATTTCTGTATATTAGAGTTATTTGTGTATGCATCATAATCTCTGACTACACAGTACATGCAAGAATTAGAATCTAAAAAGACCTCAATGGATTGGAAAGTAAATAAGGTAAAACTTAATCAAGATAAATATAAAATCTTACATTTAGGTTAAAAGAAAAACTTCACAGGTTTGATGCTAGAGAGCATGATAGACAGTAGCTCATTTGACCAAGACCTGTGAGTTCTAATGAACTGCAAGTTCATTACTCTGCAGGGCTCAGTTCAGGTTACATGACATCCTCCAGATGTGATGACATCTGGAGGATGGTGTTCAACACATAGGAAGACATTGACAAGATGGTGAGTGCCCATGGTGTGACTGGGATGAAGATCGGACCCTCACTGCAGCAAAACATTTCTTCTGCACCTCCCGAATTTACTCCAAACCTTTTTATCCTCCCTTAACTTCTTACACTTCCACCTCCCACTCTTGGCTGAGAACCTTGTGTCGCATTTCACTGAAAAAACTGGTGTTTTGTTGAGAGCTCCTTCTTCCTTATTATAACATTATTATCATCCCTCTTCCTCAACTTGCATTGCCTCAATACCTTGACACTTTTCACCACTGTCTCCTCCTTCATTAATGAGCCAAGGCAAACTCCTCTACATGCATAAGGAATTCCATTCCATTGCATCTTCTCCAGCAAATCGCTCCTCTCTTGTTTCCACTCTCTGACTTATCTGCATTCTCTCCCTGTCTGATGGTTGCTTCCCTGCTTCCTGCAAACTTGCACATATGTCCTACCTCCTCAGAAAACCCTCATTTGAATCCTTTCTTCCCGCTAACTATTGTCCCATATTTCACCTCCCTTTTGTGGCTAACCTCCTTGAGAAGACCATCCACTTCCTTTCCTCCTCTCTATGGTCTATTTAACTGAAATTGCTTCTTCAAAGTTATCAATGATCTCTAAATTGCCTAATCTAGTAGACCCTTTTCTCTCTTTGCCCTTCTTGGCTCCTCTGCCATGGATGATCACCCTCTTCTTCCTCTTCTTGACACCTTTTCTTTAGGTTTTCAGAACACTATTCTTTCTTGGTTCTAGTAGATACTTAATAAAGGTTTATTGATTGAGAAGGCTTAGAGGAGAAGTAACAGGTGTCTTCATTTGTTTAACAATCTCTTTCTTAGAAAATGGATTAAACTTCTACTTGGCTTCAAAGGACAGAATTTGAGAATTAAGAATTTGAGCTTTGTAAAAACTCAGGAGGAAATTAATGGTAATAGGCATTTAATAAATATTTATTGTTTATTGACATCTATTGTATGACAAGATACTTTACTAAGAAATGGGTATACAAAGAAAGGCAAAATACAGTCCTTGCCCTTGAAAAATTAAAAATCTAATGGGGAAGACAATATGTAAAAAAAAAAACTAAGTATAACCAAGCTATATATAGGATAAATAAGAAATAATCAACAGGGGGAAGGCACTAGAATTAAAAGGGAACTCTTCATCAAGAAAAGCCAATAGATAGAGATGAGCTGGAAAAGCATTTCAGGCATTGAGGACAGCCAGTGAAAATGCCCTAAATCTCGATGAAATACCTTGTTTGAGGAATAGCAAGAAGTATAGTATCGCTGGATAGCAGAGTCCTTGGGGAGGGGGAAAGGCAGGGCTTAAAGTAATGCAGGAATTTCTTTTGCCTTACTTCAGAGTTGTAATGAGCTTTGTTTTTCTTGCCTTCTCAATGGGTAGGAGGAGAAAATTTATCATTGAAAATTAAATCAAGGAAAAAGAAAGATGAGTTCAGTTTTATACATATTGAGTCTATGGTGTCTAACATCTAATTTGGGATACCTAGTAGACAGCTGGAGATCAACAGAGAGATTTGAAATACCATCAGTTTAAAGATGGTCATTTGAATCCCTAAGAACTGAGAAGCTCACCAAGAGAAACAATCCAGGAGAAGATAACAGGGTCCAGGGTATATCCTTGGGGATAACCATTAGAAGTGATCTAGATCCAGCAAAAAAGACAGAAGAATCAAGACAGGATGTGAAGCAGAAGAAAGTAGTGTCCTGAAAACCTAGAGAGAAGAAAGTGTCAAGAAGAGTAGTTCCAAAGGTCAAGGAGGGCAAAGACTGAAAAAAATTATTATATTAGCCAATTTAAAGATCACTGGTATGTGAGAAATTTCAGTTAAATCAAGAGTTAAAAGGAGTATAAGAAAAGGAAGCGAATATACCTGTTGTAGATAGCCTTCTCAAGGTCAGTCATAAAAGGGAGAAGAGATATGGGACAATAACTAGTGGGGAGGTACGGTTCAGCTGAGAGTTTTCTGAGGAGGAAGGACATGAGTGCATGTTTGCAGGCAGCAGGGAAGCAACCAGCAGACAGGGAGAGAATGCAGATAAGTCAGAGTGGAGACTGGAGAAGATGCAGTAGAACAGAATTCCTCGTGCATGTAGAGGAGTTTGCTTTGGCAAGGAGAAAAGTCACTTTATCATGTGAGACAGAAATAAAGGAGGAGACAGCAGCAGAAGTCATTCATCTGAATGCCAAGAAAAAGAGGGAATTAATGGCAAATAGTCTCAATTTTTTTCAATAAAATATGAAACAAGGTTCTCAGCTGAGAAGGTGGAGGCTGGGACACCACGGGAGGTTTGAGAAGGACTGAAAAGATTTGTTAGAAGTGCTGTGGAGAGGGGCTTAGTGAGTACAGCAGTAATGAGGGTCCAGTTGAGGTTATACAACAAATTTGTAATGGGACAAGTCAGAAGGGTTTCCAAATTTTCTTCACCTTTGTACAGAGGCAAAGGTAGCATTAGATGATGGAAGGGATTCAAGGCTGAGGTTTAGCAGAGCACTATTAGTGATACAATAAAAGTCAAGAAAAGATCTGGTCTACCAAGGGTCAAGTGGGAGAGGAGAGTACAGTTAATGGGTATGTGTAAGGTGAGGTGGTGATGGCTAATTAGAGCACCAAGGGGTCAAGGATTGGAGGTCATGATATAGACAAAAAGCAGGGTTTGGAATTGAAAGGCAGAGGAAGAAGTGTAAGACCAAAAGATTGTGATCAAATTAGGGAATTCAAGTTCGTGAACACCTAAATAGGGCATTAATGTAAATAATAAATGCTAAGTGACTGACCAATCTGTGGTATACTCCAAAAGCAAAATCATTTCTGTTTTTCCTCCACTGGGCTTTATCCAAATGGTTCCTGCCTTGCTTTCTCCTTCAGATTCCTATGTTTCCTCATAGGATTTTTATCTATATAATTTTTTACTATTTAATGCTAGCCCACCTCTTCTACCTATCCTATTTCTTTGAGATTTTTAACAGTGTGGGTTTTTATTTAACAATCATAACATAATCTCTGTAGACTAATCAGATTTGTAGGAAGAGGAAGAGAATGGAATCCAAAGAGATTTGTAGGAAGTGAGATCATAAGAATCATAGGGTTTGAAAATAAATGAGAGTAGGAGAGGGTTGCTTTTCCTAACACAGGGGAAGCATAGTTTGGTATTTAAGACAAAACAAAAAATAAAATTTTAAAATGTATGAGATTTGCTAATGTATTAGCAGTGATGGTCTGCTCATTAGTTTTGCCATCCTAGGATTCAAAGCACTCCATGGCTTCCACAAATGGGAGCTATTTGTCTCGGGTCCAACATTCGCCATGCACAAGGTATCAGGACCTGTGTGTTCAGGAAAAGTAGAATATCTTGTAACAAAATTTCTTCTATTCAATGCTCAGAGCATGAAAATTTTCTGCCTTTAGAAACTTATCTGCAAAGACCTGGAAAGTAATTCAATTTAGTGACTCACTATCAACTGAAAATTGAAGTATACAATGAGATTCACCATGGACATAGATGACTGAGCTGGAAAACATTGATGGAAGCAATGGTAGTGTGAGTCAGTATCCAGCAGGCCAAAGTTTGACTCCCAAGAGCTGCATCTGCAAAGCCTGTCCTGTCTTCTGTTATCTAAAGCTATACTACAAAAATAAATTTGACTACACTAATCACCAATAAATTTGAGGTTAAATTTGGCTCCCCACATTATAAGCTCAAGTTTCTCTTACTCACTGGCTAAATTTTGGACATTTATGTTTATACATTAGAAGCCATGGTTTTTATTACCAGCTCCTTTCTTTGATTTTTAATGCTGTGAATTTCTGGGTGTCTCAACTGTTATTGGTATTCTTTCATTGAAGTCACTTTCTAGCTTGATAGATATACACAAAACCATTTTCTCCTTCTTCCTGGTTTTAAAGAGCTTTTGATTAAATATGCAAGACTTCAGATAAATATAGTCTTACCTTTCTTTGTTAGGTATATTCCATCCTGGACCAAAAGTCTGTCATTCCTAGAATTTAAACCATGATCTAGAAGTCTGAATCCCATTTTCAACTACCAACTTCTCAAGCAGTTATCTTCTTTCCAAATCAATGTTTTCTTTTGCCTTCCTTGTCTTTGTTGATGTCCCAACCTTTTGGTTGTTTTCCAACGAATATAATGTAAAACTACCTATTTTAACTGACAGCCAAAATCTGCCTTTTGCATTCCTTCAAAATTCTTGGAGGAGTGCCATATTGTTTCAGTGATATTAAAAAAAATCACATTTGTCAATTTAGTTTAGAAGACATGTTTATTACTTCCCCAGGTCGTAGAGCAAATTAGTGATAGAACCAAAATTAGAATTTATATAGTCCAAGGTTCTTTCCCTTATAATATATATTAGTAAAACTTATACCCCAGAAGCCACCATCTTCAGTCAAGATAGGAAGTGTGGTAGAGTAGAAAGAATTCCAGAATAATAACCAGGAGATCTGCTGTGACCACTTACTAAGTGCAACATTTATATATATATCATTTTGAAGTTTGCAAAGTGCTTTACATATGTCATCGCTATCCTTACAATAATCCTATGAGGTTGGCACTAGTATTATCCCTATTTTATGGATAAGGAAACTGATATTAAAATTAAAACACATCTACGCTCACATAGCTAGAGAGAAGGATAAGCATTTATTAAGCACTGATTATGTGTCAGGTAAGACCCTAAACAAAAGTAATACAAATATAAGCAAGCCTAGCCTGGAACTATTTGCCCTCAGAGCATTAAAATTCTGACAGAAGAAGACAACACATATCAGAAGCTAGAAAACATCTAGTGTATTTCGGAGACACGATTCAAACTCAGGCTTTCCTGACTTCAGGTCCCACATTTTATTCCATCAAGTCACCTAGTTGTATGTTCAATACTGCTATGCCTTGAAGAGTAGTCTCCTGGCATGCATTCTCTCCTTCCCGAATGATTCTGGCCTTGAACACAGAGCAAATCTGTGAATCTCCCTGCTTTGATCTGCTGTCCTCAGGTAACCTCAAAGAAGAAGGGCTAATGAGGACTTCAGGATATGGCTTGTAGCTGTCAACTTCATCCCTGATTTAGCTGCCTTGGCTTTTTAAAAATGCTAACAGATGGCTAGTTGGACAAATTCACACATTATATTTCTGTCAAATATAGTTATTTCCTAATGCCTCAAGGATGCTGGTGACTCCAGATTCCCTGATGACCAAGATCAGAATTGAAGCTGGGGACACATGAGAGAGAATAGAAAGAGGGGTGGATCTGAATTCATAGGACTTCAGGATTTAAATGATGATTCTGCTATTCACTAATGGTGGGATCTTAGCTAAAGGAAGGACTCTTCTCACCTCAGTTTTTTCATCAGCAAAATGAAGAGACTGAATTAAAATCAGGAATTCTAAATTTTTTTGAGTCATGGATCCCTTTGGCAGTCTGGTGAAACTTACACACCCCTAAATTCTTTTTTTTTTTAAATCATAGTTGTTCTACTTAGTTGCTAACACTGTTAGAACCATAAGGGAAGGGATTGTTGTACTTAGGAATTCATATACTCCCTCATACAATAATCATGTTGTAAGCAAAGAAGATGTCTACATTCATTTGATAGAAACAGTGTGGTACATTACAGATTTCTGGACTTGGAATTAGGAAGATCTGAGTTAGAATTCTATAAATACACTTATTAGTTATTAGCAGTATGGCTATGAGTAAGTTATATAATTTCTCTGAGCTTTAATCTTCTCATCTGTAAAATCTGTATAATAATAGCACCTCATATGGTTGTTTTGAAAATCATATGGGATGACATAATTAAAGCATTTTGTTTAATACTTTAAATGCTGTGTAAAAAATATTGTGAGAATCATCCTTTTAAATGCAAAAAACTCAGGTAATTATAAAGGAAACCAAATATCTTAAAATAAAGATGTGATTTTTTTTCCATCTAAATTCGTAGAACACTCATACATGGACTTTGTGGTTCCATGAACTCTTAGACTAAATGACAGCTAACGTTCCTCCTAGCTTTAGAATATACAAAATAGTTTTGGTCAGTATCATGGCATTCTTTCTTAAGTAGAGCCTGAGAAGTAGATCTGTGATTTCACCAGTATGAGCAACTAATGAGGAAATTTCTTCTACAGACACTGGTTGGCACCTTTTCTGCAATTTAATGTCTTAGACAGCTTTCTACAAGTGATCTGTCCAAGGCCATACAGTCCAGAAGACAGGCCTTGAATCCAAGTGTTCCTAGCCTCAAAGCTAATTCTCTAGCAACTATCCAGGCTGCCTCTTTTTTCAGTGTTACAATAAATATGTCCTCCTGGATAGTGTTCCTTGTCTATAATCTTCACCAATTCAAAAATGGGTTTCATTTAGTTCCTGATCTAAATGCTGTAAGATCAAAGGGACTCTTCCACTCTTCAGATGACTACCAGATCAGACTCAGTCTGGTTCAATAGGAAGAACATCAGACTAGCAGAGAGACCCAATGCCCCTGTCTACTTGGAGTGTGACCTTGGAAAAGTGCCTTCCTTTCTCTGGACCTTACTGATTCCATCCATAAAAAAAGGAAGAGATTGGACTGGATGATTCTTAAGTCTAACAGTGGAGAGACAGTGCTCACCCACCTCTCTTGCACTCACAGGAAATGACCTGACAAACTTTGCAAATGCCATATCAGAAATGTTCACAACCCCACTAAATGATGTAAATTATGACCTTAAAGCAAATGGCAGAGTTTAGAAACTCCCTCAAATGGGAAGAACCATCAGTCAATCTTTTATTGTTGTCTGCTAGGGAAAGACACAATCCCTGCTCGCATGGAGGGACATGATCTAGCTTGAGAGCATGTGAAAAAAGTGTCATAATGACTCAAGTTCAACAAACATTTATGCAGTAACTGCTATGTGAAGCACTCCTTATAGATCCTGGGGAATGTGCAAAATTCTGATAAGGCACAATCTTGCCTTCATGAATCTTACAGTCTAATGGAAAATCTGAAACATCATAAATACTTCAGAGATATTTGAGGGATTTGTGATTTCATTGATATGTATGTTCTTTGCACCATTGATTATAACTCCTCCAAACCTTGGTAGATGTAGACCATAGCTGAAAAGATCTATTACCTATGGAAGCTAACCATTTGGGGATGAGCTGCTGTCACATTAACTAGGCTAGTCCTCAAATAACAAACAATGGCCCACAATCAGGCCCCTAATCAAAAACTTCCCAGCTTTCAAGGTAGACCCAACCAGAGCCTGAGCTTTGGCTAGCATAGTCTTTGTTAATCACCTCCATGCCTCAGTGAATCCTCAGAGAACTTTAATGTAAAACATACAAATTAAGGAGCAACTCATGAGATATATATATGTGAGGCATAAGGAGGGAAAGGTCATTATTAATCAGCAGATTTAGGGGTGGACATCAAGAGAGGCTTCACTGAGATGCAAGAATATGAGTTGGGCTTTAAAAGATAGGGTTTCAAAGAGTGAGGTACAAAAGAAGGACATTCTCAGCATAGGAAACCGGATGAGCAAAAGCATAGAGGCAGTGACATAGAGAGTGACAGACATAAACAGTAATATACTGCTGTATAAATACATAAAGGAAATATACTGTATTGCATACAGAGAAAAATAATGTGAGCCTGAAGAAATAGGATAGAATACATAGTAGAGTGAAAAAAAACACTGGCTTTCAAGTCAGAGGGCATGAGTTCAAAACCTGCTTCTGTCATTTATTATATGCATTATCTTGAGCAAACCAACATAAGCATTTGGGCCCTGTTTCCTCACCTGTAAAATCAGGAAGTTAGGCTAGATGTCTTGTCTAAGGTTCTCAGGACCCTGCCAGCTCTAAATCTATAAGCCTATGAATGCTAAATTCAAATTAAGTTCAAACTAAGGAATTTGATCTTGACTCAGGAGGCAATAGAGAATCACAACAGGATCTTTTTTTTTTATTTTAATCACTTTATTTGCATAATTCCAAATTGCTTTCCAAAATTTCACAAATCCATCAACAATGTGTTAGTGCATTTATCTTTCCACAACCCCTCTGACACTGTTGCCATTTATTGTCATTTCTGTCCATATGCAGGATACGTAGTTAAACCTCAGGGTTGTTTTGATTTACATTTCTTTTATTATTAGTGATGAAGTTTTTTTATGTGTTTATGAATTCTTTGAAGTTTTTCTTTTGAAAATTGTTCATATTCTTTGGCTATTTATCTACTAAGGAATTTCTACTAGTCATATATGTGTGTATTGTAATGTGTGTATGTCTACTAGTCATATATGTATGTGTTTAGATATTTCAGATATCAAATCCTTATATGAGAAATGTTTTGAAAGCTTTTTTCCCCTTTTGACCACTTCCTTTCTTATCTAAATGCATCAATTATTTAAAAAGGTTTTTTTTTCCATTTGACCACTTCCTTTTTTATTCTAAATGCATCAATTAAATGTATCTGTCTTGCAGAAGCTTTTCAGTTTAAAGTAATCAGAATTTCATTTTAACTTTTGTAATTGCCTCTTATTTCTTGTTTGGTTAAGAATATATCTCCTAAGTATATTTAAAAGGATTGCACATATTTAACCTATATCACATTGCTTGCTGTCTTTGGTGGGGTGAGGAGTAGAAAAATTTGGTACACAAAAGTCTCACAAAAATAAATATTGAAAACTATCTTTACATGTATTTGGAAAAATAAACTATTGCTGAGAACAAAAATAAAAATAAACTGGTCACTGACTCCCCCAAAAAATCTTCTATCCACAGCTGTGAGAGGTAGATGATCTATTTATCTTTCAATTTTCATACTATAATTTTTAATATTAAAGTCACATAACTATTTAGAATTTATTGTGCTATGTGGTATAAAATGTTGATTTAAGCTCAATTTCTGCCAGACTATTTTCTAGTTTCTCAATTTCTCCAGTTTAATAGGAAATTTTTCCCTAAATAATTTTTCTACTTTATCAAACACTGTGTTATGACATGCAAATTTGTGAAGCATTCTGTTTTGGATTTAACTACCTTGTCTATACTGATGATTCTCACATCTACTTATCCTGTCCCAGCCTTTTTGCTAACATTTTATCTTGCACCTCCATCTGCTTTTTAGACATGTTGAACTGAATGTTCAATGTATTTAAAATAAAATTTATTAACTTTCCCCCCCAACTCCTTCCTCCAACTTTCCTATTCCTATAGAAGGCAAGACCATCCTTTCAGTCCCTCAGGTTCACAACCTAGAAATCATCCTAGACTCCTCATTCTCTTAAACCTCCCCAAGTTCTGTCAGTTTTACCTCTGGACCATCCTTGAGATGATATAGCCACCACTCTAGTGCAGGCCCTCATCATCTCCTGCTGATGGGTCTACCTGCTTCTAAGTCTCTCTTCACTCCAATCCAACCTCTTCTTCTCAGTCACAACTACAAGTACAATCCTGTCACAGACACACACACATACCACTCAATAAACTTCAGTGGCTTTCGATTGTCTCCATGATCAAATACAAAGTACTCTGGTATTCAAAGTCCTATTTTTATAACCTAGCCCCCTCATACTTTTCTAGTCCTCTTACATGTTACATTTTCCAATATTCTCTTTGATCTAGTGACATTGGCTTCCAAGCTGTTCCATAAACAAAATACTCCATCTCTTGCCTCCAGGCATTTTCTCCAGCTATCTCTCATGCCTGAAATGCTCTCTTTTCTCTGCTCCAACTACTTACTTTAGGACCAACTAAAATTCCACATTTTACAGAAAGCCTTTCCCAATCCAATTTAATTCTAGTGTTTTCTACTCAGTTAATTATTTCCTATTTATCCTATATATAACTTGCTTTGTGTGTGTGTGTGTGTGTGTGTGTGTGTGTGTGTGTGTGTATATATATTTTTTTTGCACGTTGTCTCCCAATTAGATTATAAGCTCCTTGAAGGCAAAGACTTTTTATAGCCTCAGGATTTAGCACAGTGGCTAGCATATCGTAGACATTTAATAAATGTTACTGATTGATTGTAACATGAAGGGGTTGGATGAAATGACCTCTAAGGTCCCTCATAGTTCTAGATGTATAATGGTTCAGTGATCTTATCATCAGATCAATGCATAAATCTGATAGCATGTGAAGGATGAACTAGAAAGCATCAATAATCTTACCTGTTTGGAAGTTACTGCAGTAATCCCAATGGATGGTACTCAGTGGGTGGCAAAGAAATGGAAATTGAGGGGATTCTCAACAATTGGGGAATGGATGAACAAATTGTAGTATGATTATGATGGAAGACTATTATGCTATAAGAAATGATGAGCAAGATGGTTTCAGAAAAACCATGATATGAACTGATGCAAAGTGAATTGAGCAGAACCCAGAGAACACTGCAAATAGTAACAGTAACATTGAACATTGTGAGGATGATCAACTATCATATAGCTACATTGATCCAAAGGATTTGTGATGAAAAATGTTATCTACCTCCAGAGAAAAAACTGATGAATCTAAATACAAACTGAAACTTGTTTTTTATTCTCTTTATTTTTATTGTTTTATGTTTTCCTTTGTAAATTGGTTTAAATGAACATCTATTTTGCATGACTTCACATGTATAATCACTATCAAATTGCTTGCCTTTTCAAGGAGGGAGAAGGGATGGGAAGAAAGGAAAAAACTTGGAACCCAAAAATGTTTTAAATGATTGTAAAAATGTTTTTACACTTAATGGAGAAATATTTAATGAAATAAAAATATTTTTAAAAGTAATATGGAGGGTATGTAAGTAAATGCTCCTAAAGAGGAAGCTAATGTGGTACAGTTCTCAAAGCTCAGGACTAGTGTAGAGACTTTAGCTTCTGGTCCCAATGTTAGCACTAACTCAATGACTTTTAAGTAAGTCACTTCCCCTCCCAAGACTCAATTTACTTTCTTCATCTATCAGATGAAAAGATTGAATTAAATGATCTTTAAGGCCCCTTCCAGCTCTAAATAATACTGAATTATTACTTCCGTCATTCCTAATGTTTATTTATCTGTATACATATTGCTTCTACCTACTAGAAGCTAAGCTCCTAGAGGGGAAAGACTAGTTCATTTTTTATCTCTGTATCTCCAGTGCCTATGACAGTGCCTTGCACTTAGCAGACACTCAATAAATATTTATAAGATTGAACCTATGACTCTAGCACTCTCATAGGTACTCAATAAATGTTTGTGAATGATAGCAAATACATGGATAAGTGCAGTAAATGCCAAATGAGAGGTAGAGATGGTAAAGACTTTCAGAAGTAGATGATAATCTCACCTGCATCTTCTCCATACCAGTCACTTGGGATGTCCATCATAGAGTTCACAGCCACTCCTGCATCCTCTGGTCTATTCTCAAAACCTCGAGAAAAGTGAGCAGCATCCTCTTTGCTCTGGGTTGTACTATTGCGCAAGAGGGCCTCCAAAAACTGCTTCATGTGGTAATTATTACAGAGATCCAAGGCCTGGCTCCCAGGCAGACCCCCCTCCAAGGGTTCCAGGGCCAGTGGGGCTGAATACTGCTGCAGCCTGTCACCAACTTCAACTTCAACTTCCACTTCATCAGAGTCAAACTCCACTTTGGGCTCAGACCCTTTAGGCAGAGAAGGGAAGTCATCCACAGAATCACTAGTGGGAGGACATTTCACCACTAGTTCCAGTGGGTGACAGCTGGTACAATCCTCACAAGGGGCATCTTTGGAACAATCCCCAACTTCTTCTCTTTCTTCTGGCAGGGGCACCAAGATGGGACATTGGCTTTTGGGACCACAAGAAGTCATCTCCCGGCCAGATGCAGAATTCCCACCATCAGTCTGATGAGCAGCTGCAGCAGCAGCTGCAGCAGCCACTGCTGCCGCAGCTTCCTTCTCCATCTTCCGGCAGATGTCAAGTGAGGAACGAATATAAGTCTTACAGAAGTTCACTACATCTGTCATCTGTAGATAGCTGGCAGCTGACATGACCTCAATTACATTTTCCCCACACAGATCCAATTTTCCAGAATATAGGAAATCCAGAATAGTAGAGAAGGCTTCAGAAGTAACAATATCCAAAGAGGCTGTGCTATGCCGCCCACTGTCCTGAATATAGTGGATCAGCAAAGCTCGAAAGTATCCGCTGTTGGCAAAAAGAATGTTCCGATGGGCTTTGAAGATCCGTCCTTCCACAATGATGCTACAGTCACAGAAGAAGTCCCTCTTGCGTTGTTCATTCAGCTCTCCCAAGAGCTTCGTGTAATAGGATTGCATCTCCATTTCTGCTATAGCCACAGCTACAGCTGTTGATGATGCTACTAAAGAAGTTGCCTGTGATCCCTGTCAAGATTTTTTAAAAGGTGACAGAAAAATTACTCTTATCAAAGTTTTTTTTTTTAATAATTGAAAAGCATCTAATTCAAAGGGCCAATAACTCTGTAGGAACTCTGTAATGACCTTTGAAGTCATCTGACATGCTGCCTAACAACTCCTCTGAGGCCCTTATGGTTTTCTTGTGTGCTACCATGAAGCAGAAACAGCCCTGCTTGGTTGGAATCCTGTGTTTTGCTTTATGACCCTGGGTAAATCACTTACTTTTCTGAATCTCAGTTGTTTCATTAAAAAAAAAAAAAAACTGAAGTAAAAATTTCTAATAAACTCCCAGAGTTATAAAAAAAATTATATAAACTGCAAGAAAATAGGAGAGAGAAACTGGACGTGTGATTTCATTGGGGTAAGGATCTCCCTATTAAGAAAATTCCCTTTACTAATGCAGACTTTTGCATTAGTAACATCTTTGCAATTTATTACTGAGACAGTTGCCTAAGACTGACTTGCCTTGCCTAGGATCACACAGCTATATGTGTCAGAAGGGATATTTGAATCCAGATTGTCCTGGCTCCAACGTCAGCTCTCTGTCCATGAGATAGGCTACTTCTCCTGATATTCAGAAGATACACAAATGCCAATTATTCCAAAATGGTTCAAGTAAAACGGTTAGGTGTTCGAGAGGATTAAACCTGGTTCCCTGCAAGCAGATACACTTTGTAGTTCAATCTCCCTTTATCCCATGACCCAGCCCATCATCATCCCTCCTCCATCTGTGGTACCATGTTAAAAGGATAAAGCCCCAGAAACCAAATCTATCCCTTACATGGTACGGAAAGGGATAGGATAAGGGATATGAGGGCTCCCCACAGACCTGCCCACATCTCCAAATCCGTGGAACCACATTAGAGGAGTAAAACCCTGGATGGGCAAAGGTTTGGGGGGCATCAGTGAAAGGGCTACAACCACTTCAAGTTACTAGTTTGAGGATCAGGTCTATCTGAAGGACTCTGTTTACATACGGGACTGCGCCGGTCAGATCCTCCTGACGCAGACTACCGCGCAAAGTCAGGGCCAGGGACTAGTGGGGCTTCTGGACTCGGGCTGGACATGGCAGAGAGTGCAAAAAATGGAGCACAACCGCAAGGATCCTGAGTAGGATAGGAGGGAAGGGAGCAAATGGACGTGTTGAGCCCCGCCCCTAGGATCCCGTCCAGCACGCGCCCCAGCGTTCGCTCTGAGGTCCCCATCCCCATCCCCATCGCCATCCTTATCCCCAGGCTCCGCGCCAGCCTCGGCCAAGGCCGGACCCGCCCGCAGGGGGCAGGAGAGGGGCGTATCCCCGCCGCACTGCACGGCGCAGAGACGCGCGCTGAGGCTAGCGGGCATAAGAGACCGACCCCCAGCCCTCGGGACGTCCCACACACCAGCACGCCCGCAGCCCGGAGAAAGGGGGCCCGCCACGGCATCCCGCACCCTCACCTCAGAGCCGGCTCCGGCCGCGCCACCACCGAACCGCAGGCGCAGACACGCCCCCCTCCTGCCATCGGCGCTCCCTCTCCTCCTCCCCCCCCCCAGGTTCCAGCCAATCATACAGCGCCGCTAGGCTCCGGAAGGCGGGATCTCTGGTCAGTCCGTTCGCCTAGGTCGCTGTCCCTTTCTTGGCCTCCAGCGAAGAAGATGCGCTCGGAAAGTGCCCTAGGTAAGAGGGCTGCTGGGAGTTGTGGTTTCCACCTTCGTTTTCGGATTACAGGTTCGAGGACTGGACTGCAAATCCCAGGATGCAGTGAGATTAAGGTTCCGAGCCAGCGACTAAGTGATGCTCCTGTCTCTCAGTGCCCAGCATTTCACATGCGCCACCTGTAACGTGGCTGGCCTTCATCTTGGGTTGGACAGCGTGACATTATGTGATAGATATTCATTCAAGCAGGCCTAGAAAGAAACACAGTGTACCCGTCTCACCCCAGTCTGATCCAGTTCAAAGAATTTCCTTCAGCACCTGCCCGATGCATATCTGTAAGAAGGAGAAGCTTGCGAGAACTCACAATTGCACCAGGGAGTGTGCATTCAACTCCGTAGACAGTATGCAAATTATCTTATTCTCTGTATTGGAGGTGCATGCCTTAGTAGAATGTAAGCTCCATGAGGACAAGAAATGGCTTTCTTTTTGTCTTAACATTCCCACTGCCAAATAAAGTGTCTTGCATATGGTGAATAGTAAATGTTGAATTGAAATTAAATAGCTGCTGTGTATAAAGTGCTGGAGGGGGAGAAAGGGAGAAAGAATTTAGATAAAGAGCCCTCCTACCTCTTTTGGTTGCCTTAGAAAGCTCAGTGTAGTAAAGTTTGATCATAAACAAATTACATGATATACAATATTACATGTAGTACTTGGAGTGCCAATTAACTTATACATCGGTCCTATAGACGTGTCTACCCCAGGTGCAAGGTACTTTAAGGATCTACATCTACACAAATCTGTTGCTCACAAGTTCTTAAGGAGTACCTTAACCAGGATGCATCATATATTTTTCCTAGGTAAAATTCTTCCATGCTTCCTCTCTCCCAGTTATCTGCCAGTTATTCTGTCAGTCTTATCTAGAAAAAGTCCACTTTCCAGAAGGATATTCCTTGCTAAGGTTCCAAATCCACTGTTACACAGAGCAGTACCATTTGCAATTAGGGCCCAGGTTAATTTTCTATTTTGTTAGAACTCTATTTCTCAGTTACTAAAGCTCTTCACTAGACATTATCCCCTAGCTTAGACCTATAACATCTATGTAACTTTTATATTTAATTTCTGGCAAATAAATCAAACCTAGTCATCATCTATGTAGAGAATATTCTTCAAGCAAAAAATCAAGGGCTCTGGAGTTTGAGATCCCCTAGTTTCTCAATTCATATTTATTATCTCATGAAAATGAATAGAGAGCAGAAAGGTGCTGAAACAAACCTAAGTCTAAGGATATGATCCCCTATCTGGTACACACACATATACATGTATGTATGTGTGTGTGTGTGTGTGTGTGTGTGTGTGTGTTGAACAAATCTTTTTCAGGCATTGAACCCATTCTATTAGTATCGCTTAATCTCAGAATTGGAAGGGATCTCAGAGATGATCTAGTCTAGCCTCTATATGAGGAAGAATTCTCTCTAAAAGACATCCAACAATAGTTATATAAGTCTCAGATTTCTCTAGAACTATGCCCTTCAGAATTTTTTACAGCATAGTAGTATTTCATCATATTTATATGTTATAATTCATTCATTCCTCAATTAATGGACTCTATCAGTTTCTAATTTTGTAAAAGTATGAAAATAGCAACTATAAATATTTTTGTACAATGTCTCATTTTCCTCTTTTATATTTCTTTTGAGTATAGATCCATTATAAGATAAAGGATATGTACAACTTAATAGCTTTGGGGCCATAATTCCAAATTGGAACTCATTCACAACTCCCAACAGTGAATTCGTGTACCTATTTTCCTATAGCTTCTCTGGCATTTGTCATTTTCCTTTCTTATTGATTTTGAGGATTTGAAAAATGTGATATCTGAAAGTTTTAATTTGAATTTCTATATTCGCAATTTAGAGTATGTTTTCATATATTAATTGATAAGTTGTCTTCCTCTGAAAACTGTTTATTCACATATTTTGACCATTTATTAATTGGGTAATGGCTCTTCTTAAAAATTTTAATCCATTCCTATATATCTTAGATATGAGATTCCTACCAGAGAAACTTGCTGCAACTTTTTTTTTTTTACTTATTTGCTGCTTCTCTTCTAATTTCAACTTCATTGATCATGTTTGTGCAAAAATGATATAATTTATCTAATCAAAATTGTTATTTTACCTTCTGTGAATTTCTCTATTTCTTGTTTAGTCATGAACTCTTCCCCTATCCATAGATCTGACAAGTAATTTCTTCCATGCTCCTCTATTTTGTTTATGATGTCACCCTTTATGTGTAAATCATGTACCCATTTGGAGCTTGTCTTAATATATGGTGTGAGATGTTGGACTATATCTAGTTTCTGTCAGACTGCTTTCCAGTTTTCTCAAGAGCTTTTGTCAAATAGTGAGTTTTATACAATACTTGAGATCTTTGGGTTTATCAAACATTGGGCTACTGTATTGCTTTGATTCTATCTATTATATATCTAATCTGCTCTACTGATCAACCTCTCTATATCTTACTTAGTATCAAATTGTTTTTATGATTACTTTGTAGTATAGTTTCAAATCTGTACTAACTACTAGACTCCATCCCTTCCTACTTTTTTCATTAATTCCCTTGATACTTTTTTACTTTTTGATCTTCTAGGTGAATTTTGTTATTCTTTTAAGACTCTGTAATGTAATTCTTTGGTAGTTTAATTAGTATGTCACTGAATAAGTAAATCTAGGTAGTATTATCATTTTTATTCTACTGTCTCACCATACCCATAAGCAATTAATATTTCTCCAGTTATTCACATCTATCTTTATTTGTGTAAAAAGTATTTTATATTTATGTTCATATCATTCCTTTGTGTGTGTATCTTGGTAGGTAGACTTAAGAGTTTTTGAAAAAGGAATTTTTCTATCTCTTTCTGCCAGATTTTTTTTTGGGGGGTGGGCTGAGGCAATTGGGGTTAAGTGACTTGCCCAGGGTCACACAGCTAGGTGGTGTTAAAATGTCTGAGAGCAGATTTAAACTCAGGTCCTCCTGACTTCAAGGCTGGTGCTCTTTCCACTGTGCCACCTGGCTGTCCTTCCTGCCAGATTTTGATGTTAATATACAGAAATCCTGATGATTTGTGAGGATTTATTTCATATCCTATAACTTAGGATCAATTAGTTTTTTTGTTGAGACTTTAGGGTTCTCTAAGGACTATCTGCAAAAGGTGATAGTTTTGTTTCCTCTTTACCCATGCTTATTCCTTCAATTCCTTTTTCTTGTCTTATTGTGACAGTATTTATAGTACTGTGTTACATAATAATAATGATAATGGGCATCCTTGATTTACCCCTAAATTTGATTCTTTGAAACTTTTACCAATTGTTCCTAGTTCACTCTTCTGAAGCCAAAGAGAACATCAAGTTTAATCCATCTTAGAAAGACAGGCCTTCATATACTTAGACAGCTATTATATCTCTTCAAGTCTCTTCTCCAGGCTAAATATCCCATTCCTCAATTGACATGGTCTCCAGACTTTTCCTCACCATGGTTATGATTATCCCTTCTTTATATAGCTCCAACTTGTCCTAAAATGTAGAAACCAAAAATGAACAAGTGTATTCTGCCCAAGGCAGAGTACAGTAAAACTATCACTTCCCTACTCCTTGATATTATTTATGACTCTCTTTAAGTTCGCACTCATATTTCTGGCTGCCATTTCACAATGTTGATACATATTACTATTGTAGTTCACCAAAACTCCAAGATGTTTTAACATGTGTCTAATCTTGCTACCTTATATTATACTTATGAAGTTGATTTTTTGAATCCATGGGAAATACTTTATATTTGTCCCTATTAAATTTAATCTTATTGGATTTAATCCAATATTTTAAACTGGACAAAAATCTTTTTAGATATTGACATCCAATGTGCTAAAAAAAAAAAAAAAAAGCTGAATGATGTAGTAGAAAGAATGCTAGATTTGGAATCAGAGGCCCTTGACTCAAATTTCAGTTCTTCTACTTATTGCCTATGTGACCTTGGACAAGTCACTTCATGTATTTGAGCCCCAATTTCTTCATCTGTAAAGTGAAGAGGCTGGATCAATGACAATTAGGGACTAGACAATTCTAGTTCTAGATCTATGATCCTATGATAGCTGTCCATCCCTACTTTATTTTAATATTAATATCTCTATTAATGATTTACAATATTTTTTCATAGGCTAAAGATTTGATAGATACTTGTTCTTTTATGTAAATCACTGATAAAAATATCAACCAACATAGAGCCAAACCCAGAACCTAGAACACTCCATAGAAGACTTCGTTCCAAATTGACATCAAATCAATAATGACTTCTCTTTGGATCTAATCATTCAATCAGTTTTAAATCCACCAAACTCTACTATCATCTAGCCTACTTCTAACTTTTCCAAAAAACTGTGCTGTTATATGCTTTACAAAGTCTAGGCAACTTCCCCCTCAACTCAACTTTTCCTGATAGTATATTCACAATATGGGTCTCCCAATAGGCCAGTGACCATCCGTAGATTTAAGGTACACTCTGTGGGTCTGCAGACTTAATAATATAGTTCATGAGACCTACTAATTCTTCTGCCTTTAACAGTCAGCTGGTAACTTTAACTAAATACAAAGACAAATCAGTTTTCTAAAATGATACAGTTAAGAGCATAATAGCTATCTATACATTCTATCAAACCATAAACCTTCACAAATCCATTCAGTGTCAATGAGAAGAGACAGTTCATTTAAGTGCAGCCTAAGTTAAAGAACACTGATAGTGAGATTCATGCTTCAAGAATACATGTGTAAGAAGCAAGTGGCTACTTACAACTATCCCTCTGGTACTGAAGAACCCAACACTTTCTCTTTTCATCACTTCTTCCTGGTCACTACATCTTTGTGTTACATGGTGACAATAGTAGGGAAGGATAGGTAAATTCCTTTCCCCTCTTCTCCATTGTCTTTTTTGCAATGAGTAGAGAGTGGAGAAAGCAAGAGGAAAGTGGGAACCACCCTCCACAACTCCATTCCCTGTCTCAGTTGTGATAATATAGAGTGCTAAGTCAGAAAAGACCTGAGTACAAATTCTGCTTCAAATTATTATTAGCTAGGTAAACATGAGAAAGTAATTTAACCTCTCTTAGCTTCAGTTTCTTCTTAGGTAAAGTGGGTAATTCATAGGGCTGTTGCAAAGATCATTTAATATACATAAAATTTTTCAAAATGCTACGTGTTATTTTCAACATCATTGTAATAGTTGCTGACATGTCCCAGACCTGTCAAGTTTAGCCTTTTAAAACGTTAAAACCTTCCAATTTAATTAGAGAAATGCCTTCATATCTCTTACTTTAATTAACACATTAATACCTTGCTAATGCTATCTATTATCTGCTTATGATTTCATTTGAATTCCCCTTGGTTCCATTCTACATGCTCCACTCTATTGAACACTCTGGTGTTATTTACTTCTTGCTTTGATAATTTATTTTATGCTTCTCTAGAGAATCATTCATTTAAATTCTCAAATTTAATCCATAGTCTAGAATCATATAAAATTAGTTTAATGCCATATAGAATAATATCTAAACATTTCCTTGATTTTTTAAATTTGTGTTATCTCACCTTTAATCTTACTCTTAAAATTTTTTTAAATAAAAATAAAAAGATGATCTCATTACCCACCAATATTTTTAGTTTTTAGGGGAAAAAAAACCTGCTCTTTAATTAATCTACTATTTCCATTTTAAATATTGATCCATGTGCTTACCTTGTTTATTTTTCATCTTCTGTTTTCTCTTGGTTTTTGTTTATTTGGCTTCGTTCAAGAAATTCTTTGTCACTTTCTTATTTCCATTCCAATGCATCTGGTTCTCTAGCTCCTTTATCACCTTTGCCCAGAAACTCCTGATCTCTCTAAATTTTTCTCCCATCTGCATCTATCCCTAGGATCTCCCTATTGCCCAGGTCTGGAGAAGTAAGTCTAGATCTGGATAGCCTCTTTGGTGTTATATTGCTTTCCAACTTATAATGCCTTGGGGTCATTTTTTAAAAGCCAAGCCTAAGGGTGAAGTTCAGCTTATTAACTGGCTATTAATGTTATCATAAGGATGGTATTGGCAAAGTAATTAGAACTCAGGATTATAATAATAGCTGACATTCACATGAAAAAAATGCTCTAAATTATTACTGATTTTAAAAATCAAATTAAGACATCTCTGAGGTACTACCACACACCTCTCAGATTGACTAAGATGATAGGAAAAAATAAAAATGAAGTTGGAGGATATGTGGAAAAACTGGGACACTAATACACTAATACATTGTGAAGTGATTCAACCATTCTGAAGAGCAATTTGGAACTATGCCCAAAAGGCTATCAAACTGTACATCCCTTGATCCAGCAGTGTCTCCACTGGGTCTGTATCCCAAAGAAATCATAAAAAAGGGAAAAGGACCCACATGTACAAAAGTGTTTGTGGCAGTCCCATTTGTACAAGTCCACTTATAGCAAGGAACTAGAAAGTGAGTGCATGCCCATCAGTTGGAGAATGGCTGAATAAGTTATGGTATATTAATGTTATAGAATGTTATTGTTCTATAAGAAACTATCAGCAGGCTGATTTCAGAGAGGCCTGAAGAGACTTGCATGAACTGATGCTGAGTGAAATGAGCAGAACCAAAAGAACATTGAAGGGGCAGCTAATAGCTGACATTATAATAACATGTTAAAACTTATAAGGCACTTTACAATCACACTCACACTTGAACTTCAAATTACAAACTGGTAAGGCAAGTTTTACAGATAATTGTTGTCCTCATTGTTCAGATGAGGAAACTAAAGCACAGAAAGGTTAAAACTTGCCCATGATTACACATCTGGTAAATGTCAGAGGCTGGATTTGAACCCACATCTTCTTGATTTCAAGTCTCAATTAACATGTAAAATTTCCTTAAGTTTTACACATGGCAGATTCTTCCTAATACAGAATACAGAAAAAACTCTTAAGCCTGAAAATGCAAGAAATATAATGTGTAAATGTATTTCTGCCTGAATGTTGAATAGAGAGGAAAATAAATCCTAATTTATTGATATAGTTCATTGATACCAATTTAGTAGAGGACTGTGTTAATTCTCCTGCAATGCTTTTTGAAGATATTTCCACAGGGATTCAGACAGTTCTTCTTTCCCAATTCTGTTTAATTTCAGCCATTTGTTTCCCACAGAATCCTTTAGCCTTTTTATTAAACTTGGTATTACTTCCATTAATGTCATCAATTTCAGAGTCATCTTTACAAAGATATCTGTAGCTGTACTTGTCTCATTTTTCAACTTGTGTTTCTACATAGGTAACCATCCTATTAATTTCCTCTTGTCAAAGAGTTGATCTTTTCCTGAGAATTCTACACCTAATTGAGAAGACAGTAAAAGGAGATTTAATCACCTCTCTAATCATACTTGGGATACCTACCACATATTCATTATGTAACATATTCTAATTATTGCATTATGATCTTTAAATATATGATCTCTGCTTTTCTATATTTTCCTGTATTTTCTGTGATACCTGGCAGCAATGAGCAATTGTTATATAAGTTCTCCATACTTACACAGAAGCATCATGGCCTTAGACAGGAAAGTACCCAGGCAGAAGTCCTGGTAGAATAGAAAATAATAATAATATAATATAAATGATATATTATAATTTTGATTATATTAAATTAAAAGGGTTTTATACAAATAAAACTAGTGCAGACAAGATTAAAAGGGAAGCAATAAACTGGGAAAACATTTTTACATTCAAAAGTTCTAATAAAGGCCTCATTTCCAAAATATATAGAGAACTGACTCAAATTTATAAGAAATCAAGCCATTCCCCAATTGATAAATGGTCAAAGGATATGAACAGACAAATTTCAGATGAAGAAATTGAAACTATTTCTAGTCATATAAAAAGGTGCTCCAAATCACCATTGATCAGAGAAATGCAAATTAAGACAACTCTGAAATATCACTACACACATCTAAGATTGGCTAAGATGACAGGAAAAGATAATGACGAATGTTGGAGGGGATGTGGGAAAACTGGGACACTGATACATTGTTGGTAGAACTGTGAAAAGATTCAACCATTCTGGAGAGCAATTTGGAACTATGCTCAAAAAGTTATCAAACTGTGCACACCCTTTGATCCAGCAGTGTTACTACTGGGCTTATATAGGAGATCTTAAAGAAGGGAAAGAGACCCATATGTGCAAAAATGTTTGTGGCAGTCTTCTTTGTAGTGGCCAGAAACTGGAAATTGAGTGGATGCCCATCAATTGGAGAATGGCTGGATAAATATATGAATGTTATGGAATATTATTGTTCTATAAGAAATAATCAGCAGGATGATTTCAGAGAGATCTGGAGAAACTTACATGAATTGATGCAAAGTGAAATGGGAAGAACCAGGAAATCATTATACACGGCAACAAGAAGATTATACGACATCAATTCTGATGGGACGTGGCTCTCTTCAACAATGACATGATTCAAACCAATTCCAATTGTTCTGGAGAAAGAGAGTCATCTACACCCAGAGAATGGGAACTGAGTGTGGACCACAACATAGCATTTTCAGTTTTTCTGTTATTGTTTGCTTGCATTTATTTTCCTTCTCAGGTTTTTTCCTTTCTTTCTAGATCTGATTTTTCTTTTTTTTTAAATAACTTTTTATTGACCATACATATGCATGTGGAATTTTTTATAGCATTATCCCTCGCATTCATTTCTGTTCCAACTTTTCCCTTCCCTCCCTCCACCCTTTCTCCTAGATGGCAAGCAGTCTTATATATGTTAAAGATGATATAGTACGCCCTAGATACAACATATGTGTGTAGAACCGAACAGTTCTCTTGTTGCACAGGAAGAATTGGATTCAGAAGGTAAAAATCTGGGAAGAAAAACAAAAATGCAAACAGTTCACACTCATTTCCCAGTGTTCCTTCTCTGGGTGTAGCTGATTCTGTCCATCATTGATCAATTGGAATTGAATTAGATCTTCTCTTTGTTGAAGAAATCCCCTTCCATCAGAATACATCCTCATAAAGTATAGTTGTTGAAGTGTATAATGTAGATCCGATTTTTCTTGTGCAGCACAATAACTGTATAAATATGTATACATAAAAAAATGTTCAATGCTATTCCTTTATTTTGGAGGCAGTTTGGTAGTGCAGTGGATTGCTTTTTTGTTGTTTGTCCTTTATGCTTAAAGAGCACCAAAATGATATCACTATGTTAGGATTAAGGTACAGTGTGTTCAGGTGTGGCTAATCAGGCTAATATGAGCTTGAAAGGCTCTACTACAGGTCAGGCATAGATTGTATGAACATTCTAAATTTGTACTTCTGACATTTCTTGTGAGCTACTGCAATTCAGCTTTGCTTATAGAGCACAGAAACTTTTTTTTTTTTTTTTTTGCTGAGGCAATTGGGATTAAGCCCAGGGTCACACAGCTAGGAAGCGTTAAGTATCTGAGGTAAGATTTGAACTCAGGTCCTCCTGACTTCTGGGCTGGTGCTCTATCTACTGTGCCACCTAGCTGCCTCTACAGTAACTTTTTTGATGTAGGAATGCCATGCTGGATGATCATGTGCCAGTGTCTCCCTACATCTCCCAAATGATTCCAAAGTTCTTCAGAGAAACCTTGAGAGGATCCTTGTCACCTTTCTTTTGACCCCTATGTAAGCGCCTTCCTTGTGTGAATTGTCTGTAAAACAGTCTTTTAGCCAAATGTATTTTTGGCAACCAAAAACTGGTGGTAGCCTATCGGAACTGACTCTCTGCAGTAGAGCTTGAATGGTTGGTAATTCAGCCAAGAAAGCTCCTCAGTGTCCAGCACCTTATCTTCCAGGTGATCTTCAGAATCTTTCTAAAACCATCCATATGGAAGGGGTTCAGTTTTCTGGCATGGATGGTTGCCAAGGCCATGAGGTTGGCACACAGCTTTCTGTATAATAGGCATCCTAACAGCTCATTCTCCCCCACACATTTTTTTCAAAGCCTCCCAAACACTGAGCTAGGCCCAGCAATGCCTGGGGGTTACTCTCATTATATATGTGGACATCCCTGGAAAAATAGAGTACAATTAGACCTAAAATCAGGAAGACCTGAATTCCAACTGGCTTTATATACTTACTAGTTGAACAAATCATTTAATCTTTGTCTCATTTCTTCACCCAAAAATGAGGATGATAATTGTATCTACCTCTAAGAATTATGAGGTTTTAAAAATTCGATATTATTTGTAAAGCATTTTGCAGCCCTTAAATTACTACATAAATGCTAGTTATTACTAATAGCATTTGATCTGGTTTTCTTATCAATGTTAGCTCTTAATTTCTTAAATGTATACTTTTGAGGGGATCCTTTGGGATATCTTGCATGATTCCTCTTTCCATTTGAGTTCTTTCTAGAATTTTGGCTGGTTCATTCCTCTTGACCACTCTTTTGTTCCTGGATGCCATTTTTTCTCTCGATTCTTGTGATAAAATACCATTCTTGTCAATCTCTTTGCTGGACAAGTATCCTGCAAGAATTAATCCTGGGACTTTTTCTCTTTTCTCTTTACACACTCTTCCTTGGAAAAACTCATTTACCATCATACTTATTCAACTCCGTCCAGAGGACTCTTAAATCTATATATCCAAACCTAATGTCTCTCCTGAGCTCCAAAGCTGTCTCTCCATTTGCCTGCTGGACATCACTATCTGAATATCTCACAGGCATCTCAAATTCAGCTTGTCTAAAATTAACTCATCCTCTACCCTCATAAAGTCTCTTTTTCTCTAAATTACTAACATTAGTCCCCAGCCATGGGTCTTGGCTAATCTGACTTTTTCTCTAGTTGTTCTGGAGACTGGAAATAAATCAGAACTCCGGTTATTAGTTAACAATCATTTTGTAAAAAGATACCAAAATCAGGGGAGATATGCTCTTCATGAGTTGATTGGAGAACCCCCCTGATCAATCTATCTTCTAGGGGATGTCTAAAAATCTAAGACTTTTGACATATTTATATGAGAAACTGAATTTATATACAAAACTTTTAAATATGTTTTTCTCTATAATACTGTTGTATAGATTGTTTTCATAATTCTGCTTTCTTCTCTCTGTATTAGTTCATAGAGATCTTCCCAGTTTCCTCTTGTCTATTCCATCATTTTATAGCCCAATAATATTCCATTATTTTCATATTCCACAATTACCTTTAGGCCTTTTAGTTGCCAATTCAGGACAACCATGAAAAAGTCTGCTTTAATTTTTTTTTTGTGCATATAGATTCTTCCTCTTTCTTTAAAGGCCTAGCAGTGTTAGAACTGGATAAAGCGTATGTACAGTTTAATGAATTTTTGGACCTAATTCCAAACTGCTTTTCAAGATGGCTGAATCAATTCACAAACCCATCAAATGTGTATTATTGTATCTATTTTCCCATAGCCCTGCCAATATTTGTCATTTGCCTTTTTCATCATCCTTATGAGTCTGAGATAGAACCTCAAAGTAATTTTATTTGAATTTTAAAAATTACTTATTAAAAACATTTTTCCATATGTTTGTTAACAGCTTGGATGGCTTTCTTTAGAAAAATCCTATAATGGCTCTTCATCTTATAAATTTGAATTTATTTCAAATAAATAAATTTGTGGAGCAGCTAGTTGGTGCAATGGATAGAGCACCAGCCCTGAAGTCAGGAGGACCTGAGTTCAAATCTGGCCTCAAAAACACTTAACACTTTCTAGTTGTGTGACCCTGGGCAAGTCACTTAACCTCAATTGTCTCAGCAAAAATAAATACATTTGAATTAGTTCCTTATTTATCTTGGATATAAGACCTCAATTAAAGAAACTTGTTTCAAAGAATTTTCCCCAGTTACCTATTTCCTTTTTAACTTTAACCATTAGATTTGTGTAAAAACTTTAAAAATCTTATATAATCAAAATTGTTCATTTTATTGATTCTTTCTATCTCTTGTTTAGTTGTGGATTCTTCCCCTGTTCATAAATCCAAAAGGCAATTTTTTTTCTTTTGTCCTCTAATTTGTTTATAATGCAATCTTAGGTAGGTTATGTATCCATTTAAAATTTGCCATAGTATATGGTGTGAACTGCTACTGTAAACCTCATTTCCCAACAGCTGTCTAGTTTTCCCAGCAGATTTTGTCAAACAGTGAATCCTTTTCCCAGTAATTAGGATATTTGGATTCATCAAACACTATGCTTTTTGTTCAGTTGGTTGTTTAGTTGTTTGGTTCTGTATGGTGGGGACCTAATCTGCTCAACTGATCAAACTTTTTTTTAAATATTACAAAATCTTTTTTATAATTACTGTTTTATATTACAATTTGAGGTCTGATATTAATAGACACCTCTTTCCATTTCCTTCCCACTTTTTTCTTGAGATTCTTTGCCTTTTGTTCCTTAGTGTGAATTTCATTATTTTTTTTAGTGCTATAAAATAATCCTCTGGCAATTTGGTATAGCACTGAATAGATATAGGTAATATTGTCATTTTTATTATATTGGGTTAACCTATAAGTAATTCATGTTTGTAAAATTATTTACATCTTTATTTCTGCAAAGAATGTTTGGATTTATGTGGTTTCTAGATGAACACTGGTAGCATAACTCCCAAATATTTTATAGTTCCTCCATCTTGCTTTCCAGAATGGTTGTATTAATTCATAGCTCCACTAGCAATGGAATAGTGCACCTTTCTTTATACAATTGAGGAGAGCTATTAATGATTGAGGGCTGTGTAGAGAGATGTTGTAGAAAGAATGCTGGACTGGGAACCAGGTGTCATGGCTTCCAGTACCAAGTCTGTCACTTAAACCATTGGGAAAGTACAAAGTGGTTAGGTCTTCCCATGTTTGTGTTCTGGCAAAATGATCTTTTGGGGAAATATGTGGACCTAGACCTGATGGAGGTGTTTTATGTGGCCTTTTATCGCCACCTTCTGGTAAGAGCAATTTGGTGCTAAAGAAAGTTGGAAATGAGGGACAACAGTATCAATTTATTCAGTTAGAGCATTTTACAGAGAGAAAGTAGGGACTTAATGTCTGGGAAATGGGCAAATTGAGAAGAGGGGGAAGGATTGGGTATACAAGTGCTAGAACTGTAGACTTTGCAAACTAGAAGGAACTAGGAGGTCATCTAGTCCAATTCCCCATTTTCAGTTTTTAAATGAGGCCCAGAGAGGGAAAGACATTTGTCCAACATTACACAGCCAATTAATGGCAAAGCAAGGGTTATCAATATCTGTCAATGAGACCATTATCCCTCTCCCTTCCTGGATGAAAGAAGGCACGTATGATGCTGGAGCCAAGAAAATGTTCTTCAGAACGCTCCTTTCATTCGCCCAACAAAGAAACTAAGACTGATTTTTCATGTTTTAGAGTTAAGTGTAGGCAGAGAATCTAATTCAGATACTGAAAAGGACACTCCCCATTCTGAAAGTCACCATGAAGCACTCCTTCTTGAATAAAGGTGTAACAGCCTTGGAGATTGAGATACCCAGAGCTTCTCTCTTCAGGGCCAGATATCACCTCCCCACAGCTAATTCTAACACAAGGGAAGCCAAAAGTGTGCCTGAACAGGGAAGAAACCACATGCTGACTCTAAGCTCTGTCTCCCCATGTCCCCTTCATCTGACTTGTAACAGGATAAGAGAGAATGAAATTGCCAGAGAAGCATAAGATAAGTCAGACTTGATGGCAGATGGCTATAATATCTGGGAGACTGAGGCCAGTGAGATACGCTGTGTCCTGAGCTAATAGGATGTCCGCAGTATTTGGCACAGTGAGTCCCCAGGACTGAAGTTGCCACCAGGCTGCTCAAGGAAAGGTGACCCAGGACTGGACAAGAGAAAGTCAAAACTCTATACCAAAGAGAAAGTGTTTCCACCATGAATAGCTCTTTTACCAATGACTTGGATGAGATAGGAAGACCCAGTGTTAATAAGCAAAGATAAATGGATGAAGAAAGGAAGGGAGGAAAACTGAGAGGGGGGAGAAAGAGAGATAGAGAAAGAGAGAGAAAGGAAGGAACAGAGGGAGAAGGAAGAAAGAAAGGAAGGAAGGAAAGGAGGGAGGAAGAAAGGAAGGAAGGAAGGAAGGAGGAAGGGAAGGGGAGGAAGAGAGGGGAGAGAAAGGAAGTAAGGAACAGAGAAAGGAAGGAAGGAAGGAGGAAGGGAGGGGAGAGGAAGGAAGGAAGGAAGGGAAAAAGGGAATAATATCTCATTTGATCCTCACAATAATATTGGAAGATAGGTGCATTATCCCCATTTTACAGTTGAAGAAACTGAGGTAAATAAAGGTTAAGTAACTTATCCTGTGTCACATAACTAGTAAGTGTCTACATCCTTATTTGAACTCAGTTCTTGATGTCAAGCCTATCACTGTATCCACTGAGCCATCTATCTGTTTCTGCAGGAATTTTTAATTTTTGTTGTGTCATGGACTCTTTTGGCAGGCTGGTGAAACCAAGGGACCCTTCTGAGAATTATATTTATAAATAACAAAAAGAAATGCTACATTTCAGTTAGAAAATAGTGAAAATAAAAATGTAGTCTTTTTGCATTCAAGCTCATGAACCTCCAGAAATCTATCCAAAGATTTCTTGGGGATTCATGGACCCTACGTTAAGTATTCCAAGTTTAAAAAAACAAACTTCAATTAGCTGGACATATATTGAAGTATCTTCTCTATCAAATGCAAAATAGCTGATAACATTTTGATTTATTTGTGTGAGAATTTTATAATTCAAAAAGTGGAAGGGAACAGCAATTCTAAACTTGATTCTCACCACAACTGATGAACGGGAAATGATGTCCACCTTGAGGGAACATGTAACTGATACTTCTGTGATAGACAACAAAACTGGATATAGTCTGATGTGTGTCCTAGATTGTGAGAGAGAAAAAATAATCAAAAGAAAGGGAAGGTGGAATTTCATGGCCAAAATTTCTACAGGAGTATAATATAGCCCAGGAAGGATGGAAAAAGCTCTGAAGACTGAATCCCAAAAACACAAAAAGAAACAATTTCAGTGATGAAAAGGACAAGAATTAAACATGCTTGGACCAAAACTCATCAACTTTGATTTTTAAAATATTTAAACGGATGATTGAAGGCAAGGGCAGTTAACAGAAGATGAATATAAAATTAGAAAAAATATAGTTCTCATAAAGCCAAGCCAAGAAAGTGTGACCTGCTCCACTTCTGGAAGAGGGAATCCTCCCTTCAGCAGCTGTCCATTCAGATAACTGAAGTCTTCCTCTGTCATGTCACTGTGCTGGCTTGTGATCAACATGTCTCATAAAAACAAAGTTTAAGATGAGCAGAGGTTGCTGGTACAGGCCAAGACCCACAAAAAAAAGGACTTCTGTGGTAATTCAGAGAAAAAAGGAAGAAAATAAATAATAGTCATGCTGCTAAGATGGATGAAAAAAATAATAAATTATCTTTGGAATAAAAAGAAAAGAACAAACATTTTTAGTAGGCAATTAAAATCCAAGAGAAATAAGTTTATAAGAGAACACCTGATTGCCCTTAAGTTCAAGTTTAAGTTCATTGCCCTAGGTGTAACTGAAACACATTTTGGTCTACCTAGAAGGCCTCACAGATTCTGCCACAAGGGCAATGATCTTTGAAAACTCATGTTGGCTAAAAAAAAAAAAAAAAAAAAAAAAAAAAGAATTGTGGGAAGAAGGGAGAATGAAGAAGGAAATGACCTGGCTTTTGCAAATTTTCCTCCAAATAAAATAATACATCAGATTTTAGATTTTTTTTTAATTTTAGAGCAGCAGTCTTATAAGTGCAAACCAGTCATCTAGTCTAAGACAATTTGAGAGGATATTAGATCTGACTTACCAGGAGGGTAGTCTGCTCTGGTCTGGTCTAGAGCAAAGTGCAGGTACTACCATGTTAACAAAAACAAGCCTCCGGAGTAGTTCTGTCAGGTTCCTGGAGGGAAAAGACTGGTTATGGCCACTTTTGGAAGAAAAATAATCTTCGGTTTTGGTTGCAAGTTAAAACAATGAATTATTGCTTGCAGAACAAGTAAACAGGGGGCTGGTGGCACATTCCTAGGATCATAGGGACTATGCAGTGGCAGCAGTGTAGAGACCCTAATCTGGACTCAGGTGTAGAAAAGAGTACTTGAAGTAATTAAAAAATCAAGGTATAAACTGTTAGAACAGTTGACCATACCTGACCTTGAATTATAAAACACTGGAAGAACCAAAAAGTCAAAGACCTCCTCAGATAGCTCTGAAAACAACATGAAAGATCTGAAGCTTAAGGCATTATCCCCCACAACTCAAGAGCAGAGCCCAACCCTAAAATAAGTTAACACTCAAGAATGAAGCCATTTAAAAGATTTAGCAAACAGAAAAAGAACCTGACCATAAATACTTATTATTCATAACGATCAAGGTTCAAACTCAAAAGACAACAAATCAAAACAGCTACTTGTAAAATTTCAGAGAAAAATGTAAAATGATCACAAGCCCAAAAAGAGTTTTTGGAAGAGCTTAAAAAGACTTTGAAATCAAATGAGAGGTAGAGGACAAATTGGGAAAAGAAATGAACAATGCAAGAAAATTATGAAAAGAATATCAGGCAATTGGAAAAGGAGACCCAAAAACTTACTAAAGAAAATAACTCCTTAAAAATCAGAATTGGAGAAAGCTTAAAATTTCATAAGACATCAAGAAATAGTACAAAAATCTTAATAAAAAAATACAAAAGAATAGGAACTATTTTCATTGGAAAAACAAGGAAAACAGATCAAAGAGAGATAATATAAAACCTGTTGAACTAGTTAAAAGTCACGATCAAAATAAAAGTCATTTATAGATATTATACTTCAAGAAATTTTTAAAGAAAATTGCCCTGAAGTTTCAAAACTAGTGGGTAAAATAGAAATCAAAAAACAAATCTACTGAGGCTGCTTAAAAGAGATCCCTTAAAAGAGAAAACTGAAAACTCACAGAAACATTATAGCTAAGTTTTAAAACTCCCAGATCAAGGAGGAAAATATTATAAGCAATTAGAAAGAAACAATTCAAATATTGTGGAAGTATAGTCAGGATAACAAAATTTATCAGCTTCTACATTTAAAAATCAAAAGGCATGAAATATGATATTCTAAAAGGCAATAAGCTAGATTTGAAACCAAAAAATAACCTACCTAGCAAAGCTAAGTGTAATCCTGCAAGGGAAAAAAATGAATTTTCAGTGAATTAAAAAAACTTTCAGAAATTCTTAAGGAACTGACCAAAACTGAACAGAAAAATTTTATTTTCAAATACAAGAATCAGAAGAATCTTAAGAAGGTACATGAAAAATTAATCATCAGTGATTTAATGAGGTTAAGCTGTTGACTCTTTTATACAGAAAAATATTTTAACTCTTAAGAGTATTATCATTAAGATAGAAAAAATATACATAGATAGGGAGTTTGGATTTAAGTTAATTATGGTAGAATGACTAAATAATAAAACTGGAAGGGGAAAAGTAAAATTGGAAAAAAATCTCATACAAAAAAGTGTGAATGGAAGAACTTTTATAATGAAAAGGAAAATAAATAGGGTGGAGGGCTGGCAGCATGGAAATGTTATTCTCATTGGAACTGAGTTAAAGAGTGAAAAATATATACAACCAATTAGTTACAAAAGTCTTTAAGTTACAGAGCTTCCACAGGTGGAAACAGATAGCAAAACTATAAAATAGTAGGTGGCTTCAACCTTCCTATCTCAGAGCCTGATAAAACTAATCAAAAAAATAAACAAATAAAATAGGGAAATGAATAGAATTTAAGTAAGCTAGAAATGATACACATCTGGAAAGAATTAAATGAGAATAGAAAGAAATACCACTTTTGCTCAGCGGTACATAACATCTTTAGAAAAATTAGGGCATACAAACATTATGGTCAAATGCAGAAAAATAGAAATGAAAATGATGCTTTTAAGATCTACAATAAAAAATTATTTTTAACAAAGGACCATGGAAACATTGATTAAAAAATAGAGACTAAATAAACTAATCTTAAAAAATGAGTGGGTCAAAAAACAAATTATAAAAACAATAGTTAATTTTATGAAAGAGGGTGATAATAATGAGACAACATACCAAAACTTAAGGGATACAACAAATGCAATAATCGGAGGAAAATTTATGTTTCTGAATGCTTTATTCAATAAAATAAAGTGCAAATCAATGAATTGAGTATATAATTTTTTAAAACTTAGAAAAGGAACAAATTAAAAATCTCTAATTAAACACCAAATTGGAAATCCTGAAAATTAAAGGTAGGAGTAATAAAATCAAATTAAGAAAACCATTAAGTTAATAAACAAAGAAGGGAGTTGGTTTTTGTTTTTAAAATAAGCATCATTGATTAATATGATTTTTAAAAGAGAGAAAATCAAATCACTAATACAAAAAGTAAAAAGAATGAATACTCCACCAATGAAAATGAATTAGAAGTTATTTTGCCCACTTATATCAATGAAACAAGTGAAATGTAAAAATACTTACAAAAATATAAACTGCACAGATTAACAGATGAATAAATAAAATATCTAAATATTGGGTTTTTTAAAAAAGAGAAAGTGAATAGACCATAAATGAGTTTCTTAAGAAAAAAGCATCAGGACCAGATGGATTTGCAAGTGAATTCTACCAAATTTTTAAACATCAACTATTAATTCAAATATTGAATAATTTGAAGTAATAGGTAAAGAAAGAATTCTATCAAACTCCTTTTATGAGATACATATGATGCTAATTTTTCCTCCCTGAGGTAATTGAGGTTAAGTGACTTGCCCAGAGTCATGCAGCTAAGAAGAGTTAAGTGTCTGAGATTAGTTTTGAACTCAGGTCCTCCTGACTTTAGGGCTGGTGCTCTATCCATTGCACCACCTAGCTGCCCCTGGCATTAATATCTAAAGCAGGAAGAGTAAAAACAGAAAAGGAAAATTATAGGCCAATTTCACTAGTAAATATTAAGGCAAAAATCTTAAATAAAATACAAATTGGGAGATTATAGCAATAGATCATAAAGATTATATATATTGTGGCCAATTTAGATTTATATCAGGAATGCAAGGCTTTTCAAAATAAGGAAAATTACTAACATAACTGATTCAATCAATAATGAAATCAACAAAAAAAAACCATAAGATTATATCAATAAATGTAGAAAAAGGTTTTTTTTACAAAATACAACATCCCATCCATTAAAACCACCTGAAAGCATAGGCATAAATGGATTTTTCCTTAAAAGTGATAAAAAGCATCTACCTAAAACCATGAGCATGCATGTTTGATCATGGGGATAAAGTAGAAATCTTCCTAATGTCATAAGTGAAATAAGGATATCTGTTATCATTAGTATTAATCAATATTGTACTAGAAATATTAACTCTGTTGCTTGTGCTAATTTTAGCCTAACCATTACCAAGAAAACAAAGGTTCTTCACCAGCCATCACCACATCACACATACATAGAACCATTAGTTACAGCAAATAGAGAAATCGTGGCTGGGGTTGATCATTTCATTTACCTTGGCAGTAAACTTTCCAGGAATATATATATATATGTGATGAGATTGACATATGCATTCCCAGAGTTAGCTCAGTGTTTGGGAGACTCCAAAGAGAAATGTCAAGACAGCTCACCAAATTGAAGATCTAAAGAGACTTTGTGCTGATCCTCATTGTTATATATGTCTGTGAAACCTGGGCATTCTTATTCAGTGTTGCCCAGAAATTGAATTGCCTCCAGTTAGGAAGATTCTGAAGATCACTTTGCTAGATGAAGCCCTTTCTCCAGCTGAATTGCCAAACATTCAAATTTTATTTCTGAGAGTACAATTCAGATGGGCTGGCCACATTATTCAAATTCAAATGTATGTTTGCATAAAAGACTATTTTTTTCTTTTTCTTTTTTCTTTTAAATACTACTTTTTCCAGTTACATGCAAAAACAATTCTTAACATTTATTTTTTTTTTTTAAGGAATACAGACATTTATTAGAATGTCAACTCCTTGAGAGTAGAGAATGTCTTATATTTGTATCCCTAGCACTTAGTACAATGCTTTGCATAGTATGCAATTAGTAAATACTTCATTCATTCAACATTTTTTTTTTAAATAAAATTTTGAGTTCCAAGTTTTCTACCTTCCTCTCCCTCCAATGATGGTAAGCAATTTGATATAGGATACATACTTGTAATTGTGTAAAACACATTTCTATAAGTCATGTTGTGAAAAAGGAAACAGAACAAAAGGAAAAAACAACAACAAAAATGAAAATAGTATACTTCAATTTGCATTCAGACTGCATTACTTCTTTGACTGTGGATAGTATTTTCCTTCATGAGTCTTTTGGAACTGTCTTGGATCATTGTATTGCTGAGAAGAGCTAAGACAATCATTTGATCATACAATATTATTGTTTCTGTGTACAATGTTTTCCTGGTTCTGATCATTCCACTTATTTCCATAAGCTCATGTAAGTGTTTTCAGGTCATTTCTTATAGAAAAATAGGATTCCATTACAGTAATGTACCACAACTTGTTCGGCCATCCTCCAGTTGATGGGGCATCTCCTCAGTTTCCAATTCTTTGCCATCACAAAAAGAACTGCTATATTTTTGTACATGTTGATCATTTTCCCTTTTTTATAATCTCTTTAGGATATAGACCTCGTAGTGGTATTGCTGAATCAAAAGATATGCCCAGGGAAGGAGGGGGAGGAGGGAGGGAAAAGTTAGAACAAAAGGTCTTGCAATTGTCAATGCTGAAAAATTACCCAAGCATATGTCTTGTAAATAAAAAGCTATAATAAAAAAATTTTAAAATAAAAAAGAGAAATATATACAAAAGGTATGCCCAGGATAATTGCCTCAATTGCTCTCCAGAATGGTTGGATCAGTTCACAACTCCACCAAAAATACATTACTGTCCCAATTTTCCCACATCTTCTCCAGCATTTATCATTTTCCTTTTCTGTCATATTAGCCAATTTGATAGGTATGAGATGGTATCTGAGAATTGTTTTAATTTTAATTTCTTTAATCGATAGTGATTTAGAGCATTTTTTCATATGACTATAGAAAGCTTTGATTACTTCATCTGAAAACGGCCTATTCATATCCCTTTGGCCACTTATTGGGAAATGATCCATATTCTTATAAATTTGATTCTGTTCTCTAAATATTCGAGGAACTGGGGGCAGCTAGTTTGTGTAGTGAATAGAGCACCAGCCCTGAAGTCAGAAGGAGCTGAGTTCAAATTTGGACTCAGACACTTAACACCTCCTGGCTATATGACATTGAACAAGTCACTTAACTACAATTGCCTCAGCAAAAAAAAAAAAAAAAAAAAAAAAAAGAATATTTGAGGAATGAGACCTTTATCCAGAAACACTTGCTATAAAAATTGTTTCCTAGCTTTGTGCTTTCCTTATCTTGGCTATTGGTTTTGTTTGTTGAAAACCTTTTTAATTCAACATAATCAAAATTATCCATTTTATATCTCGTAATGTTTCTTTATCTCTTGTTTGGTCATAAATTCTTTTCTTTTCCATAAATCTGAAGATAAACTATTCATTGCTCTCTTAATTTATGGTATCACTCTTTATATCTATATCTATGTATCTATTTTGACCTTATCTTAGTATACAATATAGCATGTTGGTCTTTACCTAGTTTTTGCCATACTGCTTATTTCCCAGCAGTTTCTGTCAAATAGTGAGTTTTTATCCCAGAAGCTGGAGTCTTTGGGTTTATCAAATGCTAGATTACTTTGGTGATTTGTTACTGTGTCTTGTGTACCTAGTCTTTTCCACTAATCCACCACTCTGTTTCTTAGCCAGTACCAAATTGCTCCCTAAACAACTATTTTACAGCAAACTCACATAAAGCAAGTATTCATGCAGAGGGAAGAAGAGATAATAAGGACACTCTCATGATCTCTCTGAAGAACTTTGGAATTGATGGGGAGATATAGGAAGCACTGACACAGGACTACCCAGCATGACACTCATGCATTAAAGAAGGAATTATGCTTGGAAAGCAAAGAAGAATTTCAATAGCTCAAAAGAAAACCATGTGATCCACAAATTTAGAAACATTTCCACTCCAAAAGTCCATATAAACTATTTGTGCTGGACCTGTGATAGAGTCTTCCAAGGTCCTATTAATCTGATCGGTCACAGTGGACACACTCGACCCCAACATAGAGCTACCATTTTGGTCCTCTTTAAGAACAAAGGACAGCAACCAACCAACCAACCAGAAATGCTAGCACTGGCAACAAGAGTAGAAAAAGAAATTGAAAGAATCAGAATGGACAATGAGGTAATAAGATTATCTCTTTTTGCAACAATATGACGTATATTTGGAAAACCCTAGAAATTTAAAAATTAGTTGAAACAATAATTTTGGCAGAGTAGCAAGATATAAAATAAACCTACATAAATCATCAGCATTTCTATATATCATTAACAAAGCCTTGCAAGAAAAGAGAGTAAGAGATTTTTTCATTTAAAATAACTGTAGACAATATAAAATGCTTGCCAAGATAAACCAAGGAACTACATGAATATGTTTATAAAATACTTTTATACAAATAAAGTGGAATTTTTTAAATTGGAGAAATACTCATTGTTTTTGAGTGAACTAACCTAATATAACAAAAAGTAACAGTTATACCTTAACTAAAATACTTATTAAGTCTCATCACCATTAAACTACCAAAAACATTTTTTTACTGAATTAGAAAAAATAATAGAAGAACAAAGGTCAAGAATATCAAAGGAATTGGGGCAGAATAAATGCTCATAAATAGTGGAATGGATAATCAGATTTTGGTACGTAAATGTAATGGAATATTCAGGAGATGAATTCAAATCCTTCCTCATCTTATTGCATGTATAGAGATTAAAAATTGGGACGACTGCCAAAATAATCAGGAGCTCCTGTTTAGGAAAATTTTTAATATTTAGGCACAGGTTTTGTTGTCTATCCTCATTTAAATTCTTTTTATCTCTTGCAAATCCCTGGCCTCTTAATATTTAAGGCAAAAATTAGGATACAGGAAATTAGGTAAAATAAACAAGTAGAGCATATTAATTTGCCTGTTAATGAACTGACAGGAGTGGAAGTTGGGAAAAGAAAAGATCCTTTTTTAATAACTTCCCTTATTCTTGAACAAAAGCGTACAATCTGAAACTTCAGCCTGAATCCTATGCTCTGAGATGTTTGGAAGGGAACCAGAGGACCTATTTGAGTTCTTTCTTCTCTAACCCATTTCAACCCTCTTCATTTTTCCTTTTTACCACCCATTCTTTCTGGTTTTGCTCTTTAAAGTCCTGGGCAAAGCAAGGAACATTTGTCTCTCCACCACTTAGCTTTTGAAGTATCTACTCCTTCCTTTCCATCTCTGTCCCAAAGAATGTTTCAGAATTCCTAGAGGTGACTCCAATCTGCCTCAAAGATATGAAGAGTGCCAAATAACTCCCAGGGCTAAGAGTGAATGCTTGTCCTTTTGAAGTACAAATTGTAACATGCTAGTCAGTTCCCAAACCTCTATTAAACAAAGAACAAAGAAAAAAATTGGATGCTGTATAATTATAATGATTAAGCTTAGCTCCAGAAAAGAACTGAGAAAATGTAGCTCTCTTCCCACTTTGCAAAAGTATAAGACTGTGTGTGGATTAATGCAAGTATCACTAGATAAAGTTGATATGTTAACTGTTTATGCTGAAATAATCTTTTCCCCTTTCTTTTTTGATCTTTGAAGGCATCTCCTGAAGGATAGAAGAGAAGGAATATATAGAGAACTCAAAGTGGCATAAAAAGAATAACTATCAATAAAAATAAGATTTTTATGTTAGAAGAAAAAGCACAGAAATATATTTGGGACTTCCATATCACATGAACAGCAAGGTACAAGATTAGAGATTTTTTCTGATTACCCCTAACTCTCAAACTTCTCCAAAACAGAAATCCCAAAGATCCCAAAATCATCTTCAATTGTTTCCATGGTCTAGGATTTCCAGAATCTAAAAAGTTTACCCTTCTTTTAGTACCCTTCTCTTACCAACTAGACTATCAGCAACAAGACTGCACTTGTAAATCAAGGCTGAGACACCCATAAACTAAAGGTCTGAAGAAGAAGAAAAGTCAAGACCTTGAACAAAAACAGATAAATCTATAAGGAAAACATTAATATCAGGAGGAAATGTGACTTCCAAATCTAATAAACAAGTTTAAGCAACTATGAATAAAAATTACAAAACAAAGGAAAATGAACCAATTCTTGATGAGATGGAGGAGACCCTGTCAGATATGAGAACATGAAATTGAAACATGGTGTTCCTGAGTAGTTCAAAAGAGAAATGGAAATTATGAGAGCAAAACTTATGGCCTACACAACAAAAATAATGGCAGAATACAGAAAGTAGAATCTTCAATGGCAAGTCTCATCAAAGAAACAAAAGTGAGGACAATAGATTGGGAATACAAATGTAGACAATCTAGAAGAGAAGTAAAAAAAAAAAAACAATATGTAAGCATAACATAGAGACCTAGAAGATGCATAGAGACAATCTAAGGATCATAGGTCTTCCAGAACACGAAAAGCAAAAACTCTTAACATCATAATTCAGGAAATAGAAGCCGCCTAGAAATGCCGAATATAGAATACTAAATTAGTACCTAAAAGAATTCACATATTACTTCTAGGAAAACAAAAACAAAAACAAGGCTGCAAACCCCGACACATAATGGTTAAACTTGATAATTCGATTCTGAAACAAGTTGTTCTAGAAATGATCAGGAAAAAGACCTTCAAATACAAAGGAAAATTTAAATAACACAAGGCTATTCTGGACCTACCCCAAAACATAGGCAGGAATGGAATAAGGTGTCCCAAAGAGCAAAGGTGTTTAGGAGGCAGCCCAGAGTGATCTACCCTGCAAATATGAGCTTAACCATATGCAAAAAAGATAGATATTCAACAATAGAAGGTTGTTTGAAACATTTTAAGAAAGAAAACCAGAACCCTCCAAACAACATGGAGAAAGAGTGACTAAATGCATCAGCTAAGGACAGCAAAAAAAAAAAAAATAACAGAGTAACAGCAGAGAGACCATGAAGAGAGTTCCTTCTAAATGTACAGAGAAAGAAGTGAAGGCAGAAGTCCAGTGGCATTGACTGTGAGAAGGTGGGCATGGAGCATTATGGACAGGACCTAGTGATGTTACAGGTGAATCTGTGTTTTTGTTTTTATTTTGTGGTACTACATTACAACTTGGGAGAGTACAGGACAGGGAAAGAGGGGAGCAAGGGGCAGACAAGAATATGTGATCTTCAGGTCAAATGGATGGACAGCAATGGGGGAAGATGATCCCTGCAATATCAAAGAAGTATCTATGAAAGAGTATGGGGAGAGGAGGAAGAGGAGGAGGAGGGAAGGAGGGAGGGATTAAAAAGTTGAAGAGAGGGAGGAAAGAGGCCTTGCTTTGGGGGTGGGAGAGGATTCCATTGATGAATGCTCTGACGAGGAGAATGGTCTGTGCAGTGAGATAGTGAGATGAGGATTTTGCACAAGAATGGCCTGGGGAATTTGATGCTTGAAAAGTCTACTCATCCCACCTCAAAAGGGGCACAACCTGTATCTGGGGCAATGGGAGAGCATGGACCCTAGGATAATATTTTGAAGTAAATGGGGAGAGGTAACCAGGAGAGGACTGTATAACCAGGATGTTGTAGGAGTGGGGCCTTATTCCTCTCTGACCCTTGCAGTAATCTGGCATTTTTCTGGGAGCAAGGTATAATGGAGTGATTCAGGAACCATAAACAAAAGATAGAAAGCCAAATGGAAACAAAAATGAAATCCTAAATAATGAGTGGGTCAAAAAATAAATCACAGAAACAATAACTATGTAAATGAAAATGAGAATGAGTAAAAAACATTACAAAATAGAAGAGAATTAATTAACTGAATATGCTTTTATTAAAAAATCAGAAAGCTAATAAACTTCAAAAAAAAAAAGCACAAAAAAGGAGATATTTAAAATTAGAGGGGAAATAAATTAGAAACAAAAAGAACCATAGAAGTGATAAATAAAACTAAAAAATAGTTCTTTGAAAAGTCTAATAAAATTGACAAACCATTAGTTAATCTGACTAAAAACAAGAGCAGAAAAATCAAATCAATAAAATAGAAGACAAGCAAGTTGAAATCACAGCAAAACCTGAATAAAAATAATAAGCAGAACATACTATGCACAGTTATATTGTAACAAAACTGAGAACACGCAAGAAAAGCAATAGTTTCAAAAATATAAAATGCCAATACAAACAGAAGACCAGATAGTGGTCTTAATGAGATCTCAGAAAAGAAAATAGATCTAGCTGTAAAAGAATATTATCAAATTCTTAAAGAACAGTTAATACCCATACTTCACAAATTGTTTTCAAAAATAAAGAAATAAAGCACATTATGAAAATTCTTTTATGGACAAATACAGTCAATATCTAAATCAGGGAAAGATAAAACAAAGAAAGAAAACTACAGATCAATGTCATTAATGACATTTTAATATTTTAAACAAAATCCTGCCCAACAGATTACAGGTAGTTATACAAGAAATCATTCATTATAACCAAGTGGGATTTATGCCAAGGACGGGTTCAGTATTAGGAAACCAAACAACATAATCATATTAAAAACCAAAACATCCCAAGTCATATGATCATTCTCAACAAATGCAAAAAAAGCCTTTGAAAAATTACAACACTAAATACCCTACAAAACATAGGCATAAAGGGATCTTTTTATCAATATCATAAAAATCATCTAAAACCAAAAGTAAACATGCTATGTAATAGAAAACACAGTAGGACCTTTTCTAATAAATACAAGAGTGAAGCAAGGAGGCCCACTCTTCCCACTATTATTTGAAATGGAAATGCAAGCAATAAAAATAAGACAAGAGAAAGAAAGTAAAGGCCTAAAGAGAAGCAAAGAAGAAATAAAATTATCACTATTTGCTGATGATATGACGGTTCACTTAGATAATCCTATGGAATCAGCAAGGACACTAAGTGAAACAGATAGGTGTGCAAAGCTGCAAACTATAAAATAATTACTCAAAAAACAATTTTTACATATTTTTATATAATAGTAAAAAACAAAAGAATCAGTAATAGAAAGGGAAATACCATTCTAAATAACTATAAAGGCATAAAATATTTGGAGATTGGCCTACCAAAGCACACAAATAAGTTTTATAGATTCAATTATAAAAGTATTAAAGAAATAAAGAACTTAAGGAATAGTTAGTGTGCATAGCTAGGCAGTACCAATATAATAAAAAGGACAATACTGTGAAAATTAATTTATATTTTTAATGGTATACCAGTCAAATTACCTACAGGATACTTTATAGAATTTGATAAAATAATAACAAAATTCAACTTAAATGTGTTACTAGATGCTCAGAAAAGAATTAGTAATTTGGAATCTGATTTTCTAGGTTGGCAAATCTCTGCTAAAGGAGAACCCTGTACCACTAAGACAAGAATTTATGAAAGCCCTAAACATGTTTTGTATACTATTATCTCTGTCCTTGTTTGTGGTGTAGAATTTTGTAGAAATTTTCTCTTTACATAAAATATAGCGATAACTTTACTTTGTTCAATAATTAAGCACTGAGCTATTTTATTAGGAAAAAATTCAACTGGAAATGATAAAAGGAGGCATAAAGGGGAACAACACTTTAAGATCTCAAACTAGATTACAAACCAGCAATTATCAAAGCCGTCTGTTAATAAAGAAAAAAAAGAGAGATCCATAGAATATTCTTAATAAAAGAGAATCCAAAACAATGTAATATAATACCCAGTGTTTGATGAAGTAGAAAACCTAATTTACCTAGGAAAAACGCCTTCTCTGACAAAAACTGCTAAGGAAAACTGGAAAGTAGTCTGGTCAAAATTAGACTAGACCAGTTACACCATATTTCACAATACAGTCTTAGTGGATATATTTAATATTAAATATTATAAAATAAAAATATTAAAAATTAGAAGAAAAATAGAACACATGCACAGATTTGGAATTTATTTTCAATGTATTGATCAGTTGTACAGATTTTTCCTCCTCCCAAAAAATCAATTTGTTATATGAAATGGCTAAGGATGGGGGAGTAAGGATATTTGTGATGTAAAAATGATATAAGAAACAAAATATAACAATAAAAGCTCATTTTTTTTTTAAGAAAAGGCATGGAGATATGATACAATAGACAATGGACACAAATATAAATAAGGTAACATTAAATAAGGAAACATTGTGGTATAGTGGAGATTACTTTGACTTTATAGTTTGTGGATCACTGTTCTAGATTCAGAACTTCTTAAAGATGGAAACCTTAGAGGCCACCTAGTCTAATGTCCTCTTTTTGAAGAGGAAGCTTCCAAAAGAGGAAGTAACAAAAATCAAACCAGTGTCAGAACCAGATCTTGAACCTAGTTCTTCTGTTTCCTAGTCCACCACTCTCCAACACCACACTACACTGAGCCAATCTTGGCTCTGTATCAACTGATTAATAACATCTATTTCAATTGGATTGAGGTGACTGGGGTTAATGACTTGTCCAGGGTCACAGTTAGCAAGTGTTAAGTGTCTGAGGCCAAATTTGAACTGGGGTCCTCCTGACTTCAGGGCTGGGGCTCTATCTACTGCACCACCTAACTGCCTCTATTTCACTTCTTTGTTGTAAAGATCAAATGAGATAACATGTCAAATCAGATCAAATCAACAAATATTTGTTAATTTCCTACAGTCTGCCAAATACTGTGCCTATTTAGTGCTGGAAATATAAAATGGCAAAAACAAAGACCCAGTCCCAGTTCTTAAGAACTTAACGTCTAATAGGGGAGAAAACATGCCAACAACTCTGGACAAGCAAGATTATGCAAGATAAATAGGAGATGATCTGAGGGAAGGCACTGAAAATAAAGGCCAGACTTCTTAAAGAAGGTAGAACTTGAGGTGAGATTTGAAGCAAGTAGAGGGCAGAAATGAGAGGGGAGAGAGTTCCAGGCATGGGAGACTGAAAATGCAGTCAAGAGATGGTCATGAGTCACTGGATTGCAGAGTACATGAGATGTAAAATGACAAGAATTATGATCAGATAAAGAAACTTTGAAGTTCATAAATATGGAAGTAGCACACTAGTGAGTGAAGGAAAGATCAAGAGTATAACTATTCCTATGTGTGGCTAAAGTGGGATAAAGGAATAGGTCATTGGAAATGAGAAAATGAGTAACTGTGATGGTAAATTGTTTGAGAAAGTATCATTATATATGTTGAAGTCCCTGCAGTATGAAAATAGAAACGGGTTAGGAAAGAAATGAGCCAGGCTTTGAACTCTGATAAAATGTCCTAGAGATCATCAGAAATTTTTATTGGGTAATAAATATGGAGGAAAGATTACTGAGCATTAGTAGTAGAAAAGAAAAAAGCCTAAAATCACTGGTGGCCACATATATGCAAACATATATGCAAATAATTCCTGCACCTACAAAGGTAGGAAAAATCTATTAAGAGACCTGACCCAGGTGGAGATCAATGAGTGGGAGAAGTAGGGAAGGGTATTAATGAAATTATAACTAGTGCTTGGAAAGGCTAGCCTGGGAAGCCCTCAGTGAGGGCAAGATGGAAGGAGTGAGAAAGTGAGAAAGGAAAATATTTTAAGATGAAAGCTAGTCTCTTACCTATAGAGCAGGCACTCCAGAGTTCATGATTTAAGGATGGCTAGCTTTCGAATTGATCACAATGGGAAAGGGTGGAATGAAAAGGATAAGAATAAAGGAGCCGGAGCCTTCAGTGAAGAGGAGAAAATGGGGTTTGAACAGTGACAAACATTCAGAATCATTGGGATGGGAAGGGCTATGATAGGGATAGGAACAGATTAGTCGTGAGGAACGAGTTCAGGCCAAGTTTTCATTATCCTTGGGTTGTTCTAGGATGACAATTTTGTAGCTTGAAAACTACAAAGGGACTTGGGGGGATGGGGAGGTGAACAGCTGGAGCAGGAGCAAAACTGCTACAGAGTTCTATGTGGCCAGAGATGGTTCCTGGAGAGTGGCAGAATGGATGCTTGGAGAAGCTAGGAAGTTTCTCCTTCCTTTAGGGGTGATCAGGGCAACTATTATTCTTGTCTCAGGGGTCCTGGTGGTATTAGTTGTATGACCTCAACCAAGTCACTTCCCTTTTCTGAGCCTGTTTCTTTCTTTATAAAACACCTAGTTAGATTACATGATCTCTGTTTCCTTTCAGCTCTAAATTCTCTGTGAAGAGAAGACAAAAGAAACATTTACCCACCACAGCCAAGGTGGGTGCTGTGAGATGACTGGAACCTTCTCTGGTCACTCACTCACACATTGCACTTGGAATTTCATAAAGGAAGGCCTTGCCTTGATTATAACCCTTGCTGGTTGCAGTGCTGGATTACCTGTATGCTGCCCTTGTTCAGCCTCTTATGGACTCAGCTATGTTCCTTTTCCCCCCTCCTGCCCTATTCACACTTCGGTTGGTAACAGGCACAAATAAAAGACACAGACTTTACCCTCTAAGGGGAAAGAAAGCATCACTCAGGTACAGAGCCTTACAAATAAGTGCTTAATAGAAATTTGTTGAATAGAAAACATATATGCAAATAATTCATGTACCTACAAAGGTAGGAAAAATCCATTGAGAGACCTGACCCAGATGGAGAAGGCTTCCTGGAAAAGGTCACTTTGATCTAGACCTTGAAAGACTCCTTAAATTCTTTACTGGAAAATACTGAATGGAGGCACATCCAAGGCAGTGGGCAAAGGGAAATTCACAAGTTCAGAGAACTAAAAACACTTGGTCAAGTTCAGGTTTTTTCGGGCACATTCAGTTTAATTCATCTGGGAGATCGTGAACACCTACTATATGCTAAGCACAGCTTTAGGGACAAGAAGCTACTGATCAGGTGGGATTAAGTAGTTAGTAAAAGTGATTAAGCGGTTTAAGTTTTCGAGGACTGTTTTCTCTTTCCTCCTAACATCTAGTACCAGGCCTGGCAGATGGTATCAATCAACCAACCAACAAGCATTTATTTAGCCTACTATGTGTCAAGCACTGTAGTATAGCTACTGAGGATAGAAAGAGAAAAGATTGTCCTCAAGAGAAGTACATAGATGGATGATAGATGTATGTGTGTAGTTTTATATAGACACATGCGCATACGCACATACACCCGCATACGCGATACGAGTTGCCTGCTGCCCAGCTTTCATCTTAGAAACTTTTATCTAGGGAGCCCGTCCAGGAGGGTAGTTGATGATAGGGGAGGGAAGCTCAGGTCATAAGTAGGGAGTCATCTGCATAAAGACGATAATAAAGCCCATGTGAGCAGATGAAGTCACAGGAAGAGAAAGGTCGGAGCAGTCCAAGGCAGAGCCCGAGGAGGCCCTTCCCGAGGAGCGGGCTATGGAGAAAGGTCCAAGAAAGGAGCCCAAGCAGCAGCCAGACAGGTGAGAGGAGAAGGGAGAGAGCCCGAGAGAGAAGAGACAGAAAAGACTGGGGGCAGGGAGCGGAGGCGCGGAGAGAGGACGCACCAGAGCCCTCGAGAAAGGCTCTCGAGAAGGCTGCAAGGAACTGTTGCAGGCCAACGGCGTGCAAGGTCCCCGAGATCAAAAAGCCAAGGACGGAGAGGGGACGGTCCGCTCCCACCTTGGGCAGCTTGGGACCGAGAAATTTCCTTTGGACTGAGGGAACCTGAGCCTAAATCACTGTTCAACTGAAGTGAATTGAATGGAAAAGAACCGAATACAGGACGCGGCGGCCATCTCCGAGGGCCGCAGGGTGGTCTGGGTGGGCTCGGAGGGAAAGAAGCCCAGCCAGTTTCCCAAAGAACTTCGGGCTCTCCAGCGCCTAAACCTTCGGCGTCCTCTCGGAGTTACGCAGGGACCTATAGGATTCAAGACTCCTCGCCTCGCTCCTCCCCCTCTCTCCGCCTACCCCTCCCTCTCTCTCCGCCTACTCCTCCTCCTCCCCCTCTCCTCCTTCCTCTTTCTCCCCCGCCCGCCCTCTCTCATACCAGCCCTGTCGGAGGCCTGGGGTTTATGTCCCACGGAAGCCACCGTAGTGGGCGTTGGTGCTTCTTTGGGGCCGGGGGACGGAGTGAAGGAAGGTGGGTTGAACTAAGAGGGGTGGGGATTGGACCAAGGCTCGCGGGGATAGGCGGAGCCTAAAGGGAGAGGTCAAAGGGCAGTAAATAGTGGTGATGTCAGGCGGGCAAGATGGCGGAAGGGTGAGATTTCCCCATCCCGGCGCCGGGGCCCAGGGTCGGGCGGGGAGGCTGAGACGGAGGGCGGTGTATGGAGGCCGGAGAGGCCCACTCCGTGGTCTCTGGAAAAGAGGCCGGGCCGGGCCGGGCGAGGGGCACTCGGAGCAAGGAGGAGTAAAGAGTTCTGAGAAAGGGAAATCATGGCCAGGTTTAACGCCCCCCCCCCCCCCGCCTGCCCCGCCCACCCCAGATTCAGGCTCTGCCTCGTCCCCTCTGCTGCGTGTTCACATCTCTCCCCTAATATTCCTGTCCCCTCAGCCCAGGGGCCCCTCACCACCCCACCCCCGGCCCAGGGAATAGTCATCCCTTCCACAGTTCTTGCTTGGCCCGGGGAATCTTCATCCCCGCCCCTTAGCAATTTTTACCTTCCTCTAATTCCTGAAAATATTCATATACCCCAGCATTCCTGTGCTCCCGGTCCAAGGGACGTTCCTTTCCCCACTACTCCCGTCCCCCTAAATCCAGCGACTATTTGCCCCCCTGCGTTCCTGCCTTCCCAAGGCCAGGCCCCTCCCGCCACCCTGTGCAGCTTTCCAGTTCCAAGGAATTCCCACCCTCCCGTATTCTCGCATTCCTGACCCCATTCTCCAAGCCCTTGCAACGACCACCCCTCGTAAAGTCTGTGGAATGGTCACCCCCTCCCCCCATTTCTATTCTCTTTTCCAAGTTGGGGACTGACTCTCCTGGTGTTCACCCCCAGGGTATCCCCTCCCCTCTCCTCACACTAACTCTCCCAGGCGCGGCCTATGGAATGTTCCTCTCCTCCGTGTTCTAGTTCCCCCCCCTCACACCTGCCAACATGCCAGGCCCCCCAGCACCCGCAGGCAGCCCCTCCCCCCACAGCTTGTCCCTGGGCCTCTTTGGAAATGGCCTCAGTGCCCTGGGGGGAGGCGTGAGAATGGGCTCCCCAAACCTCCCGCTTCCCTTCTTAAGATGTGCCTGTTTCTTCCCCAGGGAGGATGGAGGCTGGTGGAGAAGCTGGCTGCAGCAGAGTTACCAGGTTGTCAAAGAGAAGGTAAAAGGGGGCCAGGATCCTCACCCCTTCTAGGCCATAATTGTGGAGAGGCTTGAGCTCTTCCTTCCATGTTGGTAGGAAGTTCTGGACTAGTTGTAGGATATTTGTAGCTGATAATTCATTTATGTTTTGAATCCAAAATCTTGAGCCCCACAACAGTCCTATTAGACAACGTAAGTCTGGTTGGCCCCATTTTATAGAGGAAGAAGGAGTCTGAGAAAAGGGACGTGACTGCCATGATTACATGACTGGCAAATGGCAGGTTTTGTGATTTTTTTGGCATGATAAAACTTTTCCTTTTCCTCATCTGTAAAACAGGGGGATAGACCAGGTAATCTGACAAATTCTGATTGTATGTAATTCTATAAGTTATTCATGGCCCAGTGTGCTATGCTAAGCAGTGGGGCATACAAAAATCAGTGATTGTCATTACTCTCAAAAAGTTGACTGAAAAGTTACGAGAAACAGCAAAAGCAGAAACTTGAGGTTGTCCTTAAACTTTGGATAGGCTTCAGATTGGGAAAGAGACATAAGTTGAGCATTTTTTCTTTTTAATAATAGCTTTTTATTTTTCAAAATACATGCAAATATAGTTTTCAACATTCACCCTTGTAAAACTTGTGTTCCAAATTTTCTTTCTCCCTTCCCCCTATCCTCCTTTCCTAGACAGCAAACCATATGATAAAGGTTAAACATATGCAGTTAGAAGAGCATCTTAGGTAGGGACCAAGTATGGGTAAAGGCAAAAAAAAAAAAAAGCCAAGAATGAGCCTGACATGTTCTTGGGCCAGTCTGTCTAGAGTGGACTATTTTTATGAAAGAATAGTAAGGAGCAAATATTGTATAGATGGAATGGTAGGGGTTAGAGCTAAGATTACACCTTGTACATCATCTAGTCCTCTTATTTTACAGATCCCTAAGGAAGCTGATATCTGAATCTGGGTCCTCTGACCCCAGCTGCCTAAGTGGCTCTTAGGAGACTTGAAGTAGAGGAAGGAAGACCTGAATTCAAATTTCACCTCAGACAATTGATTAGCTGTGAGACCTTGGGCAAGTCACTTTAAAGTCTCAAGTTCTTCATTTTAAAATGAAGATTATATATTTAGAAGAATTGGACATGTTTAATACATATTGGGTTACTTGCCATTTAGGGGAAGGGGTGGAGGGAAGGGAGAGAAAAAATTTGGAACACAAGGCTTTGCAAGGATGAATTTTGAAAATTATCCATGCATATGTTTTGAAAATAAAAAGCTTTAAAAGGGGGGATTATAATTACATCTACTTCCCAGAATTGAAATATTTATTAGGGCAGTCACTGGCACATAGTAGGAGCTACATAAATGCTTGTTCCCTTCTTCCACTTCTTGACACTGCCATGTTATGCTTGGGATGCTAAGTGGCCCAGTAATATGTACACTAATGCCATTCCAAGATACTTTGTCAAAACTAGCTTCTGAGTTGACTATATGAAGTTAATTACTGTTTACTTAGGCAAGAGACAGGTAAGACCAGTTTTGTTTCTCCAAAACAGGTTTTACTTCCTGGGAGCAGGTAGCTTTTTGTTTGACTAAGTCTTCGGAGCATTTGTAATTGGTAAAGTGACCTTTGGCATTGATCCAGGCCCAGTCCCTGATTCTGTACTGAGCTATGTCTGCTACTCTGTAGGAATGAATGATAGGATTTCATTTATAATAGTAGTCTCTGAGGTGCTTCCTTCCCATTTAAGAACATTTCCTGGAGATTGTGAAAAGCTGTAGTTCATTCGTGCAGCAGCAGGGTAGGTTGGTTGTTAGTGTCGTTAGCTGTCTCTATTGCCCCCTGTCCTGAGCACTGTGGTGAATACAGAGAAGACTTTGTGCTCTACCCTTGATGAAGTCCTGATTTGAGATGAGAGTCATCATATCCATTTGAGGATACAGAGTGTATCCTGAGGGAAGAGTTTCTAGAGTTCCAGTTGAGTCCTTCAGAGTCTATGAAATAAATGTAAATTGTTGTAGTCTTACCTAATAACATACATAATTTCTACGGAAATTAAGGAATAAAGGAAATAGGTACAACATGTTAGAATTCCTCCTAGAAGGCTTCATGAAGGTTGAGTACATGGAGCTGTTGAGGTTACAGGGTGCAGCTAGACGCTTTCTGTATCAAGCCACCATAATAGTGGGTTTAGCCTCTAAGATATGATGGGTTATGAGTGAGACCCCAAAAGTAAATTGGGATTAAGGGCCGGTCAGGGGCCAGCTATATGGTGCAGTGGATAGAGCAGTGGCTCTGAAGTCAGGAGGATCTGAGTTCAAATTCAGACTCAAACACTTAACACTTCCTAGCTGTGTGATCCTGGGCAAATCACTTAATCCCAATTGCCCCACTCAAAAAAAAAAAAAAAATTTGTAAACATAGACCTCCAAATCAAAGGGCAAAAGATTATATTTTGCTAATAAGAGAAGGCTAAATTCCTAGAGGAGTTAGTAAGGAAACGGCTTTTTAGCATTTAACAAGAGAACAACAAATTCCCTAGTGGAACACACAATTAATCAGGAGGAAGGTGTTATTAAAGAGAAAACATCTCATAGAGAAGTTACTATTATAAGGAGTACAATGGCAGACTAATCCTAAAAGGGATTTAGCATCTTACAAATAGTTAGCAAAGATTTACTGTAGGAGCAGATCTTTGGTGTAGAGGACCTCCAGCTGGGGTAATGAAAAATCCACTTGAACTAAAGGCCTTCTCAAAAAAAAAGCCCACTTCAGCCTGAGATGATCCCATCTAGGCCCCTCCCTGGTTGCCTCAGAAAGTATTATAATCCTATCTGTACTTCAGGCTTTCTCTGCTTATGCCCACTTTGATACCCAGCACCTCATCAGAACCCGGTTTGAAATGAGAAGGAAATATGTGGAAATAGAGAAGGGAGATTTGGGAGGTGAAAGCTTGAGGTCTAAGGGAATCCCTTCCTGTGGGCAATATGATGTAGTAGGAAGACTCCTGGACTCCTTTTGAACACTTAGCTTTGTTTAACAGCTAGGTGACTTCCAACTAGTCACTTTTTCTTAACAAGCTTGTCATCTTGCTTTTTTAAGAATCAAAATAAAATCATAAATAACATTAAAAATGCATGCCATTGTAATCATTGTCATTATTATTCGTTTGATTAGAGCACTGTTTCCAAGACAAGGTGTTGTATAATAGAGAAACCCGATTGTGTGAATTTGGATTTTGATATGAGCTTGGAATTGTAATCTTCTGAAAATTGCCTCTGATATCTAAATTCTAGTTTGAATTTTTGCTAGTTTGATTTGGTTAGTGAGCTCAGTGTTCAGGTGCAGGAGTGTTTGGGAAAGTGGTCATTTGGGCCATGGGTAAACTTGAGGGGAAAGGAGAAAAAAGTAGAGACCCAGCCCCTTAAACTCTGTAGAAGTTGACCTTTGGTTTCCCACTCCTCACAGTCCACAGAAGCCCTAGAATTCATGAAACGCGACCTTACTGAATTCAGCCAGGTGGTCCAGCATGACACAGCCTGCACCATCGCGGCCACTGCCAGTGTGGTCAAGGAAAAGCTGACTGTGAGTATCTTTGAGGCAGAGCCAACTGCTCACCTCCCCTTGGGGAGGCTGCTGACCCTACAGGTAGGGGGGACTCACTATCCCAGGACCTCACCTCATTTGGTCCCACTGAGTCATTCCCTTATTCTCACCTTACTTTATTGTGGCCTTATGCCCCCAATTGTTCCGTGCCCCTTGGGCCACATGCCCGTTCTCTAAGAAGAAGGATGTTCTTATTGGTAAGATATTGGGTGTTTGTTAATTTGTGAGAAAAATCTCTGGGCTTCAGGATGGCTTGGAGGACAGTTGGAAAGGCCTAGAAATGTCCTTCCATCCTTCTTCCCCAAGCAGCTGTGACCTGGCTTGCCTTGAAGTTAAACCCATTGCACACTGATGCATTGTTGGTGGAGTTGTGAATGAATCCAACCATTCTGGAGAGCAATCTGGAATTATGCCCTAAAAGTTATCAAACTGTGCATACCCTTTGATCCAGCAGTGTTTCTACTGGGCTTATACCCCAAAGAGATACTAAAAAAGGGAAAGGGACCTGTATGTGCCAAAATGTTTGTGGCAGCCCTGTTTGTAGTGGCTAGAAACTGGAAATTGAATGGATGCCCATCAACTGGAGAATGGCTGGGTAAATTGTGGTATATGAATGTTATGGAATATTATTGTTCTGTAAGGAATGACCAGCAGGATGAATATAGAAGGCTTGGAGAGACTTACATGAACTCATGCTAAGTGAAATGAGCAGAACCAGGAGATCACTTTACACTTCGACAACGATATTGTATGAGGATGTATTCTGATGGAAGTGGATTTCTCTGACAAAGAGACCTAACTGAGTTTCAATTGATAAATGATGGACAGAAGCAGCTACATCCAAAGAAAGAACACTGGAAAATGAATGTGAACTATTTGCATTTTTGTTTTCCTTCCCAGGTTATTTTTACCTTCTGAATCCAATTCTCCCTGTGAAACAAGAGAACTGTTCAGTTCTGCAAACATATATTGTATCTAGGATATACTGTAACCTATTTAACATATATAGGACTGCTTGCCATCTAGGGGAGAGGGTGGAGGGAGGAAGGGGAAAAATCGGAACAGAAGCGAGTGCAAGGGATAATGTTGTAAAAAAAAAAATTACCCTGGCATGGATTCTGTCAAGAAAAAGTTATAAAATTAAAAAAAAAAAAAAGAAGAAGAAGAAGTTAAACCCATTGCTTGTGATTGGCTGCTTGGAAGCTCTTGCACAAACCCTTTGGCCAACCCTGAGCCATGTATTTCCTCTCCCTTGTTCTCTTATGCCTTTTCTTTCCAGTCTTCACAGTCCCAGGCTGGTCACCAAGCCCCAGACAAGAAGGGTGACTGGGCTGAGTTGGTGTCCAGTACTCCTCATTCTTTCTGTGCCTCTTATTCATTCATTTGCAATGTGGGTTTAAAATAAAACATCTCACTTGCCATCTAGGGTAGGGGGTGGAGGGAGGGAGGGAGGGGAAAAAATCAGAACAGAAATGAGTGCAAGGGATAATGTTGTAAAAAAAAAAAAATTACCCTGGCATGGATTCTGTCAATATAAAGTTATTATTAAATAAAATTAAATTAAATTTAAAAAAAATAAAACAAAACCTCTCTACTCTTCCTTTGATTTCTTTGCAGACTGAAGGTTCTTCAGGAGCAACAGAGAAGATGAAGAAGGGACTATCTGACTTTCTTGGAGTGATCTCAGACACGTTTGCCCCTTCTCCTGACAAAACCATTGATTGTGATGTCATTACCCTGATGGGCACACCTTCAGGAACAACCGAACTTTATGATAGTGCCAAGGTATGTGTGGAGGAGAGAGGGGAGACATGGGAGAAAGAAATGGTATTTCCCCTCAGATAAAACAATGTCTGGTAGGGCCTGCTCCATGGGACCTTGATGGGAATGTCAAGCTTCCCATTCCTATGGCCTTTCAAGATTTACAGCATAGTTTCCTCACAACCACCCTCAAAAGCAGGGAATAAAAGAATTATTCCTATTTTGCAGATGAAGAAACTGCATCTGCCAGAAGTTAAATGACTTACCAAAGATTATTATTATTACTGACCTTAGGAGTTCCTGCTACAAGAGAAAACAAACTATACTCTGAAAAAGTCCCCAGTGATAGGGATCATAGTTGACATTTCTATCTCACTTTGGTTTACAAGCTACTTTATGTGAATTATAGTCCATTGAATCCCCAGGGCAACATGCTACCAGGAAGAAGCCCTCCTTTCATCGAAGATCATAGTTTATCATGGGTGTTTCTTGCCCTCTATGGCTTTCTGTGGATCTTTGACAGAGGGTACACTCAACATGCTGGGGGCCTTTCTCCAGGCCAGATAGCTGGACTTAACGCATGAGCTTAGAATATTTTTTATATATTTATATACAATAAAACCATTCTTAACTCCCCGGCTGCACAGAACCAGGTGGGAGGCCACATTTGGCCACTAGTGGTAGCTTAGCAATTACTCTGCTCATTTTATTGATAAGGAAAGCAAGCGTCAAAGTGAGATGGATTCCCTAAGACCACCTACCTGGTAAGCAGGGAAGCCAGGATTCAAACCAACATGCAATGTATTTTTTTCTTTCTTTCTTGTTGTGTATTTGATAGAGCAATGTATTTAAAATTTAGAAATAATTAAGCCCACCCCCTCATTTTACAAGGAATCAGACAAACCAAGAGTGCTGTAAGTGATTTGCTCAGGAAATTCACACAGCTAGTAAATATCTGAGTCAGTATTTGAATAAATGCTGTGCTATGTAGCTACCTCTCAGGAGCTTTTTTAGAATAAAATACTGTCTATAAGTGATCTTGATTCCAGTAGTTCCTCATTCCTCAATAAAAATCCAATTCCTTTATCCTGGAATTCAAGTTAGATTTAATTTCTAAGGATATACTGACTGTGCTGGGACAGACAACCTGGTAGCATGCTAACACCAGAGCTTGCTTTAGACAAATCAATCCTTAAGTGCCTCCCTGTCTTAAGTTTAACCCCGTGAAAGCTCACTTTCCTCACTTGTCACTTAGCATTAATAATCCAGGAGTATACCATCTAAAGACTAATTACTTTAAGGCTCTGTGATTTCATTGGTATGGCGTCTCCTGATCCCAATCACAAAGTCTCCCCACTCTTGTCAAGGATCTTCCTGAATCTCTGACTGAACAAAATTCAGCCCCCACTGATCAGCTTATCCAATGATGTTTGACAGAGTCCAGGACCATCCCCTTGCCGAAGCCTCTGAGACTTTGGGCAAATCAGAGGCACAGTAGCCTTGAGTAGAAGGGCAGTTAGAAGTTTGTGGCACAGACACTTGAAGAGGGACTGGGCTTCTTGGTCAGGATGATTTTGGGTGGGCTATACAAACCCTTGCTGGGCAGGCTCCTGGGCAGCCTTCAGAATCGGTCACATATGCTGCCTATCACAGATTACAGAGGGTTTTCCCACAATGGCCTTGGGAAATAAACAATGGGAGAAGTACTGTTCCCATCCCCCTTTCTCAGATGAGGGAACTGAGACTCCCAAGAGTTGAAGTGGGAATGCCAAAACCAAGGCCTTCTAGCCCCCATGGTCAGAGGGTGGATTTGCCTCCACAGTCTTACATGTTAACCCAGGGCCTCCCTGGAGTGTCAGAGAAAGTCTGCCAGAACTTTCTCGTGGATGCTCAGTGGAGAATGGAATATATGCTTCCTGAATGGTGGGTTTCCAGAGGAAGCAAGAAACAGACAGTTGCAGTTTTTCAGGGAAGTTGGGGGGGGGGGGGGGAATTGCCCTGCTTCCCTCTGAAGCTCATCTCACACCCTGTGCTCTTTGTGTCTTGTGCCAGGCTCGTCTGTATAGCCTGCAGTCAGACCCAGCAACGTACTGCAATGAGCCTGATGGTAAGTAAAAAGTGAGGGGGCATGGGAGCTGCAGTAGGGCACCCCCTCCACATGCCCTATATAGAGATGGAGAAGCCAGTGTGCTGGCTGGAACTAGCTTCCTGTTCCCACATTGGTGACCAACTCTACTGCTCACTTTTCTGGAGCTCTTCCTTCGAGTCACAGGATCATGGACCCAAAGCAGTGGGATAGCATGAAAAGAGTTTGGATCCCTGCTCAGTCTTTTACTGCTCAGTGAACTTTTGCAGGCCTCAGTTTACTCATGTCTAGGAGAGGGAGCTGGACCAGATGGCCTTCCTCTGGTTTTGTGATCCCAGAGGTTACACAGGACCAGCCCTCATTTTGTAGAGGCAGGAATGCTCATTAAAGCACCACTCACTAAGGAACTCACTAAGGAAATTTACTCAGTTTCCTCCTCTTCCTTTTCACCCCTGAACAATAAAGGCCATTTTTAGATCTCCTTCCCTGCCTGTGTTTGCAGCTCTCTCAGACCCTTAGCATCTAATCCTGTATTGTGTCTGGGTCTGTCTCCCTACTTGACCAAAGGGGATCTTTAGTGAAGTTTAAGCTCTATGAGGGCACATTGCATTGTATCATCCTGTATCTGTCCCATTGCAGGGCCTCCAGAGCTATTTGACACCTGGCTATCTCAGTTCCATTTGGAGGAAAAGAAAGACGAAATCTCCAATCTGCTCATCAGCAGCCCCTCCATCCGGGCTCTCTATACCAAGATGGTATGCCCTTTGCAGTGGGATTGAACATGGCCAGTCTAGCATAGGAGGTTCCTGGGCAGCCACTAGCAGAGCTAGCTGAGCCAGGTGTCAGGGAACCATGGCTGGGAGCATGGACTGGAACCAAGAGGTTTAATCATTGTGAGCCAGACAGAGGCTATTGCCTTTCTTCCACTCAGCAAACTTTCAGCCCCTTTGTACAAAGACTTGATCTAAGTGCTAGGGGAGTCACAAAATGCAAGTCAGGCATTGACCCTCTTCTCATGAAGCTCATAATCTAGTACAGGGACCTGTGATTCACAGTATTAGGTGAGTGCATTAAGGAGTATAAAACAAAATGCAGTCAGAGATGGCCTGTGGAGAAAGGGAATCAAGGAAGGCTTCATGGAAAAGGCAGCATTTTAATTAGGTTTGATGCATCCTACAGGCATTCTGTAGGTGAGGAGAAAAGTATAGGGCACATTGTGGGAGATAGTGAACTGTCTGATTTGGCTCTATTGCCCATCTTTGACATCTATTATGTCTCCTGAATGCACTTTTATATAATATAAGGCTGGAACATGACAATAAGTATATGTTGAAAGTTAAGAAAGTTTAGAGGAGGTTGAATATCAGATATGAAGTTTTCAGCTTGATTTCATGAGAACTAGGGAGCCAGTGAAAATGTGTGAGCAGAAGAGTTACATGATCTGGTACTGTAACAATGCCTGATTGAGAATGAAAGGACTCCTCCTCCAAGGGCTTGATGAAATTTCTCCTCTCCAAATGAAATGTTTAAGGGGTTCCACATTGTTTTAAAGCTTGCTGACAGGTATTGTCTGGTACAAAAGGAGGGTAACAGCCCAAAAGAATCTTGGTACTTCATACAGCCTCTTCCCCTGTGATACAGACTTTCATGTTTCTCTAGGTCCCAGCAGCTGTTTCCCACTCAGAATTTTGGCACCGATATTTCTATAGGCTCCACCACTTAGAACAGGTATGTCCATCCCTCCTTTCCAAGGGTGGTGGGCAGAGTGTTGGTGGGTTAGGGAGAAGGGAAGAAAGCACTGGGGGGGAAGGCATCTTGACCTTCATCTGTCTCTTCTCTTTCTCTAGGAAGAGGCACGGAGGGATGCTCTAAAACAACGGGCAGAACAAAGTGTCTCTGAGGAACCAGGCTGGGAGGAAGAGGAAGGTAAATGAAGGAAGGGTTATATGACCAGATGTGCCACTTGTCTGTAGTTAGACACAAACACTAGGCATTTTGCTGTGCCGTACTGAGGTGCTATCGTTCCTTCTTTAATTCACAGTGTACCAACTGTGCAAAGAGCCACGAGCTTCCCAGAATTTTTAGATGAGACATAATCCCTACCCTCAAGGATTTTACATTTCATTAGGAGACCATGATGAGATATTACATGACCAGTGTAGGGCCAAGGTGCCAAGGGCTGTTTGAAGTCTGAGGGCCAGACTGGGTGGCTGGCTCCCTGGAGGAGACAGTGTTTGAGTTTGGCTTTAAAGAATATATGGGAACTCATCAGGTAAAGAAGAGGATGAGGGGCTTCTCAGCTAATTTGAATAGAAGACATAGGATCATAGCAGATGCTTTCTCTAAAGTCCGTACTGGATCCGTGTTAGTTACATGCTGGGACCCTGTTCAGTCACATTGTCAACCCCTTCTTTTCCCTCTCCATTTCCCCACATAGAAGGACCCTTGGCAACAGCTCAGCTGAATGAGCAATCCCAAGAAGAGGGAAAAGCTGCCGTATTGAGCCCTATCTCGGCTGCGAAGGGCCGGGCCAGCAGTCCTCAGAGTCCTTCTGAGGAGAGTCTGGGAGGTCTGGCCTCCCCCTCAGCAGAGGTCACCCCTTCGGAAAGCAGCGAGAGCGTCTCCCTTGTGACCCAGGTTATCAATCCTGCTTTTACACCTGAAGCCCCAGCACCAGTGCAGACAGCCCCTGCTAAGGACCTCTCCCAAAAGCTTTTGGAAGCCACTTTGGAAGACCAAGTACCCACAGCTGATACAGGAGAGACGGGTCCACCTCCCGTGGAACGGCCCAAGCCTTCAGCCCCTGCTGGGCGTTCAAGCAGCTCTGAGCCCAAGCCAGTGATCAGAGTAGAGACTCTGAGAGAGGAGGGACCAACAGACTTACGGGTGTTTGAATTGAACTCAGACAGTGGGAAGTCTACACCTTCCAACAATGGCAAGAAAGGTGGGTCTCACAGGCCTAGGAGGGCGTTGGAAGGGGGGCGAGGGCAGATATTGGGAGTGTCCTTGAATCTTACTTAGCCATCCCCCTTTATTAGGGGCAGATCCCAGCTGCTTTGGCTTTGATCAGTTCTCACTGACCCTGAGCTGGGAGCTCTGATTTGGCAGCATCTGTATTGGTATCAGCTGCGATGATAACGTTATAAGGCTGGTAATCGAGGATAAGGTGAAGAAAGACAAGGATTTAGCCAGGAGTCACCAGATCTCATGGTGCATTCAGAGCTAAACAGCCCTTCTAAGGGATATCAGTCAGAATCCGGAGCTTGCTGAGGTCAAAGGCTGCCTGTCTCTGCCCTTCTCCCACCAGTTAATGTGTGAATTCAGGTGCTTGCTCAATAGTACTCTGCACTCTCTTCAATCTCGCAGTGCAACGAAAGTTTAATCCCTTCCAACTCTAAATTCTACCATCCTAAATTTGTAGAAGGAAGAGATGATGTGTAAGAGTCACAGTAACAGTAACATTTCAATAGCAATATAAGAATAATTGGGGAAAATTACAGATGGTGTGAGACTTTAGCTTCAAGAATAGTGTAATTTGCAGAAAAGAAATTTAGGTGTTTTAAACCGGAGGAAGGTCCTGACAGAGAAGGGGGTGGGAGCTGGAGGACCACATTTGGGGGAACAGTGAAGAGATCAGCCTGTGAAAGGCAACAGCATGCCCTAGGGAAAGGACACGAGTTCAGGAGTCAGCTGCATCTCTGGCACTGACTGACTTCATAGGATTCTAGTTTCCTTTATGGGCCTGTTTTTTCATATGTAAACAGAGTTTCAGGCTATAGCCACAGGATCCCAGGACTTCAGGCTTGGGAGAGATCTTGGTAACATTCTTAGCAACTCGTATCTGCAAAAGGGAAGTTGTAGACTTCCCCTACAACATACACAAGTGGGCATCCTTGTATTCGGGAAGAGGTTCCCAAAATAGCCCAGCCCAAACCACTTCGGGGATCTTAGAATTAACTTCTTTTCTTACACTGAGCCTCAGTTTTCCACTTTGCAGTTTCACTTGATAGTTCCTAGTCTACTTCTTAGTATTTTTAGTATTTTGTACTTAGTATTTAGTATTATTAGTATTTTGCAGACTTTAAAGTCCTATATAAATGCTAAAAATTATTATTATTATTATTACTATTATCCTCTGGGATATAATGATCCTTCAGATATTTGAAGACAGTTATCATGTTTGCAGAAGAAATCTCTTTGTCAAACTAAATTCCCTTAAGAAATGAACTTGAGGGGCAGCTAGGTGGCGTAGTGAATGGAGTCAGGTTCAAATCTGGCCCCCAACCATTACTAGTTGCATGACCCTGGGCTAGTCACCTAAACCCAATATCCTCCAAAAAAAGAAAAGAAAGTAGCTCAAGGCCCTTTACCACCTTGGTCATTCCTTCTGGTTGCTTTTCTTTCTAAAACATGGCCAGGACAGAATACAGAATTACAGATGTGGCTGCTCAGGGCAGAGCAAAGGGGATGAAAGGACCACCCCTTCCTCCTTCCTGAGATGAGCTTTCTTCCTTCTCAAAGCTTTGTGAAGGTCTGGGAGCCTTCTATGTGCCAGGCACCATGCTAAGTACTGGCACTACAAGGACAAGCAAGAAGAAAGAGAATCCCTGTCCTGCCAGCATATGGGGAGGCGAGAAGCAGGGACGGGGGAGCCAGGGCCGGATGCTGGAAAGCTTTGACTGACCGCTGGGAGGATGTTCCCGGAGGCGGGGGCAACAAAGAAGCTCCAGGGAGGGCTGTCCTAGGCCGTGGACAGAAAGGAATGGAGGGTGCTGGAGTCCTCTGTCCAGGCCCTCAGAGGGCCCTCAACAGACCTACAGCTCAGCAGCTGGGCCCAGGGGGCTTGGTTGGGCCTTGCCAGGCTGTGCCTTACTTGGTGTCCACATCATTTGCCGTTAGAAAACCAGCTGGTTGGTTTTGTTGCACCCCCTCCCCACCGAGAGTGCAGCCACCAGGTGGCGCCAGAGGACCCAGAGCTGGGCCTGGAGTCGGGAAGATTTGAGTTTAGATTTCAAATCAGATCCTTACTGTGGGCAAGTCTGCCAGCCTCAGTTTCCTCGACTCCAAAATGGGAGTAACAATAGCATTCACCTCCCAGTGGTATTGTGAAGGTCAAATGGGCTCTTTGTAAAGCGTTTAGCACAGTGTCTGACAGCTTAGTCTTATAGAAACGCTTCCCCCCCCAAGAGTGTGATGTCGGTTCCCTGATGTCCCCATATCTCTATCTCAAGGCTCATGAAATGACTGCTTTTATTCCTCCGGGGAATTGTGTGAGGGATGAGGCAGATTGCCATAGAAGAGAGAAGGCTGGGTTTTGTCAGGAGATCCGGATCTGAATTCTCATGACTATTTGCTAGCAATTGAGCAAATTCATTTCTCAAAGGTACATTTTCTTCATCTAAAAAACCAGGGTCTTACATTTAATGAAGGTTCTATCTAGCCCTAAGTCTTTGGTGATCCTGTGATGAAACCTTTTAAAATATTGAGTCATGACTGTGTGTAAGAATTAGCATTGCAGACACCCAACCAGCTCTTGGGGAACCTCCAGTCTGATGAAAGGTCCCCAAGGGACTCTGATAGAAGGGAGCAAAACTAGAAATTGAAGCAAAGTGCATGGAGAAATCACTCAAGGGAGAAGGGCTGCATTCACCTTTGAGTAGGGGGATGGTCTCCGCTGGGCCATAAAGGGAAGGTCAAAAGAGGCATGGGAGATGGCACAGGACAGAACTAGTCCACCAAGGGTGGAAAAAATTGCCCTAGGAAGCTGCAGCCACGTTCTGGGCAGCCTTGAAGGCTAATCAGGAGTCGAATTGTTGAAAAATCTGGAAAGTCAAGCTTTATTCACTAGATAATAAGGAGCCAAAAAAGGGGTACTGATTTGAGGGGTAACATCAGTAGGATCAATGTTTTTGGAAGATTCCTTTGCAGTAACATGAAGGATAGATTAGAGGAAGTCCCTTGAGGGCAGACTGCTGATTTTCAGCTTGATCTCTGAAGCAGAAGGCTTTCTCTGTTCTACTCTCTTGGATCTGTCATCATCTTCAGCCCTATCTTTTCCTAGGCCCTAGCTTTTTCTGCCTTTTTCTTTAACACCCCCTGGAACCTCCATTCTCTTGCCATTATGGAAAGCTAATTCCTTTCCAAAGACATGAAATCCCTGACCACCCTCAGCCACGCCATGCTTGTGCTCTCATGGTGTGCCACTGCTAGACCCTGGTTATACTGGAGAGAGGGGCCCTGCGCGAGGCAGGGTGACTAGGCCCACACTGTTCCTAGGGATCTTTATATGCTTCCTGAATTCATCCACGTTCCAAACCCTTCTTCTCTCCTCAAGACCCTCAGAGGACCCACTCTTCTCATTGCCACCTTAGTTTCTGCTTTGCTGACACAATTGAAGGAACCTGGTCAGCCTTTCTGAACCCTTTGGCATTGCCTCCCCTTTCCCAGCAGCCTGCATTTTTTCAGGCTCTCCTCAGCCCAGATGCTCTTCCAGCTCACCTCTGCCCCTTTTCAGGGTTTGGCTCAGCATCCTCCTCCTCCTCCTCAGAACTTTTCTCTTAGCTCCTAGTGCTACCTCCCCTTCCCAGATGGTTACAGGAAGTTCACTTCCAGGATAAGGTGAACTCCTTGAGGACACAGACTATTCATATCATCTTCTTAGCTCAAATTATTAGTAAGGCTTCTCCCGATCTCGTTCTGTCCTCTTCTCTTTCTGTGGTTCGGCCAAGGCCCGTAATTGTGCTCTTGATTCAGTTTCCCTCTAGCGCCCCTGCGGTGAGTCTCATTTTTACTCTGGTTTCTGGACTCTCTCCCTGCTGGATACAAATGTGTCTAGGTTTCCTCTATTCATTCACTCTTGTGAATTCACAGCTCATAGAGAAAAAAAAAAAAACAAAACACCTATACTTGTAGCCACTTGCCTACCTCCTGCTCACCCTTTTTCACTCCCTGGCCTCCAATCCTACTCCAACTAAAACTGTTTTCTCCATGATTGTTGAATGCACTGACCTTTTCTCAATTCTCCTTAACATATCCCTAGGTTGTGGGCATTTATTAAATATTTAATTTATTAAAACACGACACAGTCACTGGGTTAAGTCCTGAGATTATAGAAAAAGACAAAAACAGCCTCTCCTCTCCACGAGGTCACAATCTTAAGAGGGAGGCCTGTATGAATAAATGAAAGATAATCCTCAAGACACTATTAATAGCTAACATTTCTATAGTATTTTAAGGTTGGCAGAATGCTTTACAAATACCTCATTTGATTTTCACCACACCTCTGGAAGAGAGGTGCTGTTGTTCTCTCCATTTTATGGCCTTTCTGAGATTGAGAGAGGCTGGTGACTTGTCCAGTAAGCACCTCTGAGGCAGGATTTGACCTCAGACTTTCTGATTCCAAAGTCCCCTGTGCCACTAGAAGCCAGGAAAGCTTTCCTCCAAAAGATGGGTTTTGAGCTATGGAGTCCAGTCATGGTGTGATTTTTAGGAAATGCCAAGAAGGCTTATATGGCTGGATTGTAGTGTGTGGAAAGAGAAATAAAGTCTCAGAAGACAAGAGGAGAAAGGGGCCTGGTTGTACAGCTTGAAGTACCAAATGGAGGATTTTATATTTTGTTCTGGTGGTAATAGGGAGTCATTTGAATTGACTAATGTGGTCAGTGATTTTTCACTTGAGAAAAATCACTTGAACTGAATGGAGAATATGGAGAAGTGAGGAGAGACTTGAGAGCAGGAAACCAATTAGAAGAACCACTTAGAAAGCTATTGTAATAATCCAGGAAAGAGATGATGAGGACCTGAACTAGCATGAAGAGAGAAGGGGGTGTTGTAAAGGAAGAAATGATTAGAATCCTACTTTGGACATAATTGAGTTTGAACTGCCTATTGGTTATACAATTTGAGTTGTCCAAAAAAACAGGATGGCACCCTCCCCCCCCAGCTCAGAAAATAGTGAGAAAGAGCACCCCTCTTTCTTTCTGCTGAATTATGTCCCTTCCACGGCCCTTTGTAGCAGCATTTTCCTGATAGTTCTCCTACTCTCTGGGTGCCTTCACCTCCTTACTGGCTGACTGTCTATCTCCTTCCCACTATCAGAGATGTTCTCCAAGGCTGTGTCTTATTTCTATTTTTTCTTAGTGACCAGATCATCCCAGATCTCCTAAATAGCAGCTAAAACTATAGTCTTTATCTATAGTCATCTATATACTGTAGCCAGGGGTCCTCAAACTACGGCCTGTGGGCCAGATGGAGCAGCTGAGGGCAATTATCCCCTTCACCCAGGGCTATGAAGTTTGTTTAAAGGCCCACAAAACAAAGTTTTTGTTTTTACTATAGTCCAACAGGCTGAGGGACAGTGAACTGGCCTCCTATTTTAAAAGTTTGAGGACCCCTGCGTAGACTGTAGTCTGCATCACCTGATACACATTTCCTTGGTGTGTCTCACTAGCATTTGAAACTCAGTATGTATCAAAACAGGACTCATAATCTTCCCCCACTAAACCTGTCTTCCCCATCTTCCTCTAAAAACTTCCTTTCTGCTATCCTATCTGCTTATCCAATTTTACATCCTAGAAGTCATTCTTTACACTTTGTAAAGTGTACACTCCCCATATCTCATTTCTGAAGTCTCCTGAGCTTATCTTATCTCTTCTTGCCTAGACTATTATAGCAGCTTATTAGTGGTTCTGCTTTCCTCCAATTCATTTTCCATAACTACCAAAATCATCTCAGAGCCTCTTCCTGACCATGGGTTTGGGATCAGAGGATCTGAGGTAAAGCTAGAGAGGACCTTGGAAGTGACACCATCTTGTCCAGCCTCCATGACTTTGGCAACTTAACTTCTCTGTCCCTCTGTTTCCTAATTTATAAATGAAGGAATTGGATCTTTAGGACCCTCTGCAGCTATGTATCTGTAATCACCCTTCTATTCAAAAATATGTCCTAGCTGGCTCTCTGTCCCCTCTAAAATGCATTTGAAGCCTGCCATGGTCTGATCGCTGTTCTCTTCCCCATCTTTTTTCCACGACTATTCTTCAAGGTGGATAATAATCAACCCAAGAGACAATCCTGCTGTAGCTCAAGTCTTTCATGGCTCTGCATGGTTGTTCCCCTGCTTTGCAACTTAAGTCCTCCTTACCTTACCGTCTTAGAATCCCTAGATTCCAAGTTATTTATTCTTCTTGCTCCAAGATTGTATCTTCCCCACTTTTAAGTAAAATTCTTTGCTAGTCCCTGAAGTTGCTATTATATTCCTCTCCAAATTACCTTGTATTTCCTTTTAAATAATCATTTTCTGTGTCTTCCAATAGAATATAACCTGTTTGAGGGCAGGGCTATTTTAGGATTTGTCTTTATATGACCAGTGCCTAACACCATGATTTATGCTTGGTAAGCATTTAAATGTGTTTTGAGTTGGACTGGAGGATTAGTTAGGAGAGTTCTTATAGTTGAGGTCATAAATGAGGGCTTGACCATTCCAAACCATTTTGCTATTCCTAATATAAAGAGAATCCCAAAATCTATTTCTTGTGGGGTCTTCCATAACTGGCAGCAGTACAGCTGTAAATATGGGAAGATGTCTGTAGTTATCCCATTTAGATCAGAAGTCAAGCCCCTAATAAAGAGACCTAGAAAGCCAGTCTACCAGACACTCTTTACCTCATGTGAAGTGCAGAGAGTATTCAGGAGGAATCAGGTGTTCCTCTACCCCCAACCTTTCCTGGCAATTGAGAGTCTCAGCCTCCAGACTGACTTGCTATATGATCCTTCTCTGTATTCTCATTTTTTTTTAGTACTTTCTTTGTACAATCCAATGGCATAGCATGTAAAGTTAGATCTATTACTTCAGTTCCAGACCTTCCCAAACTTGAATCATATATTTCTAACTGGCTGCTAGGCATATTTAGTCTGGAGAAGAGAACACTTAAGACAAAAGGATTTTAAAGGATGTCATGGAAAGCGGGATGAGGCATTTTCTGGTTGGCTCCAGAAACTGGAATTAGGGGCTGATGAAGGAAGTTGGATAGAGTGGAATTTCAATCCAAAGGCATCTAAAAGACAGCTCTCCCTCTCACTGCCCTTGTCAGCAATATCACAACAGATGATATGAGTTGAACTAGATACTAGATGACCTCAGAGCTTCCTTCAAGCTCTGATGTAATGGTTTTAAGATCCCTTTTCTAGCCCCACATCTGTGATCCCACAATTCTATTTGTATCTTACACAGGACTGAATGAATATATAGAGTGAAAGATCTTAAAATTATTTGCCTTACAGATCATGTTGTCCAAATGTTTATTATCAGATACCCAAATTCATCAGATGCTATCTTGTGCCCCCCAATTCCCCTGATATAGATGGTCAAAAAGAATAGTATTAATAATAATCACTCCAAAGTTTACAAAAGACTTTGCATCCATTATCTCATTTTGAGTTTCACAACCACCCTATGAGATAAGTACTACAAATATCAGTACCATTTTGCAGACCAGGAAATGGGCCAAAACAGATTGTGTAATTTACCCAAGATTACATAGCTAATGATTGAAGTGGGATTCAGACCCAAGTTCTCCTGACTCCAAACTCCTGACTAGCCACTAGGCTAGCTTGGCACACCCAAGATCATTCTTGGTTGTTAGGCTGGGGAAAATGTGCATCCCTTTAAATCTCAGAGTCCCAGAAGTCTCTAGTCCAAAGGAATGGGTGCTAGGAAATTACAAACATTGATGACTGTTCTGGGTCACTGAGGCAAGTTTGAGAGCTCCCTTTAGGATAGGCTTTAGCTCCAAGCCTTCCTTTTGCCTTTGATTTGGTTTTAGGTTCCAGTACTGACATCAGTGAAGACTGGGAGAAGGACTTTGATCTGGACATGACTGAGGAGGAGGTACAGCTGGCTCTGTCCAAAGCTGATGGATCTGGAGAGGTGAGGCTGTGCTTGCTAGGGAAGGGCCCTCCAGCAAAAGCCAACCCACCCTCCTCTTCAGACGCTTCCTCTTCTCCCTTCCCTGCCCACAAAGTTGGCCAACCTGGGGCTAAAGAGATGTTTCCCTGTCCATCCCTAGCGACAGAGCTGAGGCCACCAGGGACCCAGCCCGCCTCAGAAATCTAGCACTCTTCTCTCCTTTGTTCAGAGAGCGGCAAACTGCCCAGCGGGGGGAGTGAGATGGGGCCCCGACCACTGAGCCGTCCCGCTCCCCTCCCAGGTGAACATGGCTGACAGTGTGAGGTCTAGTGGGCTCTGTGGCACAAATGTACTTCAGGGATTCTGGTAGGAGAGGCAAGAAAAGTCAGCTGACAGACCGAGTCTGTATTGCCAGTGAGAAGGTGACAGCCTCTCAGGCCAGCCCTGATTCCTGGTCTTCAGGAGGCCCAAAGGTGCACGGGCCCAGCCCCCGCAGGAGGCGGTTTGGGGGTGGGTTGGAGTCGAAAAAGTACAGACACATGGATGGTTTTTGTTCTCTCCCCCACCTCACCCCTCTCTGCAGCTGGAAGACGTGGAGTGGGAGGACTGGGAATGAGACAGGGGGCTTGGAGAGAGCAGCCCCTCCATGCAGACCCCCAGCCCCTTGTCAGCCCGCTCCTGGATGGTGCCCCGGACGCTTCTCCATTCACCCTGTGCTGTCTGCTCCATCTTCTGAGTACAACCCACGCCCCCTCCTGGAGGGGAGGCCTTTCCACAGGGCTGTCCAGAAAGGACCTCCCTGAGGCCAGATCGTGTCTTGTGACCTGTGCCAATTCTCGGGGTGGGGGGACGCCTGCCGGTACCCCGCCTCTGAAGAGCCCGTATTACTCTGCTATAACCCTACTGCCCCCGGGCAGACCCTGCAGCGGCCACCTCTCCACCCGCCTGCTTGTGGGGGGAGCCACATCTACAGCCACTTTTGAGTCCAAGCCCCCAGTGGTGCCCTCTGCTCCCCTCCATGTCCTGTTCTTTAGCTCAAAGAGACGAAGGGACAACTTGTGAAAGCCCCCGTCCTGCCTTAGGTCCACTTCCATCTCTCCCCGAGCAGCTACTTTACCTCCGTCATGTCTTTCCCCACCCTACCATAGGTGGCCTTCTTTGTCTGACTGCTGGCGGGGGGAGTGAAGGGGCTGACATCAGGATGACATCGATGTTCACTTGTCCTCTGGGGAACGGGGGGCCACGTCCGTGTTGTAGGGGACGCCTCTTCCCTTGCCAGGCCTTTTCTTCTCTGTTCATAAGGCTCGAGTGATCTTTGTCTTTCAGATTCTAAGTGAGTGCTATAGTAGAGATTGGGGACCAGTGCTGCCCCCCCCCCCCATCACCACAATCCCGGTATTTCACAGTCACCCTCTCCCAGTGCCTCTTGTACAGCACTTGCTTCTCAGACCTGCGGGAGCTGGGCTAGTCACAGGCCTTTGACTCTGTGAGGCCATGCTCTCCTTGCATTTCTTGCTCTGTCTCTCCTGCTGCCCGATCCAAGAGCAGCAGCCTTCAAGCTTTTCTTTTGTTCCTTGGTTGGGGGTGGATGGAGCGTCTCCAGTCCCTTTCCTTGGGAGTCTAGGAAACACACCATGTGGAATGTAACTGCTTCACAAGCAGGATAGAAGGTCAGTGTCTCTGAGAACCCTTTTCCAGCCTTCGTTGGGTAAGCCATGAGACACCCACCCTCCTTCTCCCCCATTGCTTCTCTTTGGGGCATGTGCTGTGGGGCAGGCCCATGCTCATCTGCACCTGCCTCCTGACACAACATGTGGCTAGTGTGGATTTTTCCTCTCTTCTTTGGTGTCCATGGATCTGGGGAAGGCTTCTGTGTATTCATTCTCTCTTTGCCTCCTTCTCTGGGTGGGGAAGGGCTTGCTGGGGGTTCCTGAACACCCTCATGCTGCTTCCAGGCTAGTGTGTCTGACAACCATTTTAAAAGGGTCAGCGTCATGGGATAAGGGGAGGGTGGCAATCAGTCATGTTCATCAAGAAAGTCAAGTTGGGGAAAATGCTGAATCTTTCTCGGGGGTGGGGATAGGGGTGGGGGTATTCTCTTTGTAATGTTTAGTTTAACCTTTTTGGTTGTTTGTGCAATATTATATATTTTAAATTATAATGCATCTCCCCAGAGCATTTTGTAGCTGGGAAAAAAAAAAGATTCTAACAGCTGTTAGTTTTGTAATTTAAAAATCCCACAAAGAAACTTTGTCCTGAACCTTTTGCAGAGTTGCAGTTAACAGCTATTAAAGACATTCGACATTAGCCAGAGGTGTCTGGGCCTTTGTTCTTGTCACCCTTCCTGGTCATGCTTGGGGGAAAGCTATGGGCCCAGCCCCACAACAGCATTCCATTGTGGCCAGTGGTTGGACCAGAGCCCCCAACTCCCCCCCAATCTCCCACCCCTTGGCACTCTGTTTTGGAACTAAGCTAGTACTCTGGACTGGGGACCCTGAGTTGAAGGGGACGGTGGCCTGCCAGGGCCCATTCAACATACTGCCCAAGAGGCAGGCACCTGGCTCTCACTGAGACAAGGAGTCAAGAGGCCTTTTCTGCATTATTCCCAATGCTTCTGCTTTTATTTGGAAAGGAAGTTGCAACAACGGCGTAGATCCAATAGTTCTCCTGGTAACTTTTTTTTCTCCTCCTCCTCCTCCTCCCCCAGGTGTGTGCTTCTGGGATCTATTTAATTTACTTTAGTTAAACACCTGTTGTATAAAACAAAAAATTCACATCGGGCATGATAAAATGGGAGGTCTGAATGAAGCCCTTGGTTCCATGAAGGTCTTTTAAGGGAAAGAGAAAGGGGGTGGGGATGAGTTTTATAGGATAAGCAAACGTAAAGTGTAAAATATATATCACCATTTTAGAAGCAGACTTTGGGTTTTCTTTCTCCCCTGCTTTATTGGGGAGGACTTGCTATTGCTTTTATCAAGTGTTTGCTAGCCATGGATGCCAACTAACTTCTTCGATTGAAGGCCGGAGGATCATGTCTGGTTCTAGGAGCCTCTTGAGCAGGTCCTGGCATTCAGCCGAGATGCCCAGGTGCCCAGGGAAGGACACCCCCTTCTGCTGCTGCCACAGCATCTTGGGGATGTCTGTGTCGTCAAAGGGCAGGCTGGCGCACAGCATGACATAGAGGACCACGCCCATGCTCCAGACATCACCCTTCTTGCTGTCGTGGGGGATGCCCTGCAGCACCTCTGGGGCAGCGTAGGCCGTGCTGCCACAGAAGGTCTGGCTCAGCTCCCGCCGTGTCTTGGGCAGTACCTTGGCAAAGCCGAAGTCGGTCAGCTTCAGGTTGTAGCCCTGCAGCAGGGCGTTCTCACACTTCAGGTCTCGGTGGGCCACGCCACAGCCATGGCAGTAGCGGATGGCCTCCACCAGCTGGCGGAAGAGGGCCTTGGCCCGGCTCTCGGGCAGAGGCCCACCGTGCAGCACGCAGTCAAAGACATCTCCCCCCTCGGCCAGCTCCATCACCAAGTAGGTCTTACCGTCGGCTGACTCCAGCATCTCGTACACCTGGATGATGTTCTTGTGATCCAGGCTGCGGACGATCTGGAGCTCGCGCGGCAGGAACCTCTGGATAAATTCTGTGGGGAAGAAAAGAGAAGGCTAAGGGGAGGAGCAGCAAGGCAGGACAAGGAGATGCAACCCCTATCTGTCGTGTGGCCCCAACTCCATACTGTGCTTGCCTAGAAATGGGCTCTCTTCACAGCTTAGGCTTTCCAAAGCCCTCTCACATGTGGGTAGGACAGGAGTTATGCAGCCTAATCTGCAAAAGGGGAGCTTCTTGCCACTCTAATAGTATGCATCTAGGAAAGCAGCATGCAGCAGATAGGCCCCGCAGGAGTCCCAACTCTGCCCTCCAGCTAGCTGTGTGGCTCGCAAGTTACTTGCCCTCTCTGGGAGTCTGTGTCTCGGCAGTAAGCTCAAGAGGGGTTAAAGGTCCAGCTCTAATCATCTATGAGTCCCTGCACTTCCTACCTTACAAGGTGGTTAGGAGGATCAGCCTGGAGGGACCTTGGCCCTGGAAAGCACTTTAGAACCCGCCTGTAAAGTCCTATATAAATGTAAAGTGGTGGCATTAGCCCAATTTTTATAGAGGGAAAACTTGGAGACAGTAGGACTGAACCCAAGGGGCAGGACCAAATGCCCAGCCCACTCTTCCATTAAACTGGCCCTGCCATCCTCTTCCCTCCGATTCATTGCTTCTTGGGGCCACCGACACCTCTACTTCTAGGACCCTTTAGCGCACAAGGCCCTTGGCCAGGAGCCCGACACACCTGATCTGATGCACTAAGGGTCGCGCGCGAGCTGGAGCTGCCACCTTGGAAGGACCAAGTTACATCGTCCCGAAACGCCGGAGCCAAACACGTGCGTGTGCCACGGAACTATATGAAGGGAGCCCCACCCCCACCCTGCCGTCCTCCCCAAAAGGTGGGGTCCCCGCCAGGCAGGAAGACAACAGTTCTAGGCCCCCGTGCCCAATCTGGCCTGGAGGATCAGACTGCTGCGCGCGCGCCACCTCTCTCCCCTCACCTCTCCCCCCTGCCTCACCCGCCCTCCAGTGGGAGTCCTCCGACTGGCGCAAATGAGGGAGAGAAGGCCTTTTCTCACCTTCTGGCCCTCCCATCTTGTCTATAATTTTAACTGCCACTTTTCTTTGATGTTTTTTGGAAAATGCTTCCTTCACTTTTGAATAGGTCCCTTCCCCAATGGTCTTGCCCAGCTGGTATCCATTGGAGAGCAGAAAGTCCTCCATGCTGTCTCTCCTCCTTCCTTCCTTCCCCGTCACCGCCTCAGCTCATCCTGCCTCTGTGAGGCAGCTCTACTCCACCATCGCCCTCGGCCCGCGCCTCTCCCCCCCAGGACTTCATCCGCAGCCGCCCCCAGCGCTAGAACATTCTCCGTCTGGACACAGCCGCGGGTGGGGGAGGGGGCGGGGGCCGGACATTTTTAAGCTAGGGCCCTGATTATGATGTAAACTGATGTGGCACAAGTGACCCGGGGGGTGGGGGGGTTATGCTGCCCCGGCTACCAAAATGGGCAGTGCCCCCCTCCCCCGCCCCCTCGGGCCCCGCATTGTCACCATCGCCCGGCCAGCGGAAAGCTGCGGCTGGGCCAGCCCGTGCCTCGGTGGGCGCCTGCAAGAGCAAGATCGCGGGCTGCCGCCGTCCAGCCGGGGCCACGAAGCGAGCGGAGTCCAGCTGCGCCGAGCCGTGCTGTGGAAACGCCTATGCCCGACCTAGAGACTGCTCGGCGCCCCTACAGTGTGCACCGTCCCGGGCCGGCCGCCCCCGGGGCCCAGCGTCCCTCCCGCCACGACCCGCCGCGGCCCGCCCGAAGTGGCGGCCCGACCCGCGCCGTCTCGCCCGAGCAGTGAGGGTTCCCCGAGGGGAGGAACGGGCCCGGGGCGGGCCGCGGCCCCCGGCTACTGTGAGGTCAGCGCGCCCGCCCCGTGGGTCACAATGCAGCCCGCGCCCTCGACGGCCCGGCTCCGCCGCGCGCCCCGCCCCGCTGCACCAGACACCTGCCCGGCTACCCCTGGACCAGAGCGTCCTCCCGCGGCCAGGGCGCGGGCAGCTGTTTCCCGCCTGGGACCGGCTCCGGCCTCCAGCAGGTGAGACTCCCGGGCCGGAACGGGCGGGGACGAACGCGGGGCAGTGGAACGAGGGCCGGGGCCGGGGCTGAGCGCAGTGTTGCCCCCTGCAGAGCTTCCCGGGGCCCGGACATGAGCGCCCAGGAGCCCCCGCAAGGTCGGAGATTCCCCATTGAGGCCGGAGACTCCCCCGGCCTGGCCGCAGCCCCCGAGCCCCAGGACAGCGCGGAGCCCGTTGCTACGGAGCACACCCCGGTCAGGTGAGGGATAGACGAGAGCGGCTCGAGCCCTGACCCGTTTTTTCCTCCTCGTGCCCCTCTCCCCCGGCCTAGGACTTAGAAGTGGGGGGAGGGGAAGGAGAGGGTGCGGGGAGATTATTTAGGGCCAGCCATGCCCACGGCCCTGTGGGGTAGATGTGAAAACAACTGAGTCCCAGGGAAAGGATTCGAACTTGGAGCTCTCGACTCCAAGTGTAGCAGTAATTGACTCTTTCCTAGGCCTGGAGCTTCTAACCTCCAACTTCTACGCCCCCCACCCCCACCCCGCTCCCTTCCCAGCAGGCCGCTGCGACGCTGCCCTGGCTGCCACTGCCTGACGCTGCTGCACGTGCCCATCGACGTCTACCTGGCAATGGGCGGAAGCCCCCGGGCCCGCGCTACCTGAGTGTGCGCCTGCGCGGCGGCTCCGAGGGGGCCGGGCGGGGGCGGGGCCGGCCGCGGGGACACCGCGCTGAGGTCGCGCGCGCCGAGCACGAGACAATGATGCACATTTTAAAATAAAAGAATGATGCACATTTTAATAAAAGCACAGCTTACACTGTTCTTTACACTCCGGGCTGGCTGCGTGTGTGTGCGCGCGCGTCTGTCTGTCCTTCAGCCCGGCCGGCAGCTCCTGAAATTCAGTGCAGTGCCCCGAAAGCAACATTTAGTAAGCGCTCTGCTGTGTGCAGGGCTTTGTACTCGGCCAGGGCGGTGTCGAGACCAACCTGAGAAATGGTCCCTAAAGGAGCTTGCCGACCGAGGGCGTGAGGGGTGGGGATGGGGATGGGACATAGTCCCTTAGAGAAACAAACCCCGGATAACGGGAGGGAGGAAAGAGCGCTGGCAACCGAGGGCGATTCTCAGGGAAGGTTTTCTAGCCGTGGTGACGCCGGAGTGACCGGACACCCCCAACCCCCCCCTTCCCAGAACGTTCTCAGATGTGTGTGGGGGATGCCCTTAGCATCTCTGAGAGACCCTTTCGTGGGATCCTCCAGTCAGAACTTGTTATATTAAAACTTCATTTAAATATAACACACCTAAAAAAAAGCTGGGGTGAGCAGAAAAAAATTTTAAGGCTGTAAAAAGGGTCTTGAGACTAAAAATTTTAAGGACTTTTACTTTGGAAAACAGGGACTCAAGGAATTAAGGAAGAGGGTTCCAAGCCTGGGAGGAAACCTGGACAAAAGCACGGAGGGAGAGGGAGATTCTGAGAAACTAGTGAGTGGGAAGTACACATGTAATATGAGATAAAGCAGAAAAAGTAGATGACAGTCTTTTCTCTATTTCTCCTTCCCTCCTTTTAAAATCTTTTCTCACTTCTTTCAGGTTTCCTCCCCACACTTCTAAGACCTCTAAGATTCCCTCCCACTCAAAACAGTGTGATCTTACTCTCCCCTCTCCCCCCCCTCCCCCGTGGTTTCCCTCTCTCTTTTCCAACTAATTCTTTGTGCTGTGGGGGACACAGGAATCAGAGCCAGCCCCAGGAAAGAGGGATGACTCAGAAGCAAAAATGCCAGAGCTGGAAAGGGCTTTAATGGCTATCATCTAATCTAGCCTCTATCTGACAACACAGGCCAGGCAGAGCAAGCTCTCAAATGTACATTGGGAAGAGAAAAGAGAACATATTCAGCTGTGGGAAAGAGGGAGATAAGGGGAGAAATCAGAAAAAACTTCTAGTTGGGATTTAAGTTGGGCCTTGAACAATGAGCAGGATTAAGGGACCTGTGTCTTCTGACAGTGGAAATAGTTGAACAGAGAATGAAACCTCCAAACTATTGGCCAGTGAACTTAATTTTGATCTTAATAAAATTCTAGAACCTGTTCACCTAGAAAAGGAAGTGGTCAGTCATTATTACAAAGAACCAGAACACAGCAATGACCAGACTAACCTCATTTCCCATTTTGATCCAAGATATTGGACTGGTAGGACCTTCGAGGAAGGCTGTAGATAAATAACACGGAATTTGGCAAGGTCCTTGTAATATGATTAGGTTCATTTGGAATTGATTGAATACCCAGACACAAAAAGTGGTCATCAATGATTTGACATCAAACCATTTTGACCTCAATAGGGAGATCTCTAGTGGCTGGCTAGTGGAATTTTTAAAGAATCAGCTTGAACCCTGTGCTCCTTTATATTTTTTTGACCTCAATAAAAATATAGATTTCATGTTTATCACATTTTCAAAGGGCACAAAACACTGGATGACAGGTTAGAACAGTGGGCAATCAAACTTGTATCAAAAGGTGGTGGGGGAGGATAGAGAAAACTATTTTTCATTTAAAGCAATGTAACTGGTATTAAGCTAGTAATTTTTTTAAAATTGTGATGGTCAATGAGATGAATGCAAAGTTCCACATTTAAATTCAAAAAGTCAATGTCATAAGTTCAGGGATGAGAACTTAAAAGTTTACAGGGTTCTTTAGATCTGTCAATTTGATCCTCACAACAATCTTCTAGGGTAAGTGCTATTATCATCCCCTTTTTATGAATGAGGAAAATAAAGCTTAAGAGACCATAAGTTAAAACTTAAGGTCATGCCAAAATATGAGAAGAGGGATAGAAAATACAACTGTGTCTTCCAGATATTTGAAGGGCTCTCTTGAAGCAGCATTGGGATCAACAAGTGCAAATTGCAAAGTTATAAATGATGTAAGTATCCCAACTCAATATAATCATAACAATTAAAACTACACCCGAATAAAATGAGCTTCTGTGCAAAAATATTTATAGTTGTACTTTTTATGACAGCAAAGAACTGCAAATGGATGCCTGCCAGTTGAAGAAATGATTAAGTGATGTTTCTGAGAAACCTGGTAAAACTTGTATGGACTGATGCAAAGTGAAATGAATAGAACCAGAACATCCAATAACAACATTCTAAAGATAACTTTTAAAGACTAAAGAATTTTGATCAATGCCATGACCAACCATGATTGCAGCTTCCAGAAGACCAATGTTGAAGCATGATTAATTTGTTTTGCTCAACTACTCATAGTCATTACAAGGAGTTTTTCTTCAGTGAACAGAGGGGATGTGTGTGTGAGATAGAAACAGAATTGAGAGTTATAATTGGGAGGAGAAGATTACAGTAAGATTAAATGGGTTGCCTCTGGAGGGAGGAATTTTCCCATCTAAAGGGGGAAGTCTTCAAGCAAAGGTTGTATCATCCTAAGTAGTGGGTATTTAAAAAAAAATTTTTTTTAAATAAAATTTTGGCTTGATCCCTTTTAAGATCTCTTTCTGCTATGAGATTCTATGACTAACTCCCTCTTCATTCCACCTCCTTTCAACTTTTCTATCTTCTCATCCTGCCTGTTTCTTCTCTCCCTTTTCCATCTTCCATCTTCTCTTCCACGTGCTTCATGCATATAAGTCCTAGACATTTGGAGATACAGAGGCAAAGACAATTTCTGCCCTAAGGAATTTCCCATCTCCTCCTTTCCTCCCTCCCCTGTCTCCTCCCATCTCTTCTACCTCTTCTCCGTTCCTTTCTTCCATTCCCCTTTTCCTTCTCTATCTTCCCCTTTTTTCCTAATACCTCACTCTCCAAATTCCTCTTCACCTTGTCTTTGATTCAGATGAATTCTTCTGCTCCTTAGCCCTTCCCCTCTATTTCTCAGGCTTGGGGTGTGGAGTAGTCTGCCCTAATACTTGTATTCCAAGATGGGCAAGACATTTGGGAGTGCCGGGAGAAGTGGGGGGAGAGTAACCTAGGAGGGGAGAAATGTCCATCTGTGACCACAGTGGGGCGATAGGGAGCCAGGGAGCCCATGGGTCACACCAGCCTGGTGATGTCATATCCCCAGGGGATTCCCTTCCCCAACCTCCCCTCCCCCACCACCTACAAAGTTCCCAGCAGTTGGATCCAGGACCAGGAAAGGGAGGGGGGACACCATGTAGGGGGAGGGGGAAAGACCTGCACCAATGAGCTGGGAACCTGGTCCCAGAAAGGGGCTGGCCCAGGTGATCCCCCGACAAGGAAACTTCCCCTCTCCCCAGACCTGATTTGGAATCTTAAGGACTTAAAAGATATAATAATCACATAATCGCTATCTTCTAGAACCAGAAAAACATTCCATCCCCTCCAAGGGTCAAAAATGAGCACTTAGCATCAGTGTCAGAGGAAGTGAAGTGTCCTTGTAGCCCAGTCCAACTTAGTCCCAGATCGGGACCTAAGTGTTTCCCTCTGGGGAATGGGGAGATGTTTTGAATGACCCCCTTAGATACCTCAACCGTGGAAACCATAGCTCTTCCCTTCCCCTCTCTGCTCTCCCCACACAAATATGTCCACTTTCTCTTTCATGTTCTCACTGCCTTTTGTTTCTCCCTGTTCCCAGTCCTTCCTAATTAGAACCCCTCCCCTGCTCTTTTCTGACTAGAGACCCCCATTTCTAAATGGGGGGCTGCACAGATGGAGGCCCGGTTACCATGGTAACAGCAAGGAAAGGGGTTTCTGTGTCGCCATAGCAACTTCAGACGTCAGACCTGTGCCCTTTCCTATCACCCACTGAAGGGAGGTAGGAGGGAGGGGGTGGAAATGGGGGAAGGGGATTTTGGGAAAAGGGGAGATCGGCTGCCTCTTCACTTATTCCTAGCCATGTGCATCTGGGGGTCAGACCCAGATTTTTTTTCCTTTTAACTCCTCCAGACTATGGGGACTTATATTTACCTCCTCTCTCCCAGCATTCTAGAGGGTCCCTCGCTTTCACATTTGCTCAATGAACCCACAGGACTGCTTGTCCTAAAAAGGGATGCCCTCCCCTCCGAACTCTGGAGATTTCAGGGTCTCCCTGCTTTAGAGTCAGGGATCTTAGGGTTTGGATTCTCAACACCAAAAAGGTTAACGAGAACCTTAAGTGGGGGAGGGGTCTGGAAACTTCAGAATTAAAGGGTCCAGTGTCCAGACTCTCAGGATTGGGGGTCTAAGGATCCAGAAATTTCAGGGTTGGAGTATCTCATGATGGAGGTGTCTCAGGGTCTGGGCTTCCCAGGTTTGAGGGGGCTCTGTCTGGATGTCTTTATACTTGGGTTGCTATTCAATTGTTTTTCAGTCATGTCTGACTCTTCTTAACCCTATTTAAGGTTTTCTTGGCAAAGATACTGAAGTGGTTTGCCATTTCTTTCTCCAGCTCATTTTACAGATGAAGGAAACTGCAGCTTGCTTAGGGTCACACAGCTCATAAGCGTGTGAGGTTAGATTTGAACTCGGGACAATGAGTCTTCCTGCCTCCAGATCTGATGCTTTATCCACTGCACCACCCAGACACCTTTTATAATTACTTAAAGCAGCTGCTCGACATTGACTTAGAGGTCTCAGAATCTGAGTAATGAGGGTTAGAGAGTGTCAGACTTGGGAAAATCTCAGGACATAAGGGTGTTGCCTTAGTATCAGGACATGGAGGTAATAAAATCTGGGGGTCTCAGGGCTGGGAGATTCTGCGTTTAATAATCATAGGGCTGAGGATCTCAAATCCTAAACATGTCAGGAATCGAGAAGTCCAGGGAAGGCTCAGAAAGGATCCTTATGTTTCCAGGGGCTCCAGATTGGAGGTTTCAAGGTTCAGGAGTACTCAGCACAGAGGGTCTGGGGAGTGTTTCTGAGATCAGAATACTTCATTGTGACGGGTCTCGGGTCTCGGGTCTCGGGGTTGAAGTACTCAAGCTGGTTGGGGGTGTGTGTCAGTGCCCAAGAATCTTGGAATCAGAGATTCTCCCAGATGTCACTTAGAGCAGAGTGTGGGGAAATTCCAATGTCAGGAAACCCTGGAGCTTCTCTCCATGAAATAAATGCCATTGTATCCGGAGCCTCGGGTTCAACTTCCCCTTCCTCATCTTCTGTTTCCTCCTCCCACATTATCTAGCCTTCTACCTGCATTTCCCCTTCTAGAAAGTGGGGAGGGAAAGAGAGGAGGGTAAGAATCCACATCTGGCTGAAGGGTGACTTGAATAGCTAGAGGTGTCAAATTTTAGAGGTGTCTGAATTTTATAGGACATTTCTGAATTATTTCTAAGCATGGATCTTTGTGAATCTTTAGGATTCATGGGTAGAGATGAACCAAATCCGCTCAGTCAACAAGCATTAATGAATGCTTATTTCATAAGCATCTCTGAGCTCTTAAAGTGAAACTTACCCCCCTTCCCATCACCGACAGATTTCAAAATCCTAAAGAGCTCCTTTTATCCCCAAAGTCCCAGGAACACTGGTTCCTTCCTGCTCAAGGAACCTGAGCATCCCAGAGTGAGCTCCATCTTACCTATTTCTCTTTGCTTAGACCCCCCCCCAACCCTTTTCGTCCCTGAATCCATCCTCTCTTCCCTAGTCTCAGCAGACTGTGCTGATCCCTTCCCCCACCCCTCCTCCCTTCCTACCCTCTATCAATGATCTTCCTGTCCTTGGGCACTTCCCCATCTGCCTTAAAACAAGCCTAGTTTCTCCCCCAGCTTAAAAACAAAAGGAAAGAGGCAGAGAGGATGTGATAAGGGATGAGGATATGAGCTTCCAGCTACCATCCTGGCTTTCTCCTCCCAGGATCATCAGCTTTCCTCCCATTCTCTCCTCCCACTTGTTCAATTCACCTCCTGTCACCATCTCTCCCTTCGTGCCTTATTTTCTACCTTTTATTACTTCTGTCTCCTTTGCCAAGCTCCTTTTTTTTCTTTTTAATTTTGTCCCTTGTTCCCCAAGCTGCAGTCCCACATTCTCCTGAACACCTCTCCTGCATCTCCTTGTAACATTTTCGAGTCACCATATCCAAAGTCGAATTCATCTTCCTCATGGAGCCTCTCCCTATCTCCACTACCCTTTGTCTCCACTTCCAAGTCACCTTTGTCTCTCCTTCTCTTCCCCTAACCCTTAAAAAAGGTCACTTTTAATACAGAAAAGCTGAGCCCAAAGAACAGTCTATACAATGACTGCAACAGTGTAAATGAAGTTAAAGTGGAGGGGACGTAAAACTCCAGTCCCAAAGGTCAATGTTAATGCCAAACTGTACATACCATGATAGGAACATCCTTCCATTCCATTCATTTTTTCCCCTCAGGAAATGTACTTTGTAATGGATTATGTTGGGGGATTTTATTACTGAGAAGTATCTTTTTTGTCAAAAATGTATCCATTACATTTTAAGTCTTTTTCCATCCCTTCCCCTTCTTTCCCATTGCTAACATTTTGGTTTTCTGAGGGTTCAAGAAAAACCAACAAGATAGTGATGCAGGTATAGGTTCACTAGGAAGAAACATCAAACTCCTCTCTCTTTTTTCAAAGCAGTTATCGCATTAGTAGAGATGGGGAGATTTCCACAGTTTCTCTTCCATTTCAGTATGGCATGGCATTTTGCTAATTATCTAATGATGTCCTTATGGACAAGATCCAAAGATTTAGATTAGAAGATAGTATAATTAGATGAATCTGTGACTGAGCAACTACCCACCAAGAGGGATGATTAATAGTCTCATTCTCTGAAGAGGAGACCTCTAACGTAGAAACTCCCCCTCATTGGTCCTAGCTTATGGATCTTTTTAACATTACACATGTTATTTATTTGTGACTTGAAAGACAGCATAAAGTGACATACTTGTCAAATTTGTAGATGACAGGAAAGCAGTTGTCAAATGACAGACTAAAGGACTCAAAACAATTTTGACCCTAAGGATATACTAAGATGAAATTCACAAGTTCAAAAAATTCTGCATTTGGTGGGACTCAACACAGTAGGGATTCTATGTTCCTATCAATTAAGTCACATCAAGCGATCAATTAGCAATCATGTCTTAAACATCTACTATGTGGCAGGTACTACAAAGACAAAATGAAATTCCCTGCCAACCGTGAGCTTGCCTTCTATCAAGGGAAGGTTATTTTACTAGATACTATTTAGCTAGAAATTTTACCTTTGAAAAGGGAAAGATTTGGGAGGAACACAGATTGTTGCCTTCAAGTTACTTGAAGATGGTGTTGTATAGAAGAGAGATTCGGCTTTTTTTTTCATTTATATAATATTTATGCTAACAAATATTACTTCATTTGGTCTTCCCAACAATCTCTTTGCTATCAGGGCAGAGGCAGCAGTATGATACAGCAGACACAATGCTAAGCTTGGAATCGAGAAGAACTGAATTCAAATTCTGCTTGTTAATTCTTACTGTCTGTGGGACCTTGAACAAATCACTTATACTTTTAAGCCTCAGTTTTTTCATCTGTAAAATGGAGGGAATAGTTGATGATTTTTAAGGTCTTCCCCAGCTCAAAGGATCCAGGAAGACCAATGAGGGTGGAAGTTACAAATAGATTTCAGCTTAATATAAAGGAGGATTTCCCCCCCCCCCCAAAAAAAAAAAAGCCCAGAGACCTATCCCAAAGTCTCCATTTTGCTCTTGGCATACTGAAATGTTTGTATTTGGGGGGATTAAGCTCATTATAAAATCCTTTTGTTTTGTCTTTAAAGAAACATTGGCTGGCTTGAGATGGAGTTAGCTAGCCAGTGTTTCCCCTGCTCAGAGGAAGGATCCCTCTCAAATATTGTGCCCAGGGAAATGTGGTCCTGAGAAAGGCCCAGCTCTGCACATCCCTATCTCATTCATATTTATTCAGTAGCTATCTATCCAGCAAATTTGTGTTGTGTTGGACCTTGAGTGCACAGAGTTTAGTTAAGACCTGGTCTTAAAGGTACCTTTTTTCTACCTCTCCAGCTTTTTCCTATTTGTCTCCCCCTCCCCACCTACTTTACAAGGAGACCTGAACCACTTGCTGTTTCTGGAAAAAGCCACTCCATCTGCTAACTCAGTCCCTCTTACTAGGGTTGTTCCCCATCCCTAATGAGGAGCCTCCTTATTGAGTTCCCAGTCTTGAGGGTGGGTGGGCTTGAGGTGCAAAGGGAGGGCTGAGGAGCAAGATCCTTCCTGACCAAGGAATCAGGAAAGGCTTCCTGGAGGAGGTGGCAGTGGGACTGGGCTTTAAGAAATGGGGATGAATTCAGCAGAAAAAGGAGAGAGTTTAGAGCTTTATAAGAGTGAGATAACTCCCTGCATTTTTTATTTCCTTCTCAGGTTAATTTTACCTTATTTCTAAGTCTGATTTTTCTTGTGCAGCAAAATAACTGCATGGATATGTATACATATATTGTATTTAACATATACTTTAACATATTTAACATGTATTGGTCTATCTGCCATCTGGGGGGTGGGGAAGAAGGGGAAAAGTTGGAACAAAAGGTTTTGCAATTGTCAGTGCTAAAAAATGACCCATGCATGTATCTTGTAAATAAAAAGTTATAATAAAAGAAAAAAGAGTGGGAAAGAATGTAATAGAGAAAAGCACTTCGAAGACCTTATCTCATCTGAGTCTCAAAACAAGCTAATTGGGGTAGATATGGATGACTAGGTGACTAAAACTGCTGGACTTGAAGTGAGAAAAATTTGAGTGTGAGTCTGGACAAAAGGACAACCTCTCAGCCTCAGTTTCCTCATATGTAATATGGGGTAATGATAATACCTATAGGTGTAACTTTTGAGGATCACATAAAATAGCATACATGCAACTGCTCTACAAAACTTAAAGAGCCATTTAAATGCTAGCTGCTATTGTTAATATTATTAATGCTAAATAGTGTCAGTACTAAAAAAAATAGTATTTACATTATTAGTATAAAATATCATCCCCATTTTAGAGATGAAGAAACAGACTCAATTCAATGACTTGCTGGTAGTCATGCCGTAATAATCAGAGACAGGATTTAAATCCAGAAACAGTGGTTTTTTTCCCACATATACCCCTTCTTGGATGCCAGTCCGTGACCAAGTCATTACTTCCTGCCCATCTCTTCTGCACATCCCATCCCCTCCATCACATGAGACCCTCAGCACTGTGCAGGACCCTATGTAAATGCTATTCCTCTGTTTCTCCCCTTCTTCCCCTCCAAAGCTCTCATAGCCGCCACTCTGAAGAAAACCTCTTTCCTTATCCCTTTGACCATATCACAACAGCCTCTAGAGCCTCCCCCAAACAGTGTCTGCCCTGTCTCATCTCTCCCATTCCAATCTACCTTCCACTCACCTGCCCAGATGATGTCCTGAAGCTGCTTCTGGCCAAGTCATCATGTCCCCACTCCCCCCAAACACTCAGTAATCTCCAGAGATCTGCCTGGCACCGAAAGTCCTGTTTATCATTTAGAGCCCCACAACCCAGCCCCCTCCCTAACTTTTTTCTATTTCTCCAGCTTTCTCCTATTTGTCTCCCTCCTCCCCATTTTACAAGTAGACCAGCAACCATTTGCTGTTCCTGGAATAAGCCACTTTATCTGCTAACTCAGCCCCTTTTTGTTCCCCATCCTTACAAATGGATAGCAGGCCTCCTGGCTTTCCTGATCCTTCCAGCTCAGCTCAGATCCCACTTTCTACAGGAAGTCTTTCTCCTTTCCCATCCCCCAATGCCTTCCTTCCCTTGGGGACCCCCTTCCAACCCAGTCTCTCTCACACACAGTAATATGAATTTATTTATGTCATTTCCTCAATAAACTATGATGTGAGCTCCTTTAGGCTAGGGATCTCATTTTCCCCTTATAATCGCAGTGCCTGGCTCACATACTAAGTAAGCACTTCATAAATGTTTGTTGACTGAATGAATTGCCCCTGGTTGTTCCCAAACCAGACCCTCCTGTAGCCGTGCGGTGAGCAGCTCTGCATTCATGTTCTCCAGTGTGGCTGAGGGTAGAAGAGACTGCAGTGGGGGCTGGACTGTGGGGGACATATTCTCTGGTCTTGGGGGACAGGTTAGGGGACATGAGACAGCTGCACAATAGTCTCCCCCAGTGAGTCACTGGGGGGAAATAGCAAAGATAGACTGAATCTGAAACTGAGCTGGGGCAGCTGCTCCTGCTGGGGAGGGGTCAGGGCCTTCATGTTCCCCCAGATCCCCTGAGACCCCCCAGGGTGGGGCAGACAGCACCCAGACCTGAGCCAAAGCTTCCTGTCAGCCCTTGTAGATGAGTGTGCGTGTTCGGATGAACATGACTATAATTGTGCAGGAGAGCTGAGGGAGGTCCCAGCCAGTGTGGACTTGGAGAACCCCAGCTCCCCCTCCCCTGCTTTGGGGTTTCTTGCTCTTCCATGGGTCTCCAGTCTTGGATCTGTCACTGGGGGTCCCAGTTCTCGCTCCTCCATCCCCTGCCTTTATCTCGGAGATTCTGGATACCCCTCTCTCCCTCACTGTGCCCCCCATCCTTCCTCCCTGTCTGCACTAGGAACCCTATTTCTGTGCCTTCTTTCTGTCTCTCTCTGCTCCCCCTCCCCTTCTCCTTGGCTCCGACCTTGTCCTAGCTTGCCCTGGGAGGATGGACAAGCAGGAGCTGGACCAGAGTGCCAACCCGGGGCCCCCCAAGGGATGGGGCCATCTTTCTGAAGAGCCTGGTGGGGGCTTCTCTGCCAGGAAAGGGGGGGAGACTAAGGAGAGGATCTGTAAGGGAGGCAGGGACAGCTCCCTCCCTCTTTCCCTCCTCAGACCCGCTGACGCTTTGGGCTAAAAACACCCGAGGGGGCCGCTAGGGGAGTATCATCTTCCCCAGCCCAAGACTAAAGGGGCCAAGCAGGCGAGGCCATAGGCAGACACGGGGCCAGAGACACCATGATCTTCCCAGAGGCCACACAGTTTGTGGTCAATTATTTGCTGAACCGGTGAGGGAAAGGGCGGGAGGGAGGTGAGGCTCCCAGGGGTACTGGCTATGCAGCCCAGGGGTTGGAAAGAAAGGCTTCTGGTTTGGAGTCCCAGACTCGAGGTTAATGGGGGGAGAGACCCCGATTTGGGGTCTGATACTTGTGGGAAGGGGACTCTAGGGGGGGTAGAATACCGGAGGAATCCCTGATTTGGAGTCTGAGAACTGTGGGAGGACCTTATGGGGGGGCGCTAAGGGAGGATTCCCACATTTATGTCCGAGATTTAGGGGAGGAGGTCCCTGATTTGAAGGTCAGAGATCTCGAGGAGGGGCTCAGGAGGACTACAAAAAGGCAGGGGGTGACGTGTCTAACGCAGAAGGGGCAGGATGAGATTGCCACCCAAAAACCGGGGTCCAGGAATGTCGTGAGGGTCTAGTTCCACCTCTCACCACCCTCTCCCCCACCAGGAGACCCCGGGCGACTCCCCCGCACCGCCTGGACCAGGAGCTCTGCTTCTGGGGAGTCCGAGGGCCCCCTCCCCCCGAGCCCGCCAGCCGCCGCAGCCTGGGCGACTTCTGGCTGAGCCCCCAGCGCCGCTGGCCGCCGGGGGCCTCGTGGCGCTGGCCCAGCCGCCGCCTCCTGCTCTTGCCCCCGGCTACCGGGCTGGGCGACGTGCCCTCGGCGCGCTGGCCGGGATGCTTCTCCTCGCGCCCCAACCTCGTGTGAGCCCCGCTGGCCGGGCCCGGCCTGGGGGGCGGGCGGAGGGTGGGAGAAGGCTGGGCCGGGGGGCCGGGGCCGTAAGGGCTGGGCCTGGAACGCGGGAAAGGGCTCGGGGCCCGGGCAGGTGGGGAGGGGCCTCATGGGGAGGGAGTACGAAGGGCGTGGCCCAAGGCCGGGAGGGGGCGGGAAGTTTGAGGAGGGCGGGGTGGGGAGGGCTGGAGGAGCGGCCGGCCGGGGCCTTGTGCGGGGGCGGCCCGTTCCCCCTCCTCCCCTAAATACGTACCCCTCATTGCAGGTGGAAGCACCGCTGGCAGTGTCTCAATCACGAATTTCTGGGCAAAAGGATGAGACGCCTGATGCCCTTGTACCTGTGACACCCGCGGGGCAGAATTAAGGTGGGGACCCGAGGGGGCGGGGCTTTGGGAGGCGAGGGATTTAGGGCCGGCTGGGTTCATTGAACCTTTCTGCAGGAAGTAAGCACCTACTAAGTGCGCTGGGCTGGAGTGGATTTAGGACGTAGTGAGAAGACACTCCCTCGCCTCACGGAGCTTACAGTCTTGTAGGGGAAAGGACACAAGCAGAGCCCGGTAGAGCACAATATTACGCGGCACGTGCGTCAGGGTCCTCTGTGAGGTCTGCGGGGAAGAGGCTTGACTGACTTGGGGGCATCCGGGGAGGCGTCCTGGAGGAGGTATCTTCGCAGCTGAGATTTAGGGGGCAAGTGGGAATAATCAGAGCGGGAGGGGGGAGCCGGGCCGGGGAGGAGGGCGTCCCCGAGGGGCGCCTCGCCCGAGGAGGGGTTTTCCGGTCTGGCTCAGTTGGCGCAGTGCCGTCGGGCGCCAGGAGTTTCACTCCCCGACACACTTGGGAGCTTTCTGGCTTCTGGGCCAGTGCCCAGGACTTGGCGGGGCCCGGCCCTCCCCATCTCCAGTTTTCTGAGGCTTGAGTGGCCCAAGCACTGAGCTCAGGGGAAGAGCATCCCCGGAAGCGCAGCAAGCCCTTGTTCTCTCACCCCCAAGGTGGAGGAGGGAACCCCTCGGGCCTTCTCCTTCCCAGCCTTGGCCAGGCTCGGTTGCTTGGGTCAGGGAGAGGGAGACAAGAGCTGCGAGGTGGGTTGGCCGATATTAGCCACTTTCTGGGGCTCCTCCCCCTCCCCTCGCTGGAGCCATGACCCTATAGCCCGAGAGCCTGGGATCATCTGCGTGGGAATGGCGAGGATGCTCCCGGGTGCTCCCGCGTGGTTCTGTAACGAGCCCACGTTGGCCCTGCGGATCCCTGCGGATCCGGGGCCTGAAATCGAGGAGGCGGCTCTGTGGAATAACTCCCTACTCCCCCCCCAGGGCCCTGGTCCAACAGGACAATTCCCCACAAACCAGGCCCCGTGTCCCAGTCCCGCCTTTTCTCCAAGTCCCCACGGGACCTTGTCAACAAAAAAGCTGGGCTGGGGCCCGGACTGAGTGCCTCTCTCAGCGGTCCAGCTCCAGTCACACAAAGTCAGCCTCAGGCTCCTCGTCCGTAAGAGAAGATTGGATTAGATTTTTAAGCAGTCCCAGTTTGAAATGGCCCCAGAGAGAGGAAGTATCACTAGCCTGGCTTCTATAAGAATCTGTGCCTTGACTTGGAATCCCTCGGTAATCATCTTGACCAGCCCCTCCCTCAGCTAAACATACTAGAGGTGGGGGTGGGAGAGGGATTTTTACTTTATTCACCAACCTCTTCTGAGAGCTCCTGAATCTCCCCTCCCTCCCAAACTCCCATTCCTGCAAGGTGACTTCCTGGGCTTTGCATCAGCTGCTCCTTCCTCCTGAGGTTGGACTTGACAAGCCAGTCTCTCACAAGTAGAAAAAAGTCTAGCACCTGGGAGACAAAAGGATCCAGGACTCCTGCTAGGGTAGTGGGAAACCTTGGGACTGGAACGCCCTACAGCAGGGTCCTCTGGCTGGAATCAGCCACCTGCTCAGTGTACTAACCCACTCCACATCTGGGATGGAGAGCATGAGATTCTCCAGTCTCGAATGTTAGGACATGGACAATAAGATCCAAAACAATGGATATATCCTGTCCTTTGAAGAGGAACATTGACACGCTAGAATATACCCAGAGAAAGGGGTCTACCAAGATGGTGAGAAGTCTGGAAACCATGGCCTAAAACAGTGGTTCCTATTTGGTTGAGAACTGCTAATAATGGTACAAGGCATTTAGGCTAAAAATTATTTAATGGTGTCGAAGAGTAAATCATTGTAGAATATTTAAAATAGCATATTAAATTACCCTGGAGGTTCATAACACACTTTATGTTGCTGTTGAAAGGAATTTACAGCACAAAAATCATTTGGGAACCATAGTCATTGGGAAGCAGTTGAAAAAACAGGGGTTATTGAGCCTGAAAAAGACTGTCAGGATCCATGAAATGGGATGGAAAATGCTTAGAGGCAGAGTTAGGTTTCACATTAGTAAAAACTTCCTGATCTCAAGGGTTGGCGAAAAGGAGAAGAAGCTGCCTAATGAAGTAGTGAATGACAGCAGCCAGCTTCTGCTTCTTGATGTTAAACAGGGAGATGACAAGATTGGGATTCCTGTCGAGGTACTGGGTCAGCCTCAGTGCCCTCTCAGGTTCTGTGATTCCAAACATAAAATGAAAATTGGACTTCGCTGACAGGAGGAATTTTATCTAAAGATAAAATTATTAGAAAACTGAGACCCCCCAGGAAACTGAGGTCATGCAATTGTTCATAATGGTTACAGCATTCTATCCCTTAACAGTGACTCAAGTTGCCTTCCATCCTCCCCCATCCCCAGGGAGAAGTTAGGCTGCCATATTATACTGTATCCCTTTCCCAAAGGATTCGTGCACTACACTTTCCCAAGCCTTATTGGAGAGCAAATGCTCAGCTGAGTCACCTATAGGTCATCTCTTTAGATGATTTAAGGCAAGTTGGGCCAATTAGATCTCTTCATAGCAGGGTCAAAGAGCCCCGCTTTGTCCAGCTTACAGAATGGCCCAGGTCAGAACTAGTCCCAAGATCTGCCTTTAATCATTGTGTGCCCTGTGCCATCCTGCATCTGAATCTCAGATTTCCCTGTCTGTAAAATGGGTCGGGACCATTTAGCATCAATAGGGCCTTTTCTTCATTGACAGTCATCTTCCATTCTTGGGTGTGGGGAAAAGGAAACTATACCTATGTAACAATGAGTAGGGGGGGCATAGAGAATAATAGGAGATATTTCTGGGGGGTCTCTAGGCTTTATCTCTGGGGACTGGCTCTTTCTAGGGTTGCTTCTGGATGATATCTCAGGAGGGTTATTTCTGGGGGTATTTGGGGAAGTCCTTGGAGGTGTTTGGGAGTTATTTCTGAAGACTTATTTTGGAGTGTGTTTGCACATGTTTGTTGGGTGTTTCTTGGGGGGAGTCTCCATGAGGGAGAGTCTGATGGGGGTAGTGTTTTAGGAAGATATTAGAAGCTTCCTCTGGCAAGCTCTGGAAATGTCTCTCATGAGGGGCAGGGCCAGTGACTGTTAAAGTCCAAAAAATAAATAAACAACTCCCCTTATACTGGTGGGGGAGGTGAGACTAGCCAAAGCAATGAACGTATCTGGACCAATCTCAGGGAAACCGGTTCAGGTCATTCCTCTTGCTCCTGGAGCTGCCCAAGATTTCTAAACTCTGGGAGGGAGGGGGTCTAGCTCTGAAGATGGGGCTTAGGAGCCAAGGACTAACCAGAAGTCAAGAATTTTAGAGGAAGAAAAAGAGTGCCCTAAGAGAGAATTTGCAGAAGGGACTGCCCCAGTGGTCAGTGGAATGCCTTCCCTTTTCACCCTCATCCCAAAGCCTTCACAAAAACACTTTCATTTTCCCTTTTAGGGGACTTTCCCTGAAGGGAAAATCATGATTGGAAAGTTGGAAACAATCCGAATTCATTTATCTACACACACACACACACACACACACACACACACACATATACACACAAACATTTTCCTAGCAGCCCCAGACTCTGAACCCCGGAGTTCAGGAATAAGGAGTGTTTACAGGAAACTGAAAGTAGATGAGAGAGGCACAAGTGTGAAGGCTTCAGTGATTGCAAGGTGGGGTCAGAAAGCATTTTCTAGCAGCCCCTCTCTCCTTTTCCCACGGCCCTATAGCCCTATGAGATCTTTGGGGAAGTGAGAGGGACTCCATCTCTGTTCCACAGACAGATCCAGGTACTAAACTCAAACGAGGAACGAAAGAATACCAGAGCTGCTTCATGTTATACCTGAAGCCCAAGTGCAGAGAAAAGGCTTCCACGTTACAGAGCTTCTAGTCCCCCTCCCGCCATTACAACAAGGGATGTAGGGGATTGGGAGGGAGGACCAGGTGTCAACATCCAAGAGGGGTACCCTAGGACTGCAGATTTGGCTAATCAAGTCAGAAGGCAGCGAGACTATATTTGGAAGCCATCTTTATAGAGCTTGGGACTCACCAAAACTCCCAAATGACTTACCAATGCAAAAGCTAACATTTCTGTAGTGTTTTGTGGTTGAGAAATGATTTTAGATGCATAATCTTATTTGGGCTTTATAACTGAAACCCCTCCAGTAGGAACTGCAATTATTGTTAATCACATTTTACAGAAGAAACTGAGACTCAAGCAAACAAGCATTTATTAATCACCTACTACTCATTAGGCACTATGCTAATTTTTTACGCTTTACAAATATTATTTGATTCTCACAACAACAATCTTGAAATGTAGATATTATTCCTATTTTACAGTTGAGGAAACTGAGGCAGGCAGAAATTATTTGCCTAGGATCACATAGCAAGTGTCCAAGACTAGATTTGAACTCTTCTTGCCTCGCAGGCCCAGCCACTCCTCTTAGAAGCCATCTAATCCAATCCCCTTTTATAGATGAGGTAACTGAGAGTTACAGCAATTGGAAGTCACAGTATGAGAGACAAAACCTAAATTAGAACCCAAATCCACTCATTCCAAAATTGGTGCTCTTTCCTCTGGCACCTCCCCCTGCCCTATTCCTCCTCATTACGAAGTAGGAGGTGAATATTCCCATTAGACAGATGGAGAAAGTGAAAGGGAAAGAGAGAAACAGAGAGACAGAGACAGAGTCACAGAGGCAGAGACCGAGAGAGGAGAGACAAAGACACAGGAGAGAAAGAAAAGAGAAAGAAGAGAAAGACAGAAGGGAGAAAGAAAAAAGAGACAGAGAAAGACAGAGGAGGGAAAGAGAAAGAGACTGAGACCCTCTCTCAAGGTCACACAGTGAATCTGTGATAACACTGAGACCAAAGCCAAAGCCCAGGTTTCCAAATTCCAAAATGAAGTTCAGGGCTCTTGGCTCTCCTCCAGGTCACCTCCCTAAATGGAAAATTTGCTATTCCCAACTTTGTGTCATCCTCAGAGATGATAAGCACATTTTCATCTCTGATTAACTCCCTATTGCACTCCACACAGTAGAGTGTCTCTTCCCTTCATGTCCCCAGCGTGGTCAATGTTCCCACTTTCATTTAGCAGATGAGCTCCCCAATTCTGCTCAGAAGATTGAAGCAGCCTATCAAGAGTTTCCTCATCTCTCCTTCTCCATGTCTCCAGTTCTCTCTACAACTTCATCTTCTTCTCCTTTGCCCCTGCCACAGGACAAAGTGGCACCTTTGATCCCACCCCCCCTTTTTCTCCTCTGGGAGTCTGTCCTATCAGCCATTTCCTCCTTTCTCACATTGTTCCCCCTCTAGAATGTAAGCTCCTGAAGGGCAGGAACTGTTTTCAATTTTGTCTTTAGATCTCTATTGCCAGGCTCCGGTGGGTATTCAATAAAGACTTGTTGATTGATTGAATCTTTTATTTATTGACTCTTTCCTTAATGCTTACAAACTGATCTCCTTTCTCTTTAAAGATCCTCCACCATCGTGTTTTTTCAAACAATCATCCTATTTTGTAGAGCATATATTTTCAGCTAGAGGTCATCCAATCTAGTCCATTCTCAGAGCTCTTGCCCAAAGGTCACACAAGTATCAAGTGGCAGAATTAGGTTCTGAACCCAGGTCCTCTGACTCAATCTTTCTGCTGTCCCAAGCTTCTTTCCCTCCTCACTTTCACAGCTAATCTCCTAGGAAGAAATCTCTATTCATTGTTTCCACTTCTTTACCACCCATTCATTCCTCGGGGTTTGGTGATAAGATTTCTGGCCTCGGCAGGCCAGTGAAACTGTACTCTCCAAGGTCATCAATGACCTAAATGCCCAATCCAATGGCCTTTTCGCAACCCTCATTCTTCACAACCTCTCTGAAACTTTAAAAACTCTTGTTTGGTCCCACCCCCCATTCAGAATGGTTTCCCTCTCCTTTGAATAGTTATATTGCTCCCTTTCAGCTGGATTTCAGCCTCTTCTACCTTTTCATTGGTTCATAATTCTGTTCTTGCCCCTTCAGACCTCAGATCAGAATCTCATTTATTTGGAGAGAACCCTCCCTCTTTAGGTTGAAAACCCTAAATCCACCTGTCATATGTCACTATCAACGTGTCAATTTCCCATGATTAATAAGGCCATTAATCCAATTGTTCTTTTCTTCTTAAAAATTGAGACGTATGAGGTGTTCAGAGAGGAACTGGAACTCTAGTATATGTAAAGACTTCCCAAGAGCCCTTTTCAGGGTTCCAATCCATCTCAGGTGTCTACCTGGAACTCAACTCTCACCTGTAGCTCCAAGAAGCAGAGCTGCCATACCCTGGTAAACCTCTTAGGCAGAGGAGCTAAACCAGGTTAAGGATGATCAATTGATGTGAAATCTGTGGGTGAGTTAAGGGAGTGTTCCCCAAATCTGTGACTATATTCTCTAATGGAATAGGCAGATGAGAACATTTTATTGCAACTGCCATAAAGCAGGTCCTGTGGAGAATATAAGTTAATTAGCCATCATCAATTCTTGCTTGTATGGTCCATAGCCAGACCCTAACTATTTCTCCCAACTCTCTCTAGGTGCTCTTTTTTTGAGCTGGGGCTTGTTTGTTCATCTCTCTTGCACCCACGAGGCTGGTTGGGTAGGTCCTCAAAGGGATAGCCACATTGCTACAACTTACTCTTAAGGACCTAGTTGACTTTGGTGTGAGAATAGACCTGCTTACAACCCTATCTCCTGAGCCCCACTGACATGTTCCTCATTTAAACCAAACTACCAAAATGAAGCCATTAACTTTTTTTCTTTAATGGTATTTTATTTTTATTTTTCCAAATACATGTAAACATAGTTTCCAACATTTATTTTTGTAAGACTTTGTGTTCTAAATTCTTCTCTCCCTTGCCTCCCCCTTGACAAAGACATCAAGCAATTTGATATAGGTTAAATATTTGCAATTCTTTTAAACATACTCCATATTTGTGATGTTGTGCAAGAAAAATCACACTAAAAGGGAGAAAAAAAACAAACAAACAAAAGGTGAAAATACTATGTTTTGATCCACATTCAGTCTCCATAGTTCTCTCTCTGGATGCAATTGGCATTTTCCATCCCAAGTCTATTAAGCCATTAACTCTTAATCATGCAACATTTACTAAATCTAATGCAAGGCAATAATATCATAACACAACAATCTACCAATAAACTTGGGCCACACTCTTCTACCCAGTGCATAGTGTCTATGGGAGAGTATTATAGGAACATTCTCACAGAAATTTTCCAAACTCACAGAAACCTAAAAAGCATTTAAATAAGGAATCTAACGTGTTGTGGGCACCTCCTGACTCTATTGCAAACCCAGACATCCTTGGTCTCATTAGGCAACAGTATGTATCAGGTGTCATCTGCTGGCTGAAGCTAATTCTTCCCTAGTTGGGAGGGCTGCCCTGGGGTAAATTCCTTTTAGGAAAGAGCACATTTAAGCTTGGATCTCCAGAGCTTCCAACCTGTTTTGGGGGGGTAAACACTAAGGAAGTCCTACATTTTTTTCATCAAAACAGTTCCCTTAAGGAAGGGAAAATTTGGAACAGAAGGTTTTGCAAAGGTCAGTGTTGTAAAAATTACCCATATTTTTTGTAAACAAAAATATATAATAATAATAATAAATAGTAATAATAAACAGTTCCCTTACTCTGAGATATGCAAAACTATTCTTGTTTATTCTCTGGCTGAGATATCAATATCTTGATATAGGCTAATGTCTGAGGGGTTTCTACTTTTCTCAAATTATAGATGATTAACAATATTGATAGAGAGGAAAGCATCTTTTCCTTATTCCATTTGCCAAGTAGCTAAGGATTTTTGTTTCTCTAATCATCTCCCAACATCAAGGCTCTTCTCCAGAGCAGCTCCTTACATCAATCACAGAGCTTCTCAGTCTCTACTCAAATGGGGTCAGCTGGACTAGAATTCTTTCATTTCGATTGTCATGGTATGTCCCATATGTTCCAAATTCTATTCTGGCTTCTGATCTCCGCTTCCATAAGCAGTTTCTTCATTAACTTCTACCTTTTTATTCCATGTAATGACCTCCCTCTATCTTAAGTTGAGAAACCCCAAATCCACATTTCTTTCACATATGACATGAATGATCAACATGCATTTGTCCCATAAACCCAAAATATTTCTTTGTTTCAGAGTTTCTCATCTGTAAACCTCAAAATTCTAATATATATACACACATATATAGTCATTTAGTTCAGTATTAATTCAGATCAGTGGTGTCCAACTTTTCATGATAAAGATACTGGAGGAAGGGTTTTCTATTTGCTGTTTCTTTTTCTGACTCATTTTACAGATGAAGAAACTGAGGCAAACAGGATAAAGTGACTTGCCCAGAGTCACACAACTAGTAAGTGTCAAAGGTCAGATTTGAACTAAGAGAGTCTTCCTGACTTCAGGAAGATTCAATGTTCTACCCACTATACCTGATCCATGTACTTTAGTTCCCAGGCAGCAATACACTCATTCTGCCTGTCTTTAACCATCAGTTGGTACATTTGCCTCAGAGTTTCCTATGTTTCTTAAGTTTTTCTGTGTTTCTCAAGTAAATGTTCTCTTTTTGCCCCTTTCAGGAACATTAAAAATGCCCACATAAGACTGAATGTGGATCACAACATAAATTTTTCACTTTTTTCACTTGCTTTTTGTTTTCTTCCTCATTTTTTTCCTTTCTGATCTGATTTTTCTTGTGTAGCATGATAATTGTGGAAATATAGATCGAAGAATTGCATATGTTTAACATATATTGGATTATTTGCTGTCTAAGGGAGGGGGTGGGAGGAAAGGAGGGAGAAAAAATTTGTAACACAAGGTTTTGCAAGGGTGATTGTTGAAAACTGCATATATTTTGAAAATAAAAAGCTAAAAAAAGAAAATAAGGAAAATGCAAAAACAAAAAATAAAAACAAAGTTTAAAAATGCTCACATAGGAAAAGGGTCAGTACCTTGTTATACTTGGACTACTATCTTAGTTTCCTAACTGACCTTTACCTGCACTCTCTATTCTTTATAGGTGACCTTCACATGGCTAGCCAGTTAATAATCTTGGTATACTTTCTGACCCTACTCAAAAATCTCAAGTAAGTCCCTCATAATAACTTACAGAAGAAAATATAACCTTCTTACCCTGATATTTAAGACCTTCCACAATGGCATTCTACTCTGGGAAGTTTTTTTTTGTTTGTTTTTTTAAAGAATTTTGAGGTTTTATTTAACCTGTATAGGACTGCTTGCCATCTGGGGGAGGGGGTGGAGGGAGGGAGGGAAAAAATCAGAACAGAAGTGAGTGTAAGGGATAATGCTGTAAAAAATTACCCTGGCATGGGTTCTGTCAATAAAAAGTTATTTAAAAAAACAAGAATTTTGAGGTTTATAGATGAGAAACTCTGAAACAAAGAAATATTTTGGGTTTATGGGACAAATGCATGTTGATTATTCATGTCATATGTGAAAGAAATGTGGATTTGGGGTTTCTCAACTTAAGACAGAGGGAGGTCATTACATGGAATAATCAGACTTTCTGGAGGAATAGCCGACCCCTCCAAGGCATCTGTAGATCAATTTCAGGAAGTTCATATATATTGGATGGGAGGAAAAAAATCTGCTTTTATTTTCACCATCTTCTAACAACAATTTAATGATTCCTTCACTTATTTAAAAACCCTTGTTCGGAGAAGGTAGTTCTAGGCTTTACCAGACTTCAGAGGGGTCTGTGGCACAAAAAAATGAGGGAAGCTCCTTCTCTTAAGCATCTTCAAGCCTATTTCACATTTATATCTCTTTTATAAATTCTACTGACAAACTTTTAGGATCTTGACCTGCCATGCTCTCTGCATTTGGGATGTGCTTGGCAAAGATATTCCAGTGTTTCACCATTTCCTTCTCCAGCTCATTTTACAGATGAGGAAACTGAGGCTTCAGTTAAGCGACTTGCCCAGCTAAGTGTCTAAGGTTGTATTGGAACGCAGGGAAAATGGGTCTTCCTCACTCCAGGCCCACTGCTCTCTCTCCACTGCACCACTTTGAAGTCCCCACGTCCCCCTGTTCTAATAGTTTATGCAGACAAGGCTATCCTGCCTTCAATGCATGCCCTTCTCATCTCTACCAGGTAAAATCCTTCTTTAATTCAAAGCTCAGCTCAATTGCTACCTCCTCTAAAAAGCTTTCCATGATGCCTTCTACTGAAAGTGATCTTTCCTTCCTTGAATTTCTATAAAGGATTCTATCCGGCTGTCCTTCCCTCTCTTGTTTTAAGTTTAGCTTTGTACTTGTCCTATCTTCTCCTGGAGGCAAGGACCATCTCATTTTTTTCCTCTCTATATCCCCATCCATCCCAATCCCTTGAACACTGTGGACACTTCTGAATATTTTCTGAATTGAATAACTTGACTATTCTCTGGCTTCATCCAGGTCACGGATTAAAAAAATTGTCAGACTTTCTGAGGTATTTTAAAAAGAACAGATGACAGAATCCTCCATGTTTGTATCTGTCTATTAATCCTCATTCTTTGGGCCCTGTCACTACAACTATCTATGAACCCACCTAAATATATTATCATCTCTCCATCATACCCATAGGATACCAAGAAAGATTTTGGTCAAATGCCTTGCTAACCTCCAGATATAATCCTGTCAAAAAACGGGGGATAAAGTTGTTCTTGTATAACCTGTTCTTGAGTCTATCCTGGCTCCCCAAAAAGCACCTTTTTTCTATGTATTTGAAAACTCCCTATTTAATAATCAACTCAGAAGTGGGCCTGGAATCAACATGAAGTTTGACATTTCATCATTTCTTGGATTCTACCTTTCCTCCTTATTGAAAATCATATATGAGCTTGTCTCCAATCCAATGCTTGTTTACAGTTGTAAAATGTCACTGGCTTTGGAATCACATCTGCAAATCCTTTCAGTGCCTGGATCTGGAGACCGAAACTCATGTAACATAACTTGGGCTTCTCTGGTCTTCCTTTCCCATATCATTTTCCACTGGATCTTCTCTTATCAATTTTTGTTTGTCTCAACCTCTCCAATATTAAGATTATTCTTCTAAAAAGAAGCAAAATTGAAGATGTATTCCATGGTTCAAATCCATTTCTTAGGTGCCTGCTCAGGACAGACATCATATATATAAATACATATTTGTATAAATATATAATACATAATTATATCTATGCATCTGTATGTGATACATTATATATTTGTATGTTTAACAAGTAATGCTATCCATCAGCCCCTAATAATGTGCTTTTCTTATAATTATCCATTGATGTAAATTAGTCATTCAGACTTTTAAAAACAGGTGTTAGAGTTAATATGAATCCCACCTCAAGTAAAGAGCTACACTGTCCCACAAATATGTCCAGAGTTCAGTTCATTCGAACTCAAAGGCCACATGTGTGGCAAAGAAGTAACTCCCGACTCTTGATGATAACAAGAGGTTGATGGATGACGATGGAAGATGGATGACAAATTCCAAACCCTGTAACTCTCTAAGGTCCATAGGGTCCTGTGCCAGCTGGCTGGGGGAGGAGGGAAGAGAGAGAGAGGGGATGGAGAGGGAAGTCATTTGAGGAAGGTAATACATATAATCAGCTTCCAAGGTTTGCTTTCTTTCTCTTGTACCAGCCTCTCATGTTATTTAGAGACTGTGTGAACTTGGACAAGTCATTTCATTGCCCTAGACTCCAACTTCTAACGCCGCAGAGTAAGGGAGGGTCAGACAAAACAAGTCCCTTCCAGCTGTAAATCAGTGATCATATGGATGCAAATTAATGTAAGTGACTTCAATTCCCTGGGCCTGAGTTTCCTCTTCTGTAAAATCATGAGGTTGGACTAGATGGATTTTCGAGTCCATTTGAGCTCAAATTCTGTGATCCTATGGGAAGGAAAAAAGGAAAAGCAGGTTTGGGGAAGCCTGCTTTGCTTTCCCTGTTGATATGATACCATAGGTCCCATGAACTGATCCCCTTTGGTTCCTCTTCTTCCAAACTTGGCTTGACTTGGCCAAACTTTCTGTTATCTTTAGCGGTTTTCACAGGACTCAGCTCTTTCTGGGCTCCAATTTTCCTGGTGCTGTGTTTGTCCTTGGTCCCCAGCTCCTACTTCCATCTTTTGTCCTGGCAAAGCAGCTCCTCCACCCACTTCAAGATCCTCCTCCAAACATTCTAGAACTCTTTTCTTCCTCATCAGAATCATTGACATTTCCATCTTTGGAATTCCACCATGGAAAACTTCCCAATCCCTCTCTGAGCCAATTTGATCCCTTTGACAGTAACTGGGGGGTAGCTTTCCATCTGCCTGTCCAAAGTCTAGGTGACCTCATCCAATTAGCATCTCTTTCCTATGGCAGGATCACTTTCTCTGACCAATTTTCCATCATTTCCTCATTATTAACTAGTTCTTCCTTGTTAGCAAAAATTAGGTCTAAGACAGCTGTAGTTCCCCTTCATTTCTTCCTGTCTGCCGGGAGATGACGTTGTCAGCAGAGAGAATCATAATTTTATCAAGCACATCATTTTTAGCTAAGCCTTTTGAGACAACCCCTGTACAAGTCATACCTGAATCCCACTGGGACCTCCCCTCCACAAACCATTCTGCACATTGCCTCTGTAATCTGATCTTGTAACTCCCCTTCTCAAAGATTTTTGGTGGCTCCCTATGAGAGAGAGAGAAAAAAAAAAAAAACATGCAATGTAATTAGCCTGGCATTCAGAGCTTTTTAGGATCTGCCTCAAACCTTCCCTTCCAGCCTTATCTCCAACCTTTGTCTTGTGAAGAATTTACATTTTACACAAAATGGATGACTAACTTTTCCTCAGTATTCCTAACCTTTCACTGATGTGCATTTACACAGACTTCCTCTCATCCCCCAAATGGGACTCCTTCTACATTTGTGCCTTCTAAAATTCTTCTCCTCCTTCAACAATCAGCTCACATGACCACCATGAAGCCATCCCCAATCACTCCAAATAGAAGTGATCTCTCCTTTCCCAACTTTCCTGTAATCACTTCCTCCAATTATTTATTGTACACCCGATCATTTCTGACTTGGTATTCTCGGGACCCTCCTAGACTGTAATTTCCTTAAGGGCCGGGATCATGTAATGTTTCATCTTTGAATTCTCAGTGCCAGGAGCCTAATAAATGCTGAACTGAACTGAAAGTTGTGATCTCTTTTAGGAAAGCATCATCTATAGTCTTCATAAGGTCAGTTGGTCAGTAGAATACTCTAACAATACTATCATTTCTGGTTTTGTTTTTTTCCTCCTCGTTCCTCACCCAAGTTTCCCCTTAAATTTGTTCATTTGTTGATTTCTATTTCTAAATGTACAGTTTACTTCCTTTCTATTAGAGCTGAGAATTTTTGTTTGCTTGCTTTTTTGGAAAGGTTATATCCTTCCACTGCTGTATTCTGGTACCGAGTCCAATGCCACTAAAGTCTTCATGGAGACTTTAATGTCACATTTACTGCCTTGAGTAAAAATCTCAAGGTTTTTTTTTTTTTTTCCTAGTACTGTCCATATGCTAAGCACTTGGATTTAGATGTAAGATCAGTGCTTTTCCTGGTTGATTCCTTTTGAAAACCAACATCTTTTGCTTTTTTTTTTTTTAACCCTTTGTCACATACTTGGTTTCCCACCATATTTGTAACTCTAGCACTTGACATAGTGCCTGGCACACAGTAGGTACTTAAATATTTATTGACTGATTATAAAATATGGTTTTAGAAGGTTTTTTTAACTCTTCTCCTTTATAGTATTTTATATGATTTTCCAATTACATATAAAAATAGTTTTTGATATTCTTCTTTATAAGATTTTGAGCTCCAGTTTTTTCTCCCTTTCTTGTTCCCTTCCTCTCTCCAAGGTGTGCGTTCTTGGAATAAAATAAGACTGGATTTAAATCCATTCTCTAAAATTTATTAGTCAGATGACCAAAGATTTTATTGTAATCTCGGAAATTTTCAAACTCCTTACAAATAAAGACTGTTTTTACCTTTTTGTGTGTGTTTTGTTATTCCTTATTTCTCTTGTTTTTAATACAGTGCTTAGCACATAGTAGGCACTTAAATGCTTGTTGACTTGACAAGTCATGTAATCCTTCTGAGCCTCAGTTTCCCCCTCTATAAAATGAGTTACAATAATACCACCAGTATGCCGCCGAGGAAAAGTCCAGCACATTTTGAAAATCTCAAAGTGCTCCCTAAAACACTCAAAATTGGAAAGTCACATCAGAAGTCACTCAGAGTCTGATGGCAAAGTACCAGAGGGACTCTGACTTTTTTTGGAAACAAAGTCTCCTCTCAATGCAGTTCCCTTCTATCTTCCCCTCTCTCTCCAGTTGCCAGCACTAGCAGCCTCCCTTCCAGACTCCCAGAGCCCTATATCCTGGTGTCTATGGACAGATTATTATCAAGACCCTGCTCCAATGTCACCTATGGGTTTTGTCAAGCCTATGAACCTGTTGCCTTCCTTTCTCCTCCAAAGTCACTACCTTCAATGGGAAAAGATGAACTTATATACTGGACCCTCAAAGCCTTCAATTTCTTGCGCAGGAAAAGGTAACTTCCCAGGTGCCTTTCAGCCAAATCCCTACCCATGAATCAGCGGGAATGGAAATCAATAAATGTTCACACCTAGGCAGGCTGGATGGTCCTTGACATTTACAAGTAGAAGCTTTTAAGGATTATCTAGTCCAGAAAGGAAGAAACAAAGCCCATAGTGGGAAGGCATAGGTATAGTAACATTGGTATAGTTTAACACAGTGAGAGATAGCAGAAATGGAATTCTCAACCCACCCCTACTTCTTTACGGATTACCAGTTATGTGCAGGGACCTCGGCCAGGAACAGCAGGACATAGCTCCTGACTGCAGGGAATGCCCCATTTACTGGGATGAGACCCATACACAAGTAGATGAAATCCTAAGAGAGGGGACTCAAAAATGGGAAAAGGGGAAAGCAATTTAGAACAGGGAGAAATCAGTTCTTGCTGGGAAAATTCAGGGAGGCTTCTTGGAGGTGACATTGGACCAGGGTCTCAAATTATTTCCGTTGGCAGAGATTTAGCCAGATGGATATTTAGGCCAAGGGAATACAGGCGTGAAAGTGTGGGGAAAGAAAGGTCAGGTTAGGAATCTGGAGAAGAATCAGGTAGCTGAGGACACAGAGACATCCCCTCCCCCCCCACCCTCCCCCCTGCCAAATGGTTTTGCCCTCAAAGAGCTTCCATTCTAATAGAGCACGAGCAACTGCACCTGACCTCTTGGAGGTTGTAGTCCTTGAGCTAAAAGTGGGATGGGGGGTGGGGGTGGAGGTGGAGTGGGGGAAGGTTATTGGGATTAGGTGACTTGTTTGGGATCACACAACTAGTAAATTTCCGAGGTTGGATTTGAACTCAGGTCCTCCTGGTTCAGGGCTGATGCCCCCAAGAAAAAGATTTTTTCAGGGAGACAAAGGAGTACATTCCGAGTTTAGCAGGGGATGGATGGGGGGGATGTATACAATCGGTTTAAAAGCAGAGAATGTGTGTGAGGATGCCAGTTGCCTCGTACTGAAGAGGGCATGAAGGGGAAGGTGGGAAAGGAGGGCTGGAGCCAGGTTGCTTTAAATGTTAAATAGCGGGGTTTTCCTTGATTCTTGAGGCAATGGGGAGCTGAGTGATTTAATCAGATCTGTGATTTAGGAAAATCACCTTAACCCAAGTAGGAAGAAGGACCAACCCAAGAGGAGCTGAGGGGGAGAAAGCAATGTGGACTCCTGAAAGCATCTGCTTAGGTGGGGAGGAGCCGTGATTTCTAAGTGACAAGGAAATCTTGAAGTCACTCTAAGAAGTTAGAGGAATGATGATGATTATTCTTAGCTAGCGGGGAGCCACAGAAAGTTTTTGAGAGAGGGAAGGGACGTGCTAGCTGGGCTTTAGGACACCCACCCACCCACCCACTGATAGAGACACAGAGGCACTGTCCCAGCAGTCTCACACACAGACTCGGAGATACACACTGGCAGAAACAGACACTGGCGCAGAGTCCCAGAACAATGGGCTCATTGTCTGAGCTGGGGCCTCCGAGATAGACCCAGGTTGGAAGAAAGAGGCCCTGGGGGAAGTGGTTATTGCCCCCTTTTTCTCTCCCCCCTCACGTTCTCCACCCACCACAGCTATGCCCTGTATCAGAAGCACCTGTGACTCCCACCCACCCTCCCCTCGAACAGTGGGGAAACTGAGGCAGCAGCCCCGATTCAGGGCTGGACAGCCGGAGATTGCCTTGGACACTCAGTGCCGCGGGGGCAGCAGCCGATACTAAGTTATTGTCCCAGCTTCCTGGGGACAGCAGCGGGAGGGAGAGATAGGAGCCCTGGGGCCCGGAAGATAGGGGGCAAGGATGTTAACCCTCTTCCTCAGGTACAGTCTAAGGTCCGGCCCTCAGGCTTCGGGATCTCAGCCCTGCCCACCCAATGGAAGCTAAGAGTGCTCAAGAACCGTTTCAGCCCCCTCCCCCCAGACCCTTGCTCCCCAGCCCGGAGTTTCCCAAGTGTCTCAATGCCGGTCACACATTAGTCATCCCTTCAGGCCGGGGACAGTGCCTGAGAATGTCCCCAGGCGGGAGCTCAGGCCCCCCTGCCAGCACTCTGGGCTAATAGTGTGCCCCTGCCTGTGGGGGGGTGGGGGTAGGGAGGCACTCCGAAGGAGGAAACGGGGCAGAACTGACCGGCCTGCCACATCCCAGTGCTCACTTTTGCAATTTGCACAGGGTTTCCTCTCCTGCTCCGCTTTTCCCTCTTGGGGAGGTGGGGGTGGGGTGGCGAACTCGGGTTCTCTAAATGCTTCTCCCACATGGGGCAGTGCTTAGAATAGGGGTCCCTCCTTCCTCTTCCCCTTTTAGCCCTGTGGAGGGGCTGAAATTGGGAACAGGGCAGCCGGCAGGGTGAGGGGACTTCCCCACTTCTTTCTCAATCTAGTTCCCACATAACATCATCAAGGGTAAACAGAAGAGACCCAAACCAGGGATGAGATGGCTCAACCTGCCCTTGGTGGGAGGGGAAGGTCCTCCCAGGGCACAGGGGCAGGACGTGGTTGTGCTGGAATGATTTCATCTGGAACAGAATGAATTTTTCCCAGTCTGATAGACTCCATAACACTGAACTCAGTGCTTTGATGACCCAAAGGAAGAATTGGAGACGTATGTGGAGATGGTGTGTGAGAGTATAGGGAACTTTTCTTCTCAGCTGAACCAAGACTCTAGCTTTGGGGATGGTGAGGAATGGACCGTTCTTATCCTGGATTTCCTTGGTCACAGAGAGACCTCTGCTTGGGTCAGGAAAAGGCACAGGGAATGAGAGAGCAGGAGTGGGCAAAGATTTACCAGGATTTGGAAACGTCAGCTAGAAGAGATCTCATTGTATAGGGATGGAAAATGAATCCCTCCTCCCCAAGAGGAAGGGACTTAATGACACCAGAATTAGTGGCAGAGAAAGGAAGGACAAAAACACAGGATTCCTGACTTGAAGGCCAGAGGAAATAATGCCTGGGTTCTTGGATGAATGGAGCTGGTCAGCTAATCTCCCCGGGGGACCCCCAAATTCCTCTAGTCAAGGTCAGGAGGAATAGCTTTTTTCCCCAACTTGTGCCCAATGGATTTCTCCAGTTTTTAGAAGGACCTGGTGGAACTAAGGAGAGAGCTTGGGAGTCTGAAGGAGGAGGAGTATGGTCTAGTTTCTGAACAACTTCCTCTCCCCCCACTGTGACCCTGGGGCCATAAGACCTTTGGGGAGGGTATGGTGGCTCCCCTTTAGGGTGCCTACTCTTGCCTTAAGAAGAGACATCACCCCTCCGTGACACAAGGTCCAAGAAGACCCTAGAGAAACCTAAACTCTCCCCTTTCCTTTCCTTCTGTGATAATCTCTCCTATTCCATAAAAGTCTCCAGGCCTGCACCTCTCCTTAAGAGGATCCCTCATCCTCTCTTTCCCTAAGGAAATCCAAAGGTCCCTACATCTTGAGGACACCCCCCCCCTCACTGAGGGTACCTTCTTCTTTAAATGACCCTCAGGTCGGTCCTCTTTTTAAATTGCCCCTTCCTCCCCCCCAAATCGAATTTTGTCACAAGCCCTTATACTCCTTAATGACCACCGGCTCCCCTCCCTTCCCTCCTACCCTTACCCCGCCCCTACCCCCCCACGCGCCGGGACATCCTCTACTTAAAGTGATGTCTAAGAATTCTGCTCCCTCTACTGTGATCTTGATTCTCACACCCAACCCCCTCCCCCACTTTTCCTAGGCTTTGGTTTGGGGGGGGGTGGAGAGGGTGGGAGGAGCGGGGAGGGGCGAGGGGGCTTGGAACTCCAGGCTGCCGGTTGTGCAGGTGGGGGCGCCTCGGGTCCCACCCCCGTTCCTTGATTGGATGCTTATTTAAATGGACGGCCACGCCCCCCCGGGCTCGCGGTGCTATTTAAGCGTCGCGGCGGGCGGCGGGCGGCATTCCGGCGCGGAGCGGAGTGGCTGGGCTTGTGGGCTGCATCTGGGTACCCCCTTCTCTTTCCCCCCCACCTCTCAGAGTTCGCTCGGCCGACCGTAGCACCCGGGGTCGCCCCCCACCCCAGACAGCCTCCCCCTTCCCCCTTCCCTCGGGGCGTCCCTAGACGCGGGCGCCCCGCGCTGCAGACCCACCCCCCTTCTACCTCCCCCGACCATGGGCAGCCAGAGCTCCAAAGCGCCCCGGGGCGACGTGAGCGCCGACGAGGCGGCCCCAGCCAAGGCCAATGGACAGGTGGGTGCGCTCTTTGGACCGGGCCAGGGCCGGGATGGCGCGGGCTGGGCCCTCCACCTCCCCGTGGTCTTCCTCGTCGTCCTCCCCCGGGCCGCGGGCTTTGTGCCCGTCCGCCCGCCCGCCCGGGACACGCGGCGCCCCCTCCCCCTCCCCCCGCGCCTTTTGTTCTCGGCTCCTCTGCTGCTCCCGGCGGGCGGAGGGAGAGAGAAGGGAGGGAGCTCGGGAGGAGGGGGCGCGGCCGGCCGAGACCTGGGCCCCGGCCCCCGGCCCGCCGCCTTTGTTTCCAGCCGCGGCCCCGGCGCCCAGAGCACAAAGGCGGAGCCCAGAATGCCAACCCGGGGAAACCTGAGGCGGGCGCTCGAGCCGGTCCAGGGAGCGAGGGGGCGCGGAGGAAAAGGAGGAGGAGGGCGCGGACAAGATGGGGGGATGCCCGGGGGGAAAGCCTGGCGGGGGGAGGGGGAACGGGGGCCCGAGGTCGCGGGCTGCAGCCTGATACGCTCGCCGCGTAGACGGCGCGGAGACAAAAGCCGGGCGGGCGGGGATACCCGCAGGGATGCGCCCGGAACCCGATCGGGCCGGCCCCGCTTTCGGGGCCCCTGGGCTGGCCCCGCCCGGCTGGCCCGCGCGCCCCCTGTCGGCCCCGGGCCTGGAGGGTGGGGGGCCCCGCAGCTCCCCCCGCAGGCGGTTCACGGCGCTGCCCCTCTGCTCTGCCCGTCTGCAGGAGAACGGCCATGTGAAGAGTAACGGCGACGTGCCCCCCAAGGCCGAGGCCGAGGCCGCCCCCCCGGCCCCAGCCGAGCCCGCCGACGCCGCCAGGGCCAGCGGCGACGCCATCGAGCCCACGAGCCCCGCGGCGCAGAGCCCGGGGGGCGAGGCCAAGGCCGAGGGGCCGCCCAAGGAGACGCCCAAAAAGAAGAAGAAATTCTCCTTCAAGAAGCCCTTTAAGCTGAGCGGCCTGTCCTTCAAACGGAACCGGAAGGAGGCTGGGGGCGACTCGGCAGGCTCCTCACCCACCGAGGAGGGGGCTACCGAAGCCGAGGCGCCCGGCCGCCAAGAGCCCGTGCAGGGGAGTGAGGAGGTGGCCACCGATGCCACGGCCGCCCCCACCCAGGGGGCTCAAGTCGACGACAGAAAGTTAGAGGAGCCAGCCCCCCAGGCGGCCGAGGCTGCTCTGGCCCCCGAGCAGAGCCCCACGCCAGCCCCTGAGGGCGAGCAGAAGGAGTAGCCCCCCCCCCCCTCCGATTTGGGAAGGGCAGGTGGGCATTTCCCGAGTTCAAAGACTGTGCTCCCCGGCCGGGTCAGTGCCCTCCTTCCATGCCCAGCTTAGAACAGGCAGCTGAGAGCTCCAGGCAGAGCTGTTCTCTTCCCCTGCTCCCCTCCCCTGTGGACTGTCTCCCCCAGCCAGCCCTCCGTCCTTCCTCCCGCCTGCTCTGCGGTTCCCCGTTAGGTTAGTGGAGTGAGATGCTCAGACCAGCCCCCAGTTCCAGGCCCTGCTCCTGCCCCTTTCACTGCTGAACCCAGGCGTTTCTTCCGGGGCAGGTTTGCTTGTTGCTCCTCAGTGGAGGCTGGATCAGGGTGCCTGGCCATCTTCTCTGGCCTGGCCTTTCAGGGCTGGGGCTCATTTAGAGGACTCTGGCCCGGACCCTGCTGGCCCCTCCAGTTTGAGAGGGATGCTGTAACCTGGTTGGCTTTTTACAGATGTCTTGGTCAGTTTCAAACTCCAGCTTTGTGCGCCTGCTGTGTGTTCCTTTTGAATTTGTAGGGGAGCTGAAGGGGTTCTGGGGGGGAGGGGGATCTGTATAATGTGAAGCAACTTGTTTTGTCTCATTTTTCTTCATTTGTAAATAATTTTTAATGGCCAAAACTAAACTTGTGACTTTTTCTAACTGCTAAAACCAACCTCCCATCTGGGTTTTAACTGTTAACATTTGGAAAAGGAATAAATGTCAGGCCCTGTTGTGATGACTTCCCGAGTTTGTATTGGGATGGGATACAGAGTACTACTAGGTACTACTTTTCAGTAGTTAATAGCATGAAGGCCTGGTGCTTGACTAGCTCTTAGTGGTTCTCAAGGATTTCTCTGGACCAGCTGTTGGCCACCTACCCCTTACAGCCTAACTTTAAGTTAGAAGAAGTACTCTACAAAGAAAAGTTACTAAGATGCTCTGGGCTCAATCCTGTCGGGGGATTAATCTTCTGTAGGCCTTAATTTTTTCATCCTTAAATTCTAGCACTCCATATGCCATGCTTGATTCTATTTTAACAGAAAGACCTCATCTCCACTACCCTAATATCTGGACATCAGAAATGCCAGCCAATTCACAAAGACATAAAAATGTACCAGTTTTATTACAAAGGTTCTTCAAAAAAAAAAAAAAAAACCTCAAAAAAATAACTTCAAAATAGAAACCACACCATAGATCCCAACCCAGACCACTCTCACACAAACCCAATCGACAACGGTGGGTCCCTGGCCAGGGTGAACGGGACTATTTGATGGTACCAGTGAAAGGGCAGCCAAAAGAAAGCCCTTAGCCTAGAAGTCTGCTGAGGTATGGGAGCATAAGGTGCCCCCTGGCAAACCAGGTAGGTGAACCAGCAAGAAGGCACATCCTTGTCACATGTCTCCATGGGCACCAAGCATAGCACCTTTGAGCAGTTGCTAACTAACTTCACCTCAGGACAGGGAAAAGTAGTGGTTGGCTAAGTACCTGAACCTACTGAGGAACCACCAGAGGAAGTTAGACAGACACACATCACCTGCCATCCTTACAAAAACTTCACTGAGTTTCAAATTCAATTTGGAGGAATAAAAAAGGCCCACAGAGGGAGAAAAGGGGGCTGTGAAGGCTACCCAACCCAGCCACCCAGGGCAATGTGTCCTATGCCATGTTAAAATAACCCACCCAGAAAAAAATATACCCAGGCCCTAAATAGTCAGGCAAGGGGGTTGTGTTTACAACGACAAAGGGAGGGAAGAAACGGATTCACTTGCCTGAGACTGGGGTGTACAAGGCAACAAAGGCACTGGATTGGGCAGCCAATAGCAAAACCCCTAGTTCCTGTATTCTGGGGACAGTTCTATTTCATATATTTATATATAAATAGAGAGACATAGAAAATATAAACTCTGAGGGTGTAGGGGTAAAGAAGGAGGTGTAGGTAGCAGGCCCCAAGGAAAGCTGGAGAGCTCAGGCAGACTTGGTTTCCTCCTTCACCCTGTGGAGTAGGAATATGACCGAGGTTAGAAAGAATTTTATACTTAGCCCACAGGATCCCCAAGTGGCACAGGTGGGGAAGAGATGGTGTCAGATAGGACAGGTGAGGCAGATTTGCTTATTTAACAAGATAGTTCTCACTATGGGACCATTCCAAAGACCTCAATGAAGAAAATAATGCAAATTTTTCTCTACCCACCCACTTTGCTGAGCCTGTTAACAAAGGCTTACATAAAACACATCTTTACAAGTCATAAAATGTACTAAAATGCATAATTTTAAATACAGGACGATAATAATAAAGAGAATTGTAAAGCTAACATAGGTGTGCAGTGCATTGTCCCTTCTCCACCCACTGCACCAAGTCTTTATCACTGGTAGCTATTTGGATTTTTGGACAGTGGCTCTCTTTATCCTTATTCATCCAAGGATAGCAAGCGCTATTGTCCTCAACTAATCTTAGAACTTTAAAAAATCTTGAAGATCTGGATCCATCTTTTCAATACAAGAAAAAAAAATTCAAGTGATGAAATGCTTCTGCTAGCTACTTGATTGTAACCTTTTTTTGGTTTGACCTCAGGTTGACAAGCTTCCTTCTCTTCTGCAGTTTTTGCAGCTAGCAGCTCAATCAGATCCTCATCCATAGTTCTTCTCCATGGGACTGACTTCTCCATATCATTCTTAACCACTTTTAGCTCCATTTCTTGTGCTAATTTTACAATCAGTTACTCACTTCTTAAAGTATTTCAGCTAAGTGAAATCCATGTAAAAATTGGGAAAGGAACTCTTTTCCCCAAATTCTCTTTATACATATTTCTGTTAGCAACCACTGCTCAAATATCTGTGTTGCTTCAGGGTACTTTATTCTTCTGAATCTGGTCATCTATCCGTATAAAGTTCTTTCATCTCTAAAACAGGACCTTCAACAGTTGACTTCATGCAAACACTGAATTATTCTTTACTGTTTACAGCTGACCCCATAAAACTAAGTTCACATGCTTATCAATGACAATTTTTGGCCTCTTTAATAATTTCTAATTATTTTCATTTCCAAGTCTTAAGCTTATACTTAGGAGATGGTTTGGCCTTTCCCTTCAAGAACAAGTTCTCATCAGCCCTAAGGCTCACTATTGAACAGAGATGCACAGTATCTGTCTAAAGGGAACTGACTTAGAAATGCTTCTCAACTTCCCACCACTGCCCAAATCTTATGGCATCTTATTGTACGGGGTCTGCTTTGTGTTAGGGCATTTTTGTGAATTTTTTTTAAACATAGATTTCTTTCAAAATTCTTTATGTAAAGGTAAATCTGTATAAAACTGAGAAAATGTCTGTAATCCATTGAAGGACCTTCCTGTCAATTATGATGGTTTCCCTTTATCATGTTTCAAAAGTAGGCAGCTAGATAAAAGAAGGCTGGGACTTTTTTAGAAACAGGGCCAATGCTCTTCCTACTCTCCACCCCTCCCCCCCCCATCCTCCAATCCCATTCTTCACTCACCCTTTGGCTTCAGGTTTCTCTTCCTTTGTTTTTTCCTCTTCTTTTGCTTCTGAAACAGTGATTTCAGGAATGACAAATGGCAATCCTACTTCCTCCAATTGGGGACCTTCCTACCACCCACCATCACCTGCCCAATACCAGAACTAGACCAGATTAGGGGAAAATGTTATGGGTTCCTGCATTATCCCAGATAAGAGCTATATCATCACTTCCCCTGCTGGGCACAGCTGTGTGAACCCAGAGGACAGGTATTTCCCCCAAGCTGCCCAGTGCTGGAGAGGACTAGACCCAAGGACAAACAGGTTTGACTAGTTTTCTGGGAGGCTGAGAGGAGCTGGCCCCCCTGGGAAGTGTGAGGTGGCAGGAAAAGGGCTTGGGTGGTATGTAAGAGTCACCATTGACTATGGGGAGATGGGTCACACAACAGGCTGGGGGGCCTGATAGGAGGTGAGGCAGCTGGGCTGGATTACAAGTCAGCTCTTGTTCTTTTTGTAGGCCTGACACTTCAGGGAAATAAGCAAGAGGAATGAGAAGCCCTGCAGAGGCCCTCAGGCACTGAGCGGTTGGTTTGAGACCTCCTTTCTACCTTTCCCCTTTCCTGAGCTCAAGCACCGGAAGCTTTTGCCCAAGAACCTACCCACCTTTTTTCTCCTCTGGCTCTCGATCTTTCTCCTCTTCCATTTTGACCCTCTTGGCTTTCTTGAAGTTGGAAGAGTTTTTCCGACCACCCTCACCTTCCTCATCTGAGTCTGAAAACTCCTCCTCACATGCAATTCGTTTGTCTGAAGAGCATACTGAGGGGGAGGAAAGCAGAGGCACAGGCAGGAAGTTATATAGCACATCTGGCCCAACAGAGTTTAACAAACATGTAATGCCCATCTCAATTCCTCTCCTTAACTGAATGATTCCATAGAGGGATAAAGACTCTTAATGCTTGGGAAAGGGGAAGGAGGTAAAAGAGCTAATTGCCTTCTGAACACAAACTTGACAAGATAACATTTCCTGCATCCCATATAAGGCATCATTTCAGGTGAAAGGACATGTAAAAACATGTCCATAAAATCACATACAATGAGAACTGAAAGGAACTTGTACTTCCCATCCTGTCATGTTTCTCCTAGGTCCCCAGGTTACCTCCCCACTCATTCCAGACAGCATTCTCCTTCCTCCAGAAACCTACTTGAAATGCGCTTGTCAGGATCTTCCTCATCTTCATCTCCACTGTCCTCCTGTATCCCATCCTCAGGAATTGGTTGCATCTGGACACCAGGGGCATGAGGCAGCATCCGAAGGTTCTCAAACAACCTCTGCCTGAGGGCCCAAGAAAAAATAAACAAAATACTGTGTCAGTGGTGGGTGGGTGGAGGTGGAGGTGCAAAACTATAGGTAGGAAGCACTCACTTGATCTTCTCCAGGTACTCATTTGTATTCTGGTTTGTCATGTTAGATGGGCTGATATGAAGTTTGAAATCCGGTCCAAAGTATTCAAAATAATCATTGTAGGGAAGTTCTTTGGAAAGTTTTTGAGAGGAGAAAAAAACAGAGGAGTCAGAAAACATGGATTGTCTATTGCCTCCCCCATCCCTCAATAAAACTGATCAAATCATATGCCCTCTCCACAATAACATGAATGAGCGGATGATGACTGGGCTAGTGGTGGGACTGAGGATGCTCCTGAAGCTGCTCAAAGGTAGCCCAGACTAGATTCTAAGACTTAAGAGCCAGAGATTCAAAATAGTCAAATGCCTCATTTTGTAGATGACGAAATTATGGCCCAGGGAGTTGAATGAATTGCCCAAGCTCACACAAAAGTGAGATCTTCACTGAGCTGATGACGAAATCTAGCATTCAGTTCATGCATCGTGCTGCCCTATTAGATACTTCTCTTATATATGAAACAAGTCACTCACTATTTAGAAATTTCCAATGTTCGAAAAAAATTTCAAATAAAAAATTCCCCATATCCAGTCAGTACTTTCTGTTTATCTGTCAGATGGCTGATTGGCCATTTAGTGATTCAAGATAATGGTCTAAGGTAAAGCTATCAAGCTCAACTAGCATGATTGATTAATATGTAATTGGGAAATGTGACAGATAACATTAATTTGTGGTTTTCAAAGTCACTAAGTGTCCCCCAGGGATTCATTTCTGTTTGTGTTTATTTGACACCACTGGTATAAGGGGTTTAGGCTAAAAATTCTTAAATGGTTTCTTAGCCTTAAATAATTGCTTATGAATATGAATAGTATTAAATTATCCTGGAAGCTCACAATACATTTTTGTTATTGTTGAAGGGGTGGTTCAAAAAACAACAAAAAAAAAATGTTGGGAACCACTGGTTACAAGTCATAGGATCAGTGATGGGAGACTACTTGCATTGAAGGCCAAAGGCCTTAATTAACTCACTATGTGATTTAGGTTAGTTAACTTCCCACTTCAGGTCTCAGGTTTTCTCTTCTACAAAGGAGGGGGTGGGGAAAGAGAGAGAAAAGGGAAGAAGGGGCTCAGCAGATTAAAAATAATGGTAATTCACACATACATATATATATATATATATATGTATATATACATATATATATATATGTGTGTATATATATATATATATGTTGCTTTAAAGTTTAAAAATGTTTTTTCCTTATACCAAGCCTAAAAAATAAATACTATTGATATTTCTTACTCCTATTTTATAGATGATAAATCTGGGGCTTAGAAGCTGAACAGTTATGAGATACAGAGCTGAGGTAAAATTTAAAATATTATCAAATACAACCCTTCTCCTCCTCCCTTTTTTTTTTTTTTTAAAGGAGGCAGGGCCCAGAGAGGTTAAAGTAGCTTTCTCAAGCTCACAAAGCTAAGTGAGAATCCAAATGCAGGACATTTGTCACTCTACCACACCCAAGGTTACATATCAAGTAAGTATCCTAACTGAAACTCTAACCCAGCTCTGGCACTCTTGTCACTACACCCACCAAAGGAACAAAGGTTGTGAAACCTCATAGAACAGTCCTGGATGGATAACAACTCCCAGGAGGGTAAACAGCTCCAGGAGTAGGAACCAAACCTATCCTCCCAGGTACCATCTCATTAGCCCAACTTTAACTTTACCATTAGGGATCTCTGTATCCAAAGCCACAGCTGTCTCATATGTCCAGCACCTGGCTACATTGCGGATGGTGTAGCCACCCCCTCCCAGCATCAGCATGGGCAGATTAAAACTCTTGACAAACTCCACACATTTGGCATGACCTAGGAAGAGGCAAGAAAAGGGTTTTTAATCATTGAACGTTTACCAAGAATCTACTGTACAGAGGTCCTAGTGTTGGAAATAACACACACACACAAAATGGATTGCTTTCAAAGGATTTATATTCTATCAAGGGACACAACATATAATCATTAAGGAAATGCAAAACAGACAGAATAATAAGATACTATGAGGTTCTGCAATCCTTAGTATCTGAGAGGAGTCAGGACAGGCTCCATGTCGTAAGTAGTGTTTGATGGGAACTTTTGAAAGAAACCAGGAATTTCTAGAAGTTGTGTTGAAGGAGAACATTCCAAGCATAGGAGACAGATTAGGCAGAATCAGCAGGACTCTGCAATGACCTCTGCCCTTTTGTTTACCTTTAATGGTAAGGTTGAAACAACCTAATCGGTCTCCAGACAGGGAATCAGAACCACACTGCAAGACCACTGCACTGGGCTGAAAGGTCTCCATCACCTTGGACATAACCTGAAAAGACAAGCCTGGATCACCACTATGCTAAGATAACCACATTGTGGTCAAAGCATAGGCTATAGAGCTGACTTTAGACACTAGAGATCACTTAATCCGATGCTGTAATTCAGTAGTATTTGAGAGCTAGAAGCCTGGAGGTTAGACATGGCTTGGCCAACGTTATTAAATGCTCTGACTCCAAAGGCAGGGCTATTTTTTACTAACCCATCTTTGGCAGGATATTGAAGGCAGCCAAGGCTGCTTAGCTCTCCATTCTTCCCCCAAGGCAGATTATTCTTGACCCTCCATTTCAACTATTTACAGCTTCCATGAAAAGAAGATTTTTGCTTATAATTTCTCTACCTTTTCCGATAACTTCTCTTTAAGAATTCTTGATACTAGCCAAAGTAGAAACTCTCCATCTTTGTTGTTGTCTTGTCTTTTTCCACTGCTGTCCCTATACTCCATGCTTAATTAGATATGATTCTTCAGTGCTTTCCTTCCATGGCCAATTCAAGATTCTACCTTATCCAGTAAAGCTGATCTCTTCTTCAGACTTCTCAGAGAACTTCACCCAACTCTCTCCTTTGAGATCTCTCCTTGTATTAGCTGTCTTGTCTTCCTCTGGTGTTGCTCCAGTCTCCCTCAGTCTAACCTGCCCTATTCTGAAGCTGCCCAACCACTATAATCTCCAGAGTGGCTATTTTGTAAGCAACAAACTAGTTTTCATCTATAACCTTTTCCTCTTTCAAGTCACTCCCATCATCACCGAGACTTGGTCCTTTTCTGACAATACAGGTTGTCTGACCACTCTTTTCCAGCACTAGTTTCGCTCTCACCCATAATCCCCAACTCACTGATCTTGGAAGGAACTGGAATACCCTATACCAATTCTGGGCTTCCTTCCCTCTTTAATCTCTCCTCTGAGATTCATTCAATCCGTATTTATTATACAAGCAAGATTCCAGTAGCTGTTGTTTACAAACCTCCAGGACACTCTTCCTTACCATGACCTCCAAATTCTCTAGGCGTGTGTTCTTTCCGAGGTCATTAGCTACAATAGTGCTTGTAAACATGACCTTGTCTTCCTCACTCTCAAAAATTCTATCCCTGAAATACAGTGATACTCTCCTCTCATTTACAACATAACTCTTCTTCACTTCTTTTCCTCTTTCTCTCCTAAACTCTATGTAGTAGTCTGACATCCAACCAAAGTTATTCTTTTCAAAATAACAACAAGCTAGGAATCCAATCCAATAAAATCCAGGCCAAATCTAGCAGCCCTAAATACTCATTCTTCTTGCCATCAATATAGCCTTTAACATTGTCAATGATAACCTTGATCATCTCCAGGTTTTCATGATATTGCTTTCTACCAGTTCTCCCCCCATTGCCTGACAGTTCCTTCTCCTCCTTCAATCAGTATCCTATCTAAAATAGCCTTCCTGGGGAGACCCTCCTCCCCTCTCCCCACACATTCTGTCCTGGGTTCTCTTCTCTATGCTATTTACATTTGATGGATCTCATCAGCTCCCACAGATTAAATGACCATCTCGATACAAACAATTATCGTATTGCCATGTAAAACTGAATGTCCTGTAGTAGATAACTTAAACTCCCAACAATTCCAAAATGAACTCTTTATCTGCCCTTGTCCCCTTCTCCCAGTCACCCAGGCTCACAATCTAGGTGCTATCTTCAACTCTTCACTCTAGGCCTCCATATTCAATTAAGCTATCTTCAACTTCTTTTAAACATTGCTCTCGCCGCCCTCCACCCCCAATTTCTCTGACACTTGGACTCACACCAATAAAAGCCCTAACCACCTCCACATGAACTACAATAGCTCACAATAGACAGCAAGCCTGCTAGCTGGTTTCCCCTATTCCAATCCTATCAGCTTACTTAATACACTTCAGTAGCTCTTTATTACATCTAAGACCAAATAGGAAATTTTGTCTGGCTTCCAAAGCACTCTATTACCTAGCCTTTTCCTAACTTTCAAATCTTCCCCTTACTCCTTTCCCTATATTCTTAAATGCAATGATGTTGGCTTCCTGGTTATTCCTCATACATGACATTCCCTCCTGATTGTATGTACTCCATACCTAGAAATCTCATCTTCACTGTCTCAGCTTAAGTTTTATTTTCTATAAAAAAGCCTAACTCCTGAATTCCTCAATATTTTTTCCATCTAAGACCATCCCCAACTTGTACATATCTTTTCATATGTTATTTGCATGCTGTCTTCTCTATCAGACTGTGAGCTCTTGAACAGGATGAACTAGGGTACCATTTTCTGTCACCCAAAGTCTCAGGATTAAATCCTAGTTTCTCCAAGAAGCTTTTCTCAACTAGAAAGCCTCCCCATTAAGCAATCCTATCTCTGAATTATTCTATTATGGTACTGCCTTACACAGCTCACAGTACATTTATCAAATCCCTCACTGAGGACAACAGTCAATGCTATATGTCTTTCTATTCCCACACAGAGCTGAGAATAGGACAGCACAGAGTGGGTGCTTGTTGATAATCTATTAATCACCAGTATCTCCTAGTGTTGATATGTACATGTCCTCTTATTCCAGCCAATCAACAATGGTGAAATGGGCTCTCGGAGCCACAGTATGAGAAGTCTTGCTCTTTCCCTTGTTCCTCTAGTCATGATCTCAAGGCGTTAGACTGGATGCATAATACTTACTGGTTTAAAAATGGCCTCATAAGACTCATCATCAATCCCATCTCGAAGCGGATAGTTCACAGCATAGTATTTGCCTTTGCCAGCTCCAATGTCCTGATTTAAAAGAGACATTAAAGCAAAATGAGGTAAAGAGAAAGAAAAGGCCAAGGGCTAAAGAGTAAAGAGAAATAGAACTTTGCAAAGGAAGAACAAGATTAAGCAGAACTGTAGAGTTCAACTGAAAGTAGTGTAAAGAAACACCCCGCACATCCCTCAAAAAGCACAGTCCCTCTGAATCCCTGCCCAAACATCACCAGTGACCCTTTTTATCACTCCACAATGACCATATCAGCAAAAGATCTGCCCTTAGGCAAGCACAAGGCCACCACAGATAGAAGTGCCACAGCTCTGGGATGGGACACAGATCCATGTGATCAGTCATGAACTGAAATAGACAAAGCTTCAGAAGGTGATAACACAGCACAAAATGTCCCGCTTCATGCTGCTGATGGGAACAGGTTATCATGACAATTGTCTCTTAGGACTAGGTGCCAGGCAACAATTTCTAGGGCCTACCTGTAAGATCATTCTCAGAGTGCCCCCTACTCTGTGGGCTCATAGGATTTAGAGCTAGAAGGATCCTTAGATAATCATTCAGTTCAACGCACTCATTTTATAGATTAGGAAACTTCAGTTCAGAAGTGATTGGTACAGGGTCACACAGGGGATAAAGTAGCATTGTCAGGATTCAAATCCAAGTGCTCTTCTACTAAGTCACACCTGCTTCCCCTTCTAAGGATTATCTCCTGATGAACTAGGGGGAAGAGAGAGGAAAGGAAGGAGAGAAGAGAAAGAGGGGTTGGTGATATCTCCCAAACAGATTCCCAATTTTAATTGGTTCTATACTAGGCAGCAGATGTCTATTGTCTCATTGACTGCAGTAAATAGCTGTGCTGCCAGTGAAAGTAGTAGGTGGCACCTTTTTGCCCAAGGCAAGGGGGCTCAGCAAACAGTTCTTTTTATTTCAGTCACTTTGATACTTGTGAGACAGTAAGGTAAGGTAAGCAGATGGCTCATGCCAGGCAGTGCCTGAACATTGTCACCAAAACCCAAGACTCACAGGACATCTGGAAATGCCGAGTCTAGCCCCAAACCCGCCTCTGCTGACGTACTCCATGCCAGCTGGTAGACTGGAAGACCCCCCCACCCCCACCCCCCACAGAGCTGCAGCTGCCAGTGGGAGCTCCAGGCTGAGCTCTGAACAGTGGAAGAGAAAGGAAGTGGTTTAGTAGTATGAGGCATGAAAGTTAGAGCCGGAAGAGAGCTGGCTATTGCCAGAAGGGAGCTCTCACCCGTAGGTCACCCGTTCCCGGGAAGTACTCTCCATACTTATGAAAGGACACTGTCATGACCCGATCTGTGGTGTAGAAAGCTTCTTCCACGCCATCGCCATGGTGAATGTCAATGTCAATGTACAGCACCCTCTGGTGGTACCTAGGATCAGAAGCAGGTCAGGGGGCCTAGGGCACTAAGGGGAATGAGATGTCCCAAGCACAAGGCACTATGGCCCTGCTTACCAGATTGGTGGCCTCCCTCAAGGATCTCTAATCGCAAGGGTTAAATGGTGAGGATGAGAGAAGGAGGAAGAGCAGCTGGTTGTCTCCAGAGGCTGGAATGGGCCAAGAGTGAGAGCGCCAGCATCCCAGGTCAGGCCACACTGGCCATTTCCAAACCTGGGCTCTGAGCAGTGCTTCCGAATCATTCCTCGAGCCTCTTTCTAGGTTCACACCACCCTGATGAGTGGCTGCAGACACTCATCAGAGCCGTCCCTGTCACTGCACTCTAAGGAGAAATATACTAAGGAACTGTGTGCAGCAGGGTAGAGGGCTAGATATCGATGCTCCCGCCCCCAGGGGATATGAGGTGAACGTACTTCAACAGCTCCAGGATGGCCAACACAATGTCGTTGACGTAACAGAAGCCAGAAGCTTCAGACTTCTTAGCATGGTGCAGTCCCCCAGCCCAGTTCACAGCAATGTCCGTCTGCTGTTTGTTAAGCTTCACTGCACTTGCTACAGGGAGGGAAAAGACACCGTCAGGTAGGGAGCTCCCTGAATATCCTCTCTACCTATCCTACCTCCCAAGACACCAGGACAAATTAGCCAAATTATACAATTATTTGATACAATTTTAATCAAAACTATACCATTTGTACCAAACAATTCAACTCTCAATTTGCAATAATGTCCCATTACCCCCAATCTCACTGTATGCAGACAGTTTTAGGATATAGCAGGAAGTAAACATTCTACTTTTGACTTTCACTGATCTAGGCTCCAAATATAATTCCAGATAAGACTTATAAAAATAAAGTCTTTTGAGTTCCAATAACTGTCAATAACCAAATGATGGTTGGGGTCCTGAACAACATTTTGGAAATCATAACATAAAGATGAAGGCATTGAACTATGGCCCAAATCTAAGAAGTAAGTTATCAGTAGGGCCTACAATTATCTGTTCTATAACAGCTAGAAGTTCCTTACCTACAGATCCACCGGTGGATAACTGACAAAACTCAAACAGGCCATCAAACACTGGACAGTCTTCACCAACATTAACTTAAAAAAAAAAAAAAAAGGGAAAAGTAAAGAGATTTGCATTTTCCACCACCGAGAAAAACTCAGGTTCTGTTACGAGACTACGTTTCCCATTTATGCACCTCCAAGGAAAAGCAAGTCCTGGGGCCTCCAATACAAGGCAATCTCAGAAACACAATCCTTTAAAGAATGCAACCAAAAAAGAAGGAATCCTCAACATTAAGGATTCAGGTCTCTTTCTCATTTGGCAAATATGCAGTAAATGAACTCTGATGCAAAGTTTAAATATTATCTCAATTTTACAGTTGCAGAAACTAAAGCACTAAGCTTTTAGTGACTTGCTCATGATCATACAACTTGTATCTGAGGTAAGATTCAAACTTAGAACTCCTGATTAAAATCCAATACTTCCCCTCTACAGTATGCTGTCTTCTCTACAAATAACAACTAGTCTAAGTTCTAACGTCAGATGTGAGTGAAGAATGACACAAAACTAATGCAAGCACACTGGTCACCAACAACTCACTTGGTTATCAAGCAAGCCCCCTGATATAGAAAAGAGTTACCAGCCTGCTTTAGACCAAATAGTCCAAAAGTTGAGCTAGCTAAAAGATTCACTGACCTGGGGCCAGCTAGACAACACAGTGAATAGAGCAATGGACCCAAAGTCAGGAAGACCCCAGTTTAAAATTGACTTCAGATACTTAACACTGACCCATGGCAAGTAAGTCACTTAAGCCCAATTGCCTCTCCTTTCCCTTGCCCCCTCCCTAAAAAAGCACAACCAAAATGATACACTGACCTGAATCATACACTACCCGTGGGAATTATCCTTAACAGAGATATTCCTAAGAGGAGCAGCATCTCTGAAAGGACTAGAGAAGCAGTTCTTCCCTACATCCTGCAGCAAACACCACCAGGTTCTAACAGTATGAACTTTGGACTCTCACAGTCCTGCTTATTTTCACAAAGGAAATTCTTTTCTATTTTGTCCTTCAGGGGGCTAGCCAACTAAGGTTTAAGTGTGGAAAGAACACATATTGCTCAGATTTTAAACACCAGCAAAAAAAATTCAAAGAAAGGTAAATAAAAATGAAACTTTCCTCTAAATCTAACATTCACTTAAAAAAACAACAACTCAGCATCCCAGAATTTCAGCACTAGAAAAAACCTTAAAGATAGATTATCTAGTCAGATTTCCTGTAGTTAAAGGCAGGGAAAAATATTATCCACCAATGAGTGCTCCCCCACTACAGCTTATATTGCTGGTGTTCTGGGGAAAAAAGAGACAACTCACTTGCACCTTTCATTAGCATACTGGACCCTTAAACAATGCAATAAAGTACTTAGATACAGTAAATATCTACAGGGGGTTTTCACAATGCTGTTAGGTAGAACACAGTTCTTAACCTGGGTTCCATGGACGGATTTTAGGAAGTCCAAGAACCATGATGGGGGTGGGGAAGTAGAAGAGAATGATATCTTTATTTTCACTAACTTGTAACTAAAACCTAGCATTTCCTTTAATTAAATTTTTTCTGAGGAAAGAGTCATAGATTTTTCCAAAGGGATAGATGATCAGAGATTAGGTGACATTAGGGCAGGGTCTGAACTCAGACCTCTAATCATCAAGCTATGCTAGCTAAGTAAATTAAGAAAAATGTGCTTGGAAGAGGAAGTAGAGACTCTCAAGGCATCCATCCCCCTCTAAGCACTTTTTTATTAGCATTAAAAGGATCAGAATTTAAGAAAACCTCAAAAGACCAAGCTTCATAGGTTTTAATTTTCTAAGGCAGATAAACATGGAAATCTATTTTAAAGTAAAATTATATTTGCATTTACAGCACATTTTATACAACTGCAAGAAATTATAGCAAGTTATACCAAAAAAAAAAAAAATGGGTACAACCCCCTCACCAAATCCCAATCAGAATTGGTTTTAAGAATTTGGAGGGGAGGGGAGAGAGCCAGTAAGAGTTTATGGGGGCAGCTAGATGGTGTTATGGATAAAGCACTGAACCTGAAATCAGGAGGACCTGAGTTCAAATTAGGCTCGAGACACTTAATAGTGTCTATTGTGACCCTGGACAAGTCACTTAACTCAGCAAAAAAGAATAAAAAGAAATAAAAGGGAAAAAAGTTTATGGTTATTTTCCTTCTAGAAGTGTTTTTATGTACCCACAGCCTGTGTCTCTTTGTCTATATGTGTTTGTCTCTTTCTATATGTATCTACAAATTACATAAAATATAAACACATCTGCATTTTTACTGGGAAATCTGATTATGCAGAAGATATTTCTGGGCAGTGAGGCCACCCTGGAATTCCTTAAAATACGTTCCAGTAGGGCAGAGTAATGCAAGAATGTTCCTGAACTTCAAGTCAAGAGCCTTGGAACTGTCTGTCAGTCACAAGCTGTGATCCTAGACAAATGAGGGGATTGGACTAGCAGACCTCTGACGTCCATTTCAGCTCTAACATCTTATAAGCAGATAGCTGCACAGTAGAGAGTGGATACAGAACCAGAAGACCTAGGCTGGTATCTAGATTTTATTTACTGTGATCCTGGGAACGAGACATCCTTTTTCTTAGCCTTAGTTTTCTTCAATTGCAAAATGAGGAGTTTGGCCTGGATATTGTTTAAATTATCCTCAAGGTCTTAATATGCTGCCCAGTTCTTAATATGATACTTATAATCCTGAAAAAGGACTTAGAAGTCGAGTAGAGTTTAAATCCTACTTCCACAGGCAAATCAACGAGACCTGTCTGAACCTCTTCTGTCAAACAAGGATAAGATTACTTGTGCTAGTATTTTTTTTTTTTTTTTTTTTGAGGCAATTGGGGTTAAGTGACTTGCCCAGGGTTACATAGCCAGGACATAAGTGCCTGAGGCCAGACTTGTACTAAGTAGTACAACAACAAAGCCTGCGCTAATAGGAGCAAGCAATTTATGTTACTTACTAGTACTACTTTTAAAGCCCAGCCCAGAAAGACAGATGAAAATAATAAGGTTGCTGCCAGTTCACAAGAGAGGATGTGCTCTGTCAAACATTCTCAAAGAACATCTCACCAGATGGAGCAGTGTCTCCTCGAATGGCACGTGTCCAGTGAATAGACTAGTGGAACCAAAGCAGGGCCCTTTCTCCAGGGCTGAGCAAGGATTTTCAAAGTGACTAAGAACTGATGGAGAACACACATAAGTGGGATAGTGTATACAGAAGCTGTTTCTGTTCCAGCTTCTGTTCCATGCTACCATCAGTTTAGTGGGCTTGGCTCTTCCCTATGGCAGCAGACCCTGAAAACTGTAAAAGATCTGATCCTTTAGGACCCCCAAAATTTTCAACTTTCTCAGCTCTCCAGGCTGCCATTAGAAGCACTCTGCCTGAGATCCTCCAACTGATCAAGGACCTCATATATCTTTCTACCAAGTGCTATCAGTCCTGCTGTTCACAGGTTTCCTAGTGCTTCTTAAGTGATCACAATTGTTAGCATTTAGTACAAAATAATATTAATCAATTCACATTTCTATAGGTCTTATAAAATGCTTTCCTCAGCATCATCTTGTGCAGCGGATAGGGTATTACTTTTTTCCCCCACAGCAGAGGCTTAGATACCTGCCCAGGCTCAGAGCTAGCTAACAGCCAGAACTAAGATTTGAATCCAATTTTGACTGACATTTAATGAACTAGGTGACCACTATTAAATCACCTCAGATTATAAAATGGGAATAATAATGCTCAATATCTACCTTTGTAGGACTATTGTGAGGAAAAGTACTTTATAAACCTTAAATCCTTACTGAAAATGTTATCAATTATATTACATACCAAGTCTTTAGATGTGAAGGCAATAACTTCTAAGACCACCTCAAAGTATCTGCTAAAATTTGGGAATCCCCCCACCCTTCAGGGTCAACTGTTATAAGATGAGTCTGTTCTTGTCAGAAGTAGCTTATGAGACTGAAGGCACTTGGCTTTTTGGTATAGAGTTACCCGATTTCCAATGACACTAGTATCAATTATAAAACTTTAAAGATCATAAGTCGAATAGAGATTATAAGGAAAATGAAGCCTCTAGATGTTAAAAGTACCTGCCCAAGATCAAAGCTGGGAATAGAACCTTATTTGTAACATAAAGGTGCTGAGAGCAAGAACAAGCAAATTATAAACTGCTGTTGAATTATTTTTCTGACTTGTCAACACTTGGTGGGAAACAGACATAGGACACACATTAGGACACAAAAGATGACCTCCAAGACAAGAGGGCTTTGGGTTATGTGTCCCCTCTGATATTTCTTTGTGACTCTGGGCAAATAATTGAATTATTCAATCCTAGATAAATCACCCAGGAACTCCCCATGCCAATGAAAGATACTGAGTTCCTGTCCCCTATCCCTTTAATGGGAAAATTCTTTGGTAGAATCCAATGCAACCCTCTAGTCAGGTGGATGAACAAAGCTTCTCTGGGCAAACAGAATAGACTCACATCTCTGCATCTGCTTGCTGTACTCCGACATATTATCAGGACGGATAGAGCGCAAAAACTTAATGTAGTCATCACTGTGGTACTTGGTCATCTCATCCGCATGGGCTTTGTGGGGCCGCTGTCAGGACCAAACAAAAAAGGTTGAATTATTGTCATCAGCTTCAGTTTCCCCCAGATCTTTGAGCACTTACTATGGATGAGAGGAATCCAAAGATGGATAAAATATTGTCTCTCTATGGAGCTCAGTCTATTTGGAGAGATGACACTAACAAGGAAGAAATGATCTAGAAGACTAGGACTAAGTACTAAAAGCTTGTGCTATGGGCTATAAACATGAAGTAGCTTTTGTGAGAAAGAGCACTACATAGCTGAGAATACAAAAGCAAATTTTTTGGAAGAGATGGACATGGGCAGTCAGTTTCCTGAGATATTTCAAACCAAAGAAACCCTAAAAAGCCAAGGCTAGATAAAATAACCTGGACTAATCTGTCCTGCCTCCAGGTTCTTCTCCCCTCCTCCCCCAATATACACAATACCAGGAGATGCCTGTTTTAAGCAAATAAGATATGAAGCAGACCTGGGAGCAATTTGAATTCATTCTATCCCAGGTGGATAAAGTCCTTTAGGCAAGGAAGATATAATCATCTCTAGAATGCAGGCCAAGAAGAGAAAATCTCAGAAAAGTTACTTCCTAGTTCATTTCTTTTAATCTTCTAGATGGTGAAATCCTTTACCTTCTATCTTCCAATGAATTGCATTTTAATTCTTTGGGATCCGTTTTTATTAACTGGATTATTTATTTGGATCCTCAGATTGAATGTTCTCCATAGTACTACACTAGGAACTGAATGACCTGATCTGGCTAGGTAAGGAGAATGATAGGGTTGGGTCAAATCTACGTGAATTCACTTCCCCAAACTATCCAAACTGTAAACTACTAAGTGCCCAGCTTTTTAGTGGGCTAGATGTAGAGGAGCAACTGAGACAGTTCAAGTATGGATTATCTCTAACTAGATGGTAATCTTTAATTTTGTGCCTCAGAGAAATATATCCCCCTGGAAATGTAAATCCTCTGCTCTCAGAAGCAGTTTCCATGGAAGACTAGGGCTTATATAAATCAACCTCCCCCAAACTCACATATATTTCCATCTTCCGATAGAGTCCATAGTTAAGTAGCAAGTTGTGAGTCATTCGGATTCGATGAGGTTTCATTGGGTGGCCCTGCCCATAGTAGTAATTTCCAACATCACCTGAGAAAGAAAAAGTCACAATTTCAGTTACAGGAAGGTAAAACATTCATTATTTTTTAAATAATAAGCTACTACGGATAGTAGCTTTATAGTATCAAAAGAATTTGGAGCTGGAAGGCACCTGCAAAACCTTTCAGTCCAAACCCCTCATTTTACAATTGAAAAAAATAAGATCAGAGTCCACCCACTGAATGTGAAGGCATCCTTTCAGTTTTTAAAGTCTTTTGCAAACAAACTAAGAAAGCTCTGTAACTACCAAACTCATGGATGCCAACTCATAGTTGCATTTCCAAAGACAGCAGAATTCCTTTATGAAGAGTTAAGGTCCTAACAAAGTTCCTCTAGAAACCTGTGCCAGTCAGTAATGGCTTCACTCTGAGAAATCAGGATGGCCAGACACAAGGGCCTCAATGAGACTATGCTAATTCAAGGCTTCCCATATTTCACCAGAATCTTAAAAGAACAATTTTACCCCAAGCACAATTTTTGACACAATGTCAAAAGACATAGGATACTTTAATGTTAGTAGATGGTTCTCCATGCTTAGGATTCCATGTTTTCAATTTTAATACTTTTTAAATGAAGTGTCTGCAATATCCTGCCTCTTCCTGGATCCCTCCAAATCCAATATATTTACCTAGGACCCTACCTCACATGCTATGTATGGGCTTCTTGGAGCCAAGACAGATCACCAAATACTGATCATTTTTAAGACTTAGATCATAAGAACAGTACATTTTAGCCACAGTGCTCAAATTGTCAAAAGGTGGGACTCAAGGAGTTTCTAAGAGGACTTTCTTCAGCAAAGGAACTGAAGACCTATTCTGGGAGAGCCATTCAGATGCAAATCCCAGAGTCAAGTGATAGAAGTGGAATGGAGCAAGGGTTGAAGAATAGCTATCCTTACAAGTTATAGGATAAGTATCAAAACACTTGGGTCATCCCCAACTCTTCTACCTTTGCCAAGGAGGATAATAGACAAACAAAGGACTGAAGCCAAAGACATAGAAAGGACATGACCATCTATGGTACTCAGAAGGCTTCTACTTTAGACAGGATGCAAAGCACTTTACATTTGAAACACTTTACTGTCCTAATTCTTCTTCTTCTTCTTCTTTTTTGGCCCTAATTCTTTAAATCTTTCTGAGAAGGGTGGAGTACCAAACTCCTCCCAAAGCCTTCCTTTATAGAGGGCAGAAACTGGATTCTGCTCACTTCACTTTGCACACTCCCTTCTTTAAGAATAATTCAAGTCCTCCCAACCCTAGGTCAGACATTACATACAGAATCTCCTCAAACACCTAGGCTTCCAATAAATCAATTTGATCACATCTTTCCCTCTTCCAAGACCCAGAATTCTGAAATTCCTTCTAAAGACATCCCTTCTACTTTCTGAACTCACCAGCACTACTTACTTTTCTTCCTTCCTTTAAGAGTTTGACTCTAACCAGTGCAAATTTCTGCTGTCCATTACTTTTTAATTCTTTTCCTCTCACCTCATCCTTTTCCAAAACCCAACCCTGAATTACTCTTTCCATTCACATCTATGTGAGTGGTGCTGAATTCTCATAAAGTCTCAACTGCTGGGACAACTACAAATATAATATCTAATTTCAACTAGACCTTCACAGTTGTTCTCTTCCCTTATAACAATTCTAAAAACCTAGGTGATATATATCAAAGAGAACATTTAGACCTGGCAGTAGAAAGATTTGAATTTAAATCCAACCAGCTCTGTGACCCTGGTTAAGTTATACAAACTGTTGGCCTCAAAAGTTTCCAGTTCTGTAAAACTGAAATAAGAACAAAACCTACTACCCCAGGATTGTGAGGATGAAATATTTGTAAAGTACTTGCAAATCTTTTTATTAAAGCCTTTTATTTTCAAAACATATGCATGGATAATTTTAAACATTCACCCTTAGAAAATTTTGTGTTGCAAATTTTTTCCTCCCTTCCTCCTAACCCTTCCCCTAGATGGCATGTAATCTATTATGTTAACATGTGCAATTCTTCATACATATTCCACAATTACCATACTGCACAAGAAAAGCCAGATCAAAAAGGGAAAAAAAAAAAATGCAAGCAAACAACAACAGTGATCCACACTCAGTTCCCACAGTCCTCTCTCTATGAGTGCACACTTAAAAAAATCTTAAAGCACTACAATAAGTGCTATTATTACTTTTACTACACTCTTTACAAAGTATTTCAAATCTATGCTTTTTTCTATGCCACCTATATCCAGCCCTCTCAGGAAAGGATCTCAAACTTTTACTGAGACCATTCATCCTAAGCTTCCTCTTCTAGATTCTACAATTCATCTTGTCATTCTTCTCCATGCAAGGGCTAAACTATCCCTTTTTATTCTTGATCCATTTCCTACCTAATCCTCCAGAAACTCTTTTCTCCATGCCATTTTAAAATTTCTTTTTATCCACAGACTCATTCCCTGCTGCCTAAAATATGTCTAGCTCTCCTTATCCTTAAAAAGGCTTTACTTGAGCCAGTACTGCCTTAAGCCTCCTCTCTTTCCCAAACTCCCAGAAGATGTCTTTACATACTTTTCCATCTTCTACCTTCAAAGTAGAGTAGAAAGAGTACTAGCTTTGATGTCAGAGACCATGGATTCTAATCTTCAATCATTTACTAGCTATGTGACATTGAACAAATCACTTTTCTCCAAGCCTCAACTATAACATGAGGACATTGCTCGAAGTCTATGATTCTCATTGGGATCTGGCTTCTGTACTCAATATTCAATTCAAAATCTCTCCAAAATTATCAATTATCTCTTCTTTTTACAGATGAGGAAACCAAGGAAAATAGAAGTTAAGTGACTTACCCAGTCATACCCTAGCTAGTCTTAATCCCAGATCTTCCAGGACTCCATGTTTAGTGGATAGATCTAGTTGCCTCTATTAGTTGGCTCAAGCCATTAATTGTATCAATGCAGATAATACTCAATCTAATACAGCAAGTATCTCTCTGAGTTCTAGGCCCACATTATCAACTACATGCTGAATATCTTTTAAGTAGCTCGGATACTTCATAGCCAAAACAGAACTTTATCTCATACTTTCCCTAAAACAAATCTCTAAATTTATCAATTTATTAAAAGTATTCCCATCCTTCCCAACATCCAGGTTGAACACAATGTATGAGTCCTTTCTCCTTACCCCTTTCTATTTTTCCCTCTTATCAGGGGGAAATCAAAATCTGTTAAGTCCTTCATTACATAATCATCCTACCTAGTTCAGACCCTCTTCCCTGAATTGTTGCAATAGTTTTCTAACTGGTCTTCTGGATTCTAGTATTTCCCCTTTCTAAGCTTTTTTTCACACAACTGCCAAACTAATATTCCTAAAGCACAGGTCTAAACCAGTCACTCCTCTGCTCAAGAAGGTTCAGTGTTTCCCTCTTGCGTTTAGGATAAAAATATTTACTCCTCTGCTTGGCATTTAAAGCCTTTCACAATTTGGTTCCATCCAATCTAACTGTTCAGATTAATTACTCGTATTCTCACTAGGGGATTCCTATACCGGTAAAAGTACAGGTCCAATACTTATTCCTATCACCATTCTTATTCTAACAAACTGGCAGAATGTCTGTTTCCTGAACACCCAACATCACAGAATCTCCCATCTTTGTATCTTTCCTATGTTGTCCAATGACTGGATTATTCTTCCTCTCACTGCCCCCAGGAAACTCAAGTTTCCCATAAAAGTCCAGCTTAGGTGTTGCCTATTGAAGAGGCCTTTTCCAATTTCATTGTCCATTGCCATTGCTTTGTATTTTTAAATTTGCTTATGTACATGGCACTGTCCCCAACCCCAAACTAATCTCTCTAAGGGAATCTTCATTTTTTCCATTAATGTTTCTGTCCATAGTGTTTGGCACATCAGAAAAGCTTAATAAATACTCAGTAAATTTAACTAAATAAAATGTCTCAAGTTCTTCTACGCCAGGAATAAGATCGAATCAAGCTTCCAATGAACCATATTTCTTAATAAGGGATTCTTTGGAAAGTAACTGGTAGGTAATAGGTAGTACAGTAAATAGAGGTAGGCCTAGAATCTGAAGTAACTGAATTCAAATTCTCCCTCCATCCCTTACTAGATGTGACCCTAGGTAAATCACTTAATCTGTCTCGGTTTCTTCAAGGAAGCATTGTTGTGAAGATCAAATGAGATAATAATTGTAAAATGTTTAGCATAATACTTGCTGGCATCTAGTAGGTTCTACATAATTAATAATAATTATTATTACTATTATCATGTGGACTCGGGGAGTATTCCTTTCAGGACGAGAAAAAAAAGATATCAAGATATTAGGATTTACAATCCAGAACTTTCACTTACCAGTTATCAGAGACTACTAATAAGGGTAAAGAGGATACAAGTACAAAAGTATGGAATATGCATATACTACCCATCCCTAAGTAGTTTACATTCTAATAGAAGACAGGTTATACAGGAGTCCAAGAAGGTTAAAAGAGCTCAGAGGGAATAAGACTATCATATTCCATCTGAGAGCAAAGAAAGTTTATTTTAATTATAATTCCAAAGCTGGAAAGGCTGAAGCATGGGAGACTGCAGAGAATAGGTATTTGACCTGCTTTACATATTCCAGGATACTGACTCAAGAATGGTGAAAGAATTGTCAGGGGCAGCTAGGTGGCACAGTGAATAGAGCACCAGCCCTGAAGTCATGAGGACCTAAGTTCAAATCTCACCTCAGACACTTAACATTTCCTAGCTGTGAAACCCTGGGCAAGTCACTTAACCCCAATTGCCTCAGCAAAAAAAAAAAAAAAAAAAAAAAAAAGAGGGAATTGTCAAAAATTAAAATTAAAGTGATCTATCATTCAGCCCACCCAATTCATCTCCACAATAAGTTAACGAGCATCTATTATGAGTTTACTATAAGTACTACATACAGTTTTAAACAGAATTGGGTTTCTGTATTTTAATTCTTCAATGAGCTTACACAACACTTCATTCTCACAGTAATCCAAAAGAGAGGTAGCCATTATTATACTTATTTTAAAGACTAGGAAACTGAGATCTAAAGAAATTGTGATATATCATCATGATTATACATATAAGGCCAGTTATCATTTAGCCACCCAATTCATCTCCACAGTAAGAAAGTTAATGAGCATTTATTATGAGCTTACGATAAGTAGTACACAGAGTTGACAAATAGAATTGGCTTTCTGTATTTCAATTCTTCAATGAGCTTACACAATTCACTCCCCAGCAATCCAGGAGGAAGACAGTCATTATACTCACTGTAAAGATCAGGGAATTGACATCTGAAGAAATTGTGATATATTTATCAGACTAATATATATGTTAGTATAGATCCAGGCTCCTTGTCCAGTATTCTTTCACTGTGCCAACTTTTGGATATGTTTTAGGATGTAAAAACCCTGAGAGCTCCCAAGGATAATTCAGGGTTGTTTATCAACACAATGCCACTCCCTTCCCTCAGATCTATCTCTGCAACAGGTGCCACTAGCTAAGTAGCTTCAGCCATGGGGAAGACAGACTGTTGGAGTCTCATCACCAAAGAGCTGAGGAGTGAGACAAAGTACTCAACAGCCCTGACCAGAGTAGTGGTCTTAAAGTCACTCACAATGTTTCTTCTTCCAAAGGAAGTAATCAACCCAGTTAAGCAATATTTAATAGCTAGTGCTCAAACACAAAACAGGTTCCCCCCCCCCATAAACAGGACAGAGAAAGATTGTGAATAAAAATATGAAATGCTCTTCTCCAGAGTTTTCTCCATTCTATAAAAGCCTCACGTCTTCAGTAGCCAGAGCTCTCAACAGCTCCATTTCATACTGACTCCTCTTTTTTCCAGCCTAATTCCTCTTTCAAATCTGTAACTTGGACTTTTCCCCTTCCACTTCTAGGATACCATACCAGATACTCCTTCCTACATGGGGGTAGTTTGGGCCCCTTATATCCCCCACTCTTGTCCCGTCTCTAGTCCAGTCCCTTCAAGCTTCCCTTCCCCCATCCATGCTAGTCCTTGCCTCCAAGGCTCCCCTCCCCCATTCCAATTCTCTCAAGAGTCCCCTCCCCCCGTCCTTCTTTCAGTCCCCTCCCCCAGTCCAATCTTCAGTCCCCTCCCCCATTTAGTCTTTAGTCCTCCTCTCCTCTCTTCCCCGTCCTACCTCCCCCTCAGACTCTTCCCCCAAGTCCTGCCCCCCCCCAGCCTTCTCTTCCCCCCCCAGGCTGCCCTCCCCCTAAATCCTGTCCCCCCAGCCTTCTCTTCCTTCAGTCTTGCTCTCGCTTCAGCCTCCTCTTCCCCCCAGACTTCCCTCCTCCGTATCCCTGTCCCCCTTTTTTCTTCTAAGAATAGCGACCCCTCAGGCTTCCCTTCCCCCAAATCCGGCCTTCCCTCAGTCTCTCCTCCAGACCAGGCTTCCTACCCCCCATCAGTCTCCTTTTCCCTTAAGGCTGCCCCCGCCCTCCCGTCCGTCCCTCCACTACGGTTTCCTTTCCCCCGTATTCTCCCTTCCCGTCTCGCCAGGCTCCTCTCCTCGCCTCCCCATTTCCTCTCCTTAGTCCTGCGCCCCGTCTTCCACCTACCCCTCCCCGGGTCCTGGCCCCCTTCAGTGTCCTTCCCCTCCCTTTCCTCCCCTTCAATCCTGCCCCCCCCCAGTCTTTCCTCCCCTCTCTAGGCTCCTCCCCCCCAGCCCTGCCCCCCGTTTCCTTTCCTTATCCCAGAGCCCCTTCGGTCTCCTCTCTCCCCAGGGTCCCTCCCCCCCATCCCCTTAGTCCCCTCTGCTCCTTTCAGTCCCCGACACTCCCTAGCTAGCAGGACTGTCTCAAAGTTCCCGCTTCCCAGATCAGTTCCCTCGGGTTCCGCTCTCCTCCGTCCGGTCCCCTCAAGCCCCCCAGCCCTGGCCGGCCGCACTTACCATCGTAGTAGTAACAGACTTTTCGCTTCGTGCCCTGAGTCAGCGCCATCTTGCCTCGCACCCTCGCGCCAGCCCGCGGCGCCGCACTACGTCCAACCTGAGGGAGGGGGCGCGGTTTCTTTCATTCCGCCCGCCCCCTCCCCACTCACCTACCAATGGCCGGCCAGGCTTGACTAAACGAAAACCAATCACAGCTCAGCATCCCTAGCCCGGAAGTTGGCTCCGGACTAGGAATCTGGGAAAGAAACCGGCCCAGAGTCCCTGACGGTACCATGTGTGGAAGCTGGGGGGCGCCCTTCGGCCATGGACTGTACCACAATTCACTGGAATTGGAGGATTGGGTGGGCTATTGGCCCTTTCTTTAAAGGTACTAGAGACGGTGCAAACCTGGGTTCAAAACAGATGCTGCTCCATTTACTCGGGGGTGAATTTATAAAGGGCTTTGTCGCTTAGTGCAGAGAAACTTAATGGATGGAAGATTCGAATCCTGTCTAGACTGCGTGTTTTGTGATCTTGAAAAACACCTCTGACCCTCAGCTCTCTCCTCTACGAACTGGAATCAGACTTAAGACCCCCTTACAGCTCCAAATCCTGTGATGGGAGAAAAGTTGCTTCTCCTCCTTGGGCTTCAATTTTTTTCATCTCATCTGTAAAATGGGAAGAATAAACTCGCACTAACTGTCTAATGGAATAGATTGTTGTTATTGTTGTTTTTTAAATAAAAAATTGAATTTACATTTTCTTTTTACATAACCTAAATTTCTACTAAAGTTCCTTCCATTCCCTTCCTAAAAAGAGCAAATAATATTTAAGGGGGGAAAAAAAAAGGAAAAAGAGATGAGGAAATCAGCAAAACCTCTCAAAAACCCTATGCAAGGGGGAAAAAAATGAAAACATGTCATATTCAACACTGTGGTCTTTCTATCTCTCTGCAAAAGAGCAGTACAAAGGAGCAACGTCTTCACAACTTTTCTTTTAGAGGCACAATTTTTCTTTGTCATTCTGCTACAATTACTTTTAATTGTTTTGTGGTTATTTTTGTTTACATTGTTATAGTCGTTGTGTAAATTGTTTTTCTTGGCACTGCTTACTTCACACTATACCAGTCCATGTAAGTCTTTCAATGTTTCTCTGTATTCATCATAATTGGTCCTTTCTTAGAGCACAGGCATATTCCCTTACTTCCAAAGACCAGTTCTTTCACAACATGGGCTAATATGGACATGTTTTGCATGACTGTACATGTATAATAGATATCAAATTGCTTGCCTTCTCAAAGAGAAAAGAGGGGAAGGAGGGAGAGAATTTTGAATTCAAAATTTTAAAAATTAATGTTAAAAATTATATATATTTTTTATATAACAAAATTATTTTAAAGACCAATCAGCCATTCCTCAATGAATAGTCATCTACTTTGTTTTCTGTCCTTTACTGCCCTCAAATATATGCTACTGTAAGTATTTTGATGTATTCTGGGATTTTCTTGTCTATGATTTCCTTATGGCATTTCTTTTCTTGCTCTCTCTCTCTCCCCTTCTCTCTCTTGTTCTCTCTCTCTCTATAATACCCAGACCTATGGTTTCACTTAAGTAAAGAATACCCAGTAAAATAACACCTTCTACCAAATAATAATCAGAATAGAGAATTGCCTGGGAAAGGGAAATCTGGGAGGACAGGAAAAAGGTCTTTTTCAGGGAACATTAAAAAGTTAATTGAATAATTCAGCAATAGATTATAATATGAGGATCTAATTTCATTCATCATTAAGCACCTACTATGTGCAGTTGATGAAATCAGGCAAGAACCCTGCATTAAAATCCTGGCTATACTTAGCTGACTTGGCCAATTGATCTTGGGGAAGTTATTCCACCTGTCTAGTTTTCAGTTTCCTATCTGAAAAATGAGGGAGTTGGATAGATAATAACAATATTCACAATAATTTACATGTAGGGCTTTAAAACTTTTGAAGCATTTTACCAATTCAATCTCATTTGAGTCGCATAATGATACCATGAAAAAACCTTTGTTCTGTAAATCACAGAATCTAGGTTCAAATCCAAACTGTGTTACTTAAAATGGGAGTGATCTTGGGCAAATCTCTCATAATCACTTTAGATGTCAGTTTCCTCATCTGTAAAATGAGGTGTTTGGACCAAATCGTCTTGTAGGTCCCTTCTGGTGCTATTATCTCTATTTTGTAGATGAGGAAATTAAGACTCAGAAAGTAGGGAAAAAAGCAAAGATCAGAAGAATAAGCATTTTAAAATAATCTATGTACTAAACACTGTACAAATGTTATCCCATTTGATCCTCACTACAAGCATAGGAAGTAGGCATTATAATTATCTCAATTTTACAGTTAAGGAAATTGAGGCAGAGAGCAGGTAAGTGATTTATTAGCACAGAGTTAAACAACTAATAAGTGTCTGAGCTTATATTTGTCCTCAAGTCTTTCTTACTCCGGACTATAGCCACCTAGCAATCCAAACTTCCTAGCTCCCATCAACTCCCTGACTTGGTGCTGGAATTAGTGTGGCCACCCAACTGATTTTAATTCCCTCTATCTCAGAACTCTCAAATAATCTACTAACCTCACTTTTCCCATTAGCAGGGATTCCAGATATTTGCTGCCATAAGAAGCCCAACATTGGGAAGAAATTGCTTGGTGACATTTAAAATCTAAAGACTTTTTTTAAAAAATTTGTTCTTTTAAGGCACTTAGGTGGCACAGTGGATAGAGTGAAGTCAGGAAGATATAAATTCAAATCCCTCATTCACTTGCTTCTCTCAGCCTCTCTCAGTTTCCTCATCTGTAAAATCATCAAGATTGAATTAGACAATGCATGTTTATCATATTGCAAATCTTAAATCCACATGTATATGTTTATTATTATTATTATTATTGCTCCATGACTGGAAAGCACTGTGTAATTAAGCTATCATTATTATTCTAGGATGAGATCAGAGGTTCAGGATGGAAGATTTACTCTTACTCAGTAGGGGAACACCATTGTTCAAGGGACTCATCTGTAGTGGGGAAAGCGGGAACTCGGGAAGCTCTTGGCACTTCCTGGCCAGGTTCTGGCTCTCTCCTGCCAAGGGTTATGTGGATCTCTCAAAGCACAAATACCTTTTGTTGGAAGATGCATCGGCCGAATCTTCCTTAGCACTCTAAGCTCCCAAGTCACTTTCTCCTACCTTAGTCTGGGAGGGAATAACACAAGATTGTTGTTTGTCCTTTGTTCTTGCTAAAGATTGTGACTTCAGGGAGAGGATGCTGGGACAGGTATGTGAATTGGATTTAAGTGAGGGAGGGCTTAGCAAAGTCACCAACCTCTCTCCTCCAAAGCCATCTGGGTCCAGTGGCAAGTAATAGATCAGGACAATTGGAGATGGCCCTGGATGAAGTGAGATACTTTGGTAGCTATGATCTGACAGATCAAATTGAGGTTTGACTGAGGCAACTGAGCATTCAGTGATTAAGGATAGTTAAGAAAGAAATAAGACAAAGAATGATTTCTATTACCTGCTCACAAAACAAAAAAATCCATTCTGGGAAGGTCAGGTCCTTAGAATTTCTGGCCAAAATAGAAACAATTATTATTTCCATTCACTCTGAGTTAATCAGAGGCCAAACAATGACCAAGTGGGGCTTGGCCTGAGACTTATTGTTGGCCAATCAGTGACAGCCAGACTGATTTGAGTTTAAAGTATGGTCTTTTAACAAAATCTTGCTGGTAAACCCAAGATATCTTGGGGGGGTTTCAACAATCAAAAAAAAAAAATCATCCCTTTGGGCAAAGCACCTGAAAGTAATAAAGAGAGGAAGGAAGGGAGGAGAGCTATGACCATTATGGGTCGGAGTCTCCAAGGACCTTAGAAATCATCTAACCAATCCTCTATGGCCTGAAGATTAAGGGGCCATCTAGAACAAATTCCAGGTTTCTCATCACCATCACTACAATAACACCAAGAAGTATTTATCCATTACTCTTCTGATTGCTTCTCCCTTCCTCCCTCCACCCTCAATTGCCCTACCCATCTCCAGGACCACACCCCAGACCAGTATGTCTGGACAATTGACCAGTTTCAGTTGGTCCCCAGTGGGGCAGCTCTACTCACAGAAATTATAGTTTGTCCTTCATCCTTGAAGAAGACTGTGACATTGGGGAGATGATGCCATGACATGCAAATGAATTGGATTAAACTGAGGGAGGGCCATGCAAAGTCACCAACCTCTCTCCTCCAAAGCCATCTGGATCCAGTGGCAAGATATAGATCAGGACAATTGGAAATGACCCTGAATACAGTGGGATACTTTGGTCTTTAAAAGCTAAGGTCTTTGACAGGTTTCAGTTTGACTAAAGCAACTGCCCATTCAGTGACTGAGGCTAGTTAAGAAAAAAATGAAGTTTAAAAATGGCCTCTATTACCTAGTCACAAAATCCAAAAAATCCAGTCTGGGGGAGGAAACCCTCAGGGTTTCTGGCCAAAACAGAAATGATTACTATTTACAAGATTATGTTGGAGGGGAAGTGGGAAAACTGGGACACTAATAAATTGTTGATGGAGTTGTGAACTGATCAAACCATTGTGGAGAGCAATTTAGAATTCTGCCCAAAGGGCTATCAAACTGTGCATACCCTTTGATCCAGCAGTGTCTTTACTGGATCTGAATCCCAAAGAAATCATAAAAAAGGGAAAATAACCCACATATATAAAAATGGGGCAAGAAACTGGAAACTGAGTGGATGCCCATCAGTTAAAGAATGGCTGAATAAGTTACGATATATGAATGTTATAGAATATTATTGTTCTGCAAGAAATGATCAGCAGGATGATTTCAGAGAGATCTGGAGAGACTTACTGATGCTAAGTGAAGTGAGTAGAACCAAGAGAACATTGTACACAATGACAAGATTATATGATGATGAATTCTGATGGATTTGGCTCTTTGCAACAATGAGATGATTCAGGCCAGTTCCAATGGTCTTGTGATGGAGAGAGTCATCTGCAGCCATAAAGAAGGCTGTGGGGACTGAATGTAAATCACAACATAGTATTTTCACCTTTTCTGTTGTTTGCTTGTTTTTTTTTTTTTCTTTCTCACTTTTTTTTTCCTTTTTGATCTGATTCTTCTTGTACAGCATGATAAATGTGGAAATGTGTATAGAATTATACATGTTAACCTATAATGGATTACTTGGTGTCTAGGGGAGGGGGTGGGGAGAAAGGAGGGAGAAACATTTGGAACACAAGGTTTTGCAAGGGTGACTGTTGAAAACTATCTTTGCATATATTTTCAAAATAAAAAGCTATTATTAAAAAAAGATTATATCCATTTTAAAGATGAGAAAACTCAGTCTCAGAAAGAGGACTTGCCTAAAATTACATAGCCAATAAGTTTCTTAGTGTAGGGATGCATCCCCATAAACTCTAAGGATCCTATTTCCACCCTTTCCTCTATCCCAAACAACATTTTAATTATATCCAACTCTTTTTGACCCCATTTGTGGTTTTTTTTGGCAAAGAAAATAAAGTGGTTTGCATATCCTTCTTCAGCTCATCTTATAGATCAGGAAACTCAGACAAACTTGGCTAGGCTTACATAGCTAGTAAGTGTATCTATGGCTAGATTTAAACTCAGGTCTTCCTGGCTCCAGGCTGTTTTCTATCCACTATGCCACCTAACTGCCTCACTGTATCCTACTACTCTTTTCTGCACCTTTTTTCCTCACAGCGCAGGGAGGAGTGCAGCTGAGCCTACCTTGGAGAGGTGGAGGGGTGGTGCTGGGTTAGAAAGAGTCATTGTTCTTAGCTAATGTTTATAGTATGTTTTCTATGTGCAGGGCAGGGACTGAGAGAGACATGGTAAGGTAGAACAATCCCTATCCTCAAAAGATTGTTGAGAATGTGAATTTTGTGGGGGGAGACAATGAGTCAGTCTAGGTGAACACATAGACAAAAGAGTCAAAATGCTGAGGTAAAGTCCAGGATTCTCCTCTGACTCTGGGAAATCAGGAAGAAGAGTTGGGGAGGTCAGTCTGGGAGACAAAGTGTTGGGGGCAGAATATACAAAGGATGAGTCCAATCCCAAGTTTTCTCTTGTCTTCCTTCCCTGGCAGGTTAAGAAGAAACAAGCATGTTGACCAAACTATTGGAGCCCCATTCCTTCATCTTGACTGGAGAGGGTAACCTTAGGCAGGATGCTCTTTGGATGCTCTTTGTCTTCCCCCAGACTCATCCCTGTCTCAATCTGGGTGGGAATTTAAGAAGCAAAGGTAAAGTGGGGACCAAGGACTGGGACAGGAAGTAGGAAGGTCATGGCTGGGGCTGATACTGGCCCTCTGTAGCAGTGAAGAAGTCCTCCAAGACACTCCTCAGGTAGTCAAAAGTGGGCCGATCCTCAGGCCTCTCCTTCCAACACAGCATCATCAGTTTGTACAGCTCCTCTGGACAGTTGTCAGGTCTTACCATCCGATAGCCCTGCTCCAGGTTCTGAATCACCTCCGGGTTGGTCATTCCTAGTCATTTTGGGGAGGAAAGTAAGTGGTCAGGTCAGGTCTGGGGGCTATGTGGTAGGAAAGTATGAATGGGAGTTCAGGCGGTCAGAGTCTCCAAGGACCTTAGAAATCATCTAACCAATCCTTTATGGCCTGAAGATTAAGGGGCCATCTAGAACAAATTCCAGATTTCTCATCAGCACCCACTACAGTAACACCAAGAAGTACTTATCCATTATTCTTCTGATTGCTTCTCCCTTCCTTCCTCCACCCTCAATTCCTTACCCATCCCCAGGATCACACCCAGAATTGAAAGAGGACTTTGTTTCTCATATTCTGCTGGACTAAACTAAATAATGGGCTGGGCCTTAATTTCATTTAAAAGGGCTTTAAGTGGTTCTGGACTCATAAAGTATTTTCCTTCTGAACCTGCCCCCAAATTTATACTAGAAAAGGGTATGTCCATAGATGATGGGGTGGAGCTGGGATTCTGGCCTGGAAGTCAACTCAGAAACCTCCAGTGATGGATTATAGTCTGAGGAGCTACAGAATTCCAGCAGATGTGGGTTTAATTACTTTAGAATAAGGGAGATTTTAGTGTAGTTCTGGGAAAGGGGGCAGAGGGAAGAAAAGAGGCTAGAGAAAGACATGCTCAATTCTGGAGAGTGAATCTTGGATTTTGAGCTAGGTGGAGAGGCATGGGGAACAGCTCTTAGAGATCATCAAGTCAGGCCCACCTATTTTACAGGTAAGGAAACCAAAGCTCCTTCAAAGTGACTTGCCTAAGGATCCATGACTATCATATGTTTGAGGAAGAATTTCAGCTGAGATCTCCCTGGCCCCAAGTACCTATTTAATTTACTGTATCATCCAGCTGCCTCTCTAAAAGCAGAGATGAGGATTAGATGATCCCATAGAGAATAGAGGAGCTGCAATGCCCAGGACTGACTTCCCTAGAATTTTTCCCCAATTTGATTTCAGATTTCACTGGATTAGAAGGAGGAATAGCACCTACTCTGCATCAGAGTGAACCCCAAAGATGAAGGAAAGTCCCCCTTGTGATTGTTCCTCACCAATGTAACAGGGTTGGGGAAACCTGATTTCACCTTCTGATTAAAAATTTTAAGTGCACACACTCCTGGGGTTCCACTGGATGAAGGTAGTCCCTAGTGGACATAGTTGACAGTGACTACAATTCACAATGAAATTGAGTTTTTCCCAGTTTTTGTCCTAGCATTTGAAGGGAGTAGGGATATTTAGCCTGAAGAACATTCAGAGAAAGTATAATAAATGTCTTGAGGTATCTGAGGGGCCAAAGGCTTATCACAAGAAAGGGGAAGGGAATAAGAATTTTTATGGCACCTACTTGGTATTAGATACCATGCTAAGTGATTTACAAATATTTTCTTATTTGGTCCTCACAACAATAATCCTTCAAAACAAGTGCTGTTATTATTCCTATTTTACAGAAGAATTTCCTCTACTTTCTAAGGCAAAAAGAGGTTTAAATGAATTGTTCAGAGTCATTTAACTAGTAAGTATAAGAAGCTAAATTTGAACACCTTTCTTTCTGAGTCCAGGCTCTATCCCACTGAGCTACTACCTGCCTTGAAGAGGAAAGAGAAATTAGACTGTTCTATCTGGCCCCATTAAGACCTAAAGGAATTCATAGCATGCTCTATACATGTTTCCCATTAACTTCCCTGTAATCTATCGAGAGTAACCTCAGGCAGGTTATCTAGATGGCACTGTTAATCTTCCCAGTTGGAAAAAATCTCAAAGTAGTTTTAATTCTTTCTTTTCCTTCACCCTGTCCCCTTTGTGCAATCTGACAATATTTCTCAAATCTCTTTCTCAGTCTTGATTTTTCTCTCTGCTTTTCCAACCCAACCCTCTTCTTCCAGTAAAGGGGAGGGCTGTATCTTTCCTGACTAATCCCTTAATGCTTGCTTTTTCATTCATTCATTCTCTGTGATCCCTCAACTCTCTGGCTCTCAACCTCCCTTCATGAGACTCATAAATCTCAATATTCAGCCTTCATCTTTCTCTAGAACTGCTTGCTAGACTTTTCAGCTAGATGTATCACAGGCATCTTAAACTCAACATGTCCAAAATGGAATTCATTCATTCTCTTTCCCTGTTAAACCTATCCTGCCTCTGGAACTTCCCTCTCAATCAACAAGCATTTATTATGTGCTTACAGAATGCCAGACATTGTGCTAAGATCTGAGTATTCAACGATAAAAGTGTTTTTTTTTAATCCTCAAAAAACTTTCACTTGATCTTTTCATCCCCACTATGTCCATCTATCTCCACATTCCCAGTATTTCTTCTTTCCTTTATAGTTAAACTCAAAAAGGCATAGAGTAAGTCCCTCTAATGTCTTTCTTCTCTTAACTCCATACAATCCAGTTCCTGGTGTCATCATTTCACTGAAACATCTCTCTCCAAAGTTACTACTGATCTTTTCATGATTCTCTAATGTATCTAGGTAGCATCTAACCATACTATTGCTTCTTTGCCCTTGTTCTACTCGACCTCTCTGTAGCTTTCCACACTGCCAGTCACTCTCTTCTCCTTGAAACTCTTCTCTCTCTAGGTTTTCTGGACACCATGTTCTCCTGATTCCCTCCTGACCTATCTGACTGGTTCTCCTCTGTTAAAATCCTAGTGTTAACTCAATGGAATTGATAGAAACAGTACTTATGTGCTTGGGTTTATACCTTTGGAGTTCACATCTTTGGGAGAATTCACATATTAGAGGTCACACATTAGAGCTCACACGGTTAAGAGAGTTTACATATTGGCTCACACATTGGAGTTCACAAGTCGGGAGATATCCAAGTTTACACCTCCCACAATCCCACTCTCTCAGAGGAGGAGTCAACCTTTGGGTTCACACCTTTAAGAGATCATATATAAGAAGCTCTCAGTCTCAGTGAGGGTGAGTTGGAGATTGAGAAGCTAGGAATCGGAGTTGAGCTAGAGGCAGAAGCTGGAAGAGCTAAAAGACAAGCTACAAGAGCTCTTGGAACCAAGGAGGGAAATAGGCCTCTAAGAAAACTAACCATGCTATTTTGGAAGAGACAATAAAAGATTGGATTTTAATCCCTGGCTGCATTTGAGGTGATTATTGATCTGAACTGAAACTAAGGCAGCCTCCAGAACCTCCCCGAGAAACCTGCTCCCAGAGAGAACCATCATACATAATTTAGGAAAAAAAAAAAAAAGAACACCACACTCCTCTGCCTTCTTAGCCAGATCCTCTTCCAAATTTCACCCTCTAATTCTTCTAGGAGACTCTAGTCTCTCTTCACTTCCTCCTCCATACTTGGTGATTTCATCAGCTCCCATGGAAAGATAGGGAAAGGATAGGTTATGGAGGGCTTTGAACACTGAATAGAGTTTCATATTTGATCCTGGAGGTGATAAAGAACCCCACAGTTTACTGAATTAAAGGAGTGATGTGATCAGAACTAAGCTTCATAAAGGAAAATTACTTTGCCTGTTGAATGGAGACTGGACTGGAGTGGGGAGAGACTTGAGATAAGCAGTCCCACCCCAAGGGCTATTGTAAGAGTTTAAGGCTGAGGAAGTGAGAATTTGCTCTGGGGTGATAGCAGTGCCAAAAGAAAAGAGGGGACTTATTCAAAAGAGGTTGCAAAGGTGAAATCAATAGGCTTTGGAGACAGATCAGGTAGAAGTGGGACTGAGGGGGGAAGATGGATAATGGTGACACTATTTGAAGAATCGGAGGATGATGGAACGGGGGAAAGTTTGGGATGAAAGATAAAGTTTTGGACATACTGGGTTTAAAATGTCTGACATCCAGTTCCAGATATGTAATAGGCAGTTGGAGATACCAGATTGGCTATCAGCAGAGAGATCAGAGCTGGATAAAAGGATTTGAGAATCACCAACATATATATGATAATTGAATCTATGGGAGCTGATGAGATCACCAAGTGAAATAGTATAGATACAGGATAGAAAAAGATACAAGGTAGAACCCCGAGGGATACCCACAGTTATCAGAAGTGACCTAGCTGAAGATCTAGCAAAGGAGACAGAGAAGAAACAGGTAAGTAGGAAAAAAGCTAGGAGAGAGCAGTGTCCCACAAACCTGGAAAAAAGGAGTGTCAAGGAAAAGGTGATTAAAGGCTTCAAAGATCAATAGCATCAAAGGCTGGAAAGAGGTCATTGGATTTACCAATTAAGAGATCATTGATAACTTTGGAGAGAACAGTTTCAGGTAAATGCGAAGGATGACAGATGGAACATTGTGTGTGTAGCACAGCAAGTCTCTATGGCTACATCAAGAAGGTATGGAGGGAAATAATAAGCAAAAAGATTGAAAAGGTGGGACCTAGCCAGGCTTACGAAGAGATTTAAATGTCTAGTAGAACAGTTAATATATGATCCTAGAGATAACAGACAACCATGTTTATTGATGTGGATGGGTTTGATATGGTAAGACCTGAGCTTTGTTTTAGAATAATCATTTTTGTGTTTGTGCAGAGGATGAATTATGAGCAACTAGGTCCACAGGGGATAGAGCACTAGGTTGGAATCAGGAAGATTCATCTTCATCAGTTCAAATTTGATCTCAGACAATTATTAGCTGTGTGAACCTGGACAAGTCACTTAATCCTGTTGCCCTTAATATCCTCATCTATAAAATGAGCTAGAGAAGGAAATAGTGAACTGCTCCAATATCTTTGCCAAGAAAAACCCAAATGGAGTCAAGGAGAGTTGGTCATAATTGAAAAAATGATTTAATAACAGAAAAAGAAATGCATTAATTGTAGCAAAAGACTGAAGACCAGGTAATAGTCTAGTGCAATAGCCCAAGTAAGAGGTGTGGAGGACACTGTCATCTTTCCAATTGCTGGGAGTCACAAACTAGGGGTCTTCTTTAACTTTTCACACACTCATTCTTCCAATCAGTTAGTTACCAAATTCCATCTCCAAGATATCTATTATATCCATCTCCTTATCTACATTCACCCCACAATCATCCTAGTTCAGACTTACAGCCCCTCTTGCCTGAATCATTATAATAATTTCATAACTGCCCTCCCCAACTTTAATTTCTGAGGCTAAAGAGAAGGATTTGGGTAATCCAGTAGGAAGTTAGGGGGTTCTCATTGGGAGGGCTGACTTCCCTGGGGTGTCCCCCACAGTTTGGTCTCAGAGTCATCTGGATTAGAGAGAATCCCAAAGGAGAAGAAAAATCCTGTTTGCTTCACTCCAATTCCATATGTGCCAAAGCACAAATCTGACTGTGTCATTTCTCCTGCTCAAGAATGTCAAACGGTTCCCTGTCACCATTAGGATAAAATACAAATGCCTTTGACAATTAAAATCCTTTGGGACCTAGCCTACTTTTGTAGAGTAATTATACATGGATCTCCCTCAAATCTTCTATGCTCTAATCAAACTGGCCTACCTACATTTCCTCATACATTGCAGCCCATCTCTTACCTTACAAATTTGCAGACTTCTCCACACCTGGAATGCTTTTCCTTCTCCCCCTGTCTTTTATTATAATCCCTAATTCCCTTCAAGATTCACTTTAACTGTCATCTCTGACAAGAACTTTTTCTAATTCCCCCAGGTCTAGTCCTCTTTTATTTATTTTGAATACATCCTGTGTATCTACTTGCATGTGAACCTGTTCTATCCTCTCAGTAGAATGTAAGCTCACTGAGGTCAGGAACTCTCATTTTTGTATTTGTGTCCCAGTGGTTGGGATACTTAAGTATTTTCTGACTAATTCCATTCACATTCCAGCCTTCATTGCCTCTCCCCTAGATTATTCTCAAGACATCTAACCAGTCTGCTTGCCTCCAATCTCTTCCCTTGCCACCCTTCACATAGCTGCTAAAATAATCTTTCTAAAGTACAAGTCCAATGATAGTACTCTACCACTAGAAGTCTTTCTGTAACTTTCTAATGCCTCAGGGATAATATTTCAGAGCCTAATATTTCAGGCTCATTTAAGACACTTCACAATCTAGCTCTATCATCCACAACTTCCAGCCTTATCTCGTTTATTTGTTTGTTTATTTGTTTTTTGAGAGGGGTGAAATTGAGGTAAGTGAGTTATCCAGGGTTGTACTTCTAATAAGTGTCACATTTGAACTCAAGTCCTCTGTCTCCAGGGTCAGTGCTCTATCTGATGCTCTTTATCTAGCTGCCTCTTCTAGCCTTATTATTTCTTTGCTATTTCCATTCATACCCTCTATGCTCAGCCCAAACAGGACTAGGAAGCCAGGTAGCTTAGCAGATAGCATTTTAGGTCTGGAGATAATCAATCAGTAAACATTTTTTAAAAGAGCCTACTATGTTCCAGGCACTGTGCTGAGTGCTAGAAGTGTCTGGAAGACATGAGTTCAAATTTGACCCCAGACATTTACTAGCTGTGTGGCTTTGATCATACTTTACTGTTGTCTGCCTCAGTTTCCTCACGTGTAAAATGGGGAGCATAATAGCAACACCTATTTATAAAGAGCTTAACTTTACAAGGCTTGACACATAGTAGGTACTTAAATGCTTATTCCCTTTATGGAATGACTCCCCAAAATTCACACAATTATTAAATGGTAGAATTGAGTCCTAGACTCAATATGCTACAATGCTTTCCTTTTAATTCCCACTAAAATGCTTTCCTCCTTGTCCTTTTCTACACTACTATGGCACTGGGGTCACTGGGGATCCTGAGTCTCCTCCCAGCTGAGCTATCTTCCCTGTCACCCCAAGGGCCTCAACTATAAATTGATTTTAAGGGAGAGGGAGTCTTGCAGACATTTAAGCCTCCTTCTCACCAGTATAAAGGGTCCTCATTCATATCATTCCCTTCTCCCAAGTCCCTGTTGGACTCTGATTCTGACCAACCTGGGTAGGGGATCCTTCCATAGGTGACAATTTCTGTCAGCAGGATGCCAAAAGACCAGACATCTGATTTGATGGTAAATGTCCCATAGTTGATGGCCTCAGGAGCTGTCCACTTGATGGGAAACTTTGCTCCTGAAATGAAGAATTACCTGAGTCTATCGAATCCCACAGATTTCCTTCCCCACTCCTTCAGTGGGATGGAAGATCCTATTATTCATCCCTTTTCCCATCAGCAAGATGGAAGTTCCTTAGCTGTGGTTTTCCCCACCACATACACTTACCCTCCCTAGCTGTGTATTCATTGTCCTCAATTAGCCTGGCCAGCCCAAAGTCGGCAATCTTACAGTTCAGTGAGTCCGATACTAGGATGTTGGCGGCCCTAAGGTCCCGGTGGATGTAGTTCCGTTCTTCAATGAAGGCCATGCCCTCAGCAATCTGAGGACTCAGAGAGAGAAGGAAAAGGTCAGCGGTCTGGGGGCCCTTCCTTCCCTGACCCTTTCCCAAGGTCCCTTCCCAAGTCATTTAACACCCTCCTTCTCTTACTCCCCCCCAACTTTATCCCAACCTCACCTGTGCAGCCATATCCAGCAATTTGTGGATGGTTAGTTTGACCCCTGTTGAAGTTTTGAGGAAGTCTACCAGGCTCCCTGTAGGTCAGAGTACTCAGCTGAGGATAGAATGGATCCTAACCCCCAAGGGAAACTCTTCTGGGGGAAAAAACTTCAGTCTCTATCAGAAGTCTGAGCTATCACCACCTCCTCCACTCTGGTACTTCCCACAATTTCCTCCATCCCAACACAGAATCACCAAAGTACCCCCACATTAAGTCTAGTGTCTGAATTGGGTCTCAAGTACTTAATTCATTAACCTGAGGCATAAAGAGTAGAGAGAAAGATCTCAGAAAAAAGAGACAGAAATGACATATGGAGATCTGGAATCCAGAGGAACCACATTTAGGTAATGCCTTTGGGATTAGAAGGGGTTAATGTGTTTGGGCCTTTGTAAGCATAGGCACCTATTCTTCAGTGCTGTCCTTTAGAATCAGAATTTCATTTTAGAATACAGATTATCAGAGCTAAAAAAAGTACCCCACAATATAGGATTTCAGCTTTGGAAAACACCTTAGAATAGAGAGTAAAGAATGTCAGTGCTAGAAAGGGTCCTAGAACACAGAATGTTCCCGTTAAAGAGGGGGAATTAAAAAGACAGAAAATCAACATTATGTATAAATATATTGGATTTAACATATATTTTAACATGTTTAATATATATTGAATTATCTGCCATCTAGGGGAGGAGGTGGGGGGAAGAAGGGGAAAATTTGGATACAAGGTTTTGCAAGGATCAATGTTGGAAAATTATCCATGCATATATATGTTTTGAAAATAAAAAGCTTTAATTAAAAAAAAGAGAAAATCAATATTAAAGGTAGAAAAGATCATAGAAAATAAGACAGAATCCCAGAACTGGGAGGAAACTTAGAAAACAGATGTCAAAGCCAGAAGCAGTTTTAGCACCCAGAATGTCAGAGCTGAGAGGGGAAATCTTTGAACAAAGGACATAAAATATCATAATTGGAAAAGTCCTTGGAATACAGAATGTCAAAGCTGGAAATAATTTCAGAACATATAATATCAAGGACTGCTAGGTGGCGCCATAGTGCATAAATCACTAGGCTGTGCTTAATAGTGAATAAAGTAAATAAAGATTCATCTTCCTGAGTTCAAATCCAGCATCAGACACTGAGTAGCAAGTTACTAATTCTGTTTGCCTCATTTTCCTCATCAAAAAATGACCTGGAAAGGGGACTAGCAAACCATTCCAGTATCTTTGCCAAGAATCCCCAAATGAATGACTCTGAACAAGTCACTTAACCCTGTCTGCTCAGTTTCCTCATCTGTAAAATCACCCGGAGAAGGACAGAGCAAATTGCTCCAGGATCTCTGATGAGAAAACCCCAAATGGGATCACTGAACATGACTTTAAAACAGCAATGTATAATATCAGAGCAGAGGGACTTTGGAATATAAAGAAATGTCAGAGCTATATAGGATATTACACGATCAGAGATGGGGGACCTTAGAGCACAGAGTACAGAATGTCAGAACTGAAAAAGAATTAGTCTACAGAACATAGGACTTTAGAGTTGTGAGAGATTTTGAAATATAGAATGGGGAAATAAAGGGATCTTGAAATACAGCATGTCAGAGTTGGAAAGAACCTTTGAGATTATCTAGGCTAATTGACTCACTTTGTTGGTAGGGAAACCTTCAGAGCTGGAAAGGACATTAAAAATGTTGATTTTCTCATTGCCAAACAGAGTTTCAGTAACTGAATTAAACTAAAATGCAGGTCCCTTTCCAGTCCAGGGCTCCTTTCACTTTCCCAAAGTACATTTTAGTTTACTAACCAGTTTACTAGTTGACTAACTAACTTACTAGCCAGCCATTAGGGTCTTCAGCCTTGACTCAGAGGGTCACATTGTCTTTTTCCAAGTCAGATTCTTTTGCCAGTTATTGGGTAGAGGGAAGGGCAGGGTGTTCCTTCTCCTCCCATTGGAAAGGGAATAACCCGAGGACAGGAAGAGAACGCTTTGGGTTTGAGCCAAGATCTGAGTGGGGCCTGAGGACCCAGTCTGGTGTTGCTGACCAAGACTCTGTGGTTACGTTTGGGTCTGTGTATCATGCTCTGTGACCTCCTCCCTTTCTATATGTCTCTGTTTCCCCCTCTGCCCCAGAGTAAAAAACTCTTTGGAAAACCTATAACTGTAGTTCCCCAAAAATGATTTGTCCCTAACCCCCATCCCTCCACCATTTCTCTGTAGGCTCTGGCCTGGTCTATTTGGCCATTGTTAGCCCCAAGGGATTTTTGTGGGTTTCTCAGCTCTGCAGGACCAAAAATAATCAATACTTGCTACTATGCTGCAGAGAAGATTCCAATTTAGTTCTGGGTTAGCCTAGATACGCTGCAGGGTCCAGTCTGTCTCTGAGATTCTATGACTTTAATCAGTGAGGCTCCAGATTGCTTCTGTTCCCTCAGGGAGGGGAGGCTGAGGTCTCTAGGGCAGGATGGGAGCTCTGTGGGAGCTGTGACATTGGGCAAGGGGGTAGCGCCGGGGTGCTAGAGGGACACCCACCATTCTCCATGTATTCGGTGATGATGTAGATGGGCTCCTGCGTGACTACTGCATAAAGGCGTACCAGTCGCTGGTGTTGCAGCTGTTTCATCAGGTTGGCCTCTGCCAGGAAGGCATCTGGGGACATGCTGCCCGCTTTCAGGCTTTTCACTGCCACCTTGGTGTGCCCATTGTAGTACCCTGGGGGAGGGGAGAAGTGACTCCCAGACACCGGCTTGAGGCGGTGGCGGGGAGCTCAAAGGTTGGCTCGTCCCAGTGCCTGCATGGCCATGAGTTGTAAGGGAAGGAGGAAGAGGATCATCAGTCCCTCTTCTCCTTCTGGGAGCTATTTCTTGATGCAGGTCCTAGGAACAGGTAAGCTAAGATGCACAAAGCTGAGCCTTCACTCTCTTCCTCAGGTACCAGTGGTTCCATCTGCCCTTATTTAGTGCTATAAATACTCTGCAAATCCCTGATGTGGGTTTGGTCACTCCTCCCAGACCTCTCTCTGTGGGCTAGTCCTTACTTACCCATCCAGACTTCCCCAAACTGGCCGCCTCCCAGCCTCTCCACCAGCTTCAGCGTCTCTCGGGGAACCTCCCACTCATCTTCCCACCAGGGCTTCTGTGGCTTTTGGGTCTGGCAGGGCCGGCTCAGTCGAGTGCATAGCCCATCTGGGACTTCTGTGGACCCAAAGAGGGGCTTGGGTGAGGGGAAATCTTGGTCACACAACACCTCCCCCCTCACCAAGGGGATGGGAAATCATGGGGAGGATTGCGGAAAAACCTCTGCCCTTATTTGTCACGGGATAATTACTCCAAGGGAGATTAGATGGTTAGAGGTTTGAGGGAATTCAGAGGGGCCTTTAGCTAGAGCTGAGGGTCTAGGGGATTTAAGGATGAGGTTTTATAGGAACTGAAAGATTGGGAGCAGAGGTATTGTGATATTTGCAGAGGCTAGGTGGTAGGCATTTGGTGGGGGCCCTATAATTAGGGACTTGGGATAAAGATCCTGCCTTGGTGAAGTTAGGGAAGCTGAGGGTGGATTGGAAATTTGAAACTGAAGGCAAGGAGTTTGGGGCAGGGGCTCTGGACAAGTTGGGTATGTGGAACTGAGGAATTGTGTAGGTTGGAACTGGAAAATGGAGGCTAAGAATCTAAAAGGGTTGGAAACTGGAGATTTTGGGCCTGAGGTCAGGACTCACTGGAGTAATGCTGGACCAGTTCATGCAGATTAGGAAAGGTGATTCGTGGGGAAATGTAGAAGCCACCATTGTCCAGGTTGCGGATCTTATAATGTTTCACCACTTCCCCCTGGCTCTGGTCGAAATCCCGCACAGACAGAGAGAAGGACCCTGAAAGGAATAGGAACAGTTAAGATTAGGAAACATTCACATTCCTCCTCCTACCCCCAATGTCAAGTAGATTGCATAAAGCTGGAAGGAATGACTAACACACTAAATGATGGAGTCATAGTGCAAAATTTTATAGGCTTTAAGCATTGGGTTAAATCTAATTAGATGAAATTCAATTGAGATAAATGTAAAGTGTTTCCCTCGGGTCTAAAAAATTAATTTCACAAGCATAAGATGGAGGAAACATGATTAAACAATGGTTTGAAAAAGAACTGACGGTTTTAGTAGACTACAAGTTCAATGAGTCAAGAGTATGATATGAAAACTGGAAAAGCTAATATGATCTTAGACTATATTTAGAGAATAAGGAGGAGGTTCTAAAGTAAACATCTAAAGTAAAATTTAGTTCTCGACACTACATATTAGGAAGAATATTAAAAATCTGGAGGGTGACTAATCAGGATTGTAATTGAGTCCATGATATATCTTGGATGAAGGAATATTTCATCCTGGTATGAAATACTAGGTATGGTATATTTATCCTGGAGAAGACTCAGGAGGGACTTAAGAACTATGTTCAAGTATACAAAGGACTATCATTTAGGGAAGGGATTTGATTTGTTCCTTTTGGCTTCAGAAGGCAGAACCAGGAATGATGAGTAAAAGTTACAAAGAAAATAATTTAGGAAAATCTTCCTAAAAATTATAGCTGTCCCAAAGTGAAATGGAGCTAGGTGGCACAGTGGATAAAATACTAGACTTGGAGTCAGGAAGATTCATCTTGCTGAGTTCAAATCTAGCCTCAGACACTTAGTAGCTGTGTGACCCTGACCAAGTCACTTGACCCTGTTTGCCTCAGTTTCCTCATCTGTAAAATAAGTTGGAGAAGAAAATAGAAAAAACCACTCTAGTATCTCTGCAATAAAACTCCAGTTGGAGTTATGGAGAGTTATATGCGTGGAAAAATAATTTAACAAAAGTGAAATGGGCTTCATCTCTGGAGGTAGTGGGTTTGTCCTTTTTGGAAGTCTTCAAAAATAGGATGAAGGCTATGTTGGAGATATTATAGTGAGGATTCTTTTCTAAATATGGGTTTATTAAGATGTCCACTGAGGAACCTTCTGATTCTGAAATGTTGGTGTTCTGTATTTCAAGTCTGAACCCTATATCCCATATTTTTGATTCCTTGATCTCCTTTCTCTTCTGCTAAAGTCCCCTACCCGCCTCACCTGCAGTGGTCTCACTCTCTCTGATGAGGAAAGATCCATGGGTGTTCCCAGGGGCCAAAAGTTGTCTCTCAGCATCCTTCCGGCTCAGATCCTTGAAAAACCAACTGTACCAAGACCCAGTCAAATCTTTCCCCCACAGTTCTCAAAAGTCTCCCCTCCCCCACCAGGATCTCCCCATGTTTTTCCCTTTCTAATGGCCAAAGAGTGTCATCATCTGGGTAATTTTGAAAGTGAGCTGGGAGTAGAAAACACCCTGGTGTCAACTCCAATCTGCTGAAATCAAAGATTGGAGAGCCAAGCTGAGCCTGGAAAACTTTTTTCAGGGGAAATCCTGGTAGCTGACCCAAAGAAGTCCAACTTTGTTCTTGGACTCTTAGAGCTAGAAGGGATCCAAAATTTCTTTAACTGTGAGTCATAACCCCATATGGATCACATAACTGAATGTGGGGGTTGTGAAATTAGGAGTTAATATCAGTAAATATTTGCTGTGTTTACCTCTTTTATTCATCTATATACCTAGCATTACATAAAAATCTCTTGGGTGAAAAGGGATCAGGAGTGGAAAAAGTTTAAGAAGCCCTAATCTAATCCAACTCTTTTGTTTTAAAGAAGAGAAAATGTAAAGACCAGAGAAAAGGGACTCGCCCAAAATCATCTAGTTGACACATATATAATAGACATCAAATTGTCTTCTTTATGGGGGGGAGAGAAGGGAAGGAAAGAACTCGAAATTTTAAAAATGTTAAAATTATTTTATCTGTAATTAGAGAAAATAAAATATTAAATTAAAGAGGAAAAAGTCATCTAGGTAGAAAAATGACAGTTCTAAATCCAGCATTCATTCTAAGTAGAATGTAACATTCTTACAAAACGGCAGGGACTGTTTTGTTTTTGCTTTGAATTTTTTGGGGGGTTATAAAAAATTTACATTTACTATAAGATACAACAAAAGGATCTATAGACCCACTAATGGTGACTAGTCCATTTGAAGGGAGGAAAAAAGATTACTAAGAAATAATTGTTTGCAAAACAATGAAATCCCATTTTAAAGAGAGAAAAGCAGGAAAATTAAAATACTATTTTAGCTAAGTCCAAAGAGTATTTCTTATAAATGTAAAAACTGACAAGCAAATAAGTAATAAATACAGGTAAACACTGTGGTAAAGGACAACTAACAATTGCTTTACATCCTTACATATCATTCATTTTCATATAGTTTTAAAGAGTCAAATGAATCAAATAAGACAGTATCTTTTCACACTTGCTGGAAGAAGCATCCATTTCAGTGTTCTATATTATCTGTTTTACAAATACATTATTTTAATGATGAATGTTGGAGGGGATGCGGGAAAACAGGGACACTGATGCATTGTTGGTGGAGTTGTGAACGAATCCAGCCATTCTGGAGAGCGATCTGGAATTATGCCCAAAAAGTTATCAAACTGTGCATACCCTTTGATCCAGCAGTGTTTCTATTGGGCTTATACCCCAAAGAGATACTAAAAAAGGGAAGGGGACCTGTATGTGCCAAAATGTTTGTAGCAGCCCTGTTTGTAGTGGCTAGAAACTGGAAATGAATGGATGCCCATCAATTGGAGAATGGCTGGGTAAATTGTGGTATATGAATGTTATGGAATATTATTGCTCTGTAAGGAATGACCAGCAGGATGAATACAGAGAGGCTTGGAGAGACCTACATGGACTGATGCTAAGTGAGATGAGCAGAACCAGGAGATCATTATACACTTCGACAACGATATTGTATGAGGATGTATTCTGATGGAAGTGGATTTCTCTGACAAAGAGACTTAACTGAGTTTCATTGGAGAAATGATGGACAGAAACAGCTACACCCAAAGAAGGAATACTGGAAATGAATGTGAACTATTTGCATTTTTGATTTTCTTCCCGAGTTATTTTTACCTTCTGAATCCAATTCTCCCTGTGCAACAAGAGAACTGTTCGGTTCTGCAAATATGTATTGTATCTAGGATATACTGCAACATATTTAACATATATAGGACTGCTTGCCATCGGGGGGGGGGGGGGGAGAGAAGGAGGGAGGGAGGGGAAAAAACGAAACATAAGTGATTGCAAGGGATAATGTCGTGTAAAAATTATCCTGGCATGGATTCTGTCAATACAAAGTTATTATTAAATAAAATAAAATTAAAAAAAAAAACAAAAAAAACAAATACATTATTTTAAAACAATAACAAAAACCATTAATAGTGTTTTACCTGCCTTAAGCTCAAGGGAGCATACTTTTGTCACAATATGGAGAAAAATACATGAAATTTCTAGTTACATTTTAAAATCATAAGCCATAATAGCACTTGCTATCCTTAATTGCCTTTGAATTCTTAGGATCTTGCACAATTCCTGGCACCTGGTAGACATTTAATTGATTGGACTGAATTAAGTTAGAAGTTCTGGGGTTCTGGGATATCTCTTGATTTCCTAGCGCTTTCTCTTTATCTCTACTCTGGGTATCTAGTTATTTCTCTGCTTACTCATTTGCCTGGCCAATAAATCCTGGAAAAGTGGTCTAGTCAGAAAGGAGAGGGAGGGGAGCCAGATTTAATGATCTAATGATATTGTCATTGAGCAGAAGGTGATTGGGAATTAGGAAGGACACTGGAATTGGAGTCAGAGGTTCTGGATTCAAATCTCACTCCAACATGACCTATTTGATTGTGAACAAGTCACTTAACCAACTCTGGGCCTCAGATTGTTTCTCTGTAAAAAGAAAGGGTTAGATTAGAAGAGCTTTAAGAAGACCCTTCTAGCTCTGTGATCCAGGGAGACAGAAAAATTGAGGCCAAGAAAATGATAGGGTTTAGTGATCTGGACTGAGGGCTCTGAGATCAGGACAGTTTGGACAGGGGAAAGCGCTAGATCCAAAAGCTAAGGCCTGAGAAGTGCTGGTAGGAAGTGAATGGACTGGCAGAGAGCCAGAGAGCCTGGCAGAGGGCTATGGATGCTCACAGTCTGTTTACCTCCAGTCTCCCTAAGTGACTCCACTTCTTCCCCATCCCTCCCCACCTGGTACTCACGGCTCAGGCTCCAGGCTGTTTGCTTTGGCCACGAAGTTGAAGGGAATGTAGCCCTCTTGGCCGGTGGTCAAGGATTGTGCCTTCCACCATTCTCCATTCCTGTGGATGGAAGGGACCCAACCAATTCTCACAGACTGCCCCAAGCACTGGGTACTAAGACCTTATTTCATCCCCAGCCTGGCCCGTGGGGGGATGGAGACCTAGGCTTCTGCCCTCTCTCTGGCTAGAGGAGTTAGGAAAGACTCACTGCTCCAAGATCTTCAGCTGCTCCCCCTTCTCAAAGCCCAAGTCTCCATCATGGGAAGGCTTATAGCTGTGCAGGGCGATGACCAGGTTATCTGTGAAGGTCAGATCCACAGGTGAGGAACAGGGGCAGAGATGGGCTCAATGCTAGATAGCTGATGACAGTCAAAGACAGATTAAGGGACACTAGAAACTCCTGAGAGAAGAGGGGTAGGAAAAAGGCATTTAAGAGCTGGGCAAAGCTGGCCAGGTGACCGAGATAGTAGACCAGAGTCTGTCTGCTTCTGAATGAGATCCTCCTCCCTCCACACACTTAGGAGCTCCAGCTGTGGTACCTTGTAATGGAGACACAGGTGGGTTTAAACCCTCATAGGTGACCAAGGGATCCCGGATGTCAGAACCATTCCTCATTGGGAACTGGGAAACAGACAAGAAAGCAGGTAAGACTTGGGGTGAGAATGGGGGGAGTTCCTAGTCACTGGCTCCCCACCCAATCTCCCTCCCCTGCAAAAGAGCAGCCCAATCTGGGAATAAGGAGATCTGAGTTCTAGTTCCTGGCTTGCTATGGAATTTTGGGGGTAATTCCTTCTGTTTTCTGAGCTTCCATATCTTTTTCTGGAAAATGAGGGAATTTCCCGTCCTCCCCTGAGTATTCCACAGACCCAGGACCCTCACCATGCTCTTGGCATCCAAAGGCACAATAGGATAATGGCAGCGTTCACACACGTCAATATTTTCCATCCAGTCCTCTTCGAGGCTGGAGCTGCAGCTGCAGCCCATGGTGCCTGTGGGAGGAAGGGGGAGAGGGGAAGGGGTAATGGGGACAGGGGGTGGGGAAGAAAGGGGTGGAGGGAGAGGGGAGAATGAGTCATATTTCCATGTCACTATTAAAGATTGCTACCTAATCATAGAGAGCCCAGGTTTCCCAGCTCCTGTACAAGTACTAAGCAAAGCCAGGAAGTGCCCGGGGCCCCCTGACCCATTTCATTTTTATGTCAGATCCCTCCTCCCCATAACCCTCCCCCTTGCTCAGGCTCTATCCTGCCACCTGGGACCAGCAAACTGCCATCAACACCTTTGCCATTCTTCTATTTCCTGTCATCCCCTTTTCTCCCCCAAGCTCCTTGGAGGTTTGGAGTTCCCAAGACCCTCTCCCCCTACTCCCAGCAGAAGAGGCATGGGAACTCCCATCTTAGGGAAGAAGCCTGGAGCCAGTCCCACCTCCCCATCAGATACTTTGGAGGATTCATTTGGGGGAGGGGGAGGGGTAGAAAGTAGAGCTAGGAAGCCTTCTTCCTGCACAGGTGGCCTTGGGTTGGGGGCAGAAGGGAAGAGGGTGCTACAAACAGCTCTGAGATCACAGCCAACTTGGCTATGTCTCAGCTCTGCCATTTACTAGCCATATGACCCTAAGTAAGCCACTTGTCTCTAAACCTCATCTGTAAAATGGGGCTAATGATATTTGTATTTGTGTTTTTTAGAGATAAGAGAAAGGGGTTTCTTAAAAATTTTAAATACTGTGGAAATAGGAGCTCTTATAATTATCCAGGGGGGTGGATCTAAAAAGTCATTCTAAATGACTAATTTTATAGAATCAGAAAGAAGGCAGGGGAAACTCATTGGTCCTGAGAGCAGAGAATAATGGAAGCCCACCTGAGGCCAGAGGGAAAAGAAGCATCATTGAACCACAGAATTTCAGATCTCTGAAATCCCTCTCAGCGTATCTAGTCTAAATTATACAAATCAGGAATTTCCTCTTTATAATATTCCAGAAGGAACAAATGGAGTTTTCCTTAAAATAGCATCTATCTAAAACCATCAGCAAGCAATGTCTATAATGGGGATAAGCCAGAAGCTTTCTCAGTAAGATCAGGAGTGAAGCAAGGATACCCATTATCACCACTTTTATTCAATATTGTTCTAAAAAATGCTAGCTATAACAAGAAGAAAGTGAACGAATTAGAATAGGCAATGAGGAAACAAAACTACTATTCTTTACTGATGGTATGATGTTATATTTAGAAAATCAATTTTTTAAAATAGTTCAAATAAAGTGAGCAAAGTCGCAGGATATAAAATAAACTTGAACAAATTATCAGCATTTCTATATATTACCAACAAAGTCGAGCTGCAAGAGATAGAAAGAGAAATTCCATTCTAAATAAATGTGGACAATATGAAATATGTGGGAGCTCAGCTGCCAAGACAAATCCAGGAACTATAAGAACACAATTACAAAACACTTTTCACACAAAGTCAGATCTAAACTACAGGAAAAATATCTATTACTTATGGGTAGGCAAAGTCAATATAATAAAAGCGACAATTCTGCCCAAGTTAAGTTACTTACCATACCAACCAAACTACTAAAAATATTTTATAGAGCTAGAAAACATTAATCCGGAAGGACAAAATGTTAATAATATTATGGCAATTGTTGAAAAAGATGCGAAGGAACATGGCTTAGCAGTAACAGATCTCAAAATATATTTACAAAGTAATAATCAACAAACTAACCTAATACTAGCCAAGAAATATAATGGTGGATCATTAAAATAAATTAGATATATACTACATAGTAATAAATGATCATAGTAATTTAGGATTTAACAAACCAAAGATGCAAACTTTTGAGCTGAGAACTCGCCGTTTGACAAAAATTGTTGGAAAGCAGTTTAGCAGAAACTATAGATAAATATCTCATACCATATTCCAAGATTAGGTCAAAATAAGTACATGATTTAAACATAAAGGGGAATATTATAAGCAAATCAGGAGAACATAGAAAATTTTACCAGTCAGATCTATGAATAAGAGAAGAATTTATGATTAAATAAGACAGAGAAAATCTCTTAACTCTGAGAACATTAAACTAAAAGGTTCTTGTACAAACAAAACCAATGCTACCAAGATTAAAAGAAAAGCAGAAAACTGGGAGAAAAATTTACAGCAAGTTTCTCTGATAAAGGTCTTATTTCTCAAATATATAGAGAATTAAGTCAAATTTATATGAGTATATCTATCTAAAATCATCAGTAAGCATCATATGTAATGGGGATAAACAGGAACCATTCCCAATAAGATCAGGAGAGAAACAAGGTTGCCCACTATCACTATTGCTATTTAATATTGTATTAGAAATGCTAGCTTTGGCAATAAAAGATGAAAAAGACATTAAAGGAATTAGAGTAAGTAATGAGGAAACCAAAATTATCACTCTTTGCTGATGATATGATGGTATGCTTAGAGAACTCCAGAAAATCTACTAAAAAGCTATTAGAAATAATCCACAACTTTAGCAAAATTGTAGATACAAAAATAAAGCTACATAAATCCTCAGCATTTTTATACATCACTAACAAAATCCAACAGCAAAAGATACAAAGAAAAATTCCATTTAAAATAATTGCTGATAGTATAAAATATTTGAGTTATCTATCTTCCAAGGGAAAGTCAGGAACTATATGAGCAAAACTACAAGACACTTTCCACACAAATAAAGTCAGATCTAAACAACTGGAAAAATATTAAGTGCTCTTGGATAGGTCAAGTGAATATAATAAAGATGACAATACTACCTAAACTAGTCTATTTAGTGCTATACCAATCAGACTCCCAAGAAACTATTTTATTGACTTAGAAAAAAATAACAACAAAATTCATCTGGAAGAACAAAAGATGAAGAATTTCATGGGAACTAAATGAAAAAAAAAATCAAATGAAGGTGGCCTAGCTGTACCTGATCTAAAACTGTATTATAAAGCAGTGCCATTTGGTACTGGCTAAGAAATAGACTAGTTGATCAGTGGAATTGGTTAGATTTATAGGACAAAATAGTCAATAATTATAGCAATCTAGTGTTTGACAAACTCAAAGACCCCAGCTTTTGGGAGAATTCACCATTTGACTAAAACTGCTGGGAAAATTGGAAACTAGTATGGCAGAAACTAGGCATTGATCCACACTTAACATCGTATACCAAGATCAGGTAAAAATAGGTTCATGATCTAGACATAAAGAATGAGATTATAAATAAATTAGAAGAAATAGGATTGTTTACCTCTCAGACCTGTGGAGGAGGAAGGAATTTCTGACCAGGTAAGAACTAGAGATCATTATTGACCACAAAATAGATAATTTTGATTACATTAAGTTAAATTTTTGTACAAACAAAACCAATGCAGACAAGATTAGAAGGGAAGCAATAAACTGGGAAAACATTTTTATATTTAAAGGTTCTGATAAAGGTCTAATTTCCAAAATATATGGAGAACTGACTCAAATTTATAAGAAATCAATCCATTTTCCAATTGATAAATGGCCAAAGGATATGAATAGACAATTTTCAGATGAAGAAATTGAAATTAGTTCTAGTCATATAATAAGGTGCTCCAAATCATGATTGATCAGAGAAATGCAGATTAAGACAACTCTGAGATACCACTATACATCTGTCAGATTGGCTAAGATGACAGGAAAAGATAATGATGAATGTTGCAGGGGATATGGGAAAACTGGGATACTGATACATTGTTGGTGGAACTGTGAATGAATCCAAGCATTCTGGAAAGCAATTTGGAACTATGCTCAAAAAGTTATCAAATTGTGTATACCCTCTGATCCAGCAGTGTTACACTGGGCTTATATCCCAAAGAGAACTTAAAGAAGAGAAAGAGACCCACATGTGCAAAAATGTTTGTGGCAACCCTCTTTGTAGTGTCTAGAAATTGGAAACTTAATGGATGCCCATCAATTGGAGAATGGTTGAATAAATTGTGGTATATGAATGTTATGGAATATTATTGTTCTATAAGAAATGACCAGCAAGATGAATATAGAGAAGCCTGGAGAGACTTACATAAATTGATGCTAAGTGAAATGAGCAGAACCAGGAGATCATTATACACAGCAACAACAAACTTATACAATGATCAATTCTGATGGAAATGGCTCTCTTCAACAATGAAACAATTCAAACCAATTCCTTGTTCAGTAATGAATAGAATCAACTACACCCAGAGAGAAAATTATGGGAAATGAGGGTGGACCACAACATAGCCTTTCCACTTTTTCTGTTATTGTTTGCTTGTATTTTTGTTTTCCTTCTCGGGTTTTTTCTTTCTTTCTAGACCCGATTTTCCTTGCGCGGCATGAAAACTGTATATATATATTGGATTTAATATATGCTTTAACATAGTTAACATGTATGGGAATACCTGGCATCCAGGAGAGAGAGTTGGTGGAAAGGAGAAGAAAAGTTGGAACAGAAGGTTTTGCAAGGATCAATTTTGAAAAATTACTCATGTATATGTTTTGTAAATAAAAAGCTATAATAATAAAAAACAAAAAAGTTTATATGAATATGAGTCATTTTTCATTTGATAAACTGTCAAAGAATATTACAGGCAGTTTTCAGAAGAAACTAAAGCTATCTATAATCATATAAAATGCTTTAAATCACTATTGATAAGAGAAATACAAATTAAACAACTCTGAGGTATTGTCTTAAACCTATTGGATTGACTAATAAGACAGATAAGGAAAATTACAAATGTTGGAGGGGGTGTGGAAGAATTTGAACACTAATGAATTATTGGTGAAGTTGTCAACTGATCCAATCATTCTGGAAAGTGATTTGGAACTATGCCCAAAGGGCTATAAAACTGTGCAGACCCTTTGACCCAACAATCGTACTACTAGGTCTATTACCCTAAAGAGATTAAAGAAAAAGGAGAAGGGCCTATATATACAAAAAAAAAAAATGGATAGCAGCTCTTTTTGTAGTGGCAAAGGATTAGAAATTAAGGAAATGCCATCAATTGAGGAATGTCTGAACAAGTCATAATATATGATTGGGATAGAATACTATTGTATTATAAGAAATGACAAGCCAGAAATTTTCAGAGAAACTTGAGAAGACTTACATGAACTGATGCAGTGAAATGAGTAGAACTAGAACAGTGTAAATGTCAACCGCAATATTGTATGGTGATCAGCTGTGATTCTATTCTCAGCTATTCTCAGCAATACAATTATCTAAATCAATTCCAAAGGATTTATGGTGAAAAATGCTATCCTCCTTAATTAAGAAAGAATTGATGGAGTTTAAATGCAGACCAAAAAATACTTTTTGGATTTTATTCTATTTGTTTTGTTTTTGGTTTTGATTTTTGTTTTCTTTTGCAACATGGCTAATATGAAAATGTTTTGCATAATTTCATATGTATCTCTGTATCAAATGACTTGGCTTTTCAAAGAGGAGTGAGGGGAGAAAGAAAAAGAATATAGAACTCAAAATTTGTTTAAAATGTTAAAATGTTTTGTTTGTATGTAATTGATAAAATAAAAATTAAGTTAAAAAAAAAACAAATAACAAATAACATCCCAGACAAATGATCATTCAACCTTCACTTGAAAACTGCCAGTTTACAGTGAGCTCATGATTTTATCCAGCAGCCTCTCCCACATTGGGAGAACTCTAGTTATTAGGCAGTTTTTCTTGAAAAGGAAGTTCAATCTGTCTTCCTCAAAACTACTCACATGCTATCCTTTCTCTACTCTTTAGGGTTAAACAGAACCAATCTTATCTCTTCCCTATAGCTAACCTTGAAATGATTGAGTAACTAGTCCTCCCCAACAACATCCTCCCCACCTTTTTCTATACACACATACATATACACATTCTCTCCCTTCGTCTCTCCTCCTCCTCCTCCTCCTCCTTTTCCTCCTCCTCCTCCTTTTACTCCTCTTACTACTACTACTACTACTACAGGATAACCATTCTGTTTTGTTTTTTGCTTTTGGGGGGAGGGAGGAGAAGATTGGAGGCAATCAGAGTTAAGTGACTTTCCCAGGGTCACTCAGCTAGTGTTTGAGTTACATTTGAATTCAGGTCCTCCAGACTCAAGAGCTGGGGCTCTAACTACTGTACTACCTAGCTGTCCCTCCATCCTATTTTTCAATGGATCTTCCTATGATTGCTTACCCTCTTGAAGAAGTACTTACCCCAAATCTTGAAATTATTCCCCACAATTAAACCAAAAACTCCAAGACCAGGAGAGGGGACACTGCAGCCACTCTGCCCTCATTCTGGAGTTTTTCCTTTTCTTAATGCTACATAAGATTACACAAACTTTTCTTGGAAGCCCTTTCACATTATGGAAAGGAAATGAACATTTATGTAGGGTCTACTGCATATCAGTGACTGTGCTTAACACTTTGCAAATATTTTATTTGGATCAAAACAAGTCAGAGGAAGATCCATGTGTAAAATATATATATATATATATATATAGAGAGAGAGAGAGAGAGAGAGAGAGAGAGAGAGCAGCTGTTTCTGTGGTGTCAAAAACTTGGAAATTGAGAGGATGCCCATCAACTGAGGAATGGCTGAACAAATTGTCTTAAATGATTGAAATGGATTACTATTATGCTATAAGAAATGACGAGCACCCATAAATCCTCAGCATTTTTATACATCTCCAACAAAACTCAACAGCAAGAGATACAAAGAGAAATTCCATTCAGAATAACTGTTGATACCATAAAATATTTGGGAATCTATCTACCAAAGGAAAGTCAGGAATTATATGAGCAAAATTATAAAAAAAGTCTCCACACAAATAAAGTCAGACTTAAATAATTGGAAAAATATTAAGCGCTCTTGGATCGGCCGAGCGAACATAATAAAGATGACAATACTCCCTAAACTAATCTATTTATTTAGTGCTATACCAATCAGACTTCCAAGAAAATATTTTAATGATCTAGAAAAAATAACAACAAAATTCATATGGAACAATAAAAAGTCGAGAATCTCAAGGGAATTAATGAAAAAAAAATCAAATGAAGGTGGCCTAGCTGTACCTGATCTAAAATTATATTATAAAGCAGCAGTCACCAAAACCATTTGGTATTGGCTAAGAAATAGATTAGTGGATCAGTGGAAAAGGTTAGGTTCACAAGACAGAATAGTCAACTATAGCAATCTAGTGTTTGACAAACCCAAAGCCTCTAACTTCTGGGAAAAGAATTCATTATTTGATAAAAACTGCTGGGATAATTGGAAATTAGTATGGCAGAAATTAGGCATGGACCCACACCTAACACCATATAGCAAGATAAGATCAAAATGGGTCCATGACCTAGGCATAAAGAACGAGATTATAAATAAATTAGAGGAACATAGAATAGTTTATCTCTCAGACTTGTGGAGGAGAAAGAAATTTGTGACCAAAGATGAACTAGAAACCATTACTGATCACAAAATAGAAAATTTTGATTACATCAAATTAAAAAGCCTTTGTACAAACAAAACTAATGCAAACAAGATTAGAAGGGAAACAACAAACTGGGAAAACATCTTCACAGTTAAAGGTTCTGATAAAGGCCTCATTTCTAAAATATATAGAGAACTGACTCAAATTTATAAGAAATCAAGCCATTCTCCAATTGATAAATGGTCAAAGGATATGAACAGACAATTTTCAGAGGATGAAATTGAAACTATTACCACTCATATGAAAGAGTGTTCCAAATCATTATTGATCAGAGAAATGCAAATTAAGACAACTCTGAGATACCACTACACACCTGTCAGATTGGCTAAGATGACAGGAAAAAATAATGATGAATGTTGGAGGGGATGCGGGAAAATTGGGACACTAATGCATTGTTGGTGGAGTTGTGAACGAATCCAACCATTCTGGAGAGCAATCTGGAATTATGCCCAAAAAGTTATCAAATTGTGCATACCCTTTGATCCAGCAGTGTTTCTATTGGGCTTATATCCCAAAGAAATACTAAAGAAGGGAAAGGGACCTGTATGTGCCAAAATGTTTGTAGCAGCCCTATTTGTAGTGGCTAGAAACTGGAAAATGAATGGATGCCCATCAATTGGAGAATGGCTGGGTAAATTGTGGTATATGAATGTTATGGAATATTATTGTTCTGTAAGAAATGACCAGCAGGATGAATACAGAGAGGACTGGCGAGACTTACATGAACTGATGCTAAGTGAAATGAGCAGAACCAGGAGATCATTATACACTTCGATAACGATATTGTATGAGGACATATTTTGATGGAAGTGGATTTCTTTGACAAAGAGACCTAAGTTTCAATTGATAAATGATGGACATAAGCAGCTACACCCAAAGAACGAACACTGGGAAACAAATGTGAACTATCTGCATTTTAGTTTTTCTTCCCGGGTTATTTATACCTTCTGAATCCAGTTCTCCCTATGCAGCAAGAGAACTGTTCGGTTCTGCAAACATATATTGTATCTAGGATATACTGCAACATATCCAACATATAAAGGACTGCTTGCCATCTAGGGGAGGGGGTGGAGGGAGGGAGGGGGAAAAAATCGGAAAAGAAACGAGTGCAAGGAATAATATTGTCATTATAAAGTAATCATTAAATAAAAAATAAAAAAAAAAAAGAAATGACGAGCAGATGGATTTCTGAAAAACCTGAAAAGATCTACATGAACTGATTCAAAGTAAAGTGAGCGGAACCAGGGGAGCATTTACAAAGTAAAAGCAATATTGTATAATGAACTGTGAATGACTGAGCTCTTTTTAGCATACAAGGATCCAAGACAATTCTAAAATACTAATAATGAAAAATGCTATCCACATCCAGAGACAGAACTGATGGAATCTGGATGCAGATTGAAGCATACTATTTTCCACTTTTTTTTCATGTTTTTTTTTCTGTTGGTCTGTCTTTTTTCATAACATGACTAATATGGAAATATGTTTTGGATGATTGCACAAGTATTTCAAATTGCTTACCATCTCAGGGAGGGGAGAGGTGAAGGAGGGAGGGAAAATTTAGAATTCAAAAATTTTAAAATAATGTTTATAAGTATCTTTGCAGGTAATTGGAGAAATTTTTTTTAACTAACATTAATATATAAAAGCAAAAACATATATTATTTGATCCTCACAACAGCCCTGGGAGGTAGGTAATTATTCTCTCCCCATCCCATTTTACAGCTGGGGAAACTGAAGCTAAGAGAGATTAACTGACTTGTCCAGAGCCATACAGCTAATAAATGTCTGAGAGTGGATTTAAACTCAATCAGTTCTTCGGGCTAGTGCTTCACCCACTACTCCATTTAAGGCATCTGCTAAAGCTTGAGTTTTAGTTTGCAATTCACTAAAATGCTGGGGGAAGAAGTGAGAAACTGAACCAACAGTAGAAGGGGTTGGAGTCTGGCCTTTGCAGAGATCTGGAAAAAGGACTGGATTGGGTTGGGGAATAAGACTGCAGGAAATTGAAGACGAACAAAAAAGCAGCAAGCCTTGGATCTGTGCTGAGGACTGATTATCTTAAAAAACCCACTGGAATCCTAGGATGTGGAAGCAGAATTCAGGGAGCCAATTCTATCCGGCTGTCTCTGTCTCCGTAGGGTTAAGGTTAAAAGCTAGATCCTGGAACAACGTGGAGCCCTTGCCCCTAAAATTTGTTATTCAGTCATGTCTGATACTTCATGGCCCCATTTGGGGTTTTCTTGGCAAAGATATTACAGTGATCTTCCATTTCCTTCTTCAGCTCATTTTACGGATGAGGAAATTGAGGTAAAACAGGGTTAAGTGACTTGGCCAGGAAGTATCTTAGGCCAGATTTTAACTCAGGTCTTCATGATTTCAGACCCAGCTCTTTATCTCTTATACCACTGCCTCTTTTTATCTGAAAAGCCCCGTATTTATGTTCAGTTATGACAATCTGCATTTTAAAAATTTTACTACTAAACTGAGCGCCTATAATTTACATCTTTAAAAGCAACTCAAATTTGCATAAATTTGGACATGTGACCCGGCGTGTTTGATGTCACGTGTGTCTGTGTGTATGTGCAAATATGATGAGGGGGGGGGCACATATGGGTAGAACTCCGTTATCGGGGAGGAGGGGGTAGTGTTTATTTCTTAGAATGTTCAGGCCGGGAAAGACCCAGCCCTCTCCAGTTCCACGGATACCTGAATGCTAGAATTTTACACACGTGCCTTTGAGGGTCCTGAGGGACCTGACCTGGCGCTGAGGACCTGAGTGGGTGCGTGGGTGGGGGCAACGAGGTCCAAGCTGGGATCACCAGGTGGGTCCTTGCGTGAGCCACTATCGTGCCTAGTCCGCGACTGGCTCAAGATTAAGGCGCTCGCTGAGACCTTGGTTCTGGTGGGACCCGGGACGTCGCATCCCTCCCCGCGAGGCGTTGGGCCGCGGATGATGCCCACGCGAGTGCCCGCACAGTGGAGGGAGGGCAGGTGCGCCCTCAGTCCTGCGCCTGCAGCCACC